>NC_079207.1:19271480-19969028 GCF_026745355.1 Beta vulgaris subsp. vulgaris | reverse complement strand
TCAAAAACTACCAACACTTCAAAAATGGAAAACACTCCTTCTCCAACCGAAACCCTTGAAAACGACCCAATTCAAGAAACCCCCATAAAAGAACAACAATTAGAATCTCCAAGAAGGAGTATGCGTAGAAGAAAACTTATTGGGGAAGATGATGAAGAAGAAACCCCGGAACAAACTCAGGGGGAAGAAGAAGAAATCACACCTGTTCCTTCCAAAGGAACTGTTTTTCATCTTCCAAGAAACAAGTCGAAAGAAGTGAATCTAGGTATGTTTTGGGTTTTTGCGTAGATTTAGAATGGGCAAATAAAGTTGAATTTCAAGAATTAACTTCCATTCTAAAGGAACAAGGCATGGAATTCTTGTTTGAATTCGCCTTTAACAACGCTCTTGTTCCTTTAGCCATGGATGAATTCTGTGCTAATTTTGTCAACACTAATGGTCTTTGCACAACGGAGGTTAGAGGTAAGAAATTGAGTTTAATCAAGCCACATTGGGCAAAGTTTGGGAAGTTCCTTGTCAAGGACTGATTTGTACTTTAAACGGAAAGGAACTGTTTCTTTTCCGAATTTTCCTCAGGACAAAATTTTAGAATATTTTGGAGGAACTGCCGGTCAAAACAAACTAAACCATAACCTCCTCTCTCCCCTTCGCAAAGTATTATTCAACTTGGTATGGAGAGCACTCATTCCTCGTACTGAAAAGAGGAATGAAGTGGGTTTCTTGGATATGTGTTATATGTTTTGCTTGGACCACCACATTCAAATCAACTTCCCTTCCCTCTTCATTCTAAATCTTACTCACTGTATTGAAAACAATTGTGTGATTGGTACGGTGCTTTGATAACTTCTCTACTTCATCACTTTGAAGTAAGACTTACTGGTTGGACTACATTAGGAGTAAAACAAGGGAACATTTTAAATGAAAAGACTCTAAATGGACTTGGTCTGTCTGTCCAAGAAGGAGTCCTCACTCAAGGGAGAATAGCTCCGTGTTCCTTAAGTAAAAGAAAACTGCCTAAGCTTGATTTAGAAGAAGATAATGATGTTATCTTGGAGGAACCTGTTCCTAAGCCGGAGGAACCAAAACCAAAGAGGCGCAAACACATTGCTACCAAGCCTAAAGTTTCTGTTCCTCAGAGGGTGAGGAAGAGCAATCGTCTAAAAATTGCTCGCACTGTTTCTGTTCCTTCCAACAAGGACTCTCCTTTAGTACTTTCGGATGCTGAGGAACAAGAACCCTCCACTCTTAAGGAACCCACTCCACCACCATCTCCTAAACTCTCTGTTCCTTTCACAAAACTGGTTTCCATTTCTCCCTCATCCTTCTTTGTTCCTTCCAGCTTTGAGCAGTTGAAGGATGAAATACAAGGCCCAAACCCTTTTGCTTCCACCTCCACAACTCTTCCACCAACACCACCATTCCTTCCTCCAATTTATCACCCTTCACCTTCTGTTTCCCGGAACAGATGAACCTTCCATTCTAACCCTCTAGTTCTTCACAAAATCCACCATCTGCCTCGGTTCCAAGGGTAAGGAACAGGAAACTCCGGATGATGCTAGCTGGGTAAATGATGTTTGTCTTCCTGCTCAACACATGATCAAATTTTATAATCATCTTCACTGGACTTTGGATGCTAAACTGATAAAATGGTGAGTCTTATGAAGACCTTGAGTGATACAGTTGTTGCGCAACAGAGAAGATGGACTCTATGGCCCGTGCCTTGGAGGAGTTGAAGGAACAAGTTGGACTCAACCATGGGGTGGTGATGAAGAAACTAGAGGATGTGGTGGAAGAAGAAGTTGTAGAGGAACACCATTCCCCTTCCTTGTCTTAGTTTTCTTAGTTTTTTTGTTATTGTTCCTGTTTCCTCTTCAAGGAACATAACTTTTGTTTAATCCTTTTTCTCCTCTTTCTATGTTTTATTATGGAACAAGTGCTATATAATCAATGACTTTTGCTATTATGTCTGTGTTTCCAAAAGATTTGCATAATTTCTTCCTTGGAATGGCTAGTATTATGTGATTGATGTTTGAGCAAGTTTACTCTTTGATATTCTAACTTAACCACCAATGGTGCTTGTATATGGTCTTAAGGTGTTAAATCAATTCATCAATACATGCAGAGTCTCACTAGTAGAAAAAGGACGATTTGCGTCTCCTTATTTGCGTCGCACATACACGGAAGTGACGCAAAACATCTATTTGCGTCGCATGACAAACAGTGTATGACGCAAAATAACAAAAACAATACCAGGACAAGAGATATATGTGTCGCATGGTACGCAGGTGCGACGCATATACGTATTTTGCGTCGCATGGTGCTCCGGAGCGACGCAAATTGCTGCGAGTAGTGGAAGGGTTGCGAGATTAATGTGCGTCGCACAAGGCCAAGGGTGCGACGCACAAGCGGTTTTTTAATACTTCCCCTCTTCTTGTTATATTTCCCAACGCTTTATTTTCGAGCCCTAACTCATGCAACTGCTGCTATCCCCCTCTCTCTCTCCTGCGAAACCCTCGTACACACTCAAACAAACCGGCGCACACACTCTCGCCGGCGCACCCTCTCTCACAATCTTGCCGGCGCACATTGAATCTCGCTGGCGACATCCTCTTCTGGTGCGACTTCCACTCTCTCTCTCTCTCTCTCTCGTTCCTTACTCTGCCGGTGCCCTCTTCGCCGGCGCACCCTCGTTCACATTCTCGCCGCCGGTGCACTCTCTCTCACGTATCTCGGTCTCTCTCTCAATTCGTTGCTGCTGGTGCACATTGAATCAATTCGTTGCGGACTGACTTGCCGCCGGTTCTCTCTCTCACGGTCTAAGTTTACGGCGACCTGCAGCCGCCACGGACTGAATTGCCGCCGTCGGTCCCGCTGCCGGCAAAGTAAGTATTTCTTTTTTTTTTTGTTTTTTTTTGTATTAATATATATTAATCATGTATTTTCAAGTTATTTTAATTTTTTTTAGAGGTTGTTTTGCATAATCTTAGTTCTAATTTTTGTTAAGGGGTTAAAATTAGAATTCAAATCATGATAAACATGTGTGAAATAATTTGAGATTAAATTTAGGATATTCGTAGCTTATGAATTTGTATAGTTTGTGTAGTATATAGTTTCTTGATTGCTCTCTTTAAAATTATGTACTTCAATTATGAGTTATAATTGAATGCTGAATTTAGAATTTGAAACTTATATCATTCCTTTATATTGTAATTTAGTTGCCACCTTAGTCCTCATCGGTTTGCCGGTTCTCCAAGCTCGCGTCTTTGTGCTTGTCTTCGCTGCTCCTTGAGAGCAGAGGTATGTATTATAGCTTTTGTTATTTTTTATGTATGTTAATGTAACCATTATTTGGATTTAGGAATGTATATATGTGAATTGTTTGATTATTATGTGATTGGGAAAATATATGTTGAATCATGCATAACCAAACCTATTGGACATACCTTAATGGGGTGAGGAGGGAAATCTAAGGAATGGATTGGTTTGTGTTGTTTTATTGCAATGTGCATCATTTGCCTAGATACCCGTTCGAGGCTTACTCATTAGGAGTAAGTCTTGAATAGTCCCCGGTTTGGGACTGTCTTTGAGTTTCTTATCTCACTTAGGATGTGAATGAATGTTTGGTTTTTGATTCTAAGAAAGATCCGGCTCATTTCCCTAAGCGTTCTCTGGGTACATATGTTGATAGTTTAACTACTATCTTCATCGTGTACTTGGAGAACTGTAGGGAAGTGCTGCCGAATTTTTCTTAGAATTGAAAACCAAATGTTCATTCACTAGTGAGATGAGAAACTCAAGGATGGGTTAGGTTGGAGTGATAAGGACCCAAATGGTCATGACTGCATTTGATAAACTACTTTGAATGATGTGATCGATTGTATTCTTGTTTGGTGTCTCTAGTGTATGAATATGGATCGAAACTGGATGTATGGTAATCGAATTTCGACGACATTTCTACAAGGGGTTAATGAATTTATCAGAGTTGCGTTAGAACATCAATCGGAGAATGGGTCAAAGTTAGTCTTGTGTCCTTGTTGTGATTGCAATAACTCAAGGGGGTATCGTGATATGGATCAAATTAAAGATCATTTGATTCGTCGTGGGTTTAAGAGTAACTATACTAGGTGGACATGGCATGGAGAGTTTTATGATGTGGGTATGAGCTCCACTAGCTTGTGTGATGATTTGCATGTTGATGAGGTTGAGGTTGAGATTGAAGGAGATGGTATAATGAGAATGATAGGGTAGATGATGAAAATGACATGGTAGATGATGAACATGATAGAGTAGATGAGATGTTGCACAATTTGGAGGATGAAAGAACCGATCGTCCGCATATGTATGATAGTATTTTAAGTGCAGCGGAAAAACCTATGTATCCGGGGTGTGAGAATTTCACTAAACTTTCTGGAATCCTTACATTGTTCAATATGAAATCGAAGCATAGTTGGACAGATAAAAGTCTAAGTGAGTTGTTCACTTTTTTACAAGAATTGCTACCTGAAGGGAATGAAATGCCCAACTCTACCTACGAGGCAAAGAAATTGTTGTGTCCATTAGGTATGGAATATGAGAAGATACATGCATGTCAAAATGATTGTGTGTTGTATCGAAACGAGTACCAGGATTTGCGTGAGTGTCCTAGGTGTGGAAAGTCTCGATACAAAGTAAAAAGAATAATGATGAGGGGATGAGAAAGAAAGAAACTCCGGCGAAAGTTCTTTGGTATCTACCAATCATTCCGAGATTTAGGCGTTTATTTTCGGATGAAAATAATGCTAGATTACTAAGATGGCATGCGGACGAGAGGAAGAAAGATGGGATGCTTAGACATCCGGCCGATTCTCCGCAATGGAGAAATATCGACCGAAAGTTTCCCGATTTTGGTAAAGAACCTCGAAATCTTAGGCTTGGACTTTGTACAGATGGGATGAACCCATTTGGCACACTAGGTACCCAACATAGCACTTGGCCGGTTCTACTGACAATTTATAATCTCCCTCCCTGGTTATGTATGAAGCGTAAATTTATTATGCTATCGCTTCTTATTTCGGTTCCGAAGCAACCCGGAAACGATTAGATGTGTATCTTGACCCGCTTCTTCAAGATCTGAAATTGTTGTGGGATGAAGGTGTTTCCATGTTCGATGCGTATGCGAAAACTGACTTCACATTGCGTGCCATGATATTTTGCACGATTAATGATTTCCCGGCTTATGGGAATTTGTCAGGGTATACGGTTAAAGGAGCAAAGGCATGCCCTATTTGTGATGAGAATATGATTGATAAGCGGTTACATCATTGTGGAAAGAATGTGTACCTGCATTATCGTACATGGCTTCCTTTAGATCATCCATTCCGTAGAAGAAAAAGTTGTTCAAGGAAAAGTGGAGATGAGAGAAGCCCCTGTACCTTTACGTGGAAAAGAGGTTTCTAATAGGGTAAAGGATATTGAAACAATTTTTGGCAAGCCCTTCAAAAGTGTCTCAAAGAACTTATACAAGAAAAGATCTAAGTTTTGGGACCTTCCGTATTGGGAATGTTTGGAAGTCAGACATTGTCTTGATTTAATGCACATTGAGAAAAATGTTTGTGATGCCATTGTGGAACATTGTTGAATATGCCCGGGAAGACAAAGGATGGAGTTAAAGCTAGGAAAGACATGGCTGAGATGGGCAGACCAGAACTAGCACCTCAGGAGCGGGGACAACGCTATTATCTTCCACCAGCTTGCTACACTTTGTCTAAGAAGGAGAAAACTAGTTTTTGTGAGTCCCTGCATAGGTTAAAGGTTCCTGCTGGATACTCGTCAAATTTCCGAAACCTTGTTTCACTGAAGGACTTGAAACTTGTTGGTTTGAAATCTCATGATTGTCATATCTTGATGCAGCATATATTACCTGTTGCAATACGAGGAATTTTGCCTTCCCAAGTAAGATATACAATCACAAAATTGTGTTTCTTCTTCAGAACTATCTCTAACAAGGTGATTGATCCTAACATTCTAGATAACTTGCAAGCCGATGTAATAGAGACGATGTGCCGATTTGAAATGTACTTTCCACCATCATTCTTTGACATCATGCCTCATTTGATAATCCATCTTGTCAGAGAAATTAAACTTTGTGGGCCCGTTTGTATGAGGTATATGTGGCCTTTTGAAAGACATATGGGTACTCTGAAGGGTAAAGTGATGAATCCAGCTAGACCAGAAGCAAGTATTGTGCAAAGAACAGTTGCTGAGGAAGTATCTGAATATGCAAGTCAGTATTTAGCACGTGCACAAGCAATTGGTTTGCCAAAATCTAGACATGAAGGAAGGCTTGAAGGTTGTGGTACCATTGGGAGAAAAAGATTGTGTCTTGATGGAGAGTTGAAAAGAAAAGCAGAATTGATTGTGTTACAAAATCTGAAACAAGTTCATCCTTACTTAGATGAGCACATGACTGTGCTTAGTGTTCAGTATCCATTGTTTAATGAACGTGACTTGATGATTGAGCATAATCGGACGTTCGCTTGATTGGTTTAAAGAACGAGTTATGAACCAATTATCTGATACTCCTAACGATGTACGGATATATTGAAATGGTTGGCATATGGGTCAAAGACGCAAGTTCTTTCCTATGAGGGGTATGACATCAATGGTTATACATTTTATACTAAACGGCAAGATGACAAATCCACGATGCAAAACAGTGGTGTTACGATGGGGCTTTGTCATCAGAGTATAAAAGTAAAACAGATAGAACGTTGTTGAGACAATGAAGTCTTACTATGGGTTCATTGAAGAGATATTAGAACTTGACTATGTTGACTTCAAGATTCCGCTGTTCCAATGCAAGTGGGTTGATATTCGTCGTGGTGTGAAGAAAGATGAACATGAGATTTTTTACATTAGTCAATTTCAGTCGGTTAGGACATCATGAAGATAACTTAATATTGGCATCACAAGCAAAACAATATTCTACATGGTTGACCCTGCCGATTCAAAATGGTTTGTTGTCATGGAAGGAAAAAGGAGAATACTTGGAATTGATGATGTACACGATGAAGAAGATTACGATGCACAATTCAATGAAGTCATTGCTTCGTCAGTAGTCATTCCAAGTACATTAGGGGAAGATCTAGACACAAATTACATTCGCCGAGACCACAATGAGGGATTTTACGTTGGCAAAGAAATAGCTGATTAATAGGTAAATTATGTAATATTTGCACAACTACTAATGTTTATAATCTTTTATTATTTATTTTGTGTTTTGCATGTTCAAATAATTGTGTATTAATTTATTGATTAATCTAACATGTACATGGTTTCAGGTGTAGTGATGGCAGATGAGACAATGCGTGATGCATCTGATGAACCCCAGATTACTGATGGAGCTGCTACGAAGAAGAAAAGTAGGCCAAGAGGTCCTACAAAAGGGATACGTTCCAAACCCGGCATTCAGAGTTCTTGCTTGGGATGAGTGGATACGTCCGATTGGGCGCTATGCTGTTGAGTACAAGATTTATTGTGGGAAGATCAGTAGAAGCAAAGTGTCTATCTTGTACGACACTTGGGATGATGTTCCAGAAGGCACGAAAAACACTTTGTGGGAAGATGCTAAAGTAAGTAACCTTATTTTTATAATACACTAATTGAGATTATGTTTATTATTTTAATCGGTTATTATTAATTACTTTATTTTTGTATATTGAAGAGAGAATTTGGAATAGAAGAAGATGTTTTGAAGAAACGAGATGTCTTGACTACTTGTGATAAACGGTGGAGAGATTTCAAGTCAAGATTGGTGACCAGATGGATCACGAAAACGAGGAAGGGGCCTAACAATGATAGGCTACCATACGTGATGTATCCTTTCATCACACGAGAGATATGGGACCAGTTTGTACAAAAATGTAGCTCTAAGGAGTTCCAGGTATGTAATTTATAATATGAAATTATATTTTCATTACGTTCTTTAATATTGGGAGGAGATGAATGCGGCTATTTCGTTATGAAATACATGTTTCAAATCGTCCGCTTCCTCTATCAGGCAAATGATTTGAAGAAGGTATGTATATGTTGTAAATTGGTTACTTTACTTATATGATTTTAAAGTTTATTAACTAAGTTAACATATTTATAGGATTTTCCTAAAAGCGTTGAACCATACACCATAGAAGATATCAACGAATTCAAAGATAATTTTGCGCGATTCTTTCAACATCTCGTGGGAGAAGAAAGGGCCAAGTAGTGTTAGTGTAGTAAGTGTAGTAGATGTACATAATTGGTTTATTATTGCAACTTTGGTTGAGTATATGGCAACATTGGTTTGCTTGCTTGGGATTATTTGAGATGTACTGAAACAGGTTTTGATATATATATATATATTCCCAACGATTTCTTGGGTTATCCATATTACAAAGGAGACTCTGCCGAATTTTCCCCTCACAATTATTAATATGAATGTTTGTTTAGTTTTGAATCATCGAATATTAGTAATATGTAAACAAACCAACAGAAAATCTGAAAAAATCGAAAAAAAAAAATAATTTTATGAGCAATTTGCGTCGCACATGGCAATAAGTGCGACGCAAATTACACACAATGTGCGTCGCACCTTGGCCATGTGCGACGCACATTGCCGTGCTGCCATGCTGCTGAGAAGGCCATGTGCGTCGCACCTTGGCAATGTGCGACGCACATGGCCTTCTCAGCAGCATGGCAGCAGGCAATGTGCGTCGCACATGGCCAAGGTGCGACGCACATTGTCTTCTCATGCTGGCCTGGTTGAAGGAAATGTGCGTCGCACCGTATATAGGTGCGACGCACATAGCTCATCCATTTGCTCGTTTCCCGAGCGACGCAGATCGTTTCCTTGTCATTTGCGTCGAGGGCTTTGGCGTCGCACCGAAGTCCGACGCAAATGGGCGCCTCACGTCCGACGCAAATTGCGTTTTCTCTACTAGTGTCTGTTCTTTTTGAGGATGACAAAGGGGGAAAATGATTTAAGGAACAAACTGTACATAAATTGAAAAAATTGGAAAAATGAAAAAATTAAAACATGGGATAAGGTAAATGAAAAATCAAAAATAGGTTAAGGTAAATGAAAAATCAAAATTCAGTTACTCAGATAATTGTGTTTTATTTTTCATTTTCTTCTTTATGTTTTTGTCATTATCATTCACTTATATTATATGTTATTGTCCTTAGTTTGTACCTTTGTTGTCATCATCAAAAAGGGGGAAATTGTTGAACCCTAGTTTTGATGATGACAAAGAAACAAAGATGCAAACTAAGTAGTGAACTAATGAGTTTCTATGAGTGTATGATGTTTAAGGTATTAATGAAAGGAACTGGGAGAATACGAAGTCAAGGAAGAAATCAAGAGATGATTTCAAATGCTAAGTAAAGAAGTTTCTATAAGTTGATACTTGAGCAAGCATTGGATCAAGAAGAATAAAAGTTAGGCGTTTTATTTTCTAGTTCCAGTGTAAAGGAACAAAGTAAGGATGGTAAGGAACAGTGACAGTTTTATTTGAGAATGAGAGTTTGTTCCTTTCTAAGAACAAACTAAGTGGCACTAAACGAATCTGTTAAAGGAACTTAGTTTATAAAAGGAACTAGACTTAGGCGTGCAAAAGTATAACGGTTAATTGTGAAATTGAGTAAGTCATGCCTAAATTATAGGAAATTAGTTTTATCTAATTTCAAATGTTAAATCAGTTTTAAAAAGAAAATCCGTTTAAGAAGAAGATTTTGTTTTTCGGAAAAATAAAGAAAATAAATATCCGGTTTTTAGAAAGAATTTGTTTGAAAGATATTATTTTCTTAAAGATTAAAAATTCAGTTTTAAAGATAAAAGTTGTTTTTATAAAACTGATTTTTGGATAAAGCTCAAGGAACTCCTATTACTTAGGAGTAGTGGCTAAAATATATCCACGTTCATATTGAGATCATGGGATCATGGGACATGATGAGAAACGTGTTCCTTAAGGGAAGGAACATCATGGGTTAATGGACTTAACATGTAATCAAGTTTTTAATCCCACGTTCTTTGCGATTATCACTATAATATTGAAGTCTAGATGAGTTCCAAAGTGTGTCTGACTAAGTAATTAAGTGAGTTAACTAATTAAGTGTCAGTGCCTTCATTCTCTCATAATAGCCATTTGTTCTTTGCTTTCTTACTCTAATTCCACTAAGCTTATTTCGATCAATTGTATTTTGGTTTTGGGTAAGGGAACTTTGAGTGAAGTTCTGTAAGAGAAAAGCTTTGAGTGAAGCTTGTATGAGTGAGAAAACTTCGAGTGAAGTTGAGAGGAACTACTGTTAAGGGAATAGTGGCTCAGGAACTTGAGTTTAGGAACTCAAGGTGTGGCTCGAGTTAGAATTAGGTTGTAACAAAGTTGATTGGCCTAATTAGTGAAAGAGTTGAGTTTAAAATCCCTAGTGGTCGAGGTTGTTTCTTCTTGTTGGGCCCAAGAAGTTTTTCCTTGTAAAAATCACTTGTGTTCCTCTAGCTTGTTTATTCGTTTAAGTTTTAATTTCCGCAAAAAGTTACGTTTATTTCTACACCTACAATTCACCCCCCCCCTCTTGTAGTGTTCCTAGGGAAATAACATTTTTTTTAAAAAAATAGGGACTCAGATTACTACCAACAGGGACTCAATTGACATAGCAGTGGGGGACTGACATAACTCAGCAAACCAAGCATGAGTAATTACATCATTAGCCAATTGTTCACCCTCCAAGCTCCAATCCAAATCCAACCTCATACCCAATTCCAACATCTAATCGAGGTCCATCCTTTTTAGAACAACCTCCAATCCAAATCATTCTCAATAGGCAACCCAAAACAATAGGCAACATAACAATATTAGGCAGCCAACCAACACCAACAGGCAACCAAGCATAATTGACAAAATAATTATTTTAGGCAAGCATAAATTATATCCAACCAACTCAATATGCAACCCAAAACAATAGGCAGCATGAAGCTATATCCAACAATATCCTACATACCAACCACACAAAAAATAGGCATCATAACAATATTAGGCAGCCAACCAACACCAACAGGCAACCAAGCATAATAAAGAACCCAACAGTTAGGCAAGCATAAATTGTATCCAACCAACTCAATAGGCAACCCAGAACAGTAGGCAACATGAAGTTATATCCAACAATATCCCACATACCAACCACACAAAAAATAGGCATCATAACTATATTAGGCAGCCAACCAACACCAACAACCAACCAAGCATAATAGATAACACAATACTTTAAGGCAAGCATAAAATGTATCAAACCCACAACAACCAAATAATGAACATGACTCAATTCACTAAGTAAACATGCACCAAAAGAATTTGAAATTAAATAGAGTTAGGATGATAGAACCTCAGGGACTTAAATCACTGGCTTTACGCCTAATTAGGAAGCAATGGGAATCACGATCAAGTTCTGAGCTTGTGTAGGGGCTTAATGGTATCTCAAGCTGATCCTAATCAGCCTCCTCAGAATCCAACAGGTCTTTAACCACATCAAAAACCTTGAACCCCCCATCAGTCTCCATATACATCGCATACGTTGTGCCTTCATCGTCGTAGACGTTGAAGGTCGTAGCACTGCAACCCAAACACTCACATTTCCCCTTCCTAGGGACCTCAACCTCACCCAACTTCAACTTTCTCTTAGACCCCATAAGTTCCTTCTCCTTCCCCTTCACCTCTTGAACCTTACTTTTCTTTGAAACACAGTAAAAAGCGGGAGCACTTAAGGCGCAAATGATCTCATGTGTAAGACACAACATAACCTTACCTTTTTTTCCCGTCCCCATCTTCCTCAACCTTCGATCTAGGCCTCAACCTTTGTGAAATTGGTCTGAGGTCCAGGATCTGCTCATTTTGGGGACTTAGAATTTGAGGATTGGAAGAAGAGGGACGGAATTCCCTGGGTAACCCAGTAACCAGGTAAAATTCATCACCACCATAGCCAAAGCCTTGAAGGCGTAAGGGCGAAGCAAATGTTTTGCGTCTCCACTGTCAAAAAGCCTTATTGGCGAAGGAGACCCCGACTCAAATGCATGCATCAACTCGCGGATGCTATCAGATTCATCAGCGTCATTAGTTCGGAACAACGCATCAACAAGAGGTTGGAGATTAGGATCATACATCCTTGCCATTTTTTTAGGTTTTTTTTTTCTGATAACACGAAACAAGATCTAGGGTTTTTGAGCAGTTGAAGATGAATTATAGGGATGAGAGTGAGGATTTTAAGAGATGAAAGGAGAATTCAAAAGTTTAAGAGGGGATTTGAGGAGGAAGTGAAGAATTTAGGAGAGAGAAATTAAAGTTCAGTAGAGAGAGAAAGCATAGATCAGAAGAGGGGAAATGAAAGTGGGGGAGAGAAGATGAAGTTTTAAGAGGGGGTGGAAGTTCATAGAATTAGGGTTGGGGAATTGGGGAAGAACATTAATAGGGGGATGAATCAGTGTGAAGAAGTTGGGGATTGGATGTAATAATAAATAATGATGGGGAAGATGGAAAGGTAGTTGGGCGATTATATTTTCGTGGGAAATGTTAAAATCTGATTAGATTAGTTAATGTTTTAATAGGATAGATTAAGGGGGTTTTAATTTTTAAATTTATAGTTAGAAGGGTAAGTTGGACATGCCACCAGGCAAAACTTACTAAAATTGGAAAAGAAAAGTATAACATCTATTTTGAAACATGCAATTTAAGGAAAGTGTAACATCTGAAAAGAAACTGAGGAAGTATTCAAAATCGATCAATAAGAAGAGGAATGACAATAAGTTATAATGATATATAAAATATCTTTTATTTCTCTTTAATCTATACAGTTGGCTTTTGTGCTTGTCAGTGAAGATTAACGATCATTAATCTCTCTGGTAATCCATATGTGAAAATTATAAAAATTTAATACACTATAAAAATACAAAAAGAGAACAATTTAACAAGATTTCATATGACAATATTTTTCTTTAAGCATAAATCACATATGATGGTCAAAGTAGAGTATGTGAATAGTGTAATTAAAAAGAAATAGAGAAAAAAAAATTGTGTGTGTTAAAGAGCGAGTAAATGCATTGATTTAGATAAGATTTGATTCTGTACCACCCGTACAAAACCTAGAAACTAATTAAGCTAGATTCGCAATCATGAGAGGGTATATGTTTGGAGCTAAATTGGGATTTCTCTTTAATAGTTAGTGTAGGAAGTCCTTTTGATGATGAAAAGTTTTCATTTTAAAACTTAATTAGACTCCTATATAGTCATAATCATATTGATGTGTTTTGTAAGGTAATTTTAACCTCAATTGAATTGTATCAGTAATTTAAATCTTTATTGCATGAGAAGTACGGTGCCGGAAAATTACAACAATTTAAATAGAGAATAACATATTTGCTTTGAAGTACAAAACTAAACATGGATAATATTTAAACATATTACTATCTTAAAATTAATCAATTTATGAGATTTAACTTCAGCTACTCTTTGGTTAATTTCAAAAGAAACATATATGCAATTAGTCTTCTAGTTGATAGAATAACAAAGTACATCAAATTATTATCAATTAAAGAATGAATGTACTTATTGTCTAAAATATCATTCATTCCCACATGCTATATCACATGATCAAAACTCTCATACGTAAATCCTATACTTGAGAAGAGCAACAACCTTGGATTGAATGTAGCTGTTCAAAATCTTTAGGAATTAGTGTACATGGCTAACAATCTTGAGTTCCTAAGTGTAATTTGTATCTACATACAACTCTAGATGCTTATCCATCCATCTATTAGCTTAAACAAGAAAAACTTGCGTGGAAAGCGAATATAAACTTGAATCATCAACAGCTAATTAGTTGTTAGATGCCAAAACTAGAAAGTTGGAAGATGGGAAACAACGATGGACAATGTCGGAATGAATGTGCACACCAATTATTTTAGTGATATGCGCTTCAAATTGAATATCATTATTGTTAAGCAAAGTTTGAATTTTAATTTTTTTTTGATAAAGTTTAGGGGAAGGTCTTTCATAATTAATTTTAAACAAATTGAAAAGCATAATGAGGGAATCTCACCACATCATGCGCATCTTCTTCCACAAACCTTTAGTGATTACCCAAAAAAATATCATTAACGGGTACAACATAGCTAATTTAGCTGGCCAACATGGAAAAGTATCTATAGGAAAATACCATTAATCAATCTCGCCATAAATGTTTCCAACTTTTTCATCTCTCTATTTTTAAATTTCTTCATCCTTATCTTCTAACCAACTTCTCTACCTCTTCTCTCTAAAAAAAAAAAAAAAATTATACCTCAATTTGAATAGTGAGGTAACTTATAAGGGGGAAATATCTTGATTGCTTGTAACAATGGCCGAATCAAGGGGGCTAGGATAGGCCATGACAGCCCCAAAAATTTTAGTCTATAGATACTTCTGAAAATTTAAAGGTGGAAGGACGCGTTCCATTGGCAAGTTAGGCTCTGCTTTTGTTAGACTTATTTTTAATTCAGTTTAATTCGTTTCAATTTAGTTAAATAATAATAATAATAATAATAACAATAACAATAATAATAATAATAATAATAATAATAATAATAATAATAATATCATTATTATTATAATAATTATTATTACTACAATTATATTAGTTCGATTTAGTTGTTGATTCATTTCAGTTCATTTCAGTTTATTTCACATTCCCTCATTCCAAAAGAATGGAGCCTTAGTATTAGATGATTGAAATTGTTCAAGACTATATTTTTATGTGTTCAAAAATCATTTTTTGGAACAAAAAAAATTTATAATCAATTAATTAAATGAGAGTCATACGATATACTTCCTCCGTTTCTAAAGAAGTGCAACATTTGCATAGTATTTACTATTCGCAGTTTAAACTTTAATTAGCTTTGGTAATTTACATTTAAGGAAAAACATAGTCATGTGGGATCTTGTTAGGTTCGTCTGAATGTGAATTTTTTTAATATCAACTTTTTATAATTTTTACTTATTGATAATTAAAGATATAAATGGTTAAAATAATGCATTGGCAAACGTGAAAACAAGAAGTGTTGCACTTATTTAGAAACGGAGGAAGTATACAAATAAAACTAAAAAATCTAATAAAAAAACATATCAGATGGAATCAAATAAAACATTTCTCTAGCAAAACTACAATTGTTATGATGATCAAGATCTACATTTCAGCATTCCCATTCATTGTTTCATTATATGTCTTTCTCAACTGGTGAGATGGATCTATTATAATTTTGAGCCTACTTTGGATAATGTATACGAAAAATCAACATCATTTGCTACAAAACCATATTAATCTCAATCAAAGGAGTAATTTGTATAAAGTCGACCAATAGTATAGCAATTAGCAATCACGAAAAATGTAGATTTTGTATACGACAAGAAAAAATAAAATCCAATACATAAGAACATAATGTCTTTAGTGCGTGGAAAGAGGAAAGAGATGTAGTTTAAGTTTAAATATTAACGTAAAAGTAATACTATAAGATAAATTAGGGCATATAATCACCCTCAAAGGCTCAAATGCTATGAGTCCCTTGACTGATAAAGAAAAACTAGATCTTAAAGGAAAGAGGAGAGAAAAGGGATAAAATTCAATAATTGGAGATCATACGTACATACTTCAATACTAAAAGAACATGAAACTCATTCTAACTTGATAAAAAAAAAGTTCCTCTATCATATAACTACAGTAATAATGTGAAGACATGAATGCATAAAGTATGGATAAAGCAAGAAAGCGGCGCAAGTTTAGGTTAGTCATCTTTTCATTTATTCTCTCTTATATCATACAAAGGAGGAGCACACCTTTTATACGATGGCAGCTGTCAGCACAACAATACATAAGACAATTAATTAGAATCTCCCTAGGATCACCCAAAGACAGTCATGTAAATAAGACAATAAGTAAATGGACCATGGCCCTTACATGGACTAGGCTGATGTATATACTAGATATATCTACTCTTCTCAACATTCCCTTTCAAGATGAGTGTGGTGAAGCTTGAACGTCCAACTTGGAGAGGATGTGATTATTATTAGCTCTAGGAAGCAGCTTAGTAAAAATTGTTTGCTAGAAGGAACAAAAGTGGGGTTGGTCACTCCCTCAGTTGCTTTCTCTCTGATGAAGTGGAAATGTATGTCCATATGCTTGGTTCCTTCATGATGAACCGGATTGACAACAATAGCTATAGCAGCTTGATTGTCACAAAGAATAGGTGTAGTACCAATATTCTTAATGCTTAACTCCTTGAGCAACTATTTCAACCATACAACTTCACACACTGTTAGAGCCATGTATATGAATTCTGCTTCAGCAGTTGACCTTTACACCACATTTTGTCTTTTAGTTTTCCAGGAGATAGGTGACTTACCCAAAACATACAAAACCCATATATAGATCTTCTAGTCACTGGATAACCTGCCCAATCACTATCACAATAGGCCTATGAGTTCACCACAAGCTTGAGAAGTGAGGAGAATTCCTTGATCTATACTCCCATAAAGATATCCCATCAATATCATACTAGGACAAAAGTGGATAAGAACCATCATTCTTAATGGTTAAGAAAGCTTGTGGTTAAGCATTATCATTCTTAGTGGTTAAGAAATGCCAAAGTAGCTAAGAGTTATCATTATTATTGGCTAATAAGGATTTGGGAACCAATAGATAAGTTAGAAAGTCCTTGAGAGCCTTAAACATTAATATTGTGAAAATCATTTGTAGATCGTTTTATCGGGTAACGATGAACTTCCAGTTAAAGAGCCTTTCGGGGTTGAATCCGAGCTCAGAACCTAACCAAACTTGATATATGACATGCTTGGGATGTATTAAGGTTAAAATGGTCATTTATGCCCATGAATTACGTATCTCAATAAGGTAAATTGCCTACATATTAAAAATTGGCCAGCTGAAATATCAGTTCAGACCTATCCTTAAAGAATGCCTCTTAGCAGCTGCTTGAGTGTCGATCTCTTAAATATCTTTGCATGCATCAACGCCAACATCTCAAGCTAACATCTCCAACAAGAATCACCCAGAAACTCCAAGAAACCGACCTCACCCATAAGTGGTTTCCCTCCCCCATGGGTACCGCCAGAATCAGTCACTAGTAGGAAAAGGTCGATTTGCGTCGGACCTGGGACCCCTATTTGCGTCGGACTTGGGTCCGACAGCACAGGTCTCAACGCAGATGGCATATACTTGATCTGCGTCGTATGCGGAAACGACGCAAATCATTTAGCTATTTGCATCGCACGTTGTATACGGTGCGATGCAAATCAATCATTTGCATCGCACGATCAACTATGTGCGATGCAATTCAATCATTTTTTATTTTTAAAAAAGAAATCTGCGTCAAATCTTTAGTAAGGTGCGAAGCAAATTAGAAATTTTTTATTAAAAATAAAAGGCAATCTGCGTCGCATTCCTAGCTAGGTGCGACGGAAATTGGGCAATTTGTACTAAAAAAAAAATTCAAACCCAAAAGCAAATAATTTTAATCGCATAACATTGACAATATTGCAAGTAGATAATAGTATTACAAGTAGAACTATTAATTTCCCACAATGACTTAAAATCGCGATCGAATTTTTACATTAATATGTAAATATTAGATACAATCAAATTTTTGCATTAATATGTAAATATTATATACAATCAAATTTTTGCATTAATATGTATATATTAGATACAAACATATGTAAAATTTAGATTGTAAATATGTAAATAAATTAAAATTGAATCTAATAAAGAATATTGCAACGGCCAGATGGTGCTCGAGGGAGACACTTCGAGAAGAACATTCCAGATCTGAAAGTTAAAAAGAAGAAAAAAATAAACCATAAAAATGCCAAAAAGTAAGCAAAAAATATTAGATATAAAAAATAAATATAAAAACGAAAGGATTAAAGTTAAGCAAATTTTCAGATTTGCATAAACGAAAGGATTAAAGTTAAGCGAATTTGCATGAACTAAGTTTTTATTTTCATATCTGAAAATGAAAAACGAATTTTCAGATAAGCGAATTTTCTTATTTGAATGAATGAAAGGATTAAAGTTAAGCGAATTTGCATGAACTAAGTTTTTATTTTTCAGATCTGAAAATGAAAAACGAATTTTCAGATATGAAAACTAAATAGAAAATCAGATCTAAAAATTAAAAAACATATCAGATTTGAAAATTGAAAAAATTTCGTACCTGTCAAAGCGAGAGAGAAAACGAAAGATGATGTGATATGCCGGAAAGTTCGTTCGCCGGAAAACGAAAGTCGTCCAATGAAGTCGCCGGAAAATTCGTTCGTTCGCAGAGAGAGAAAACAAAAGATGATGTGATATGCTCGAAATTTGTTCGCCGGAAAAACGAAAGTCGTCCAATGAAGTCGCCGGAAAATTCGATCGTCGCAAAGAGAGAAAACGAAGATGATGTGAGAGTGAGAGAAAACGAAGATGATGTGAGAGTGAGAATTTGAGAGTGGGAGAGGAGAAGTTGAGAGTGGGATAGGATGCGAAGTAAAGCGGCTGGTGAGGGTGAGAAAATGTGAGGAGTTTTTAGGTTAGAGAAAGTTAAGGGGCGCGCCTAGTTTTTAGGTTAAATGTGTGTTGGAGGGCTGCGGATCTGCGTCGCATGGGCTTTGAGGTCCGACGCACATTGGGCTTTTGCAACGCATCAAAGTACCATGCGACGCAGATAGTTGAATTTTCTTTTTTCAAGAAGGAGACGATTTGCATCGTATGTGTCAGGTGGTCCGACGCACATTGGGCTTTTGCAACGCACTTGTGGTACGTGCTCATTTACCCATGATGTGCGTCGCACTCTTCATTGCATGCGACACATATTACCCTTTTGCATCGTTTTGCTTTACATTCGACGCACTTGGGGCGACGCAAATCACTAGTAGAATAAATGCTATTTGCTGCGGTCAAAAAGTGCCCTATTGCTGCGGTTTTGGGCGCGCATCAATTAAGGGGGCAGGAATAGGTATTAATTATATTGTTGCGGTTTTAAACCGCAGCAATATCTACAAATATTGCTGCGGATTTTATCCCAAACCGCAACAATATTATTATTTTTTATCAGAAAAAATTCAGTATATTGCTGCGATTTTTAGCCAAAACCGCAGCAATATGACCTGGTACAGAAAAAAAAAAAATTTGTTTTTGCCAATTAAATTTGAAATATTAAAACCAAACAACTAACATATTCACTATCCATTAATTTCACAGACAAACTGAAGATAAAATGTCCATTAATATATAAAGATGAAAAATCTAATTACATCAATATTACAAAAGAATAAAATTTAAACTAGAAACGCAAAATTAAAAAAAAATTACAAGTAAATGAGTAATAAAAACAAATAATACTAAAAAAATAAAAAAAAACTGAAAATAAAAAAAATCCCAAAACAAAATATATACAAATCTAAAAACACGAAAAAAAAAAAGGTAAAAAAAAAACAACAGAAATGAAAAAAAAAAGGAAAAACAACAAAAGCAAAGAAAAAACAGATCTCAATTCATGTTCACGTTCGCCAACAACTTCCATTCATCTCGCCACCGCGTTTGACGAAAGCACCGGTGAATCAATAAAACTTCTTAGACGAAGCAGTAGAAGTGCGACATCTAAACTGCACGACTTAGAACCCTATTGTTAGCGGCGAGAAGACGTGCGACGACGTGGCGAGAAGACCTCTGTAGACGTGCGACGCGGCGAGAAGACCACCGCAGTAGACGTGTGACGACGGCGAGATGACCACCGCAGTAGATGTGCGACATCTAAACTAGACGACCATCGCAGAAAAGAAAACGCGAACGTTCGGATTTTGGTGGGCGACGGAGATATGTCGTCGATGATGATGAGATGAGAGAGAGAGGAGAGAGAGAGTGAGGAGAGAAAGTGAGAAGAGAGAGCGTCATTTTTTTTCTGATGAGGAGGAAATGAGAGGGAGAGTGAGGAGGGAGGGTTTAAAAAAACGACTGGGAGTTGTTAGAAGAAAGAAGCAATAAACCCTAATTGGGCCGTGAATTTATTTTAAAAACGCCTATTGCTGCGGTTTTTAGTAGGAACCGCAGCAATAGGTTTAAATATTAATAAAAAAACTAATATTTGAATATATTGCTGCGATTCTCACTGAAAACTGCAGCAATAGAGCTGGTCAAAAAGTCAACTTAAATTTGAACATTTTTACGTTGACATATATTGTTGCGGTTTCTAGTCAAAACCGCAGCAATATGTCTATTTTATATTTTCCTTTTCTTTTTCCGCGATATATTGTTGCGTATGAGTAAAACCGCAGCAATACTACCGCAGCAAATAGCATTTATTCTACTAGTGAATCGTCGTTTTCCTACTAGTGAGTCTATAAAAGACTGTTTTGGTTTTTCGATTCTTTCTCTTAAAATTTCTACGTCCTCACCTACTTTTCTTTACATATAACTCGTCTAGACATCCATACATAGTAGTTCAATCTTTGGTTCCAATCTTTAGACCTTAAACTCATATAGAAAACCTTGCTAAAAGATCACATAAGTTGTTGTAAGTTCAACATATTACACCTCTTGTATTTAAGCTTAGTTTTTCATATCTATAAGCTTGTTGAAACTAATGTTTAGCATTTTATATATTCAATGGAAGCTATAGGAACAGTAAAACACTTGGGATAAGAAGTTTTAAGTGCACTAAGCAGCCTATGAAGTTACACACTTAGTTTGGTTTTAACCTAGAGATTTTCCTACCTGTGGTCAAGTGATTGTTTCTTTCTATTTTGAAGCATGATTGTGAAATGAAATATCTTTTGATATGCATATTAGTATGTGAGGTAAGTTTAGTTAGTTCAGTTCTACAATCTAGAATCATGATTATGAATTAAGGATTATGGAATTGGGATGTTAAAGGTTGATAATTTCTAAATTGGAAATTAGTTATGATTATGTTTTCTAGTTTAGATTAGTCTAAGTTTAATTATTAATTAATGTTGTCGTTTTGAGGTGATTGGTGGAGGATAATCATGGAGTGGAGTACTATTCGGAGATTAAGGAGTTGGATTGCGGTTCAGGTAACTTTTATGTTCAGTAAAATTATTTACTCATGCCCTTCTGTGTGGATCTCTGTTTTTGATATTTAAGTTCGTATTATGGCCATAGTTATGAATGTGTTGATTCTGGAAACGTTATTCGATGAATATGAGTATGCAACTGTTTTGGTGGCTTAGTTTATGAACTCAAAATAGTAAGTGGGTAAGGTATGGGTGGAGGATGGTTACTCTTTTGACCTAATACGGTCGGCTAGGCTCCATTGCGAACTTTGGGGGGTAGTGTATTGCTGGACTCCATAGTGAAGCTTGGAGGCAGTTTTGTCCTTTGTCCAAAGCTTGTACTTGCCATTGTTTTGTTTAAGAGAGTGAGTTATGCCAGTGTTCTAACGAGATGAAAATGATTTGAGAAATAAAATGTTTATAACGGGCTGAAGTAAAGGTTACGAGTTTTCCACTCATTTTGGAATTTTGTTTGTTTTGTATTTTCTCCTTGAATTTGCAGGTTTGATATCAAAAGCTCGAGAATGGAAGTGAAGCAAGATTATGATGTCATCCTAGATTAAGGATCGAGTTTGTATCTAGATAGTTGATTTGAGAATAGTTATTTATATTTCGTTGTATATAATATTTGGGAATATTAGTCGAGATATTGGTGTAATTGAAGTCTTATATAAAGGATTTTGTTTTGTGGACCCAATAACCCACAGGTTCAGGATCGTTTTATAGGTTATGTTTCCGCTGCGAGTAAATATTTAATTCGAGGCTTATTAAGCATTGATTGTGATTAGTGAATATTAAGTGTATTTAGCTAGCAGTTCGGGAATCGGGCTGTTACAGTTAATATAAAGGCTAGTATATATAATATCAAAAGGGGTAGAACACCAAAAAAATAAAATGAAATAAAAAACTAGAAAAAACAAAACAAGAAAAAATTGAATAGATTGTAACTAACTACTTAAATTTATTAACAAAAAAAAGAGGCAAAAAGATAGAACACAACCATGGAAGTCAATATCCTAAAAGAAAATAATTTTTCTTTTAAAAAAAATAGAACACCCTAAGGAAACTAACTACCTTATTTAAACAAAAAAATTACATAAAAAATAATTTACAAAACAATACGAGCATATTGCCTTCATCTTCTTCCTGTTTTTTTAGCTTTTCATCGAATATAGATCAAGACAATTACAAGATTTTAGAAACATTGACTAAAGCTCTTCAACAAACATAATTAGGTAACTCCGTCGATTTTATTTTTTATACATGAACAATTCTCAAACAACTATTATAACATTTATTTTTTAGTGTGATTTTATGACAAAATTAATATGAACGGCTCATCCTCCTTCATTCATCATCAAACCATATATATAGTGTACAAGGTCTCCTGAACCTACTAGAACTAGGAAAAGATAAAACTTAACATATTATCTCTAACATATTATCTCTACAAGATATACACAATATTTCCTAAATATTATCTCTTAACATCCCCCCCTCAAGGTGGAGCATGAAGATCTCGAATGCCCATCTTGTTAAGAAAAAATTCAAACTGTGCCTTTCCTAGGGCTTTCGTAAATATATCTGCCAACTGAACTTTCGTAGACACATATGATGGTCTGATCACACCTTCTTTGACCGCGTCTCTAATAAAATGACAATCTGGTTCAATGTGTTTCGTTCTCTCATGAAACACTGGATTATTAGCAATGTGAAGAGCCGGCTGACTATCACAAAATACGTTCATACCTTGCTTATGTGCCACACCCAAATCAGGAAGCAATTGCTTTAACCATTTCAACTCACGTGTCAAATCTGCCATCGACCTATACTCTGCCTCTGCGGAGCTACGGGAAATTGTGTGCTGCTTTTTGGTTTTCCAAGAGACTGGAGATAAGCCAAGCAACACAAACTAATCTGTCAACGACCTATGAGTCAAAGGACAACTCGCCCAATCTGGATCACACCATCCTTCTAACTGCAGTGC
Source organism: Beta vulgaris subsp. vulgaris (assembly GCF_026745355.1). Taxonomy (NCBI): domain Eukaryota; kingdom Viridiplantae; phylum Streptophyta; class Magnoliopsida; order Caryophyllales; family Amaranthaceae; genus Beta; species Beta vulgaris. The sequence continues at coordinate 19,945,946 of NC_079207.1, read as the reverse complement.
ACTGTTAAGAAAGTACGTATCGTAGACATTTTTGCCACTGAAGCAAACATTTCATTATAATCAATGCCTTCTTCCTGATGATTTCCAAGACATACTAGCTGTGCCTTCAATCTCAACAAATTTCTTTCTTCATATCTCTTCTCTGTATACACCCACTTGCTTCTGAGTGCTTTCTTCCCTGCTGGTAACTCCTCTAAACTCCAAGTTCCCCGATCTTCAAGAGCTTTTATTTCAGAATCCATAGCCTCTCTCCACCCTTCATGTTGCATCGCCTCCTTGAAGGACCTCGGGACTCTTGCCTCGGTAACTGCAGCAATAAAGTTTCTGTGTTTTTCGGAAAATCGATTAATTAACAAAATATGTTATAGGATAGGGAGTACCTTAGGAAAATGATGCCATAGGTCGAGACGATGATGAGACTTTATTTCTTCGGATAGTGTGTGTGACACAATCTCGCAACCGTGTGCTAGGAATTTTTACTCTCTTCCCACGACCCATCTCCATTTCACCAGAATTTTCCTCCTCTAAAATATCCCGTGCAGTACCCACACCATCGCCATCTTCCCCCGTAACCTCCGGCACATGCACATGCTGTGGGGTCTACTGGCCCGTGGCTATAGCCTCTTTATCCACCTCGTCACCTATCTCTATACCTCCTCCACAATGCCATGCCTCAAACTCATCATCTCCCTCAATATATTCACGCATACTCAAACTTTCCGAAGTATCCTGACAAGCTTCCATACTCTCTGGAAAAAGGAAAAACCTTTTCATGAAATTTTACATCTCGGGACACAAAATACTCCCTTGTTTCCAAGTCATACGATTGCTACCCCTTTTAATTTGTCCGAAAGGATAACCAAGAAAAACACACTTTCGACTTCTTGATGCAAACTTATCCCCTTTACTTCGTTGATTATGAGCATAACATAAACATCCAAAAACACAAAGTGATTCATAAGCAGGAATTTTTCCAAACAACATTTCATATGGAGTTTTATTTTGATTAATAGGACTAGGAGTCCGATCAATCAAATAACACGCAATCAAAGCACACTCCCCCCAAAACTTAAGAGGCAATTTTCCCTGAAACCGCAACGCCCGAGCTACATTCATAATATGTTGGTCTTTTCTCTCTACTCTCCCATTTTGTTGCGGAGTACCAACACAAGATAATTCAAAAATAATGCTATTGTCCACAAAATAATTTCTAAGGTGTTTGAACTCGGTACCATTGTCACTACGAACATACTTTATGACTTTATTAAATTGTCGTTTAATTAAAGCTATAAAATTAAGAAAAGTAGATTCAACATCGGTCTTATTTCATATCAAATAAATCCATACACCCCTAGAAAAATCATCTACGATGGTTAAAAAATATCTAGCACCACAAGAAGAGGGCACCTTATAAGCACCCCACAAGTCTATATGAACCAACTCAAATAGCTCATTAGCTTTATTACTACTAATAGGAAAACTAGCCCTAGATTGTTTTACACGCGGACATACATCACAAACATCATTATTTCTCCTAACTAAGTTACTCATTGGAGGAAGTAACTTTAGAATTCGTTCCGATGGATGACCCATGCGTTGATGACAAAGTTCCACCTGACAATCCACTGCTAGCAACCTCACTTGTGGCACACCACGGAAGAAATAAAGTCCATCATGTCGTTCAACCACGCCAATCACCGTCCTCGTCGACTGTTCCTGTAAAACACAAATTTTGTTAGTGAACTGTATAGTGCATCTCGATTCATCACTTAATTGAGTCACAGAAATTAAATTGCAATTTAAGTATGCAACAAACAGAACATTATCAATCACTAAACCACCCTCCAAAGTAACCGAACCCAATTGATTCGCATTCACCGTTTGACCATCCGGTAACCCCACTAGACAATTTTGAATTGTCCTATTGTTTCTCATAAGTAAATATCATGAGTCACATGATTAGATGCCCAATATCCACAATCCATACACTTGCAGTACCTTCTAGCCTTTGTTTTGGTTTAGTGAGAAGATCAATAATTTGTTGTGCTAGATCCGAAGTAACACCCGCAAGACCATGTGTAGGATGCCCTTGAGCCGAAATACCACCACCTCCATTGTTCTTAACACCACCTTGTACGACGTTAGCGCGGTGTAGTGAGGATGTAAAGGCAGACCCACGACCTCCACCAGAACCACGTCCTCTTTTTCCTCCACGGGAATTTGATGCTCCTCTACTGCGGCCCCGTCCCCCTATACGGTTGTCATCCCACCACTCTGGAAAGCTAATCAATTGATAGCAATCGGCCTTCTCATGACCGAGCCGATTATATACATATACATATACATATCCATATACATATACATATACATATACATATCCATATACACATACATATACATATACATATACATATACATATCCATATACACATACACATACATATACATATACATATACATATACATATACATATACATATACATATACATATACATATACATATACATATACATATACATATACATATACATATACATATACATATACATACACATATACATACACATACGCATACACATACACATACACATACACATACACATACACATACACATACACATACACATACACATACACATACACATACACATACACATACACATACACATACACGTACACATACACATACACATACACATACACATACACATACACATACACATACACATACACATACACATACACATACACATACACATACACATACACATACACATACACATACACATACACATACACATACACATACACACATACATATACACATACACATACATATACATACACATACATACACATACACATACATATACATACACATATACATACACATATACATACACATATACATATACATACATATATATATATATATATATATATATATATATATACGTATTTATATTTATACGTATGTATATATATTTATACGTATGTATATATATATATATATATAAGTGAGTTCATATGAAAATGCATTCTTATGAGAAATGAGAATAAATTTTACGCGATCACTAGGGGAAAAAAAAGGAAGGGCTGCAGTTTTTAGGCTAACCACAGCCCTTTATGGGCTTTTTTTAAATTTTATTTGAAAGGAAATTCGATCTCGCGCGCGTTGGGCTTAAAATAAGCGGGCTAGGGTTTATTTCTCACAATCTCATTCTCTCTCTCCTCCTTTAACTCAGAATCTCCCTGCCTCTCTCTCTCGCTAAGACTTGTAGCAGCCCCCACCATTAGCGTCGAATTTGCCACTCGTACTCTTCGGGTCCTCAAATTTGACACGCCTTTCTCTCTTGACTCCATATTTTAACTGGTTTCTCTCTCTTACTTCAATTTTTCGTCTGGTACTTGTTTTTTTGCCTTCTTTTGTGTAATTCTCGAACTGAGTCAGGATTGTAAAAATGAAAAGTATGTTCGTCGTCGATTCATCTTCGCCTGAGCACACTCGCTCGTCACCCTCCGCCGGCTGTTTTCGTCGATAAGCACAATCGCGTCGGGTCGATAAGCTCCTCTCGCGTCGTGTCGATAAGCTTATTTAATCTGGGTATATATTCTTTTAATTGATTTCAGTTGTTGTGTACCCAAATCGAATTTATTTGGGTTAGAGTGGCCCTTTTACAAAATACCCTATGTCGAACAAGGTAATTTAATTAGCTGAATCTATTCTACTAATTCTAGTAATGATTTTATAGATAAATATGCTTATTGTTGTTGCAAATCGATATTATTTTTATTTCCTTTGATTTTTTATATATGTTGTTTTTGGGATGGTTGAAATCTGCATGTTATGTGAAGAAGGTGGGAAGTTGGGAATTTTTTTTTTCATGTATTATCTTAGAATAAGTACATGTAAATCTGAATGCTAGTTTCTTTTTTCAACGAAAAATTAGCTAAAGACCGGTTGTTGAATCATATATTGCTCATTTAGACAATTTCTTGCATATGGGGGAAAGTTGAATTTCTGATTTATGCAACATTGCCCTTATAAGTTTTTTTGATGTTTGTTTAAATTTGGGGTGAACTTCATTGCAGAATTTAGGCAAGCTCCGTTGGTAGAAAACGTAGCGAACATCTACAAGAGTTTGGATGCTTCTTTCTCTATGCATATGCTTAATTCAGGTTCATCCTTTTGCTAAAATTTTTAATTTTTCTTTTTGTAATTTATTTGTTACTTATAATATTTACTGTTATCCTCCATTACTTCATTGTATATTCACCCATGGGTTTTCTCTCTCTAAGAGGTTTCTCTCGAAGAAATTCGTAGCTATGGCAAGGAGCTCAAAGAGAAGGAAATCTAACAGTAAGCCTAAAGGTCCATCATCGGACTATGAGGCAAAGAAGACAAGATCCATGGAGGAATTGCTTGGTGTGGCAACAATGGAGTTAGATACGAATATACGATCTCCAGATGATGATATCATGGAGTTAAAACAGAGTCAGCAGACGCATCGGATGTTCTCAGAATGGTTATCATCAATCCATTCAATGGCGGGAAATCAGGAAGGTAGGAGAATCAGCTGGGCGGATCGTCCACAAGATGGAAGAATGGTGGATCCAATACCGGTACTCCAGTTCTCTGATGATGAAGAGGTAAATCCACAAACTTATCAACCTACTTCTAGTGTTAATGGTGGTGAAAATGCAAGTAAAACTGTCATTAAAATTGATGCTAAAGACATTCAACTAGAGGATGATTACTAGAAATCATCCATTGTTTGTTATGTGATAGGAGCTAATCCTCCTCCTATGGTTATGGAAGGTTATATTAGGAGAATCTGGAGAAGTTATAAGGTTGAGAAGGTAGGATTACTGAAGAAGGGAGTTTACATTGTTAGATTCCTGACGATGGAGATGCGAGATAAAACCTTATATTATGGAGAAGTTCTGCACTGAATGTAAGACACTGGGACATGCTAAGGAGGACTGCAGAAGGCTAGTAAATAAGGTTCTAGGGAAACAAGTCTGGAAGCCCAGACAACAGCAGGTAGGTGAAGTGTCACAGGTGAATGTGAATATTAGTTATATGACAGCTCAGTTGATACATTGTCATATAAGTTCCATAAGTAGTAAAAAGGAATTCTGGTGTACTTTTGTGTATGCATATAATACTGCTGTCCAGATAGAAGATCTATGGAGAGACCTAGTGGGTTTGTCAGATGGTGTGAGACAACCATGGGTGGTCCTTGGGGATTTCAATAGTGTGTTAAACGGAGAAGATAGAATTGGGTTAGTAGTTAGAGAATCTGAAATGGTCCCTTTTAGAAGATGTATTTCACAGTGTGGCCTTGATGATATGAAATCATGTGGTTCCTTTTACACATGGAGCAAGAAGGTGAGCAAAGAGTTTTTTGCAAAATTGACATAGCCCTCTGTAATGAAAAGTGGCATGATATATTTCATACAGCTGAAACTTGGTTCTGACCTGAAGGAATGTTTGATCACACTCCAATGATAATTCAGGTTCACCAAGTTAGGAGTGGTGGGACATGTCCATTCAGGTTTTATAAAATGTGGTGTTCAGATCCTGAATTTGTTAAGAAAATTAGTGAGGTCTGGAGTTGCAATATGAGAGGCACATTAATGTTTTGTGTGATGCAGAAACTGAAAATGGTTAAAAAGGCCATGAAGAGATTGAATAAGGAGGGTTTCAATGATATACATATAGCTGATACAAAAGCTTATAGTGAGTTGATTGAATGGCAAAAGAAACTCCAGGAGACTCAAAATGAGATAACTAGTGCAAATGAAAGGCAAACAGCTAAGGTCTATAAGGAAGTGCATGCTAAATATATATCCTTCCTACAACAAAAGGCCAAGATTGCTTAGTTACAGCAGGGAGACACAAATTCAGCTATGTTCCATCAAGCAATTAAGCATAGAAGAATGCAAAACACTGTGTATGGGATCAATATGTGCAGGGGGAAAGGAAGGAAGGTGAGCTGGTGGCTGATGCTTGTATTGAATATTATAAGCAACTAATGGGAACAGCAAGAGAGAGCACTAGCTGTATAAGCAATGAGATTATTGCTCAAGGCCCATGTCTCAATGCAGATCAACAAGATGCCATGATGAGACCAGTAACAGATACTGAAATACAAGCTACTCTATTCTTAATTCCTGAGGAGAAGTCCCCAGGACCAGATGGGTTTAGAACTGCTTTTTACAAAAAAATCTTGGGAGGTCATTGGGCAAGATGTTATAGCTGCAATTAAGGATTTTTTCATGACTGGGAAGCTCTTGAAAGAGGTAAACAATACCTTGATTACCTTAGTTCCTAAAGTCAAATGCCCTAGTAGTGTGACTGAGTTTAGACCAATTGCTTGCTGCAATGTGGTTCACAAATGCATTACAAAGCTCATTTTAATAGACTAAGGGTGGTATTACCTGATATAATTGCTGAAAATCAAGGGGCATTTATACAAGGTAGATTTATTGCACACAATGTGATGGTGTGTCAGGACATGGTGAAGGGCTATGGTAGGAAGAATTCAAGCCCTGGGTGCATCATAAAAATGGATATGAAGAAGGCCTATGACTCGGTTGACTGGAAATTCATGGAAGATATGCTCAAGGCTTTACTGTTCCCTGAAAAAATGGTGCAGCTCATTATGGAATGTGTGAGAACACTCAGATTTAGCTTGTTGATAAATGGGAAATGCAGTGGTTTCTTCCGGGGGAAAAAGGGTCTGAGACAGGGTGACCCCATGTCACCTCTGCTATTTGTCATAGGTATGGAATATCTAACAAGAACCCTGAGATTGGTAGGGAATAACTCCTTGTTCAGATATCATCCTAGGTGTGCTGGGGTAAAGTTAAATCACCTATGTTTTGCAGACGACATTATTTTGTGCAGTAAAGGAGAATACAGATCTGTATACATGATGCTTCAAGGTTTTAAACATTTCTCAGATGTGTCTAGTCTGGAAGTGAATGAGAGTAAATCAGAACTGTATACAGCAGGGATGAAGCAAGAAGAGGTCCAGAGGCTTGTAGATGTATCAGGATTCAAAAAGGGTAATCTTCCTTTTCGATATCTGGGTGTTCCCATAAGTCACAAAAGGATATGAACTAAGGAATGTATGGTATTAGTTGAAAAAATGACAGCTAGAGTTAGAACCTGGAGCAGCAGGAATCTCTTTTAACAAGGGAGACTTGGCTTGGTTAATTCAGTTCTGTGTAGTATTCATGTATATTGGGCTCAGATTTTTGTTTTACCCAGGAAAGTCCTGCATGAGATAGAGAAGATATCTAAATCCTATCTGTGGAGTGGAGAATATTTTAGCTCAAAAGGTGGATATGTTGCATGGCCAAAGGTTTGTATTCCTAAGTATGCAGGAGATCTAGGGATTAGGAATATTACTAAGTGGAATGTAGCAGCAATGGGGAGATATACCTGGGCAATTTCAGGTAAGAAAGATAACTTGTTGATTCATTGGATTAATGATGTGTACATAAAGGATCAGGAGTGGTGGGCTTATAAACCACCTATGGATAGTAGTTGGTACTGGAAGAAAGCATGTAAAGTAAAGGAAAACTTGAAGGGTGTTGTGAATGAAGCTCAGCTCATGACACTGAACCAATATTATGTTAAAAGAATATACACATTGCTGGATGGTGATTATGAAAAGGTCCATTGGGACAAGTTCATCTGGTGTAGATTGGTCATCCCCAAACACAGATTGATTCTTTGGCTAGTAATGCACAACAAATTACACACTGGAGACAGACTTCAGAGAATGGGTGTAAGGCAAAGTTCCAGCTGCTTGATATGTGGTTTAGGAAATGAGACCCAAGATCACTTGTTTTTTAGTTGCTGCTTTAGCTCTGTTGTATTACAGGAGATTGGCATTTGGCTTGGATGGTCTATCACCAACATGACTGTTCAGAGTATGATTCAGAGATTGGCCAGGAGTAGTGTAATAGCCCTATTTTTAATAGCATTTATTAAATATTGATTATATTCATTAAGCTAATTATGTTTTGGAAATCTTATTTTATTTGAGATGTGGAATGTGAATTACATTGTCGTGTTTCTAATGTATTTATTTATTTAATTATATGAGATTATTTCTATTATTATTATTTTGTATTTTAGGTTTGTGCAATTTAGTTGAGCGGTATTTCACAAATTTGAAAAACCAAAGTCGGTTTTATTTTGTTGGTCTTATCCTCACCGTTTCTTTAATTGGGAAACCAAACCCCAATTTCTTTTTATTTCTCTCTCATGTCTTCTATTCCCAAACCCCAAAACCATAAAACTGAAAACCCCAAACCTCACTCTCTCTCCTCTCTCGGTGAAACCCCGATACCCCCTCTCACCCTCACACGTTCACCTGCCCGCCTCACCGGCGTCGCTAAGCTCATCGGAACTCGACGAACACCGGGACGAACCCTTCTCTTTCGCCGGAGTTGCGTGTCACCCTGCTCTCCTCCCTTCCTCTGTTCCTGCTGTGCTGCGGGTGCTATTGTTGCCGCTCACTCGCGGTGATGCGCCGCTAATCTACCAACGAAACATCGTCATTGCTGACGTGGTTTCCCCTCCCTTGTTCTTGCTTGCCTCGCTGCTGTTGGTTGTTGCTGCCACTGTTGTGGGTTGTCGCCGCTGCTGTTATGGCGTTGCTGGCGCCACCGTGGGCTACCATCACCTTGCTGTTGGTGGTGCTGGTTGTCGTCGCTGATGGAGCCTAGTCCTTCTTCTTGTCGTGGTCTCCCCTGCTCTTGAAGCAGAGGTAATGACTACCTCTTTATTTTCCTCTTTAAGTTCTGATTTTTGGTCTTGTTTAGCCTAAGTTGCTGTTGTTATTGTCGATGTTATGGGTTGTTGTGTGGTTCGGTGGCGTTGTTGTTAGTGTTATTGTTGGTGGTGGATGTTGTTAAATTGTTGAGTTGTTGTTGGGGTAGTTATTGTTGTTGTTGCTCTGTTGTTTGTTGTTGTTATTGGGCTGTTGTTGTTCATTATTGATGTTATTGTTGTTGCGGTATTGTTGTAGTTGTGGAGTTGTTTGGTGTTATTATTGGTGGTGGAGTGTTGTTGCTGTTGTTATTGTTTGTGTTGTTGCTGTGGAGCTGTTGTTATTGGGGTTATTGTGGCGGTGGTGTTGTGCCACTGTTTTTGGGTGACGATTGTTGTATTTTAGGTTGTGGTTTGATTTAGGTGAAGGTTGTGAGTTAAATTTAGTCAGTTTGGTTCAATAATTAGAACTTTCATTATGCTTTGAAGATTATGGAATTGAGATGGTTAGTGTAGATAATTTCTACATTGAGAATTTGTGAGAATGGTTAGTAATTAGTTTTGTCATTGTTGTGGAGGTTAAGGATTGTTATGAATTTCAAGAGAGTTGATGGAGTTGTGAAGTTCTCAAAGTTCTTATTGTCGGAGCTAAGGAATTGGATTGCGTTCAGGTAACTTTTATGTTCAGTAAAATTATTTACTCATGCTCTTGTGTGTGGATCTTTATTCTGTTTTTAATACTTAAGTTCGTACTATGGCCATAGTTATGAATATGTGGATTGTGGAAATGTTATTCGATAATATGAATATGCAAATGTTTTGCTGGCTTAGTTTATGAACTGAAAAAGAAATGGGCAAGGTATGGGTGGAGGACGGTTACTCTTTGACCTGATACGGTCGGCTACGCTCCATAACGAACCTTGGGGGTAGTATTGCTGGGCTCCACAACGAATCTTGGAGGCAGTGTTGTCCATTGTCCAAAGCCTGTACTTGCCACTGATTGTTTAAGAGAGTGAGCTATGCCAGCGTTGTAATGAAAAGGAAATGATTTGAGAAATAAAACATTTATAACGGGCTGAAGTAAAGGTTACGAGTTTTCCACTCATTTTGGAATTGTGTTTGTTTTTTATTTTCTTCTCTGAATCTGCAGGTTTGGTATCAAGAGCTCGGAATTCGAAGTGGAGCAAGATCAAGGTGTCATAGTGGCTTAAGGATTAAGCTTGTATTTTAGATAGTTGGTTTGAGAAAAGTTATTTATATTTCATTGTGTATATTATTTGGGAATTTACTCGAGATATTGGTGTATTTAAGGTTATTCTTCCGTTGCGAAGAAAATTATTTAAGAGTTGATTATTATTTATGGATCTTAAGTGCGTTTCATTAGCAGCTCGGAAGAGCGGGCTGTTACAAGTAGAGTCTCAAAGTTCACTAAACAAGCTTATGCAATGAGTATTGCAGCTATGGTGTATCACATATGGTGGGCTAGCTAGGAATGATTCTCTGTGGAATCAAAGAGTTATCACAAGTCAGAAGTTGATTCATAGAATTAAGAATAGTATAATAGATAGGTGTTATGTTGTTTTACCCAAATATGTGAATAGGAAAGATAGAGAGTGGTTGAGAAATCTCACTCTTGAGGTGTGTAATTATGATGATTGAGCCTTTCTTGTGAGGGGAGTCCAACCTAGTTGGTTTGTCCTCGCTTGATAGTGCTTTAGGTTGTATGTGGTTTGTTTTGATTATATAATTCTCACTTTAGCAAAAAAATAATATTTACTGTTTACAATAAATATCATGTTCATCTGTTTTTGCGATAATATATATCTGGTTGGATATCTGTAAAACTTATACTAATATGAAATAGTTTTTGTTATTATATATAAATGTCAGTTTGTGATTTTGTTATAATTTTATCAGTTTAGAATTGATTTTGTGTCAATTTGACATAAAAATGCAAAAAAGAAAAAATTATTTTTTTATTTTTTTGGGGTCCAAAAGGGCTGCGGTTTTGGGCTAAAACCGCAGCCCTTCTATGTTAAAAGGGTTGCGGTTTAGGCTGAAAACCACAACCCTTCCATATTGGAAGGGTTGCGGTTTTGAGCCTAAATCGCAGCCCTTCATTGTGAAGGGCTGCGGTCAAAAGCCGCAACCCTTCTTTTCTATTGAAGGGTTGCTATGGAAAGGGCTGCTATGGAAAGGGCTGCCCTTAGGGTCGTTTTGACCGCAGGCCTTCCCTATTTTTCCACTAGTGGATATAACTCTTATGGATAAGTGATGTAACTCTATGAAAAAGTGATGTAACTCCAAAAAACACTAGTAGAATAAATGCTATTTGATGCGGTTAAAAAGTGGCCTATTGCTGCGGTTTTGGGCTTGCAGCAACTAAGGGGGCGACAATAGGTATTAACTATATTGCTGCGGTTTTAAACCGCAGCAATATATGGAGATATTGCTGCGGTTTTTAAACCAAACCGCAGCGATATTAATTTTTTTAATGTTAAAAAAGTACACATATTGCTGCGGTTTTGAGTCAACCCCGCAGCAATATGTGCACTTTTTCAATTTTTTTTTTTTTTTTTTTTTTTTTTTTGCATTTTGCCATTAAATTTGATATATACAAATGTACGACAAAAATAAAACAATAGAAGCGAGAAGTAATAGAAAACGATTACTGATACATGAACAATAAAGATAATATAAAATCACACATGATTAAAAAAACAAAGATGTAAAAAGAAATACAATTCATAAATTTAAAAAAATCAAAATAAAAATAATTCTAACACCACCTAATCAGATCTGATAATTACAAAAGAAAAATAAAATAAAATTCGGTTTACATTCGTAGAATACTAAATCTGAAGATGTAAAAGAGAAAAAGGAACAAACGTTCCACTGTCATCTTCTTGGCATTCATCTTAACTATCTTGGCTTCGCGAGTTCTAAAATCTAAAATAAGAAAACCCTACCGTAAACAAAAAAATCTAAAATAAGAAAATTACATTAAAGTGACCAAAAATGTACAAAGAAAATAAGAAAAATGAACAAAAAAATAAATTTTGAGATACATTACAGATTAACACAGTGAACAAAAAATCTGTATTAATAAAAACAAAAATAAAAATCTGCAATGAAAAATCTTTGCCACTTCTCAGCCGCGGTCGATAAAGGCCGGCGAGTTCACGAGGAACAAAACCCTTGCGCGTTACGAGCCACCCTCGACGAGGATCGAGACCTTGCGCGTCACGAGCCACCCTCGACGAGGGTCGAGGCCTTGCGCGTCACGAGCCACCATCGACGAGAGTCGAGGCCTTGTGCGTCACGAGCCACGAGCGATGAGCAACATGCAACGAAGGCTGGCGAGTCACGAGCCACGAGCGATGAAGAGCGGCGAGCCACGAACGATGAAGAGCGGCAAGCCCGGAGCCATAGAGGACGGCGAGCGACAACCATGAAGGACTGTTAATGAAAAAGATCGAAACTATGCGCCGAAGAGAAAGGAGAGAGAGAGGATAGTGAAGAGAGAGAAGGGAGAGGACAGTTAATGGATGTAGAACGCCGAAGAGGAGAGAGAGGAGAGAGAGAGATGAGAGAGAGGAGAGTGAAACGGCTAAATGGAATTCTGAGTTCTAGAGAGGAACAAAACCCTAGTTGGGCCATTCTTTCTTTTTTATAGTTGGGCCATTCTTTCTTTTTTATACTTACAACCATATATTGCTGCGGTTTTTTTAAAAAAAAACCGCAGCAATATGTTAATATCTTAATATTATATGTTTTTTTCACATGGTTTAACTTTTTATATTATTTTAATATATTGCTGCGGTTTTTTCGAGAAACCGCAGCAATATGTTTGGTCAAATAGTCAAAACAATTTCAAAAATTTTCCGTTGAAACCATATTGCTGCGGGTTTCGGCCGAAATCGCAGCAATATGGTTATTTTATATTTTTCTTTTCTTTTTAGGTGATATATTGCTGCGTACGGGTAAAAATTTTATGTGTGTGTGTGTGTGTGTGTGTGTGTGTGTGTGTGTGTGTGTGTGTGTGTGTGTGTGTGTGTGTGTGTGTGTGTGTGTGTGTGTGTGTGTGGTGGTGTGTGTGTGGTGTGTGTGTGTTGTGTGTGTGTGTGTGTGTGTGGTGTTGTGTGTGTGTGTGTGTGGTGTGTGTGTGTGTGTGTGTGTGTGTGTGTGTGTGTGTGTGTGTGTGTGTGTGTGTGTGTGTTGTGTGTGTGTTGTGTGTGTGTGTGTGGTGGTGTGTGTGTGTGTGTGTGTGTGTGTGTGTGTGTGTGTGTGTGTGTGTGAACACTTTTGTATGCGAGAACACTTTTGAATGTGAGAACAAATCTGGACCTTTGGATTTAATCTAATCTAACCATTCTAATTATACTTATGAGTAATGATGAGTAATGACATTTTCGTTATTTAGTTTAACCCTTAACCCCTTCTTCCCCACCCCTTTCACGCTACTTTTTTTCTCTCTCTAAAGTTTCGCACATCTTCTCTTTCTCTCTCCTCTGTATCGTCGTGCATGGAGTTTTAGTTCGATTATTATTTGCGGTTTCCACACTATTTTTTCTAGAAAGTGTGTTGGTTACTAGCTATGATATAACAGAAAGTCACTATGATATAGCAGAGGATTGTGTTGGTTACTATGATACAACAGATGATCACTATGATATAGCAGAGGGTCACCATGATATGACAATAGTAAATATTATTTTTTCTTGACTAATTTCTTTAAACATGTGATAAATGAGTTATTATGATATACGTGTCACTATGATGTTTTCGCATAGTTTTGCAGGCTTAATTGCTCAATGTCATTTTCTTGATTATTCTCTTGATAATCTTCTTCAATTCTAGTTTTAATGGACAAACAAAAAAAATAGCTCGAACACATATGACATATAGTGACCGTTATATATATATAGTCACCCTTCAAATATAGTTTTTAATGTAATCCTAGAATGTCATGATTTCCAAAGAACTAGTTCAACGTGAGAGAGAGAGAGAGAGAAAAAGTTGTTTGGACCGCCTATCTTGGAGGAGAGAGAAAATTAGTTTAGTTTCAATTGTTTGAAAAAAGTGAGCCACTTGATTAAGCCTAAACCTACGGATGAGATTCATTCTCACATAAAAAAAGTGTTCTCACATAGGGACCTATTCTCACCGTATCCCAACCCTCTTATGGTTAGAACCGTGAGAACCACTCATTTTTCCTCATTTTACGAAGATTTTGATCATTTTATAATATTTTTGCTCATTTTTTGTTTCACTTATTTTATGGTGTTGCTCATTTAACAATTTTATGCTCATTATCAACGTTTTTGCTCATTTCACGTTTTGCTCATTTTACTTTTTTTCTCATTAAACTTTTTTATGCTCATTTTAAGGTTTTCTTTTTTTACATTTTTGTTCATTTTACATTTTTGATAATTTGCTCATTTGTTACTTTTTTTGCTCATTTTAGGAAGTTTTTGCTCATTTTAAGTGGTTCTCACGATTTTCACTATAAGAGAGTTTTCATTAGAACCCAACCATATATATATATATATATATACTTGGTGCATATTGCATTACATATGTGTTTAGATGAAAGGAAATTATTTACAATGAATTTGTCTTCTATGAAAAGCATACATCGCCAAATATTCAACTTCCATGTGAGAGTAGAAAAAGTAAGGTGATGGGGGTAGGAATTACAACTCCTTTACCTTATGAAATCTTTTTCAACCCTATAAAATTTATTTTCATTCTTTTGGAAAATATGTAAAGGAAAATTCTACAACTTCTATTTATAAAACACAAAATTTACCAACCAAACATAATATTCATGTTCATATATAAATATTAGTATTTTTTATCTAAATTTGATTACAGCTTCTATTTCATAAAAAGAAAACCTATCAACCAAACACAATGCCCATGTACATAAATAAATGCTATTAATGTTAATTTTGATTTGATTATTTTGTGTTTTGGATTCAAAAAATTGAGCCTAAATGTAATCCAAGTTTAAGATCTTTATCACTCTAATTACATTTTAGTTCCCGTGCTTATACTCTATACGAGTAGTTTAAAAGAATGATTCCAAACTTTAGGCCTTGTTTGGTTGTATATAGGAAGTCATAGTTCTTAAGAAGTTATTTTTTCCATATATTTGAAACTCCTAGGAATTAAGTGTAAAATTGTGTTTGGTTGATAATGGCAAGTAGAACTTCTTATGGGAAGCTCTACTTACCTAGAGGGACTTAGGTAGGTAACTTCCTCCATTTTGGAGGAAATATAACTTTCTAAAAAGTGCAAATTCTTGTGATTTTGCTAACCAAATAACTTCTTAGTTTATATCTGCTCCAGATCAAATTTGCTATTAATTAGATAGAAATGAAGTAGTTGAAAAGCATGAAGTGAAAAGAGGTGATAAGAATTGTCACTCTCGCGAAAGGTCGAAAGTATTTCATTATTTCATACATCATACAGAAAAATAAAAAAGGGGAATAGTCACTTTATCCACTCAAATTGACCAAAGAAGCTGCAACACGGCTGCTGAAAGCCAACACAAGAGAGCCGGGCAATGAGAATAAACTCGGCCCACCATTCCGAAGATTAGGCGTTCATTGCAGCTTTATGACATCAACCAACCATTGATTGTCCTTGGAGCTTGAATTCATGCACCAAGATATGACACCCATGCATCCATGCAATTTCAGCTTGAACCCCTACCTCTACTTTTTGCTCTTTTACTACTCATAGTTTTACCGTTATTGGTACATGAAAACATGATAGTGACAGTATTGCAAAAACTTCACATGTAAATATATAAACCCCAAAAAGAGGAGAAAAGAAAAGTCTTGAACTCTTGACCAATCATAATTCATATTGTTCGTTTAGATATAGAAGTAAGAATAGGCGGCTATGTTATAAGATGGACTTCTAAGCTTTTGATGAATGTGTGTGGTGTGATTTGTCGATATATGTCAACTACGAATTTTTGCTGTAGAATTAGATTGGTTAACATTGTTTTGGTGTTATTGGAAGGAAAAGTGTATACTGAAGTGGAATATCATGCAAATCAGTTTCAGTAAAGGCTCGAGCTCGGCTCGATAGCTCGTTTTAGCTCGAGCTCGATTTGAGACATTAAATCAAACAAAAATTTCATATTCGAAATATTAAAAATTTGTTCACAGATCTTGTAGATTAATAGAATAAATTAAAAAATTAACAGAAATAAACATATTTTATTTCTTTTTTTACATGCTAACCTAATGAAATTCTTACAAATATACATAAAAATTCGAAAAACTAGATATAAAAAGATACAAAAAGAAGTTGAAAATTTGTACATAAGGATACATAGTATATAATAACTCTTTTAATTGTTTTAGTCTATAGTAACTTTTTAAGTGCTTTAAATTATAATAATTTTTTAATATAAAATAATAATCTAGTATGTTCACGAGCGTTTCAAGTCGAGCCTAGCTTAGTTCAACTCGGCACATTAGAGACGAACCCGAATCCGAGCCAAACTACCACGAGCCGAGTTTTGACCGAGTCGAGCCTGAACTGTTCACAAATAGGTCGAGCTCATTATCACACCTACCGCTTTAGTTGTAGGCGAAACTAGCAGGGAGGGAGAAAAAGGAGTAGACTAAACTGAACTGAACCACAAAGAAAAACTAAATTTAACCGAACTAAACTGAAATTAACCGAACTAAACTAAAGTAAAATTAATTGAAAATAAGTCTAAAAAAACATGGACTCGTTAACATATACCTTAGGTAAGGATCATATAGAAGTATTTAAGTAGAGTGACACTGAGACAATAAAAAGAAGACAACAACTATTGTAAAAGATAATTAAGTACAGCTGTTGCTACTTGAAATGAAAACATCTTCCTTTTTCTTTACTAATGCATGTATTTATGTTTCCTCGTTGATTTAACTGCCATGAGACTTGTTTGACATTACTATTAATTTTCACTTTTTTCTTTTATGAATGTGTGAATTTGAAATTAGCCATACTTATACTAAATTTAAAAACTTTTAAACTAACAAATAAACTATTTTTCTGGTTTCAGAGATAACAAACAAGCTACTTTCAGAGATAACAATGCTTTATTTTCTTGTATCCCTTTAAATATATGCCAACTTATTTAAATTTGATCAATCTTATTCCATTTCCTACTTAGATTATAAATACAACATTAGTGCAAAATACTAATTCTATACTACCTCCGTTTCTTTTTAATTGTTACACTTACACTTTTCACGCATGCCGATGCACTACTTTAAGCCTTTATATCTCTAATTTTGTATTTGTAAAAAATATAAAAACTACATATTAATAAAATGCATACTAATACGAATCTAACAAGATCCCACATGACTATGTTTTTATTCACGTATAAATCACAAACGAGGGCCAAAGTGCAATTTGTGAATAATGTAAAATGTCAAAGTGTAACAATTAAAAAGAAACGGATGTAGTAGATCAGTACGTATTGGACTATTGTGTATATTTGATCTTGAAAAATTTGCATTCATAATAATTATCCATATATCAGTGTCAAACTTATTTCCTTTTTCTTCATATATTTGAGTAATTAAATAATAAGACAACGTTCAGTCATGTTATTTCATTATTTTTGGAGTAAATAAATTTCTGAAATTATACTCATATCATCTAAAAATAACAGTCATAATGTCCCATAACTAATAACAATTAAACTTTTATCATCCATCTTAATATAAGGGTATAATGACTTATTCAACTGTAGATCATTATTTTCTTGTATGATTTCTCGTTGTCAAAATCGTAGATCATTATTATATTAGATGTAAGGTTTTATTCTGGACACTCTTTCTTAGTATTGACATTTTTATTTTTTAGGATGTTCTAAACTAATATAATTAATTATTATTTTTCTTAACGAAGGGTTAAATCATTAACTTTGAAATAAAGGAAGTAGCTAATATTTTTCAAAATACAGATAACTTAAAACATGTTCATGGTGCTTTGCTTAACTTGTGAGATAATACAAAAAGACGAAGCATGTACATTACACTTGTGTTCAGAGCTATATTCTACTCTTTATAGATTAGTTAAATATAAACAGGGAACCTGACTAATAGATTCTTTTTGTTGGGGGGGGGGGGGGAAGCTGACTACATGCTCTTAGTCCAAATGTATACATATATCCAATATAACAACCTTTTGGTCTAGAAAACATGAATTGCAACTCATATATTTCAATATTTCATGCTAGTAAAAATGGTACAAGTTGCTCCTTCATTCAATTTCAATAGCATGTCATAGAAGGAGATAAGAGGTGGAGCAAACTACCCACTAAGACTAACGTATCTACAACTACGTCCCGAGAGGTAGTGAAATGAGGCGGTGAATGCGAGATGCCAATGAAATGATCAGCCGGATACAGGCTAGGGTTACTTTCTTTCCAACCGCATCTTCCTTGCGTGTGATGTAAAATATCTGATCTGGTTGATCCGATCCAATAAAATTGGATATCCGAACCACCTTTTGGTATTCGAATATTTCGGATTGTATATCCGAAAATTTTAGGATCCGATACAGATTTGAAATTTTCATTTTCTGCATATCTGAAGATATCCATAACATGCGGGTATTTTTTGAATATTTTCAAATACCTAACCTGTAATAATAACCAGATATTCGAAAATATCCGATTGTATGACCGCATATTCGAAATATCCGTTGATTTAATCCGTTCGAAATTTTTTTTTCGAGCTTTTTAAATTTAAAGTGTCTAATTTTAGGACATGTAATTTGATACGAATTTTTGAATCCCACTATTTCTTATTGAAAATTTTAAATCGGAAAATATGAGATGAACACCTCTAGTTACCACCCCATACCTAAACCATCTATGAGAGGCGTGGAGAACGGCTCTTGCTACACGAATACCTACGGGCTAGTATGCGGAATGGAGGTGCGTGGTACCTCTGGCGGCATATACTGGATCATAATTTTGGTAAAGCCTGTATTATGAAGATGAGTGGGAGGTCCACAAAAGAAGCTGGAGTCTGGAGGATTCTCATTGGTCAGGGTTCGAATCCCTAGGAGATGCCATAGGCTTATAGTAGTATAAATATACTAAAAAAGGAACACGTAGATTGGTGGTCCAATTCCTCTGCAAGTGTTTACTCCAAGGGGACTTGACGCGTGTAACATGTCTTTGTTGCTACCCATGTGATTTTTACTTGGCACACAAGAACTCCTTTTTCATTATCTCTAATATTTCACTTTTATCTTCGTTGCCTGTGACCTGTGGAGCTGTGCTTCAAATACTCCATTTGTATTTTAACTTCTGGCTGTTTATTGTCTTTTATTTTCTATTATTAAATTTATAAAAAGAAAAAATTGATGATAGTAACTTCAAACTAGTCATAAGCATATTAACCTCACTTATGTTTCTTATTTTTTTTTTTAAAAAAAAAACTGAAAATAAAAAATGAGACTGATAACAAGCATGCTTTAATTTAACAAAAAGTGATTTGTAGTCTATTAGAAGTAATATGATCAGTATAAACAAGACTAAATATAACTTTGTTGTAAGTAACACGTAAGGAGACATAACACAGAGAAATAGTTAGAACGATCTTACTTGAATATGAGAAACGATAAGAGATGAGAATGTTGTGACGTGGAAATTCACTGTCCTTAAACGTGATTTTGCCGCAGCACGGGTGCAAACTTCCTCCCGACGACCACCCTCCAGGATTAACACAGTGCCGCCTGTTTGTGTGCACTCATAAGCAGACGGATGGAATGATTGAACTTATCCCGAAATTTAGGAGGATTTTTGTATAGAGAGGAAGACATAATTATCTTAGTGTTTGCTAACCAGAGAATAAAGGTTTAAATAGAGTAGAGAAGCAAGAAAAAACGACAAATAAATATTATGGGAGAATATTAAGGAACAATAGGTGCGACAAAAATGGCACGAATTGATTTGCCATTACAAATTGATTGCGAGAATCTCACAAAAGATATCTCGGAAAAACCAGTCCTAAAAAGACCCACCACCGCCTCCCGCTCCCGCCACGAGCCCGGCCACGCCGACGCGCGTGTGCGGTTTTGGCATTCTCTTAGCCATTGCCCAATAATGATTTAAAGGAACATAATAGTATATGAACAAGGTACGACCTTTATATTCTTTCCATGTGGGACTATTGGGTATTTCATGGACAACATCAAACAAAGAAACACTCCATGAATTGGCTAAATTTGAGGCTTTGATTGCAACAATCCCCCAGAAGAATCAAAGTTAGAAGAAAGAAAAGAAGAATAAACAATTTCGGGATTAAAAAGAAGTAATGCATCAGTGTTAATGTCTTCCGACTTGAATTAACACTTAATGAATCAGATTTAGGAATCTTGTTCTATTAAGTGATATTCATCTTGAACTTAAGAGAACTCAAGTGATTTATATAAATCACACATCCATCTTTAAGGGAAGTAGTAACTCCACTATCAATATGACACCTATACTAGCGATACGCCTAACCTAGATGCTCTAGAGAAATGACCCGCAGTTTCTCATAGGAGGTGGTCCCACTTCCACATCTAAGTAGGTGAATCCCATCAAGTGTGTGCCACCACACACCACCACACAACTGTGGTTATAGGTTCGTTAAGCCTTTCGCTCATCATCAATCACTAGTGGTAAGCACTTTTGAACACAATTTTTTATAAGAAGGATAGAAACAAAATAGTGCTTTTATTACTAATGTTTCCCCTTAAACTCTAATTGCGTAGAGTACGGTTTCATTATTACAATCTAAATGGGTATCAATCCCATCCATCTGGATGCATCCACATTTACATTTCTAGAAAGGCCTTTAGTAAACGGATCCACTAAGTTCTTTTCGAACTTTACGTAGTCCAGTGATATGACCACAGTTTATCAAATCTTTAACAACCTTGTCTCTAAGACGAATGTGTCCTTTATTTCCATTTTAGACAATGTTCTTTGCCACTGCAATAGCTGCCTGAGAGTCACAATGTAGTGCAGTCGAAGAAGCAGGTTTGCCCCACAATGGAACATCATTCTGCAAGTTTCTAAGCCATTATGCCTTTTTTCCTGCCAACTCAAGTGCAACAAATTCAGATTCCATACTTGACATAGCAGTACAAGATTGTTTACAAGATTTTCATGAAATAGCACCATCACCTAAGGTAAAAAACAAAACCACTAGAAGAGTTAATCTCATCATTTCTAGATACCCAATTAGCATCACAATAACCTTCTAAAATAGTAGGAGAAAAAGAATAGTGAATGCCCTAATCCATGGTTCCTTTAAGGTATCTTAGCAAACAACGCAAAGCACCCTAATAATCCTTGCTAGGACTATGAGTGAATCTACTAAGTATACTAGCATATGCAACATTAGGTCTAGTGCACTTCATCAAATACATAATGTTACCAATTACTTTATCATACTCAGATTGTCTCACATGGTCTCCTTTATTTTTCACCAAGTGGATACTAGGGTCATAAGGGGTCCTGACTGTATCAACATCAAAGGAGTTTAACTTCCTAGTACCTTTTCAACATAATGGGCATGACTCAAACTGAAACCATGAGGACATCTCAAAATTTTAATTCCAAAAATAAGGTCAGCCTTACCCATATCTTTCATTTCAAACTTAGTACTTAAGAATTCTTTCGCTTCATTCACAAGATCTACACTAGTCCCAAGAATCAACATATCATCAACATGTAGACAAATGATCACACAACCTCGAGAGTCATTTTTAGAATAAACACAAGTATCGTTCTCATTTACAAGAAACACAAAACTGCTTATGGCATTATCAAACTTTTGGTACTATTGTTTGGGGGCTTGCTTTAAACCATAAAGGGATTTTACTAGCTTACACACCTTGTGTTCTTGACCCCAAACTACACATCCTTCATGTTGATCCATATAGATTCCTTCCTCAAGGTCATCATTTAGGAAATCAGTCTTAACATCCATTTGATGCACTACAAGGCCATTTAACACAGCTAAATCAATCATAGTCCTAATGGTACCAATTTTAGTGACTGGGGAATATGTGTCAAAATAGTCAATTTCCTCCTTTTGAGTGAAATCCCTCAGAACTAATCTTGCCTTATACTTGTCAATTGAACCATCATGCTTTAATTTCTTTTTAGATCCATTTTCTAGACATAAGCTTACAACCCCTAGGAAGGTCTGCTAATTTTCAAGTGTTGTTACTCATAATGGACTCTAGCTCACTATCTATGGCCTCGTTCCAAAAAAAAAAAAGCATCAATGAATTTCATAGCCTCGTCATAGGTCTTAAGGTCTTCTTCTAAGATAAATACGTACACTAGACTCTCATTTAGGATACAACTTGCAGAAAGGAATGAAGTGACAAAACTAGAACCAAAATTGTTGTCTTTCCTAGGTATTTTACTCCTCGTAGGTTCATCTTTCTACTACAGGTAAAGTCACTTGAGGAATAGGCACACACAAAGCATGATTAGTAGAAAACTTGAACCATTAGAAGAACATTTCAAACAAAAAACATGTTCAAAGATTCAGCATCTCTTGATTCAACAACGATACCACAAGCATAAGAACCTCTAGCATCCTTAATTAAAAAGTGATAAGCAGCACTGTGAAAAGCATAACCAATGAAGATGGAATCACAAGTATTTGATCCTATCTTATCCCTATTAAAGGAAGGTATGCCAACCTTAGCAAGACACCCCCACACTTTCAGGTATTTAAGGTTAGGGATATGACCTTTCCATATCTTATATGGGGTTTTATCTAGCTTCTTATGAGGCACACAGTTCAAGACATGACAAACAAATAAAATATCCTCCCCTAAATGTTATCAGGAAGTCCAACTAACCAACATAACATTCATCACGTTCTTAAGGGTTCTATTCGTCCTTTCATCTATACCGTTTTGTTCGGGGGTATAAGGGGCAATCATCTCATATATGATCCCATTTTGTTCACAGAAGGTTTTAAGGGAAGTAGGTTCATACTCTCCTCCCCTATCACTTCTAAGTCTCTTAATTTTCCTATCCAGTTGGTTTTCAACCTCAGCTTTGTACTTCAAAATATTCCTTCTACCTCATCCTTAGATTTCAGAAGGTATACTATAGTGTAACGGGAAAAGTCATCCACAAAGGTTATGTAATACTTCTTCCCTCCCCGACTTTCTTAGTTCTTAAAGTCTCCTAAGTCAGAGTGATTGAGTTCAAGAAGTTCAGATTGTCTATCAATTAATTTAAAAGGCTTCTTAGCAAATTTAGCTTCAACATAAATTTCACATTTAGGCAAATCAATACTAGAGAAGCTAGGTATCAAATTCAAATGCTTCAACCATTTTATGGAGGTTGCATTCACATAACCTAATCTAGAATGCCATAAATCAATAGACTCAACAATATAAGCACAAGAAGTAGAAACATATTTATTCATGAGTTCAACAGTAGCATCAATAGTAAAAAGCCCCCCCATTAAAGTATCCCTTTCCCAAAAATTCTCCATTATGAGTGATAACAAGTCTATCAGAATCAAAAGACCTCAAAACAGCCCTAATTAATAAACTTTAGAACTCAAATTCCTACGCATTTAAGGAACATGAAGCACATTTGTAAGAGTAAGAAATTTTCCAGGATTGAGTTTGGAAGTAATCTTCCATTTGTCGCTGACTTTTGCTAAAGTAGAGTTGCCAATGAACACATTTTCACCTTTCAACTTTTCATATTGATCAAACATGGCTCGGTTGGTTCAGATGTGCCTCGTTGCTCTTGTGTCAACGATCCATTCAGAAGTATCTCCAACAAGGTTGACCTCGGATGCAACAACAATAAAGTTTCCAGCTTCTTACACCAAGTTTGCTTGGTTCTTATTTTTGTTCCAACAATTTGCAGCTTTGTGTCCAGGCTTACCGCATTCATTACATCTACCTTTTAACCTGTATTTATGCACACGTGCATGCGGTTTGAGACTATTGTCTCCCTTGTGAGAACTCTTTGCCTTATGTTTGTTCTCATCATAACTGGAGTGCTTGGGCTCCATAAGATTAGCTTTAGGAAAAACAACATAATTAGAAGGTTTATCCTTAAGGTCGTTTTCTTCCTCAATTTTCAGATGACCAATAAGTTCTTCAAAGGTAAGGTCTCTCTTTTTATGTATAAGTTGGTTCCTATAGTCCTTCCAAGAATGGGGAAGTTTCTCAATAAGAACGATAACCTAAGTATGCTCACAAATAACAAGACCCTCAACACCAACATTGGTGCAAATAGTTTCATAGCTAGGAACCTGGTCAATAATGGGTTTCTCATCATCTATCATAAAATTAAGCCATTTACTAAAGCAATAGCGTTTTGATCCAGCATCATCAACATCATATTTCTTTTTTAGGGTATTCAAGATGTCCTTAGCATGGTTATAAGTCATGTAAATATAAAGCAGCGCATTAAACATATAGTGTAGTAACATCCCC
This sequence comes from Beta vulgaris subsp. vulgaris, assembly GCF_026745355.1. NCBI lineage: Eukaryota > Viridiplantae > Streptophyta > Magnoliopsida > Caryophyllales > Amaranthaceae > Beta > Beta vulgaris. The sequence goes on along the minus strand of NC_079207.1, from coordinate 19,921,641 downwards.
TTACAGGTTCCGTCATCCTTAGCAAATTTAGCCTCATAAGCTAGTTTCTCAGTCTCATCAGAAGGAATAATAGGATCATCAAGAACATAAGCCACATTAATCTGTTCAAGGTAAAACCTAACCCTGCCAGCCCAACGTTTATAGTTTTTTCCCTCAAGAGACTCAATCTTAGACATATCAAGAATGAACTAACAAGAAGCCATGATAATTGAATAACACAAATCACCTTTCAGATTAAAATAACTAACATGCAAGAAGACCACATAGAGAAATAGTTAGAGCGATCTTACTTGAATATGAGAAATGAGAAGAGATGAGAATGTTGTAACGTGGAGATCCACTTTCCTTAAAGGTGATTTCACCGCAACACGGGTGCGAACTTCCTCCCGACGACACCCTCCAGGATTAACACAACGCTGCCCCCCGTTTTTGTGGACACACAAGCAGAGGGATGAAGTTACTAAACTTAGCCCAAAATTTAGGAGAACATTTTTGTGTAGAGAGGAAGACATAAGTATTTTGTGTTTTCTAACCAGAGAATGAGGGTTCAAACAGAGTAGAGAAGCAACGGAAAACGACAAATAAATATTATGGGAGAAGATTAAGGAATAATAGGTGCGATAAAAACGGCAAGAATTGATTTGCTATTTCAAAGTGATTGTGAGAATCTCAGAAAAGAAATCTCGGAAAAACCAATCCCAAAAATATGACGGATTATAAAACGGGCCACATACCCACAGCCCATGCCGGCGCCGCGCTCGCCATGACTCGGGCCCGACTGGGGGGCGCACGCGTGTGTGGTTTAACATTCTCTTAGCCCATTGCCCAACAAGGCTTAAAGGAACATAATAGTATATAAACAAGGTAGGAACTTTATATTCTTTCCATGTGGGACTTGGGTATTTCATGAACACAAGCAAACAAGAAAATACTCCATGAATATGGCTAACTTTGAGCCTTTAATTCTAACAAAGTTTATAATAAAACTTATACTGTACAAGTTTTAGAATCTTTAAACCAAAATGTTTGGAATTTGGATTTTACTACTTACATAAATATATCTTTTCGAAATAACATCTGGTATATGCTTATAAAGAAAAAATTATGGAGGGAGAGGTGGTAATTTAGTGGAGTACAACCCTTGAATTCTATGGCATTTCCAAGGGTTTGGTTCCTTATCCCAACAATAGGTTGGGACGTTCACTAGTGGTGGCAATGGGCCTTAGCATGTTGTCTTATAGGCTATTAAGCATTGTATACAATCTATGAGCTAGTGTGACATGCATGCTAGTAGTCTTGTCGGAATCGGTCTCCGGACCAATTATGTTTACTAATAAAAAATAAAGTAAAATTTATGTATGTTTTAGGATACCCTTCATTATATTGAAAGGAAAATTTTTAATTTTATATTTATAGTTTTAGCAATAGCTACCAATATTAAAAGTCATAGTCAAAATAAATTGTTATGTGCAAAAGACAAATAGATTTTAAGTCACCATCCTAGTTATGACAATTTTTTTGGATCCCCTTGTTGGGAACTTCTTAGTAAGAAGAATTTTCCTATGTGTTACCTCGCACATGGTGTAACAATTGAGTAATGAATGCACACTCTTCGATTCTTGAATACTTAACTTTTGAATTAATATAAATCATTAAAAATAATTATTGGTAAGGAACATTTTTAGTGAGTAAGATTATATTAAACAATGGCTTGGCATTAGCACACGAGCTACATAGGTTATCAACATTTTTAGGTGGATTATGCGACTCCATACTACCAAATCCAGGAAGCAAGAATCTGCAATTAGTAATCTTATTTTCTTGCTAGAGAATAAATATGATTAATAGGATAACATTGATTGATCCTATAACTAAAATATACTATCCTATGAGGTCACACATTGTCGCATAAGTTAGACAAAGCAATCCAGATCCATTTAGGATTACAGTTGGGCCGATCATAAGAGGAATAGGGGGAGAATAAGGCTATTTATTATCCTAGAGACGAAGGTTAAATCACAAAATATGGGTGATTTATACCTTCCAATGTGTCATGGTTGATGTTTTTCAAGTAATACTGTTGTGGCATAATAGTGGCAGGATTATGTTACCTTGGCACCCTACTGCTTTTTATGTTAAACATTCTTTATTGTTCTGCCCAAATAATGCACACTGAAGTTACAATAGTAAATAGTGGAAGGAGATTTTTTTTTTCTCTTTTCTATATGTTCATAATGATAGAGGGGATAGGAAGAAGTTGTGGGAGAGTATGGTGTCAATTTCTTCTTCTATTAATGGAGCTTGGGTGGTTTTGGGAGATTTTAATGCAATTGCTAGTATGGATTAAAGAATTGGTTAGCGTGTGAGAGAAATAGAGTTATTTGATTTGAGGGGTTGTTTGGAGGCTTGTAATCTGATTGATTCAAAGCCAACATGCAATTTTTTCACATGGACAAATAAACAAGATGGAGATAGTGGGGTCTTTTGTAAGCTTGATAGAGTTATTTGGAATGAAAGATGGTTTAAGGAATGAGTGAGACTGAAGTGAAGTTTCTCCCTTAAGGAAAGTATGACCATTGTCCTATTATGCTTAACTCTTACTTAGAAGTGCAGAAGAAAAAACCATTTAGGTCTTATAATATATGGAATGGCTCTCATAAATTTTTGGAGATTGTGGAGAATGGGTGGAGTCAACAGGTGTATGGTACAAAGATGTTCAAGGTTGTGAGAGAATTAAAGCTTCTTAGGGATGATCTAAAGACACTGAATACTAAAGAGTATGGGGAGGGTTCTGTAAAGAATTACATTACTCATCAAGTTATGATCAACACTCAACCAAAATGTGTTGAAGACCCTACAAATCTTGATTTACTTGAGGCTGAAAACATTAGTAGGGACGAATAAGCAGTTGCACACAATAATTCTTTGGCTTTTCTTAGTCAAAAATATAAGATTAAATGGCTAGAGGGAGGTGATGAGAACACAAGACTATTCCATCAAAGTATAATAACGAGAAGAATCTGAAATCGAATAAACATCAAAAAAAATGGCAGGGAGGAATGAGTGTCAACTGGTTCTGAAGCCCCAAATGCTTTTCTGACCTTTTATAAGGAATTGCTTGGAAAAAGTGGAAGTACAAGAGCTATTGAGAGCACAATCATAGACAGAGGGAAGGTGTTAAATAAAGAGCAACAATATTTATTATCATTGAGCTTCATCCCTGAGCAGATCAAAGAAGCTTTATTCTCAATACCTGATGATAAATCACCAGGAATTGATGGATATTGAAGCCATTTTTTTAAGAAAACTTGGCATATAGTTGGAAGGGATATCATAGAAGCAATTCAGGATCTTTTTAGGACTGCAAAATGTTGTCTGAAATAAACATACCACCCATCACTCTGATTCTTAAAATAAAATGCCCAACAATAGTAGGATTTTATAGACCAATCGCATGTTGTTCTATAATATACAAGACTATTATCTAGTATTCTTGAAGTAGAGGCTCAGAGAATTCACCATTTCTCAGGGTTTAACAGAGAAAAGCTTCACTTTAGATATTTGGGGGTGCCTATTTTCAGCAAAAAAGATCAAAGCAGAAGATTGTGAAAGCTTAGTTGATAAAATGGCAACTAGAATCAGAAACTTGAGTACAAGACACTTGTCATTTACTGAGAGAGCCCAGCTGCTGAATGATATTTTGATGAGCATACATGGCTACTAGGCTCAGATTTTTATTCTCTCCGTAGTAGTGATAAAATCAATAGTGTGTGTAGGTTCTTCCTCTAGAGTGGTAAAGTAAATGATATGAAGGGTGGTTATGTGAAGTGGGAGCAAGTGTGTACTTATAAGATTTTTGGGGGTTTGGGGTTTCAAGGACATAAGAGCTTGGAACAAGGCTGCTGTGGGCAAACTTGTTTGGCATATTGGGATCAATAAAGATAATTTGTGGTTAAGTGGGTCCCTTAAGTGTATTACAAAACTCATAATTGATGGGACTTTGAAGCCCCCATAAGGTGCAAGTTGGTGATAAAGTTCTTATGCAAAGTAAACACAGACATGATCGAGGAATCTGCATATGCATGGCCTGTCAATACAAGGTATAAGATCAATCAAGTTTATTAGTTGGGGAAAATAGTAAACTTAACTGGGTGAGCTGTGTGTGGAATAGGATGTCTATTCCTAAACATAAGTTCATTTTATGGTTGGGATGCAGGTTAAGCTTCAAACCAGGAAGAAGCTACACAAAATTGGGGGTCTGCCAACATGACAGTTGGTGTATTTGTGGGATGCAGACAAAGACTCACCATCATATGTTTTTTGATTGTGTTCATAGTGTGAGGTTATTGAAGGCTGCTCTTGATTGGATTAGTGTGATTCACAAGCCAAGGAATCTTCCTCAATGGTGTATGTGGACAAAGAGAGGGTATAAAGGGACAAAAACCAGAAAACAAGTCTTACTCACTACTATTGTTGTTGTTGTATAGTCTAGATACTTTGATGTTTACAGTCAAACATAGAATTTTATTTTTGTTTGCTACAAAAGTGTAGTTCTGCTGATAGAACTTGGGTTGAAGAATTGTCATTAAAGTATTTTTGTTAAGTTTTCTAAACTTAGCAGGTGTGTTTTTTCTATAATGAGAACTCTAGTTGTAGTGGGTTTTGTTTGATGTTACTAATACTCACTTAAAAAAAAAAAAAAAAACATTGCTAGATTCTTTTTTTTCTCGTAAAATGTAAGGAAGTATATTACCAAAATCAAAAAAGCCACCATGCAATAAAAACTAGCTAAATTTACTAGTATAGAACACTAGCAAGCAAAACAACATAATACATCAAGAAAACCACATCAAAATAACAACTAGAAAAACAACTAAAAACAGTAAAGCCTAAACAACCAACTCCGAAATCCACTCAGTAATATCACCAGACCAAGAATCATTCATCTTCATTTTAACTATACCTAAAACGTCTTCTTTGATACTTTCCACTATTTGTCAGGGAGGAGCACTGCGTTATTCCACAGAGAATAACGTCTGGCACGCCAAAGATGATAAACTGTAGCTGATAGTGCCAAATAACAAACCGGCCTGTTGTTGTTTCCAACTGCTATAACGCGTCGCCCATTTCTCCCAGATAGTATAAAGACACTCAACATTTCCTACTTGTATTTGTAGCCAAAGCATAATCTGGGAATAAACACACCTGCTGTAATAACATCTTAAAAACAAATGTACACAGCTATCTACACCATCTACACTCAATCAACATTCATCATTGTTGCAAATCCCGACATTCATCAGAGACTTTGTGGTTCTAGTCTTTCCTAGAGCCACAAGCCAACATATGAACGAGTGTTTGGGCACATTTAAAGGACTCCAGACCCAATGGTACCATCCCATTCTATTGAACTGACCTTTTAACCATTTGTAACCATCTCTTGGTGTATACTTTTTTGTACCATTCCTCCATGCATTATTAGTGTAGCCTGTCTTGAACACATCTTTGGGTTTGCACACCCTCTTCCATATCCAGCTACCATCACCACGAGAAGAATACTCCCACCAATTCTGTTCCCTAATATAAATGTTATGGATCCATTTTATCCATAAGACATCTTCTTTCTGCGCCACCTGCTAAACAAGCTTCCCCATAACTGTTATATTTCAAGAAATGCAATCCTGGATGCCCAAACCACCATTCTTCTTTGGGGGGGGGGGGGGCATACCCAAGTCCAAGCTACAGGAGGACTCTTGGACAAGTATACTTTACCTTCCCATAAATAAGATCTGCAGATTTGTGTGATTTTATTCAACACATTTTTGGGAATCAGAATAATTTGTGCCCAATATGTATGTAAACTTAGAAGCACATAATTAACAAGTGTAACTCTTCCAGCCTATGACAGATGCCTAGAGCTCCAACACTTAATTCTTTTAAGAATTTTATATACAAGTAAGTCACAATCACACTTAGTTAATCTCTTTGAAGTAATTAGAATACCCAGGTATCTGAATGGAAACTCTCCCTTCTGGTAACCAATAACTTGCAAAATTCTTTGCTGAACATCTTTAGAGTCATTACCAAAATAAATAGCTATCTTGGAGGGACTAGTCTCCAGCCCAGATGTAGCTGCAAATGCTTTCAAGTACTCTTTAATAATGTTGCAGAATGTACATCACCTTTGCAAAACATCATCAGGCCATCAGCAAAAATAATGTGATTCGGAGAGAGTGAGGCACATCTATGATGGAATTGAAATTCTCCTTTTTCCCATTCTCTTCATCAACCTTGTAAAATAGTCCATTGCAATCAGAAATAACAAGGGGGAAATGGGATCCCCTTGCCTAAGACCTTTTCTCCATTCAAAAAAACCACAGACCCCACCATTGAAACTTATTAGAGAGTAAGTAAGAGTGGAAATGCAAGTCATAATCCACCCTATAAACTGTGTAGGAAAGTGCATACACTGCAACAACTCTCTAATGAACTCCCAATTTATTAAATCATAAGCTTTACGCAAGTCAACTTTAATAGTACATCTAGAGGGTTGATTCTTCATTCTGTAATGTTTCATAATATCCTGGTAAAAAAGATATTATGTAAAATTACCCTCCATTCAATAAAAGCACTTTGAGCAGAACTTATCAAACAATGGAGAATATGTTTTCGGCTTTCACACAACATTTCGGAAATGATCTTATAAAGCACATTACAGCACGTAATAGATCTAAACTCTGACACATCCATGGGTTGTTCACACTTAGGCACCAGATAAAGTGTAGTTGCATTTACCTACTTCAGAATTCTACCAAAACGAAAGAATCCAAGCACTGCTTCAATGACTTCGGGACCCACACAATGCCAAGACTTTTAAAAAAAGAAGCTAGAGTAACCATCTGGTCCAGGCGCATTATTATCATCAATACTAAACAAAGCCCGCCTAACATCTTCACCAGGGAACTCTCCACACACATCAACTTGCTGCAGAGCATTCAGAGTCACTCCTTCGTCCACAATTGACTGACTCACTTTCTTCCTATCACTAGAAGAAATTCCAAGCAGCTCTTTATAAAACAGCAAAAAAGGTCCCTCAAAATCATCTTGAGTTTCCATCCGATCTGCCTGCATATATATTTTGAAGTTTGTGAACATGGTTGTAGGATCTTCTTTGCTTCAAATACGCGTGGAAACGGTTGTGTTTGCATCACCTCCTCCTAGACATACTTGTTTAACTTTCTGTTTCAAAAAACTAAGTGGAGCTTTATTTAATCTGTCATAGTCCTCCTTGGTGTCCTTCTCCTAAAAATGCAGTTTAACATCAAGGGGATTTTCATGCACTTGAGATTGAATCTGCATAAGTGATTTAGCTGCCAATTCAGCCTCTCTTTCAACATTAGCAATACCAACATTCTCTGTACTCTATGTATTCTGGTCCCCTTCTTCATTCCCTATGTGTTCATTAATGGTAGGCAATCTGGTTACTCCAGTAGCAACACTTGGCTTGGAAACCTTTTGTACATTTTTCATAAGCCATTCTTTTCTAGGTTGAATCTTCCATTGTGTGGCCAATCCCATGACAATCAGAAAACGTTATAGGCTTACATTCATATAGGACCTTCTAATACTGAAGTTCGCCTTTCTCATTTGTAAAAGAGATCACATTTGCCAACTATTGATCTATATTAACCTCCACCAGCAATTGTGCATAAGCTAACATATCTTTCTGACCAGTAGCCTAGCCAACTTGTGCAAAGAACTTTGTCCCCAATATTTTAAGGGAAGTCCAGGAAATCGAATCCAAGTTGGAACAACTTAAACATTCTCAACTTAATATCCAAATCAGGAGTCCATTTCTTAACAATGACACGTTTCCTACCATACATAATAGGACCTGCTTCTATTGCCCTCTCCTTGTTTTCTATGGTACAAAATTTCATCATAAATACCCTCATTTTCAAGCAAAACAACCTTATGAACACCAAAAGATCTCCACACTCCTCGAATAAAACCATCAATAATTCTATAAGGAGGCTTAATCCCTATAATGTAACACACCATCGCTGATCCCCAATAGTCAAGTTCTGGTTGAACATCCTCTAAAGTAATTACTACTCTAGGAACAACATCTCCCATACTTTGATTTCCATTTTCATCATTTTCCACCCTTCTATTACTACTTTCAGACAGATCTAAACCCTCTTTATTCAAATTTTGATGTAGAGAATGTTCAATTAGTGTTACCTGGGTGACTCACCAGTTGCTGCATAGGGTGTGGAGAGGGTAGAACCTATGCTATGTGAGGAGTATGAATCGAATCAACCCATTACGCTACTCCTCGCTACTTCAAATGTTGTCGTATCTTGCCTTGATACCTCCTAATCTATTAAATGAGCCTCCATATCCTCTTCCTCTTCAGAAGTCCAGCTAAGAGCAGCTACCTCCAAAAGCTCATTGACATCCTTCATTTTCCTCGCATCCCTCGATTGTGGCTTATTCGCAACTTTCTTCTTCTCGACATCTACCTTTTGTTTCTGCTTTTGATTATTCTTCTGACATCCTTGACCTTTTTTATCCCCTTTTGCCATAGCATTCAGAAGAGGTGAGGAACCAATCAAGAAAGGAAAATCAATTTACAAAATCTCCCAAACCTATAGAGAAGTAAGTGTTTCTCTCTCTAGATGCCATCCCATTTTACACTATTCATTCTCTCATAAACCTGAAATATAGCTTAATGTAGATTCCTTCATTGGTGGGACTAATGTGCTACTTTATGCTGAACTGTGGTGTTTGTGAGAGACTTTGGTGATTTGATTATTGTTAGGTTGCTTCTGGTTCCTTCTCTAATTTTGTTTTTTGGCAGTGAGGACGCTTCAGATTCTAGATTGGGGGAGCGATATCATTTATTGCTTTCTAGTGTATATTTTATTGCTTTTGTAGCATGACGCTCAGTTTGTGACGAAATAAATTGTACTATTTTTTAGTTGCATTCGCTACTAGACCTCATCTCAAGTTAGTTGCATTTATGGGACTATTATTGGCATTATGTAAGAACCTTGTTGATATCTTTACTATGATGTTAAGCGTAATTCACCTCATTATGATTCTTCATAACATGAGTGTATTGCAATTGATCGCATGTGGTAAGACTAGCTGATCTCTCTCTGGCTTGATTTAACTTTACTATTTAGACATGCATCTTAACCCATGTAAGATTTTATGCCTACAAACTCATGTATCCTTGTCAATTCTGTTATTTTATGTGTGATTAATTCCTCATTTGTTATATTGATCTAGACATTGATTGGATACTCATTGACACTTGGCTTTCTAAGCAATTGAATATTATTGAGGCGTTATTTTCATTGTTATGAGCCTCCAGAGATATTTTCTTTTCATATATATATTATCCTTTCTCTAACCCCACTGAGCCTTTCTTGACTTTGTTATGAATTAATACCTACATTACAAGCCTCTAGCCTTTTCTAATTCTTGCTAAGTGCAGTAGTAATAAAGTTTATGTTTTAAGCTTGTGTTTCTGGTTTTGCAGTAATTATTAGAAGAAAAGATATTGAAAGAAAGTTACTTGAATAGTGTGAAGTACAAAATGAAAATAATGATTCTCGTATTTTTATATAGGATTTAGGTGCATTTAAATTACATTTTTAGGAGCATTTAGGTGCATTATAGTTTATAATTGCATACTATTACTTAATTTGCGAAATATTACTCCTTTTGTGTGTTTTTCGTATTCTTTGATTAATTTGAGGTATTAAGAACTTAATTGGAGTATGATTGGATAATTTTGAGTAATTAAGAGCAATTGTAAGGAAACTACGTTGATAAGGATCATTACATATATATTTGAGAGCAATTTGGAGCTAAAATTAAGTTGGAATGGGATAAATAATTTATGGAATTTGAGTCATGTTCACTATTTTACCCATACCTTTTTACTCGACATTGAGTATTTGATGATTCCAGCAGCATTGGAAAGTAGGCTTGAAGAGCTTTCCAACGATATATAGGTTGCATGCCCCAAGAAGAGTTATATTCTATGAGATATATGCTTCACAAGTTCGCCCTGTTATGCTGAGGCTTTCAATTCTACGTGCTCTCGGATTATTTAATTTTAACGATTTATTTTACCTTCTTTATCTTGTAACTTGGTAACCTACTAATATTAGTAGATATAACTTTATATTAGGATTTCTAATTAGGTTAGGAGTATCTATTATCTATTATTCATTCTAGTTGCACGTTATTTATCGGTCTAGGTTTTTTCTCTGTAGTTTTTTTGCCCTAGTTTATTTTCTATTGATATTTTGGAGACTCAAGATTGGAGATTTACCTTCTATTCAAGCATTGCTTATATTCTTCTCTTTAATTATGTTTTCTATTATGTTTGTTGATTTTATATTCATGATTAGTGAGTAGTCTTTTTTATCTAGGATTGACTTGAACCCTAATATGGATTGATCACATTATTATTTTTCTAATTTCCATATTATTGCGTTATATGTTTAGGGTTTGATAAGATTGTTCTTATTGTTAATTTTGCATCTTGATTTAGCCCTAGTTTTATATTCTCAACGAAAGTTGAGTCTTGATTCGAATAGTCTTGTTATGGGTTTGAATTCTCTCATGAAAATATAGGTGAGAACTAAAATTGGAAATTATTTTACATTGGTTCTTAATGCTTCTAATTATGTGTGTAATCCATGAAAAAAAGAGACATACATGTTAGTTAGCATTTTGCTATCACGAAATTAAGCTTTAGGTATTGAGGAATGCCCGAGGATTGAGTTTTGATTCGCAATTGTGCGTTATTATTGAGTCATAAGAGAATGCCAATGTAATCTAAACTATAATTGAATAACTGGGATGTGAGTTATGTTTTGATGAATTCATATTAGTGGAATGCTTAATATTAGTGTTTTAATTATCACATTCAGCGAGTTTGTCATATGTTATTATTAGTTTAGCTATTAGTTACCTAGATTCTCTTGATATTTGGATTGTGTAGCTATATCATAGTCTAGAATTAAGTGTTTAATCTTGCACCTCTCTAAGTTCGACCCATATGTGCTACGACATCGTTCACTTGCGATATTAAAATAAAACCCGAACAGTGATATCAAAGATGTTGTACTATAGATTGAAGAAATCCTCCCTGTGCTCGTTGATCATGTTCAAAGTGCCTTTATGCAATTATTTTGCGTAATATTTTCATTTGTCAGGATATGTTAAAGCACTATCAAAGAAAGTCTCAACCTGCAAGATTTACCATCAAAGTGAATATAAGGAAAGCTTATAATTCAGTTCGTTGGGATTTTTTTATAAGATTTACTAGTGAAATTGAAGTTTCCTCAAAAGTTTGTTGATTGTATTATGGTATGTGTCTTTTCACTAGCTTACTCTCTTAGCATCAATGGGAGTCTTTGTGGTTTTTTTAAAGGCAAAAAAGGGTGAAGACATGGATATCATGTCTCTCATCTCCTTTTAATGACTGCCATGGAGTATTTCACTAGAATTTTGAAGAAAATGAGTCAAAAAAGGGGGTGCTTTTCATTACAGGTGTTTTGATCTAGGTCTTTCTCATTTTATATTTACAGATGATGTTTTGCTATTTTATAAGGGTGACGTCCCATCTTCTTTGCTGATGAGAAGAGCTTTTAATGCTTTCACTGAAGCTTTAGGTGTTGCAATGAGCCTTGATAAGTCTGCCATTTATTTTGGCAATGTTGATTTGGAAATTCAAGATAGAATTCTTTAAGTAAGTGGTTATCAGAGGGGTAACTTCACTTTTAGATACTTCGGCGTGACAATCACTTTTAAGATATTGCCAAAGGCATATTGTGATATTATAGTTGAAAGAATGCTTAAGAGGATCATGTACGGGAGTTGCAGACGCTTATCTTAAGCTGCTAGGGTGGTTTTGGTAAATTCTATGTTGTTGAGTTTACATACCTATTGGGCTCAAGTATTTCTCATTCCTAAAGGTGTTTTAGAAAGAATTACTCAAAGCTGCAAAGCATTTCTATGGGAAGATAGAGTGTTCTTGCATAAATCGGTCACTACATGTGGCTTGGAGTAAGATGTGTATGCCATAGAAAAATAATAATTTAGAGCTGAGAGACTGCATTTCATGGAATATTGCAGCTATAGGGAAGGATGTATGGCAAATTTCCTAATAAGAAGATTTACCATGGATAAAATGGGTGCATGTCTATATTCAGGAGCGTGACTAGTGGGAATTCCAAGCTCCTAGTAATGCTAGTTGGTGTGGAAGTGTGTGTGTAAATCGAAGGAAATATTCAAGGAAGCTTATGACGAGAATAATAAGTGGATAGATCGCTCAAAGGATTAATCAGCTAAGCAGGGTTATAAGTGGCTTAAAGGGGATTATGCAACTGTAGGTTTGCATTTCTAGTTGTGAAGTTCATGGAATGTCCCTAAACATTCATTCTTAGCTTGGTTAGTCAAGTTGGGAAAGTTAAGAACCAGAAGAGTTCTTGTTGATGCTGGTATTTGTTAGGATCCACAATGTTTGTTGTGTGTTCAGGGATATGATGATTGTATGCACTTGTTTTTCAGGTGTACGTTTAGTAGGAAAATATTCACCGCTATTATGGCTTGGTTGGATGTGCGTGTGAGCAATGATTAATACATATACACAGCCTAGAAAAAGCGGGGAAGGAAGTTCAACAGCAAAAAACTTCGGAAAGTAGCTTATACTGTTATGGCAGCTATTGTTTATTATGTTTAAAAGCTAGAAATCATTCTCTTTGGAAAGATGTAGTTCCTAGACTTGAGAAGATCATTAAAGTTATCCAACATGATGTTTGTTATCGAATAAGGAAGCAAATTAATGGTAAGTGGTCTAGAGAGGAGGTAACTATGTTTGAGTACTGCATTGTAGGAAATTGTATCAGATGAGGATGTTTTAGATGGTTTTGGTATGCAATTAACGGGCTTTTGTCTTGCATTTTGCTTAGGTTGTAACGTTGTTTGAGGAGGATTTTCCTTACTTTTGGTAATATAACTTATATTTTACGAAAAAAGTGGAAAAAGCTCTTTAAGCAAGGGAAATAATTCGCTACAACTAATCCACCTAAGTAACTTCCTCTGTTGTGCACTTACTATATTTTTGTCAACTAAATAACCCCATATTATTTTATGATGAATTCCATTTTTCATATTTGTTTTCTAACAAACAACCTAATAAAAAAGAAAAAGACAAGTTAAAAAATGAGAGTCTAGAGAGAGAGAGAGTCGTGCTTCTCTCTAGAAATTGTGACGATTTTGCGAAATTGTTCTTCATTTTTTCTAATTTTGAACCTCGATGTTTGCTGGAGCTATGGCAAAGGGTTCAAAAAAAGGCAATGGAGGACAGAAGTCTAAGCAACCTGTTAAAGCTGTGAAGAAACCTCAAACAGGGGATGCAAAGAAGAAGATGAATGTTGATGATATTCAGGATAATGCAACATTGAGCTGGGCGTCGGAACATGAGCATGATAATGTTTCAGTAGCTTCTGTGGACTTGAATGCGTCGATGCTTGATAGAGCGAATGCTGAGGCTGCGAGACAACAGATGGATAAGTGGATTGAGTCGATTCAAATGCTATTGAGGCCAGCGTCTGGGAATGTGGTGAATCCTTCGCCTCATCCAATGCAACTGTTGGTGAGCAATATAGGTAATCCTCAATCATGGCGTGCTAGTTTATTTGAAACAATTAGAGAAGAAGGAATCAATCTGGAGATTCCGGTTGTAAATGCTTCTAGTCATAATCCTAGAATGGCTGTGAATGAGGTGATCATAATTGAGGATGATGTGAAGCACGAGATATTCTTCTGGGAATCAGCTGTTGTGTGCTATGTACTAAGTATGAAACCACCATTTAGAATCATAAATGGATTCATTAGGCGAGTTTGGGGGAAATATGGTATTGATCGGATTACTATGGGTAGTAATGGTGCTTTTGTAGTGAGATTTAGGTCCATGGAAAGGAAACAGAAAGCTATTTATGAAGGTCCTATCTTATGATAGGAAGCCAGTAATTGTGAAAAATTGGTCACCTGATTTGGATCTTCTGGCTAAAGAAGTGAAGGTAGTTCATACATGGGTGAGATTGCTTGGACTGCCTCTGAAATATTGGGGTCCTTCTGCTCTAAACAAGATCTCTAGCCTTATTGGGAAGCCTATAAGGACTAACCGAGCTACAGCGCAGAAGGAAATTCTAGAATATGCAAGAGTCCTTGTTGAAGTTCATTTAGAGTGTTCTCTACCTGAAGAGATAACGTTCACGAATGAGAAGGGTGTGATCGTGGCCCAGAAGGTTGTGTATGAGTGTAGGCCAACTTTTTATTGTGATTGTGGGGGCATTGGTCACACTGTGGAGGAGTGTAGAAAGAAGATATATGAACTTGCTTTGAAGAAAGCGAAGCCTAAGCAAGTGTGGGTGGAGAAGAAAAAGAGTGCTGGTGAAGGGAAGCCCTCTGAGGTTGGAGCACAGCTTAATTATCAGCAGATGGCTAGGACAGAGAATTCGGAGCAGTTTGTGCTTGCTGTAATTGAGGGTGACAAGAACTTGGATGATCAGGCTAGAGGTGATATCCAGGGCAAGGTGAGTGCAGAAGCAGGCACATCAGGTCAAGAGGCTGGTGCTAGTGTTTCTGATGTTAACTTGATGCAGGGAGGAGAGCTTATTGTTCCTCCACATGGATAAAATAGGTGCTTGGAATGTCAGGCGCATTAACAGTCCACAAAAGCATTATGATGTCAAATGGTTTTTGACTCATCATCAAGTTTGATTGTTTGGGCTCCTGGAAACTAGGGTGAAGGCTAGGAATTTTCCTAAGGTTTTCCCTAAGGTCTGTAGAGGCTGGTCTACAGTTACTAATTAACAGTATCATAATGGAGGTAGAATCTGGTTGATTTGGTTACCACATATCTTTGTGGTGAATGTTTGTGGAACTGGCTCTCAATTTATTCATTGTGAGGTTGTACATCAGGCTACTGGGAAGCAATTGAGGTTACAATAGTATATGGGTTGAATGATGCAAGTGGTAGAGAGGAATTATGGCGTGCTTTATGTCAGATTACACTAGTGGAAAAATGAAGAAGGGCTGCGCTAAAAAAGGCATGTAGGGCTGCGCTTTTTGACAGCAGCCCTTTCAGTAGCAGCCCTTCACTTTTTAAGTAGGGTTGCGCTAGAAAAGCGCAGCCCTTAAGCTAGAAGGGTTGCGCTAGTTAGGAAAAAGCGCAGCCCTTCTAGCTTAGAAGGGCTGCGCTAGTTAGGAAAAAGCGCAGCCCTTCTGAGCTAGAAGGGTTGCGCTTTTTCCTAACTAGCGCAGCCCTTCCTACCAAAAAAAGAAATAAAAAAAAAGAATGAAACGAAAATGAAAAAAAGGAACAAAAAAAACCCAAAAAAGGAACAAAAACTAATATACAAAGAGAAGTATACAAGAAGTATACAAGAAGTATACAAGAACATTAATCAAAACAAAGATGAAAATACAAGAAATTATATACAAAGAGAAGTATACAAGAACATTAATAAAAAAAAACAAAGAGAAGTATACAAGAACATTAATCAAAACAAAGAGAAGTATACAAGAACATTAATCAAAACAAAGAGAAGTATACAAGAACATTATAGATCTGAAAATACAAGAACTACCTCCAAACATTAACCTAATAATGTTTAAATACATAAAACAAAACCATAATACATAATTTAAGGGGAAAAAAATTTCGAAAAAACTTAAAATGGCTATTTGGAGGCTTAAACGAACTCGGATGGCTTAAAAGCCTAAACATCACTGCATAGCGGTGAGTTTGACTCGTTGGCTCATTCCGCTTCCGAAAAGGTATCACAATAGGCAATCGGACTCCGTCGCCATGTTTAGTGCGAATCATTTCAAGGTTTTTGTCGCAAATGTTTATGGGAGTTTTTGAGAGAGAAGAGAGGATGAGAGAGAAGAGAGAGAGAAGAGAGGATGAGAGAGAAGGAGTAAAGGAATAATGAGGGACGTGAGAGAGGAGAGAGAATGAGGGATAATATATTTGACGAATCCCCGCTCAATATTTCAAAGCCCGCGATTCCGAAATTTCAAATTTTTTCAGGAAGGGTTGTGCTTTTTTAAAAAAGCGCAGCCCTTCACTAGTAGGGCTGCGCTTTTACGAAAAGCGCAGCCCTTCCTGCGCAGCCCTTTCTGTTTTTTCCCCTAGTGTTAGTTGTAAAAATCAGAGGTGCTTGGGTGGTTCTAGGTGACTTTAACAATGTGCTTAATATGGGAGAAAGAATAGGGCCAGCCAGAAGAGATTGCAAGCTTCAGACAATGTGTAAGAGATTGCCAGTTGACTGATCATGTGTCTAGTAGTGGCCCTTTTTATACCTGGTTGAATAAGTAGGAGGGAGAGAGTCGTGTGTTTTACAAGATTGATAGAGTTCTCTCTAATGACATGTGTAATGATTCTTTCAAGGACGTTGTTGCTGTTTATCTGGCTGAAAACATATCTGACCACTTCCCTTGCATTGTGAACATTGAAGCTAATAAGGGTGGTCGAACCAAATCCTTTAAGTTCTGTAATATCTGGGTTAAGGCTGAGGATTTTATGAGCATTGTTCAAGTTTCTTGGCAGTGCTCTGTGAATGGTGTAGCCATGTATAGAGTTGTGTGTAAATTGGAGGAGTTGAAAAGACCTCTCAAAGCTTTACATAAAGAGAGGTTTGCCAATATAGAGAATGATGCTAGGTTAGCTCTGACTAAGCTCACTGGAATTCAGGAAGCCATCTATGCTAATCCCCATAATGTTGTCCTTCACCAGCAGGAGGAGATAGCTAGGAAGGAATATGAGGAGGCTAATTCTGCAAGACTGAGTTTGCTTAAACAGAAACTTAAGCATGACTGAATTAATGGAGGTGATGAGAATACTGCTTATTTTCATGCTTGTTTGAGGAAGAGAAGGAAGCAGTCTCAAGTATTGAGAATATAAGGATAGTGATGGTATGTGGAGAGAGGGTCCTAAGAAGATTGAGGATTCTTTTTTTAGGTATTATGATGGGTTGTTGGGGACTGAAAGTGATGCTGAAAATCATGTGAGTGATACAATAACTGCAGAGGGTGCTTTGGTGTCTGAAGCTCAGCAAATTGATTTGTGTGTTCCATTTACTGTTGCTGATGTGAAGGCTGCTCTTTTTGACATAGATCACAATAAGTCAGTTGGGCCTGATTGATATTCTAGTGGTTTTTTAAAGAAGCATGGGTGGCTGTGGGAGATGATATCATAGATGCAGTCTTGGACTTCTTCGGAACTGGGAAACTACTCAAGCAGATTAATGCTACAAATTTGTGTTTGATTCCAAAAGTGGAGAAACTTGAGGATGTCACTCAGTTCAGGCCTATTGCCTGCTGCAATGTTTTGTACAAGGTAATCTCTAAACTGCTTTATACTAGGCTTAAAGTAGTTTTACCTGGGATCATTGACACATCTCAGAGTGCATTTGTGGAGCAGAGGAATATTATGCACAAAATATAGATTTATCAGGACATTTTAAATCAATATAAGAGGAAGAGTCAGCCTGCTAGGTGTACCTTAAAAGTTGATCTGAGGAAAGCATATTATTCTGTTAGCTGGAAGTTTTTAGAGTGTCTACTTAAGAAGCTGCAGTTTCCAGTTCAGTTCTGTAAGTGGATTATGACATGTGTGTCCTCCCCCTCATTTTCTATTAGCTTGAATGGTGGGATGTTTGGATTCATTAAGGGGAAAAAAGGTTTAAGATAGGGTGATCCTGTCTCTCCTTTGCTGTTTGTGTTGGTTATGGAGTACTTTACAAGAATCCTGAGGAAAATGAGTCGAAGAGAGGACTTTGGATTTCATTATATATGTTCTGCTCTTAAGATTACACACCTTGTATTTGCTGATGACTTAATGATGTTCTACAAGGGTGAAGTCAGATCTGTACTTCTGTTAATTAGAGATATGAAAGCTTTCTCCAAAGTCTCAGGGTTAAATGCAAATAATGATAAAAGTGCAATATACTTTGGGAATGTGTCAGAGGAAGTGCGGCAAAGAATAATTCAAGTCTCTGGTTTTTACAAAAGGACATTTTCCTTTTAGGTACTTGGGGGTACCTATTACCTCAAAAAGGCTTACAATTGCAGACTGTGATGTTCTGGTTGACAGAATCATGAGAAGAATTATGTGTTGGTCCTCTCACAATCTCTCTTATTTCTGTCTTATTTAGTATTCATACATACTGGTCACAAATTTTTATGTTGCCTAAAGGAGTGCTTCTGAAGATAATACAAATTGGTAGAGCTTTTCTATGGGAGGGGAAATCCTACTTGCATAAACCTCCGCTTGTACTTGGGAATGAGTTTGTAAGCCTAAGAACAAAGGTGGCTTGGGAGTGAGAAATTTTATGGTGTGGAACAATGTTGCCATTGGTAAATATACATGGCAGATAGCTCAAAAAGCTGATTCACTCTGGATTAAATGGATTCATAGCATCTACATTAGGGATGCTAATTGGTGGGAGTACAAGCCAAGTGGGAATGTAAGCTTGACCTGGAAGCTTATCTGTCGAGTTAGAGATATGTTTAAGGATGCTTATCACAACAACAAATGGCTGGCTGGTAGCAACTTACTCAGTCAAGGAAGGATATAAGTGGCTCAGTGGGACTCAAGAGGGTGTTAATTGGCAGCACTGGGTTTGGAATCCTGTCAACATTCCAAAGCATGCATTTATCTCCTGGCTTGCAGCTTTGGATAGGTTGAGAACAAGAGAGAGGCTCGGGCAGGCTGGTATTTGTCAAAATGTAGAGTGTATGTTGTGTAATCACGGGCTGGATTCATGTTGTCACTTATTTTTCAAGTGCAAGTTCAGCATACAAGTCTGCCAAGGGGTGATGAATTGGCTTAAAATTCCCAATCATACTCAAGAGAGTCTTTATGTGCATTGGAAGAAATGGGGAAGGAAGTTCAAGAAGAAAAAGCAATAGCAAATAGTACATGCTTGCCTAGCTGCCACTGTTTACTA
Organism: Beta vulgaris subsp. vulgaris; assembly: GCF_026745355.1. NCBI lineage: Eukaryota > Viridiplantae > Streptophyta > Magnoliopsida > Caryophyllales > Amaranthaceae > Beta > Beta vulgaris. The sequence continues at coordinate 19,902,592 of NC_079207.1, read as the reverse complement.
TATCTGGAGAGCTCACAATTATGCTCAGTGGGAGAAAGTTGTTCTGAGGCCTGCTACTGTTATTAGAAGTATTCAAGTAGATGTTTATATTCGAGCTAAAAGTAGAGTTACTAGCAAGTGGTCTGTTAGTGAAAAATCTTGGCTAGATGACATCTCAGCTCAATGCTTGAGTTGATCTATGTTCTAGGTTTGTTGTTTTGTGGTGTTTTATTTTGCATTTGGTTTGTTGTGGCTGTAATAGGGGTTGATTTGGGTAGGTGTTTGTAGGATGTTGGCAGTATGCTGTTAGTTTGTATTCCTGTGTTGGTGCTTTTCTTGCGCTTTGGTAATTATACTTACTATTTACCAAAAAATAACCTAATAAAAGGATGGTCTGACGAATTGATATGGAATCTTCACTATATAAAATTACCAAATTATCCCTTCTTATACGTTGATCATGGATAAAATCTTAATATGTGTCTGTTTAGTTAATCTTATTTTCAATCCTTAATAGAAAAAAGTTCAAATTTGTTTAGACAAGTTCATATAAATAAAAATAAGGCCCGACACTTATAAAAAAGATAAGGTCTAAATAAGTTTAAATTAATTCAAATATGACTAAATAATTTCAAATAAGTTCAGGTAACTTCAAATAAGTTTAGATAACTTCAAATAAATTTAGATAAACAAAAATGAGTGGAATAAAAAAAGCCCAATTCTGAAACAAAATCATACTGTATCGTTCTCTTTTTGAAAGAAATAGTGAATTTGTCAAAATCGAGGCGTTGATCACTGCTTAACTATTTTAACCAACCAATTTGACTAGCCTCAATTCAAACAACTTAATTTGTTCCTCTATAGTAAGTTAGTAACGTATTGATGTGCGAGGAATGGAAGCCATGTCATCTTAATTTAAGCACAATGCTCATTGGTAGGTGAATTTTTTCGCCAATTATTACTCCCGGATCATATTAGGCAAATCCTATTTGTTCCTCTAATATGGTGAAGCACTAAACAAAACTTCACCAATAAAAATCGTCTCTTAATTAAATTGTAAGTATCTAGGCCACGTTGTCCAATAGTTGTGTTGCCTAGTATTGAAGCACCAATTTTACTGTTAACTTTGTGGAAAACGATAAAACAAATGCGGAAAACAATACTGGAAGGCAACTTTGCAAATGCTCATGCTTGGTTGTGTTCCCAGATGAAGAAATTAATCACATAAGAGTAATATGATCGAGTTAGGAGTAAACATGATATATTCTTAATTAAGTGCACGATTTTATAAGTGAACACGTCATCTCGTTAATTTTTTTTTTTTTTTTTGACAGGGTCATCTCGTAATTGTTAACATTACATTTTTTTATACAAATGATGAATTATTTATAGAAAATCGTGAAAGAAAGTCCATGAACTCATAGGTTATGACAATAGCTTGCCAAGTATTTGAACCAATTAACAATATAACAATTAATAATTCTAGTATATACATCCACCATCATTGTGAATAATGAACTATGAGTTCTCCATAAAAGGAAAGTCTCCTAATATTTTATTTTCATATATAATTTCATAGTTAAAAAAAGCATGTTCGTTAGAGTGGAAGAGTAGATCAGTAATATAATGGCTACACAACAATCACACTGGTTTTATCAGTTATAAAATAAACAATATTTATTTTGGAAAAATTAGTGATATAATATGCTTTAGTTAGATTAGTCCTTAAATAGGTTTTCACGAAATCATAGATGTAACTTAGTTGTTGGTGTACAACTTAATTATATATTAAAACACTGTGGAAACATGCCACCAATATTTTTAAGGACTAATCTAACTATAGCAGATTACCATAAAAACATTTTTACGTATGAAATGCGACATATAAATTGCTTAAAACAAGACTAATTAATCATTTATTAGTAATAAGTTGATCTCAAGACGAATTTATAGTTCAAGACTAATGTGACAACTTTGAATAATCGTTGTTTGTATTAAAACTCAATGCGACAAAATGATATAGGACTAATCAGATTTCAATATGTTTATGTACTTATGTACAAATGCAGTCACTCTTAAAAAAAACCAATATGTTTTAGTATGTATAAGATATAAAGATAATATTGAAATTCTTAACTATCTTGATTCCATGCAATTTTCATTTGATTATGCAACATTCTGTTCTCGGTATATTTATAGATAGACTTAAATTGAGGAAGAGGTGGTAAGACTGGTAACACAATGGAGTATCACATCGGATATTAGGGCTTTGTCTAGGGTTTGAATTCTCATCCCAACAATATGTTAGGGATCTCTCTTGTACTGCCATCAGTAGACATTTTGTCTTTTGGGCTGTTTAAGATTGTATTCAAGCTCTAAGGTTGTGCCTGATAATAGCCTGACAGGGGTTGATTTTCGAACCAATTATCTTTCCCAATAAAAAAAATGAGCGACTTAAGTTTTATGTCATGTCACTACTATAATTATAACAGTATTTGAAACATTAAAATTACATTACTATAATGTAAGAAATAAAGTGTATAAAGTTTGTTCCTCAACAAAAAGAAAAGGAAAATAATTAATTTGAAATATTTAGTAGTAAAATATAATTTCTCTAATTCTTTTTAAAATATTTGACAAGATTGCTATTTTTTTCCTTTTAAAAATATTGTTATTTTTTTTTAAATGAAATAAATAGCTAACCAACCTAATGCTTCATTGTATAGTTGATCCCAGATCCTACAACCCTATAAATCAAACATTTCCATTCGATTCTTAAAAGAAAGAAAAAGAATATCAATAATCTCCTATTTAAATTAAAGTATAACTCAAATTATAATTTTAATACAATAACAATTAACCTCTAAACCTGTCCAACATTTACTTGATCAACCTAATTATTTTGCCTGCTTTTTCCCATTTTCATTAGCAATTCTTGAAAAGGAAAAAAAAAGGCACTAATCCTTATTAAAATATAACTAATATCTTCATCCTAATCCAATAACGTTAAACTTTAAACCATAATATCTCGAGCCACGCGCCCTACAATGGCTTGAAAAAGGCTAATGTTATTGGAACCCAAGAAAAGTGGAAAAATACCACCCAATTACACAGCAAGAAGCAATGAGTGCACCTAATTAACCAAAAACCCTTATTTATTTTTACTAAACCCTAGGTGGTCTGGTCAGGGTTTGGGATCCCAGCCCCATCCTGCCTTTTCAAAGTTGTTTGAATTGTATTTTCTCCTTTATTATTTTCTTTATACTGTTTTTTCTAGACTTTGCTAGAAACCAAATTGGTCATTCTGATGACATTATCTTTTGGTAGTAATTACCCAATTAGGCAAGCAAAAATGCACCCTACCTCCCAATAGTGGAATGAGTGTCAAATTGGCTAACTACTTCATGACCTTATCCTATTTGAAAAAGGAGAGAGGTACCTCCTACATATCATATTAGGTTATCATACATTAATTTGCAAAAAATTAAGATGCTTTTTCTTAGGTGCTCTTTGCTTTGGGAGTTTATGGTTTCTTGTTTAGATTGGTTAGCAAATTCCCTTACATTAGTTATCTGCTTGCAGTAAAGGGTCTTAAAAAAAGCTAGTATTTTGAGTTGTCGTGACTGAATTAGTTCTAGATTTTTTTCATGTCTCCTTTTCTTCATCTAGAGTCTATTTTTACCAAAAGAGCTTTGTTGCATTTCTATACGTACACAAGTAATATTGGTTTTTCCGGTGTAGTTATTGTTGATTTCTTTCTTAATAAATATGAAGGTTAGTTATTTTTCCCTTATATAAAATGTATTGTTTTAGAATTCAACTTTACTCCTAGAATTTATTTAGCATGAAGTCGTATGTGAATATACATGATTTTTTTGTGATTTTGACACTCCTAATGTTTTGAGCACTAAATGAAAAATCATTGAAATCAAAATTTCAGGATTGCTCAGGTAGAGGAGAAAGGAGGTCATCTCTTATGATTTCTAATGAAATTATCTATTTAATAAATAGTTGTAGTGATCAATGTATAGGAAAAAATAAAGAAAATGAAAACAGTTAATTAGGATGACAGAAAAAATGCATTATATAGATCCTAAACAAATGCATGATAATCTTCATTTTCTTCGCAAATTGTCCACCTAGTATTGCACATTGTCATTTAAATCATTATACATACAAATTTGTTAACAATAAATAAAATTTTATGGCTTTGATTTGCTCTAACATATATTTTACATGTATATATGTGGTGTAAGTGTGTGCAGAATATAAGAAAAAAAGGTTGTGTATATTTAAAACTCCGTAAATATTTTTTATGGACGGCGGTGTTAATATGATTCAATGTCTTATGCATGTAGATATTATATGCAACTGTTCTTTTTACAATTCTGAGAAATTAATAGTGGAATGCAAATGATGGTCTAGTCAAATTGATGTGTAAATGGATAAGATTTCCAAAAATATTGTGGTTAACATTAAGGTAGGATGGGTGACCGGGAAAGATATGTAACCCTAATTAGAAACTCTTTCCAAACTATAAGATATAATGTCTCATGTCTAATTTCATCTGATTGTTATATTTGTTAATCACTCATCAGTACATCAACACCTGAGAATACTTAACAAAGAAGTAGGAGAAGTAGTTTATGAGGTATAAGGTACCCTTTCTTTCTTTTTATTTCTTTTCTTGGCACAAGTAAAAGAAACTTCCATTTGGCGAAAATTTATTGGGCCCCCATATGGGAACCCTTTGGTCAGAAAAATGACTTTACTAAATCAACACTTCTCGCAGGTTAGTCAGCTCACCTACACGGATCAACGCTTGAGAGTAGGGGGATATAAGAAAATACTAGCTCCCAAGTACAAGTATATATTAGGTAGCGGGGTTCAAACTTGTGATCTTTAAAATGACAAGATGAGTTCCACACCTCAATAACATATATATCATGTAACCATACCTTAATTAGCTTAATCCTCTTTATTGCTTTCTCTATTATTGATTAGATTCATATCTTAATTATTTGAAAACATTCAAGTTTTTGTCCCAAACTACCTTTAACTTTAATTCAAGTTTTTGCGAGAAGCTACCTTATAACATAATTGTTGTCCCGAACTACCTTACTTTCACAATTTTGTTGTTGACAGTTACCTTATGCCAGTTTTCAATGTTGACTTTTTCTTTTTTCAGTTCAAAATTATTGAAAATTACCCTTGTGAAAATTGCTTGAGATTCGAGAAGACTCATAGGGTGATTGAGGAAGGTGATTGTTTCAATTTTAGTTTAACTAGAAAAGGAATTTAATGGTGAATTGGTAGTATAAAGTGTCAAAGATAGATATGTAAGAGAGAGAGCGTGCATACAGGGAAATGGGAAATTATGGTGGGAAAATTTAAAAAAGGGTTTGAAGACATCAAGTGACATTAAAAAACCGAAAAAAAGTAAACGCTGGAAACTGGCATAAGGTAGTTGTGAGCAATAAAATGGTAAAAGTAAGGTAGTTTGGGACAATAATTTTTTTAATAAGTAGTTTCTCGCAAACACTTGAAAGTTAAAGGTTGTTTGGGACAAAAACTTGAATGTTCTCAAATAACTAAGAGATGAATCTAATCAATAATAGAGAAAGCAATAAAGAGGATTACCAAATTTAAGAACTATATTGAACTTGCAAAAAATCCAAAGATTTGATCTTCAATCCAAAAGAGAAAAGCAATAAACTAATATAAAGGAGTTCAACATCAATTAGAGTCATTAGCCACAGTAGCTGGGACAACATCATAAACTAATATAAATTTTCATTGCTTCAAAACATTATACACCAAAGCAAAAGCCAAATCCAAGCGAACGAACCAACTAGGTTGGATCCTTGAGCAAGGCAAGGTCACACCAATTGAACTACATCAATTACACTAACATTTTTCTAGAGACTAATAAACCAATTATAATCTCACTTGCTAATCTTATTGGGCATAATCAATCTAATTCTATCCCTCACAATCTCTTTGATCGATCTGCCTAATACTACTACTAATATTAGGTGAACAATGTAGCCATTAACTGTTGTTCCTGCCTTGTCATATGTAATACTTCTTTCGATCCATAATAAGTGAAACACTTACTATTTTAGAACGTTTGAAAATAAGTGAAACATACCTTAAATGGAAAAAAGAAAGTTATAAAATGACAAGAATACCCATCACAAACTTGTGTGGTTTGCTTTTCTCTCTCCTCCTTTTGATAATGAAAAGGGTATTTTATGACTTTTTGGGTTTTGAAAGTGATGTTTATTAAATTTTGTGCCCAATCCCTATGTTTCACTTATTATGGAACGGGGGAAGTATTAGGTGAATTTGCATTGAAAAAATAAATGTTGATGCGTTTCAACACTAGCAGTACAAGTTAGACACTAATCTGAGCTGCTAACACCGATTCTAGCTAGTCTCTCGGTAGTTTCTAGCTTTTCTTGCATAGCTAGCCAACATATAGATCTATGTTTAGGTATATTAATGGCCTGTTATTCCCAGCTTATTTTCAGTTCAGCTCCAATCAGTTTCGTTCAGTTCAGTTCAGCTCCAATCAGTTCAGTTTAGTTCAGTTCAGTTCAGCTCCATTCTTGTATAACCATTTTATTAAATATTATTATTATGTTGGTATAATTTATTTTACTAATTACTCTTATTATTATTATTATAATTATTATAATTCATTATTATTATTATTTATTTATTTATTTATTTATTTTTATATCATTACTATTAAGTATTATTATTATTGTTGTTGTTGTTGTTAAGCTTTCAATATTATTATTATTCATTATTATTATTACTTATCTCTATAATTATTATTTAATATTCATATTATTATGTTTAAATATTATTTATATATTTACTACATTCAATTTAATTCAATTCAATTCAATTCAATTCAGTTCAGTTCAGTTCAGTTCAGTTCGACTCCAATCAGTTCAGTTCAGTTCAGCTGTTTTATGCCGAAAAGAACATGCCCTAAGTCTGTTCCAAATTACAGTATCCCATGGAACTTGTTCTTTGTCTCCTCTGAGTTTATCATAAATGTACTGAATTGAGTACACTAGGAGTGTACTAAATTCATGGTCAGTGAAGTGAGCCTTCAACTGCTCCTTAACTCTACAAATACATCTCCAATACCAACTCCCACATGTATTAGGGGCTTACTGCCACCAGTTTGCTCCTTGATATAAACTAAATGTACCCATCTAATCCAAACATTATATTGTTTTGAAGAAATGGCTTAAACATATTTGCCTAAGCAAGCCACATTTCATGCTATCAATCCCTGAATCCTAATGCCTTTTTCTTATAATTTTAAGGAGCAAAATCGGCTTTCATTCTCATTCGGTTCTCATTAGAATGGTAGAACTTGATCCTATATATATATACTGATTCCTCATCTTATATTATTCAGGGTAGCTCATGCCCCGTCCTCAATGATTTCTCTAAAATTTGACAAAACCAAAAATTTGAGGCATCAGATCAAAATGCATGATTGTGGCTAAAAGTGCAATGAATGGATAAATATTGTTGAAATACTCCATGACGCTTAACAATATAATACTGAAAATAGGAAATAATTTTATACTTTAAAATTCAGTAAAACATATCAGGATATTAATAACGCCTAAATAGTACGCCATCATTTTCCACATATGATATCTTCATTTTTTTGATACATTATATTTTTTGTAAAATGCTTTTGAAATTTACTCTAAATTTAAAAGTAATGGAAATTTTCAACATTAATCTATTTGTAAGCTCGTTCTTGATACACCTGATACTACTATAAAAGTTGTATATGTAAGTACTGTCAATTATATCTCGAGGATATTATCGTTGAAATGATACCTAATTTAGTATTGAAATATAAATTGTTTAATATTTAATTCTACATGGTAATTATTTGAAGTATAGCATAATAAATTTCACCACATACTAGCATCTACGATCAAACCGACTATTAATTTCCTAGGACAAAAAGGGATCTTATCCGAACAAGTTTCAGTCTTTCATGTAACTACACCAAACATTTTATTTTTGTTTGTACAAGACAATGTCCACATTCATATGCTCCTTTTATTACTTACTCTTACTAGCTAGTTAGTCTACAAGTTCACGTCTCACCATAACAGGAAATTAGTTAACTGCCATTTATCATGTATCCTTCTTATTTTTCAAAATATACATGCATCATCAACAAAAAATGTTAATTTCTCCATCTTTAAATATCTACGACCTTCACTTCTAGAAACTATATATATAAGAAAACCCAAAAATATAATAGCATAGTTTAAGATATGATCTACATTTTGTTAATATTATAGTACTAAAGCCTCTTGAAATTCCCATTTTACCCTTGGTCCACCCTTTATAAATGAAGTCTCCTCCCTCCACTCCTTTATCCACATGCACTAGCTCCCTCTCTAAATCACCCACCTTCACTCAAAGCTTCTTAGGTGAAAAAAAATAATCAAGAGAGAGAAAGAATTCAGTTTAATAGACAAGCAAATTAACACACACAAAAAAAAAAACAAAAAAACACACACTCAAATGCAAGGTGATCAAGAAGATCCCGTGGGCTTAATGTCTGAACTCTACTCTGGTTTATACACCCAAATGGCTCCTCAACAAGGTAATTTTGATCATGATTAATGTTCTCTTTTTCATAACATTATTATGATCTAAACTTTGATAATTATTCAATTATTTCTGCTACGTACCCCGTAAAATAGTTTATACAATAAGGTGACTAATGATATGATTATTTGCATAAACTTCTTATAGAAGATCAGCCAAAACGGCGTAGAAGGAGAAAGAGTAAGAGTGAAGGAATGAATTCAGCAGCAAAAAAAAGGAAACTAAGTGAAGAACAAGTGAATATGTTAGAGATTAGCTTTGGATGTGAGCACAAACTCGAGTCAGAACGTAAGGATCGCCTTGCTTCGGAGCTAGGCTTGGATCCGAGGCAAGTTGCGGTTTGGTTCCAAAATCGACGAGCTCGTTGGAAGAGCAAGAAGCTTGAGCACGAGTATACCAAGTTAAGGAATGAGCATGAGAAGAATGTGGTCGAGAAGTGTCGTCTTGAAACTGAGGTATATATATATGCACACATAGTATATATTTTGGTAAAATCTAAGTTTATTTCATATATATAGGTTTATTTCTCTACCATCATAAACATCTAGAATTAGTCGTGTTTCAATAAATTGTTCGAATAAATGGCATTTTCATGCGAGAATAAATGAGCAGAATTATATTAAATGTCAATGAGAATAAAGTGTTTGAATAACTTTTATATTTGGTGTTTTTTTAATGCGAGAACTATGGAAGGGTACGCCACACACCTTAAACTTACTTTATAAAAAAGTTCTATAAATCTATTTTCATATTTTCAGCAAAACTTAATGATATTTTATCCATATAAGTTGAATTACTTCATATACTGCTGTCTCAATCAATTTCCTCATGAATAAATTAACATGGAAAAGCTAAGATGTGCAAGAAAGTGACGAGAACTGAAAACAAATGTAAAGATATAGATGGAAAAAATACTAAAAGATTGCGTAAAAAAAATAGTATATTGCCATTGTTGCCCAAATGTGCAACAAAAAGCATAGAGTGCACAAGGGTCCGTACATACAAGTTAGTAGTTGTTTTCAAGGCTGGGAAGTATCTACACATTGAACCATATCTTATATAATACTCCTATAAGCTTTGCTTTTATTATTCCTCCCTTCATGTGACATCGTCCACGTGTAGCCCCTAAGAACCATTCCGTATAAGATAATTATATAATCACGAAATATCTGGACAAATTAAATGCTATACGGCCTTATAGTATACGCTTATCATACTTGTACAGTTGTACTACCCTGGTTTAACAAAGGCCATATATATACTTCTCTCTCTTGACTTTTTTTGTACTACTCTCTCTATGGCTGTATTCATCCTTTATGACTAGAATGTCAGACTGTAATTAAGGTAAATTTTAAGAGCAGATGTATAGTTAAAATTTGCAGTAGAAATTAGGAAAATGATATATATAGCCCTTAGGACTATGTATAAGAATTTTAAAATAGAAATAAAAATTTGAATTAAGCATTTATTATCTCAAATGATGTGAAATTTTGTCATGAATTTATAAACTGTTTCTATTTTAAGACATGTATTTAATGTTTAAAAGGGCTACATATAACATTACCCTAGAAATTATTGTATAGCATTACGGAAAACAGAAGGTTGTAGTATCATCTATCTCTATATAAATTGCAAAAAGTTACAAAATTGTTTAAGATATAATGTTTGTATAATTTGCACATTTTATATTTTGCTTAGTTGAGCAAAATATTTGTTAAATGTGAAAAAAAAGTGCTTACAAGCACATAACTCTAGGTATATATTTTCGGAAGCACTCAAGAATTTGCACTTAGTAATAATTTTATCCTATCGGCTGTCACCATAATACTTTATGGTTATGTGAAGATTCTAATAACTTTTTATTTTGCAGGTGTTAAGTCTTAAAGATCAACTTAATGATGCAAAGAGGGAAATTCAAAAATTACAAGAAAGATCAGCAACATCATCATCAGCAGATAATATTTCAAGCAATAGTCCCAGCTCTTCATTAACAATGGATCATCATCCAAATGTGATAGACCCTCATCTACTTGAGGAACAATTTGGAATGGGAGGATGTTTTGATAGCATGTTTTATGTACCTGATTCTAACTATGTGCCTAGCATGGACTGGGTTGATCTCTATAACATGTGAATGTAGTTTGAATGAGTAAACTAAGTTATTTTAGAGATGTAGCGTGGATGTGTATATTAATTATCTATAAATTGTAAATTATAGGAGTCTTAACTACTTTTTACTAATTTAATTATCATTTTTCGCTTTGTAGCATGTCAGGGCCAAGTATGTAATGAAGATTAATCATTATAATTTAACTAATAGTTTGCCTTAGAACCTATATATGTTTGATTTTATATTATACCGTCTTATTTATTTTGTTAGTGCTAAATTGTACTATATTATCAATTAACATAAAAAGCAACAAATTTCAAATTGTGACACGATTTTCTAGAATTTTACTAATCCTAAAATTAAGCATATAACAATGACCCGAACCTTTGGATTTTTCACCATTAAGGACCTACAAATTTATTTTTCAGGGTTTGGAATCTCAATTTTTTTTCTGGTGAAATTAAATTTGACTACTGTAAAGTTAAAGCGTGGGTCCTTGAGTTAAGAAGAAAAATTGAACATAAAAAAAAAGAATATTTATTCTTGCAAAAACATTTATCTTATTCATCCATTCAATCCCTCCTAAACATCTAACATAAAACCCATCACAACCACCCCCCAAAACCGCTGCATAACCCACTAACTACTCCGAAAATTACCCAAATCCCCACCAAAACCACCCAGACAACCTCAAACACAACCCTAAACATCCCTTGAACCACCTCACCACCTAAAAAAAAAATCCCAGTCACCAATGCAAAATGACCCAACCAAACTCAAGAAAGCCACCATCCCTATCCCAAGATAGCCTTTACAACATGAAAAATCACTCTATTCAAGTTGAAAATTTTCCCACTCAAGTCGAAAATCGTCGTAAATAGCCCACAAAAATCACCCTAACACAATTATATCTAGTGTATAGTGTATAGTGTTCTGTCTAAAAAGGGTGTCAAAAACGGATAGAGAATGGATGAGGCAAATCTCACATGTGTGTAATTAGTTACTCTAGCTTTGTTGGGAAGGGTCCAACCTAGTTGGTTTGTCCCCTCAAGGCTAGAAGTTTTAATTGTAATCGTTGTTTGTTATCAATATATCTTACTTAAGTAGCAAAAAACAAAAAACAATTATATATCTAGTGAGAGGTGAAAGAGAGAAGTAAAGAACGTCGACAATGGTGAAGTAAAGTGACATCACGGGGTTGACGGAATGGTAATTTGTGTCACTATAAACTTAAGTGGCGTGTATTATTGTTTGATAGAAGAGTGATAATGGTGCTCCAAAAGGTGCTAATTACTTACTACTGACATTTAGAAGGAAAAGGGTTTTTATTTTATTTTCTTGAAAAACCCATGATTACCTAATATTGTTGTAAAAAATATTTTTCACTACATGTGTGGTTAATGGTGGGTTTATAGTGGGTTAGTTGATCGGAAAATAGGAACATGTCCTAAAGGATGAATAAAAAGTTACAGGTCCTTGAAGGTTAAAAGCTTGAAAGTTTAGGGCATAATAGGAACATGTCCTAAAGGATGAATAAAAAGTTACAGGTCCTTGAAGGTTAAAAGCTTGAAAGTTGAGGGCATAATTGTAGACTTAACTCACTAACCCTGTTTCTGATAACAAAACATAAATTTTTAAGGTAGTTTCCAAAATGCACGACAAGTTTGTTCTAAAAAATAAAAAAATAAAATAGTGGACAAGTTTTAATATATTCCATCCCTCTATGAAAAAATAATATTTTACTCTGTATTAAGGCATATTGGAGAGAGAGAGTGTGTGTTACAGTTGAATCCATTTGATTTTTTAACTTTATTTTTTAAAATTCTATACAAATATATTAAAAAGCATTCCTAGAAAAGTATATATGTCATGTGTCACTCTCCTCAAGCTTATAAAGTAAATGTTTTATGGTCTCAATAGGACAATACATAAATATTGTGTATTTGCAAGGTATGCACTATGTGACATCTGAAATGAAAAGTGAGAGATTAACCATCAACTCAATGTAAATTTATTGTCTAATTTTTCAAATAAAATATGATAAAGACTTATAATAATTTTATTTAACTAAAAAGACGTACAATAATTTAGATATCTAACACTCTTATTGCGGTACTACCAGATACTATTGATGATATATTCTCTTCATCAATTCCTTTTAAGCTATTATTTTCAAACTCATCAAACCTTTAATTTTTTTATCACGTCATTACGTCAATTTTTTAATTTCTCACTAGACAAAAAATGAAAAGTAAAAAAAATTACAAAATGTATGACTAATAACATATATAAGTGCTTATTGTAATTGACTCGAGGCATCACCCGAGCCAAAATACTAGTTATTGTGTTAGATGATGTAAACTTTCCAATTCTATTGTATTCCATTGATCAATATTTATAGGGTTACAATAATACTCCTAATCATATTAGAAAACTAACAATATTTGTATGCAAAGCTAATCTCTTACAATATGAAGAGAATATTATGAGTATACCGGTTCTCTTGCATTCTGTTGATCAATATTTATAGGGTTAGATCGTAGTCCTAATCATATTTGGAAACTAACAAGAATTGTAAAGATAATATTTTACAAAAATATATCTTAAATCTAGGAAGAGTATATTTTGTATCATATTGTATAAACTTATAATATTTTACTTAAGGGCTATAGAGCTATAATCCCCCGTAAATCTATGAATTTTAAAAATATATTTTAATGTATAGTTATTTTTTTCGGGTAAAAACTTGTATTATGTGGGATGGATCGAGATTAGGGTTAATGAGGGCCGGATGCTTGAAGATTGCTAGGAGACCTGCACAGGACGAGAGTTAGACTACCCCGGGGGTGGATCCGGGATCGCCCCTCCGACGATCAAGTCAGTTGATGTGTATTAATTGGCATCTGTGAAGTAGTTTGTCTAGAAGTTATTACCTCAATAAATGGGGATCTGCCCCATATTTATAGGTATTTAAATGTGTAAAGAATGTCTCTGCCATGATGGCACAGGATTTAAGATCGGCGGGTCCCACTGGAGGACTGCTACGCTGGCGAGGAGCTTTGGAGCGTGTAGGGGCCCACTAGGCATGGGCCCAAACATTAGCCCCACGCGAAACATGTGGGAGGGGCCATTGTTGATGCCACGTGTTTTGCGAAAATTACCAGAATACCCTCCATGGCTAGGTCCTCTGTCTATCTCGAGGGGATGGAAAGACTTGGTTCGAGGTTACCTAGGGGCCAATGAGCCCCAAGTAACTCGAGGGATTGAGGAGACCTCGCTCGAGGTTACCCAGGGACCAATGAGCCCCAGGTAACTCGAGGGAGTGAGGAGACCTAACTCGAGGTTACCCAGGGGCCAATGATCCCCAGGTAACTCGAGGGATTGAGGAGACCTCGCTCGAGGTTACACAGGGGCCAATGATCCCCAGGTAACGCGCGGAAGTGAGGAGACCTCGCTCGAGGTTACCTAGGGGCCAATGAGCCGCAAGTAACTTGAGAAATTCAGGAGACCTAGCTCGAGGTTACCCAGGGGCCAACGGGCCCCAGGTTACTCGAGGGATTGAGGAGACCTCGCTCGAGGTTACCCAGGGTCCAATGAGTCCTAGGTAACTCGAGGGAGTGAAGAGACCTCGCTCGAGGCTACGCAGGGGCCAATGAGCCCCAAGTAATTCGAGAGAGAGAGGAGGCCTCACTCGAGGTTACCCCGGGGCCAATGAGCCCCAGGTAACTCGAGGAGAAGGGGCCTCGGAGCCAATGGGTCTTAAACGACTCGAGGAGTATGACACCGTAGCTCTTGACGGGTGTCGATCCCGGCGTCGGCGATGGTCGAGATATCCCCCACTCGATCTGGGTGGAGTGCCTAATAGTATTTGGGCCTCCGTCTGAGCGCGAATCACCTGGGGAGTTACGGCTCCGGCAAGAGAGGTTCTCAAGGTGGAGCAGTTGTACTCCAACGCTGGATTCAGCTGGACTTCAGTTAAGCTCTAGGGGAGCTAGTGGAGATTGGTCCAGGAAGCGGGTGTCATTGGGCCTTTTAAGAACCCCAATTCTTGGTACTTTGAGGGGTTTCTGAGCCCGTCGGGATATTAACCGTCCTTTTCAGGCAATCAATATAAACAAAGGCAAGTACTTTATTTTGTCTCAATACGTGCTCTGATCCTCATGAGACTTTGCATTCTTCTTTGTATGATCTCGAGAGCCCTGAAGGTTGGTTGATTTACTTCGAGTCGGGGACGGATCTCGAGAGCACTTCTTTAATTAAGGTACGATCTTTTTCCCATTGCTTGTTTCTTTAACTTTCTAATGGACCATTCTGGATGGATCCCCCTACTGAAGGATACTGGGGCACCTCATCTAGCTCGGGGACCCCACCTCCCTTGTTAGAACCCTTGTTCAACGAGATTTTGATAGGAGGGGTTCCCGTGGTGTCTGCAGCCTTCAAGTGTCCGGATCCCACTTAGGTCTTCGACGCTCTACCGTACTCGAGTGATGGTGCGTCCATAGTTTCTGAAGGGGAGGAGGAGTTAAATAACCCCCTACTCTGTTACCATTGCTCGACCTCGGGCCGTTAGGAGTTACTTAGATGATGTTCTCGATAGCCAGGTCGTTCGAGTGATGGAGGGGAGCAGTGAGGGCAACTCTCTTACCGCGAGCACGAGCGGCAGAGATGAGGAGGCGGTGGATCTACCTCGGGGGATAGCCCATTTCCATCTTCGAGGGTCGTTCATGGACTTCTTATCGGAGAATCTTCGGCTCCTCGAGAGTTCTTTCTTTATCAAACACCCCTATGCCCTTTACATACTAGAACCCACAGAGACGGTTTGTACTCCCCCGACGGGTTATATTGCCCTGTACAAGGCGCATCTCGAGCTAGGGCTGAGGTTTTCGTTGGACCCTTTCATAGTCGAGGTGCTCTCCTCCTATGGCCTGGCCTTATGCCAGCTTATGCCCAATATTTTGGGCTCGATGGTGGGTTTTTTGGCCATTTGTAAGATGATGGGCGTCAAGCCCTCTTTAGTCCTTTGGAGGAATATGGTGAAGCTCGTCATCATGTCTGCCACCTCGAACGGAGAAGGCTGGTGGAGCTTCCAAGTCCGTCACCCCTACAAGATCGTTGGCGCTATGCCTTCGAATCATCAGTTCTTTCGTACAAATTTGATGTACGTATATCTAGTCGAACAATGGGATTTTCCAGTGGTCCCTCTACTCGAGGGCCCTAACTTGTGGCTGAACAGATCTATACCTCGAATGTCTGAGGATGAGGCTAGGGTGGCCATATACTGCCAGTGCGTTACTGTCATCAAGAGGGGTGACCGGAAGCAAGTTCCTCAGCACTAAAATCCTGCTGCGGATGACCTGAGCAATGAGCACTTCTTGTCAGCGATGGGGTTGAGCCTAGCCTATCCCCAGGGTAGGGACTTTGTATGCTTAAGGCACTCGACCACCATCCTTTATTTTTTAAAATAATTCTAACTGTTTTGTGCTGTCTTGGAGTCATAGCCCGTCAAGAACTCAGTGACGAGATGCAAAAACGACTGACCGCCAATCATAGGGTTCAGAAGCAGCTCAAAATGAAGGTGTCGAACGGGACGTCGTCTTGCGCAATCGGGCCCGCATTATCGAGGAAGGGAAGACCTCGAAGGCGGGTCTAGAATTTGTAACAGACATGGGCCTAGAGGCGTTTGAGGTGGCTGCTCGAGAGGCCGTGGGAAGACGTCAAGAAGCCTTCAGGAAGGTATATACCCAAGCTGACTAGCAGGCGGTCGAAACGGAATATAATGTGGGTGTCGATGCCGCATTTCACGAGGGCAGCGACTCTGACCCCGAGCTCCAGGTGGATGATGCCATCGACATAGGGGATCTTCTGGGGGGGGATGCTCCACAGATCGAAGACCCCTTGGCTGCCGGGACTCCCGCCGCTCAAAGAGAGGAGGAGCACGAGGAGAACTCGGGAGGCCAAGAAGACTCGAGTGATGGCTCCTCATCCGAGAGTGATGATGAGGAGGTTGTGTCTGAGACCTCGGACAGCGACACCTCGAGCAGCTCTCCTTAGCTTTTGTATTTCATAGCTTTTTTGCCTTTTGCCTTGATTGTACTTAGCTGGGCCCTGCGTGGCCCTTAGGGTGTAATGCTTTCTTTTGATGAAAATGAAAATTCATTTTTAGCTAAGCCCTGAGTGGCTTTTAGGATGTAATGTTTCCCTTAATGAAAATGAAGATTCATTTTTGCCTATCTTTTCATGCCTCGCTTTCTTTTGTTTAGTCATTCGATGTCTTATGTATTTCGAGACCTAAGACTTTCATGTTTAGACCAGGAGACCCATGACCTTTGCGAGCGTGGGGAGCGTGAGGCTTTGTCCTGGGCCCTGACACGTGGGAGCCCATCGGGGGGGGGGGGGGAGTAATTAATGCCCTTTTTGGAAAACTGTGATCTGACCTGCCTATAAGCACGGACAATCAGCCCTGCAGAATTCACAACTTCATCCTCTTTTCTTCTCTCACCAAACTTGATTTTCCACCTCTTTCTTAACCTCGACCAACAATGTCTCAACCTTTGATCACCGCCGAGGCCCTTCGAGCGGCCAAATGATGCAGCTGGCTAAGGTCGGCTCTAGCTCGTCCTCAGCCTCGAGGGCAGTCACGGAGGTTTCCTTGGTGAAACTCGAGGCTGATCCCTCCATCGAGGAGAGGAAGCAGCCTTCTTCTCTCTTGGCTCCGAAGCCTGAGCCAAAGGACGTTAAGGCCGAGGCCTTGACGTCGGTTAAAGTTGAAGACCCACCTACTGCTGCTACCTCGAGTGCTGCCGCAGCTGCGACGACCTCGAAGAAACCTTGGTCTGAATAGACCAGGAGGCTTCCCTTATCGGTCATCTCGAGGGCCGAAATGGCTGCGAGGTTTGATAAGGCCTCAGAGCATCTAATGATGGAGCTGGATGAGAAGGCATGTCTGATTCCCGACGGGTAAAAGGTCGAGGCCGTTAAGGCGACCATGACCGAGGTATGGTAATCTTGCTTTATGCTACTTTGAATATTTTCAGCTTTTAACGCTTTCTAACACTTCTTTCTTTTATCAGCTATCGATCAGGGTGTTAGCCCTGGCTCGAAGGTCTCAGCGTGGGATAGCAGCTGGGGTTGTCTAGGTGGAGATGTCTTGGGGTGAGAGGAACACTCTCGTCAATCGACTGCGTCTAGCCAAGATGCCATGGCCAAGTCCCTCAAGGCGTTCTAGGAGAAGAAGGAGGAGCTCGAGCAGGCTGCCGGGGACTCCATTTCGCAGTGGGACTTGGCCAGTAAAAGGCATTGGGCGGCTGCCAAAGACTGCTAGAAGGCTGATCAGCAAGCCGGGAGGGCTCGAAAGAATGCTGAGGAAGCCATTGCCAAGGCCAGGGAGTGCCTGGAGGCCGTAGTCAAGGATTGGAAGGACTCCGATGAGGGCAGGACCTTCCTCGAGGACGTCTCCTTGCGTGCCTCTGAGATAGGACAGACCGAGGCCCTCCGCAAGGTGCGGTTGGTCCTCGAGAGGCTTCCCCCGGTCTCTCCTGGGCCGAAGTCGAGGAAGGTGTCAAGGCACTTTCCCAGGAGGAGGGAGCTGCTGAGGCTGCCCAAGCTTAGGGCCAAGTTCCTCCCCCTGCCAATCTCAAGGGATGAACCCTGGATCTTCTCCTCTTCTTCATGCCCCTCCTTTTTCTCTTCCTTCTCCTCAGGCTTTTCTTTCCTTACGTCTCCTACTAGGGTTAATATCGGACCTTTAGGCTTTCTTGTTTGATCTAAGTTTTTCCTTGAATTTGTATTGTAGCAACTTTGATAGTTTGTACTATGATTAATGGAATAAAACTTGATTATTTGCTATCCATCAGTTTGTTCCTTCGAGCTTATGCTTTTATATTTTGAACTAGAATTAATGATGGCCGAGGGAACTCGAGGCCTTAATGTATGCTGGTCGAAGAATCTTGAGGCCCTTTTTACTTTGTATTTGCTGTATGTTGGCCAAGTGAGCTCGAAGCTCTTTATATAACAAGTAATTTACAAAGGCACCATTGTTATAAATAATATCCAAAAGACAAAGGTAGTGACTCTTGCGATGTTACAGAAATCGACATGCTTTAAGGTCTTCAATGTCTTACAAAATGTTTACAAAAGAAGTGCTTATGTGGTATGGCCCCCAAGCTCGACGGACAAACCTTTAGACATAGAACTTTCGGAGGTTATCCGCATTCCAAGTTCGAGAAAGGGGACGCTCCTCTTGGTCTTCTAGGCGGTAAGTGCTTGGGAGGACTATCGAGGTAACGCGATACAGCCCCTCCCAGTTGGGCTGCAACTTTCCTAAGTTAGGTTTTCGCCCAGTCGCCTCAAACTTTCGCAATTCCCAGTCATCGACCTGGAAGGGTCGCTGTTTGACTCGGCGATTGAACAACCGGGTAAGTTTGAGTTTATAAGAGATAGCTTTGAGGAGGGCCATGCCTCGAGTCTCGGTGAGGAGATCAAGGTTGATGTTCTTTTCTTCGTTGTTGATGTCGCAATCGTAGAATGTGATCCGGGGCGATGAGATGCCCAACTCGACGGGTAGGACAACTTCACTCCCATATACCAAGTTCAATGGCGAGTGGTCCGTTGCTTCTCGAATGGTTGTCCTGGTTGACCAGAGAATTCTTGGTACATCGTCGATCCACGATCCTTTCGCTCCCTCGAGCATTGTTTTTTGCCCCTTCAGGACCACCTTGTTGGCCGCTTCTGCTTGCCTGTTAGTCTGAGGTCGACTAACGGTGGAGAACCTGGTTTCAATTCCAAACTTCAAACAATAGTCGCGAGTAGGGCCACTGTTGAATTGTCGACCATTATTTGATATAAGAACTCGAGGGACCCCAAATTGCGTGATCAAGTGTTGCCAGATGAATTGTTCAACTTGCTTGTCAGTGATCGAGGCCAGAGGTGCTGCCTCGACCCATTTTGTGAAATAATCGATGCTACCAGCAAAAACCTCCACTGTCCCGATGCTGGAGGGAAGGGTCTAAGGAGGTCCATGCCCCACATGTCGAATGGCAAGGGGGCTTGGATAGTAGTTAAGGTGCTTGCAGCTTGGTGAGGAAGGTTGGCATGCATTTGGCATTCTTTGCACTTTTGAACCATTGTTGAGGCATCGTCCCTCATGGTGGGCCAGTAGTACCCTGCTCGAAGAGCTTTAGCTGCAATTGTTCGCGCCCCTTGGTGGCTCCCACATGCGCCCCAATGCGTCTCTCAAAGGGCGTAGTCCCCTTCTTGGGGGGGGGGGGTTGAGGAAGCGGAGGAGGGGGTGAGTGAATGACTTCTTGTATAACTGCCGTTCGTGATAAGCGAACCAACGAGCTCGCCTCCGGACGCGCTCTGCCTCGAGTTCGCCTTCAGGGAGGATACCATCTCCAATGAATGTTATGATTTTGTCCATCCAAGTTGGACTTCTGTCGAGAGTGGTCACCCCCCTGTTAATGTTGGGTGCCTTCAAAACTTCCCACATGACGGGTCGTGGTGAGAGATCATCTGTCGAGCTTGCCAACCTGGACAAAGCGTCTACTTGTTGG
The DNA here is from genome assembly GCF_026745355.1 of Beta vulgaris subsp. vulgaris. Taxonomy (NCBI): domain Eukaryota; kingdom Viridiplantae; phylum Streptophyta; class Magnoliopsida; order Caryophyllales; family Amaranthaceae; genus Beta; species Beta vulgaris. The sequence continues at coordinate 19,882,285 of NC_079207.1, read as the reverse complement.
TTCTCCGATCGAGGGATGTGAGTTATGGTGAAAAGTGATAGGCCGGAAATTTCTTCTTTTACTTTCTTCAGATACATCTTCATGCTATCTTCCTTTGCCTCGAACTCCCCTATCACCTGTCCAACAATGAGTTGGGAATCAGAATGAGCCTTGAGTTTTCGAGCGCCGGTCGTGTTGTAGAGCTGGATACCGAGGAGTAGTGCTTCATACTCAGCCTCGTTATTCGAGGCGGCAAAGTCGAACTTAAATGCGTACTCTGTTCTGTTGGCCTGCGGATCGAGGATCAGGAGCCCAGCGCCGCATCCTGCTTTGGATGACGACCCATCGAAGAACAGGTTCCAGGTTCTTTCTTCGGTAGGCTCGGGCCGGGAGGTGCATTCTGCTATGAAGTTGGCTAGACCTTGCGCTTTTATAGCACGTCGGGGCTCGAACTCTATACTGAAGTCTGATATTTGGTTGGCCCAATCAGTCACCCTGCTCGACTAATTCCTCCATTCGATCACCTTCCGTATTGGCTAAATTGTGAGAACTTTGATAGAGTGAGCCTGAAAATAAGGCTTCAGCTTCCGAGTTGCGAGAACCAAGGCAAAAATCATTTTCTCGATCGGGGGATACTTGGACTCTGCGCCTCGAAAGGCGTGACTTATGAAGTATACTGGGTGCTGGTTCCTCTCTCGCTCGACCACGAGGAACGCGCTGAGGGCGTGCTCGGACACAGCGAGGTAGACGAAGAGGGTCTCTGCCGGCAAAGGTGAGACCAACTTTGGGAGACTTGCTAGATGGGTCTTGAGCTGCTGGAACGCCTCTTCGGCTGACGTATCCCATTCGAACGTCGACTGTTTTAGAGCTCGAAAGAAATGGAGACTCTTGTCGGTAGACCGAGAGAGGAAACGCCCTAAGGCTGCTATGCAGCCGGTTAGGCGCTGGACTTCTTTAACAGTTCGAGGACTTTTCATCTCGATAATGGCCTAAATTTTGTCGGGGTTGGCTTCGATCCCTCGTTCGTCGACAAGGAACTCGAGGCACTTTCCTCCTTTTACACCGAAGACGCATTTATTCGGATTCAACTTTATGTTGTAGGTGCGAAGAGTGGAAAGTGTTTCCCTGAGGTCGGAGATGTGGTCTCCCTCCTTCTTGCTATTGACGATCATGTCGTCGACATAGACCTCGACGTTCCATCCGATCTATTTTTCGAACATCTTGTTCACGAAGCGCTGGTAGGCGGCCCCGACATTTTTGAGATCGAAAGGAGTCACTTTGTAGCAATAAACCCCTGAGCTTGTGGTGAAAGCGGTATAGACTTGGTCCTCTATAGCCATCGGGATCTGATGATATCCCGCATTTGCATCCATGAAGCTAAACAATGCATGGCCAGCTGTCGAGTCTACCAGCCTATCAATCTTTGGTAGAGGGAAATCATCCTTTGGGCATGCCTTGTTCAGGTCTGTGAAATCGACGCACATCCTCCAAGCTTCGGTTTGGTTTCGGACCAAAACCACGTTGGCTAACCACTAGGTGAATTGGCATTCTCGAATGAAACCGGCGGCTAACAACTTCTGCACCTCCTCGGAGGCCGCTGCGCTCCATTCGACCCCTTGGTGCCTGAGTTTTTGTTTGACCGGCTTGTATCCTTCTCGAATGTTAAGCCGATGGACCATAAGCTTAGGGTCGATTCCGGGCATTTCATCGACAGTGTAGGCGAAGACGTCTTGGAATTCTCTAATGACCTCGATGATTTGGCTCCTTATTTCTTCGGGAACCTGCTTGCCGATTCGGATCATGCGACCCCTTTCACCATCGGTGCACACCTCCTCGTCCCTATCCGCGGGATGAGGTCTCTCGTACCACTTTGGGTTCTCAGCCATGTAGAGTCCCATCACGGGAAGGGGATCCTCAGGCTCAGGGCACTTTTTTTTTTGCGTTACTTCTTCGTTCTTGTTTTTCAAACTGTTGACGTAACATTCTCGGGCGGACTTTTGGTCGCCAAACAGTCGAGCGACCTTCCCATCGTCCCCCTCAAACTGCAGGAGTAGTTGGTATGTCGAGATGGCAGCCTTGACTTTATTGAGCGTGGGCCGCCCTATGATCACATTGTAAGGGAGGTTGGTGTCAACTACTAGGTAGTCAATGACGACATTCCGACCCGCTCCCTTCTCCCCCATTCGAGTGGGGAGTTTCACCGAACTGAGGGGTTGAACATATTGTCCACCAAACCCCCCCCCCCCAGCGGCTGGTCGATAGGAGGGAGGTCCTTCTCTTGGTACTTCAACTTCCTCAGGCAATCCATAGTAATGATATATATCTGCAAAGCTCCCGATGTCTATCAGGACTCGACCCACCCGTAGATTGGCTATCTTCATCTCGACGACCAAAGGGTCATCATGCGAGGTTTGTATGGGTTAGTGGCTGTCTTTGAAGGTCATATTCGGGCATCAGACTGCTGAAGAAGTCACGTCATTCCCGTGTTTCAAGGCATAGAGGTGCTTCTTTCGAGATTGGCTGGTTAAGTCGCCCGAGGCAAATCCTCCTGCGATGATGTTAACATATCCTGCTGTTTCGTCACTCCGGGTCTGCTTTTATTGGCGGGGCTCGACTTTCTTCTCTTTTGGATCCTTCAGGTTTCGATTCAATTTTCCTTCATCGGCTAGTTTGTCTAGCGCTCTCTTTAGTTCTCGACAGTCACGCGTAGTGTGACCATAGTTGTGATGGAACTTGCACCAAAGCCTTGTATCCTGCTTATTGACGGAAGTCCGGATGGTATTAGGCTTCGGGGTACTTCCCTTTGATGTCGAGGTAGATCTCTCTTCGGTTCAAATTATACCGGGGGTCGTGCCCTTTGTCCTCCAATCGGGGCTTCTTGTCTTTCTCTTTTCGAGGGACATCCCTTGGGTTATTCGCTCGAGGGGAGTATTCATGCTTTCTCTTTCCGGAGCTGGACTCCTCATGCAATTTACAGATATCGGAGGCCTAAATGAACTTTTAGGCAAGGTTCATGGCCTTTGAAAATGATGAGGCTTCACTCTCCGCGAGCTTAAGCTTGAATCTGCTCGAGGGGTACAACCTGGACATGAGTACGGTGAACGCAACGCTGTCCTGGAGGTCGGAGACCATTAATGACTCCTCATGGAACCTTTTGATATAGTCGGCTAAGTCCTCATCTCTCCGCTGTCTAATCGACATGAGGTGAATGCTAGTCTTCTGATGTCTTCTACCGACGATGACGTTCTGCTTGAAGGCTATCTCGAGGACCGCAAAGCTCGATATACTTCCGAAGGGGAGCTCCGTGAACCAGGTTAAGGCCAACCCCTTCAAAGTGGTTGGGAAAAACATACACCACGCAGCCTCGCTGCTAGTATGCAAACTCATCTGTGCCTTAAATGCTGCCAGATGGTCGATGGGGTCTGTAGTTACTAGACGCTCGTTCTCGATGACCCCAACGATGTCGATGGGAGGAACCCTAGATTTCCTATTTGAGCCTCTGATTCGCGGCTGGACTCAGAGCTACTAGACGCTCGTTCTCGATTACCCCAACGATGTCGAGGCTCCCTCTCTTGAGGTTCTCTCTGTTCTCGGTTAGGGCTGGGAGGCGTATTCCTTGCCTTGGACTGTGCTCGTTTTTCGTTTAAGACTTCACGAGCGTCACGATTGCCGTTTCTCATATGGTGTTCGTTGATCACATGTCGCGCGTCCCCCTTGCTAGGGGCGACTTGAGCTGCCCTTCGAGACACTCGTGGTGAATTCGGCGGATCGAGGGCTATGACCTGGGGTTGATCGAGGTTCCTTGCTCGATTGTGATCAATAACCAGTCGAGGCATGGGAGGAAGATGTGGTCTGTTCGAGGTCCCTTCTCCTCATGCCTGGAAGTTCAATATTGGAGCTCGGAGGCTGGGCTTAAAATTATCGCTGAGACGGTCAGCTAGTTGGTAAAGATCTTGTTGAGTGACCGGATTAGGGCTGGTCTGCTCATATCGAGGGGGGCCCGTTGGTGTTTGAGCTATCCTAGCTCGGGGCACCCCGAGGTTCATTGCACTTGTAGCCTCTCGAGGATGAACCTCTTCGAAGACGTGCTGGTGGCGGGACGAGAGGACAGGGACCTGCCGGGGGTTCTCCGCTTTCTCGTCAGCCACCTCATGAGATGGTGCTCTCGAGTGGTGAGAGGGGACGAGAGTCCTTTGTCGTCTCCGATTTCTCCGAGTGATGGCCATGACTTTTAGTTCGATGTCCCCACAGACGGCGCCAACCTGTTTCGGGTAAAAACTTGTATTATGCGGGATGGATCGAGATTAGGGTTAATGAGGGCCAGATGCTCGAAGATTGCTAGGAGACTTGCACAGAACGAAAGTTAGACTACCCCTGGGGTGGATCCGGGATCGCCCCTCCAACGATCAAGTCAGTTGATGTGTATTAATTGGGATCTGTGAAGTAGTTTGTGTAGAAGTTATTACCTCAATAATGGGGATCTGCCCCATATTTATAGGTGTTAAAATGTATGAAGAATATCTCTGCCATGCTGGCACAGGATTTAAGATGGGTGGGTCCCACTGGAGGACTGCCACGCTGGCGAGGAGCTTCGGAGCGTGTAGGGGCCCACTACACTAGTGGAAAAAACTCCTTGTGCTACTTGTCAAGTGCTTCGGTTGAATAATCAACCCAAGCACTTGTGAAAATTTTAATATAAAAAATTTACATGTGCTCCGGTTGAATATCCCACCGGAGCACTTGATGTCAAGTGCTCCGTTTGACTAGTCAACCGGAGCACTTGTGAATAAGTGCTCCGGTTAATCAACCCGAGCACTTGCACAAGTTTTCCTCCAAAAAAATAACGAAACCTAAAACTTCCTCAGCGTCGTTTCATTTTTCAAACTCTCTCTCAAACTCAAGTCACTCTCTTAAACTCTCAAACTCAAGTCACTCTCTCGGAGATCGTCTCCTCTCAGTCGGCTGGTCGTCGCCTCGCCGTGGTCGGTCCGCGGTCCGTTCAACTAATGGTGCGTCGGTCGTCGGAGTCTTGGAGAAAATGGTGAGTTTCTGTTTCCTCAATTGTAATCTGAGATAAATCTAGCCCTAAATTTGAGTCTCCTCTTAACTTTGATTGTTAGAAGATAAATCTAGCTCTAAATTTCGTGATTCATGAATTTTTAGTCCCCTCTAACTTTCTTTCTCTTTCCGGCAGTTAGTTTTTGGTAATAATTCAATACTTTGATGTGTTTTTAAATCTTGGAAATTCATGTGATACCTTTTTTATGTATGTATCAATAATCTTTGTATATAATATATAGTTCCTGTTGTCAATGTTGTTTTAATTATTGTTGCATATTTCCTGATTTATATCACTTACTGTTCAATCATCATCATAATCGCCTCAATTTTCTCTCTCCTAGGGTTTTCAATGGAAGTTTTTAAGGGTTGTCTCACTAACTAGGTCCGTTTCTTCGCAATTTGTAGAACCTCAGGATTCTCCATCTGATCGATTTCAAGTTCAAATTACTCAAGGTATATAGGTATTTGATTAAAATCTGTATTTTTATCTTATTTTGCAAAATTGTTATAATGAACCTAATTAAGGTATGCAAATATAATTATCTTCTTTATTGCAGTATTTTCTTCTTTATTGCAGTATCGCGCTTGCAGTACCTACTTGAAATATTTAATGGACCCTGTATTACAAGAATATGTGGTATAATGTACTCTTCTAGTGAACAACTCTCAATATCAGAACTAAGCATTAATGTTAAATGACTGATCTGATTGTGTAATTTAGGATGACGTGATGCTCCAGGATTACGTAACTAGTGCATCTTCATATAAGAATACCTTGATGTAATATATCTTTTCTCTCCCTTACTTGATTCTCCATTATTAGAATCTTGAATGTCTATGCAATGTTTGAGCTTGGGAATGGTTGTGATATCCCTGTAGAAGTGTTGAACAAAGCCGAATATAATCAATGTATTGGTCTTTGTTTTGAATTAATCCTGGTATTTGAGAGAATCTCAAAGGAGTAGGTTTTCTTGAAGCTGACGTAAGGAATAATGGTTTTCTTTCATTAAACAACAAGTAGATCAATTCTCCCTGTCTATTATAATTACATCTTTTAGAGAGATAGTATTTGTAATCTTCCAACTAGTATAAATCTTTCCTACAGAGGTCAGGTAGCACGTAGTGCTTGAGGATCTTTCGACGTCATTTCATTGAAAGGTTGAGTTATGAGTAAGTTTGATAAAGGGTGATAAATATTTAGATTCTGGACCCAAGGACTTCTCTAGTGCAGCTGTTTTTCACCATAGGAAACCAATATTACTGAAGACCTATTTCTTTGTGATGAGTTGTCCTAGATTAACCTGTTCCTCTTGTCCCAATTTCTATTGTAGTATTTTTTGTAAAATGTCTCAAGATTGCATACGTTTTTGGAAGTAATATCGTACAGGACATCTCTTGTATAATCAAATTTTTGTTTTCCGTTTCTCCTACATTTGGTCTTTCTGATTTTTCCAAACAAAGAGAGGTGAGAGCCACCTAGTACAGTTCCCAATTTCACCATTGGCTGGGTCTCCTGAGTCTGTTTAACAACCCCGTTTATCTAGTTCTTTAAGTCGCTTTAAGGCTTGCTGCTTGTTATCCTTTTGTTCGTTCAATGTCTTTAGGTGACATAAACATCAACTAGCATTGTCAATTTTTACCAATGATTTATGTTTTTTTTCTCACTTCAGAATGCTCTCAAATGGAGAGTCAGCTCGGCGCTCAAGGAGGAGAAAGCAGGCACATCTGACTGAACTTGAGACACAGGTTTTTCTGCTTCTACATTTGCTATTTCATATTCATCTGCACATTTAATAATTGTATTTGAACCCCTCATCATCTTCAGTAACCTCTCTACAATAGGTTTCTCAGCTAAGAGTTGAAAATTCTTCATTATTGAAGCGTCTTACTGACATAAGCCAAAATTTAACGAGGCTGCTGTGGATAATAGGGTCTTGAAAGCTGATGTCGAAACTTTAAGGGCAAAGGTATTCATTTAAATTGGCTTCACAAAAGTGCAGATTTTTCTCAAAAGTTATAACTAAGAGTTTGTTTTTTCAGGTTAAAATGGAAGAGGAGACTGTAAAGAGAGTTACAGGGATGAACCCTTTGCTGCAGGCTATGTCTGAAATATCTGCCATGGGAATGTCACCTTTTGGTGGGAGCCCTTCTGACTCAGCTGATGCTGCTGTACCGGTCCAAGATGAACCTAAACAACCTCATTTTTATCAGCCTGTTGATAATAATCCTCTTCCCGGTCCTAATCCAAGAGTTAACAGTGGTGTCACAGACATTCCTATTATTGACAATGTGCTGCATAATGCTGCAACACAAGTATTGAATGGCAGCAAAATAGGAAGAACTGCATCCATGCAAAGAGTAGCCAGCTTAGAGCACCTCCAGAAATGGATTCGTGGGAGAGTGGATCAAGGTAGCCCACATGGTGGTGCTGAGCAGTAATCATTCAAACTAATAACTAATAACCAAAGGTCGTCGAAGTCCGGCCTCCCTGGTTGCTCCATCAACGGGGACACTCCTTGACTCGCTCCAATCTCCCAAAATACAGTAAGTTTATTCCTTGCTTTCACTCTATCTTTTTTTTTTGCTCCGAATAAATTGTTCAAATGAATCACAAATTCTTACTCTATTCACACTTTTTTACAAATTGTTATTGTTGTTATTGTTTTTAAATTTTTATTGTGTTTATGGTCAATTTGACGATTTTCCCAAAAACTAGGGTTCCCTTATCCCGTTGCATTGCACATGAATATATCCCAGGATTGGTTAAATTTCATTTCAATGGTTTTCTGCTGCGGGTCAATGAAAGATTTTGGAGTTTTTGTTTCATTCACGATCTGATCTGGTATGTAGTTTACTCTTATCGAAGTTTTACTCGGGGTTCACAGTTTGATTACATTTTATCTTGTCAAGTGTCAATTATATGCAGCTGCTATTGGAAGATTTTGACTGAATTATCATTAGTTTGCATAACGGTTTTTCCTTATGTTTGAACTTTGAAGGGTCTTTTCCCATCTGAATGTGTCTTAGTGTGGATCTAATCTATCTCCGATCTAGTTTCTTAGGGATGCTAATAAGACGAGACTCTTGTGAGCTACTCGATATCGACTCGCTCAAAACTCGACTCAAGTGAGCTCGACCTAACTCGAGCTTGACTCAAGATGCTAGCGAGTCAAGTTGAGCTGCCCCAAACTCAAATTAACTCGTATCATCTACACCCTTATGTTGGATGTATGCTGTTTGCAGTTGAAGTTAATCCAATACGCAAAAACTATATGTTACTTCATACTAAGTAAGAAGTGCCAACACTTCAATTCAGCCTCTTATACTCCAAAAGCATAAAAATAATGGAGTTTTGAGTTTTGGATCCATCAGAAGTTCAACGGAAGGTTGTAATCCTAATATGGGATTGCGATGATGGCTGTAATTCCATTCTCCAATTTAATAGAAAATCTTTGACAAGTTTAGAAGTCTTTATCTAGGGAGGCATAAGTTTAAATGCATATATGTTACAAGCTACATTGCTTAACAACTTTTATTGACGAAAGGAGTTGGTAAACTAATCAAGTTCCCATCTCCTATATCCATTATAAATGATTCTGCATGCTGGAATTTATGAAATACATGTGAAATGCAGCAAATGCTTCCAATGAGTAAAAAGAGCAGGATCTGATTTCTCATCTTTTGAGGAATCTTGCTAGTCAAGTTGATGGAAGCAACTTGCCTAATTTACAGCAAGGATCCCAGAGTTTATTTAATGCAGGAATATCTGTTGGAATTCCAGAAAAGGTGTCAGATTTTATCTGATTGTTCATTTGCAAATTTTCTCGTTCTTCTTGCCTCTAATTTTTTTCTCCTTTTCTGATAATTAGAATCCTTCAAGAGCTCAAGAATCATCTCATGATGTACCTTCATCAGAGGCAAAGCTTGGATTATTGACGAGGGAGCATCAGCATGAGACACAACAAACTCCACCAGCTTTCCCAACCAGGTGTCTACCAAGCAGCTGGCGGCTCTATACCAGCAAAAGGCAGTGTGCAAGAGGCTTACCTTGGGAGACATACCTGCTCATTAAGGCCAAAACTACATTTACAGAAATCGAGTCCTCCTCAAACAAGTGGAAACTCGGATTCAACTTCTGGTCGTTGCAGTTCTAGTGGCAGTGAAACACAGGTACTATTCTTTTCCTTATGTGGAGCTCCTCTAGTATACATGTACTAGCTATTATGTGCCTGGCTCCCCCCCTACTTCTCCTCTCTCTCTATGCAATTTTTTGTGTTAGATGGTCTGATGGGCAGACCAGGTATTAGTTGAACAAAAAAGTAAAAGTTGCAAAAAAAAAAAATAGATAAAAAGGTTGTCTATAAATAAGCTATATACAAAAGACCTTGAAAATCAAAAGGCTATGCAAAATTACTCAATAGTTTAGCTAATTTCATACAAAGCTAATTGGTTTAACAAAAATTATTTGGTGAGACTGAGAATAGCTACTCTAAAAATGTATAAATTTTTTTAATTGGCAAATGGAATGAGGTAGAACATTGTAGTCTAGGATCAAACTCACGACTTCATGTATAAATGCTTGGCTTTTAAACCAGTATTATGCCTCTAATGAAGTAGATGAATTTTTTGTTGTCTTTGTTATCACCTGCATCCGCCGACTAAGAGACATGACACTGGGAGATTGATCCAAGAGTATACGTTGTCTTTAAGCTGAGGAAAGCTGGATGTATGACCATAAGATTTTACGGACATGAGTTAAATTATCTTGTGCTTCTATTCTGCTTGCATAATGTTGCTATCTCTATCTAATCATATAAGTTCAAGATATTATGTAAAGGTGCAGGTACATTCTCAAACTATTATCTTCTAGGAAGAGGGGGGGGGGGGGGGGTGATACATGAGTCAGGTGGTAATAATTTTTTCAACCCTTCTGGAAACTGTGGCCACTAAAAAAGTCGTGTATGACCTTATGTCATTCATGCAATTGTTACTTTGTCTTTTCTCTTTCCCTTATTATTCTATAATCTTGTGGAAACTGTGGCCGCACTGATCGTATTGTTTTCAAGCTTTTTGGTAAGAACCCAAATGAATTGCCTCATCTATTGCGAACACAGGTAACGTCTACCCCCTATCCTGGTCATAACATTATTTAGCCACATATCTTTTTGATGTTATATAGTTGAGGTATTTGACTTGATGCTCTCCAGATCCTTAATTGGTTATCTCGCAGTCCTACTAACATTGAGGGGTACATTAGGCCTGGCTGTATTGTTTTGACAATATATTTCCGTTTGAACAAGTCTTTATGGGAGGAGGTTTGTTTCTCATCCTTGACTAGGTGGATTGCCTAATCTTTTTGTGCTAGACAATGATTCTGTTGTCATGATTGTTATTATTGTTCTTGCAGCTCTGCTTTGACATGAGCTCCAGTTTGAGTAGGCTATTGAGTATGCCTGATGACCCGTTTTTGAAGACAGGATGGATCTATACCAGAGTTCAGCAACGTGCAACATTTATCTGTGATGGTTGGTTTTCATCACTCCCATCCCCTCTATCCCAGCTGTTTTTGTTGATTAATGTATAAAATCAGATCAGTTTATTACCAAATTTATTACTTTGAGCATCTTGGACTTTTTATGGGACATATATTTGCTAGCGTCCTTTTTGAACCAACTCTAATTCAATTTCTTTTGAATCTGTGCTGAAGGCCGAGTTCTTCTAGATACACCCAGTCGCCAGAGAGTCGAATCTTAAGCATCAGTCCTATTGCGGTTCCTGCTGCTGAGACAGTGAAGTTAGTAGTTAAGGGTTCTAATCTCTCTGGGCCATTTTCTAGGTACTTTTCTTTAACCATCATGTTAATGTGAACTACTTCAGTTTCTATTCACGAGGATTAATTTATTATTGTTAGTTTCTTACCACTCTGTATAGCTTGCATACAGTAGCTTGTATCTCAACTTTGAGGTTCACTTTTTGGTCCTTTTAAGCTGTTGATAACCTTTGAATCTCTCAATGTTACTACTTTAGGTTACTTTGTGCTATAAAAGGGAAGTATTTGGTCTAGGAGAGTTGTTATTGCTTGGTGGAGGGAACTAATGCTGCTTCTGAGCACGATGGGATCCAGTCTCTCAGCTTTAATTGCTCTACACCAGATGTTGCTGGGAGAGGATTTATTAAGGTAATACACCTAGTCAAGGATGAGAAACAAACCTGCAGCACAAAAAGAATAGGCAGCACCTGCAGCCCATATGCTGGCAGCACTAGAGCAGCTCACCGGCTGCACCAGTAGGAGCTCACTGGCAGCACCAGCTCCCCGCCTGCCGCAATTCGGCAAGTGTAGTCCATAAGTGACACTTTGGGCCTAATTTTAGAGAACTATTCCTTTTTTAATAATTAAACAATTAGTTTAGGGAGAGATTCAGACATAATTTTAAGTAATATGTTGATATTTTGCTATGTGGTGAAGTAAAATCATTCTTCTTCTCTACTATACAAATGTATACTGCTGCTTTATTACTTCAGTTTTGGTTTTTAAGACTTGTTACCCATGCTGCTGGTAAGCAAGGGTAGCAGGTTATAATTTTTTTTTTTTAAAAGCTCAGTCTTTCCAGTGGAAAATCGGAGCACTTGTGAAACCAAGTGCTCCGGTTTCCCCTTATCAACCGAAGCACTTGACTTATATTGAGCATAAAAAATCCACAAGTGCTTTGTTTTTTAATACAACCGGAGCACTTGTGAATCTAAGTGCTCCGGTTGAAAACCGAAGCACTTGATAAATACTCAAGTGCTCGTATGGCGTCTGCTACGGGTCAAATACGGAGCACTTGTAGGGTTTTTAACCGGAGTACTTGATGTTTTTTCCACTAGTTCTAGGCATTATTGGGCCCAAACATAATATATATTTAAATCAATTTTAGTATTTAAATGATTTAGTTTTTTCAAAGGTTGATTATTTGAATGTCAAGGGAATTATTTTAATGATTATAAAAGTTAAAATATTTTGCGTAGGCATGCTTTGAAAAATATTTGAAAAGCTTACAACACTTTTAGGAATTGGAAAAGAATTCTAAGTGGGTATGAGGAACCCAAACTCTATTTGGATTAGGAATAAAAGGACTCCTAATCGGATATTGGGAACTCAAATACTAATTTCATTAATCATTAAACTCTATTTGAGCCCAATTACCTTTTCTTAAGCCCACAAGGGGAACCAATATAAACCCCCATAAACCCCAAATTTTTCCCGCATAATTATTGTCTCTCTCCTCCTTCCTCCCACAATTTCTATATAAACCCCCACAAGGAAAAAGACTCCTATTTCTTTTTGTCTCTCTTCGGTTTTCGTCCTAGCTCTCTTTCGGCCTTCACTTCTTTGCTTCGTCGGTCTGCCGCGCTGTCGACTATCACCGACCGCCTTAAGTAGTTGTTGCCAGCTTTGGTTTGATTACTTTTCTTCCTCCTTAAGTTTTTATTCAAAGTTTATGTTTTTAAGATTTGTTTTGAGTATGATTATGTTTAAAAGCTTTAGTTTGATGATTTATTTATGAATCTAAGTTTATATATTTATGTATTAAAGAAATTAAAAAATTTAGATTTATTAAATATATTGGAATTGTATTTCTAATTATCAAAGCATGAGTTTTTAAGGATTTTAAAAGTTAGAAATCATAGTAGTATATTATAGTTTATGAAGATTTATTATTCTTATGATTTTAAATATGTTGAAGCATGTTTAAAAAGAGTTGATATATAATATGTTTCTGGAAATTTGAAAAGAGTATTGTTAATGGAGATTTATGATTTTAAAACATGGATTTTGAGAGTTTTTAGTAGCTAGCTAGTATAATAGTACTATACTAAGAGGCTTTAATACTTAAGTTCTAATGATCGAAAAGGTTTTTAAACACTTTTAAGAAGGGTTTAAAGTATTTAATTATTGCTGTAAATACATAAACGATTAATATTGAATTTATATTGATTAGTTTAAGTGTAGAATTCTCTTTAGACGACTTTTAAGGTTGTGAAAGCGGCCACTTGATTTGTCTACACAATGTACGTACACGGTACATACCTATGTGTTAATTGGATTAGTATCATTATTTTAAGGATGAGAAGTATGTACACTAGTAGAAAAAGGTCAATTTGCGTCGCCCCATTTGCGTCGCACAAACACGGAAACGATGCAAATATACTATTTGCGTCGCATGCGACAATGAATCGACGCATAAGACGAATTATGTGCGTCGTATCTAAATAACGTGTGATGCAAATCATCTATGTGCGTCGCATGAAGCCCATCATGCGACGCACATAACAAAGTAATCTGCGTCGCATGAAGCCCATGGTGCGACGCAGTATACAAGCCCACCCGTGTTTTATATCCTCAAACCCTAAAAAACTTCATTTGCAGCGAAGAAACCCAGCGCCTCTTTCTCATCACCCTCTCTCTCACCCTCAACCTCACCCTTTCTCTCTCTTAACCTTCATCTCTCTTTCGAATCTCAATAACGAAAGCATAAATCTTCTTAATTTCGTGTTTTCGGGTGTCTGGCATACAAATTTCGACAAGTTCTTCTTCAATTCTTCTTAATTTCGTGTTTTCGGATCTTTGGCATACAAATTTCGACAAGTTCTTCTTTAATTTCGAAGAGTTCTTCAATTCCGACAAGTTATTCTTCAATTTCGAAGAGTTCTTCAATTTCGACAAGTTCTTCTTCAATTTCGAAGAGTTCTTCGATTTTCAGGTATTTTTATATTTCTGTTGTTTAAGCATAAATCTCCTTCAATTCTGTACTAGTGTTTGCTAAAGATAAATTCTTGGTTTTTTTTCTTTTTAATTTCTCGTATATATTATAATGAAATTCATTGAATTTCCAGATCTGAAGGAGGAAGAGAAGAAATTGCAGACAAGATCTTACATTTCGGTTGTTTCATTATTTTCAGATTTTTATATTTCTGTTGTTTAAGCGTAGGATTTTTTCAGATTTTTTTATATTTCGATTGTTTTAGGATTTCGCTGAACACTTCATATTATTCCAGATTTTTTTCATTCTATACTGGATGTACAAGTGATATAATTTTTTGGTTCGTTTCATCGACCTCGCTGTATAATTTCATTGTTTAATTTCAGATTTTTATATTTCGATTGTTTAATTTATTTTATTTTGATGATTTGTACTGTATAATTTTCATTTTGAGATTTTCGTCATGTTAATTGCAATATTCATGTCCCATAACTTAAATTATGGTTCACGAAATTAATTTCTTTGTTAGTTTCAACGACCTCGCTGAACAATTCATATTATTCCCCTCCTCATATTATTCAGTATTATTTCACTCGAAAAGTTCACCTTCATTCCAAGTTTTTTTAATTAAAAAAAAAATTTTAAAAAAAAATTTTTTTTTTTTAAAAAATTGCAATTTGCGTCGCACGTAGCCCAAGGTGCGACGCAAATCACTTATATGCGTCGCACCCTAGGCGATGTGCGACGCACATTACCCTTTGAACTTGGTGTTGGGCTGTGGTAGCCATCTGCGTCGCACCGTATACAACGTGCGACGCAAATAACTAACTAATCTGCGTCGTTTCCGCATACGACGCAGATCGTTTCTGAGTCATTTGCGTCGAGGGCTTTGGCGTCGCACCATAGTCCGACGCAAATAGGCGCCTCACATCCGACGCAAATTGCCTTTTTTGTACTAGTGGTAGTATCACGTATAGGGAACTAATTGAGTTCATATGCGATTACTATTAACTTGAATTTGCATGTTTTATGCCGTTGTGCGAAACATGTTATTTATGAGATTTATATTATGTTTATATGGAAGATTGATGCAAGCATACGGGGTTTGAGAACTTTATTGTATTAATTCATATGAGGGATTACTATATGTTTATTAGTTTGGATCATGATTGAATCATGTTGTTCCTTTTTTATTATTTCACCGCTTTATAAAGACTGAGGAGCTTATCTGGTAAGTTGATATTTTATACCTATGAAAGGTAGTTTGGTTGTTGACTAGGTTCAACAAATAAAGGAAAATTGGATTAAAATTGGAATTAATCAAGGATTGTTAAGTTGTGTGATCACTTATCTAATTGTAAGATAAAAATGAAAGTTTATGATTATGTGATAATGGTAACATTTGTTCTAGTTGTGAGCCATAACAAGTAATAAATTGTTAATCATGTAAAGTGAAAAGTGGATTGCAATAGATTTAGACTTGTGCACGTCTGAAGTGTTGGACAAGTTGAGAGTTGGAGTACATGCTGGTAGCCCACATGATCATAGGGATCCGCAGCTCCATCATACAACTTGTGAGGCTGGGACACATTGATCTTCTTAGGGATCCTAGCCCTTGCAATTTCATCCACGAAGGGGGGACTGCGCATAGCCATTGGGAGATTCTTCAGCCACGGGAGTTGGTGCTCTAGGTAACTTTGCCAGCATGCGGAGTATCTTTCTGTTCTGAGATTCCAGGAGCGACATCTTCTTAGCGGCAGGATCTGCCTCCTCTTCTTCTTCGTCAGATCTGGCCTGATTTCCTTCATCTTCGCCTTCGCTGGCGCTGGGATCCTCGAGATTGAGATTACGGGGGGTCAGTCCCTGGCCACGGGGCTTGGGCGATTTGCTGCTTTTGACATACTCGAGCTCCTTCCTGAGACTATCAATAGTCTGCTGAGTTTCAGATTGATTGCGGCGAAAATCCTTCTGAGGTTTCAGCAAAGCAGCCTTCATCATTTCGGCAGTATCATCAGCCATTTTTTCTAGAATGAAATGAAGTTATTTTCTTTTTAAGATTTTTATGAGAGTTTATAAGCTAATTAGTTGTAGAGCCCCACGGTTGGCGCCAAACTGTTTATGTCAAATTCTGATCAGACAGAACTTAGCTGAGGATCTACAGCTAATGAAGATGCAGCTATGAACAACAAAGAATGCTAGCTACAAAAATGAACAAATGCAGAAAAGAAACAAGGCACCAAGAAATGGTGACGCGGAAAACCCCAGGAAGAAGGGTAAAAACCGCGGGTAGAATTGAGTCCACCAATCCACTATGTATGAGAATTACAGCTTACAGCTTGCAGCTTATACTAAGTACACTTTTTTGTATTGTGAAAGCAAAGGAAAATATTCGAATGTAAATGATGTAAAGAACTTATTCTCCCAAGATCCTCCTTTTTTTTATTTATACTAATACATTGTTTTGAATGTTGTTTACAATTAGTCGTTTTGCAACTAACTCTTACTATCTTGCCATATTCTCCTAAAATCGAGGGATACTTCCATCTTCTGCTCAACTGCTGATCTCGTCCTATCTTTTAGGCTTGACTGCTGAAGCAACGTTCTTTGACTAAGTCTTGATCAGTATCCAATGCTTTCTTTGTTGGATTATCTTTCGGGATTTGTAAGTACTTGCTGTAGCTGCTACCTGATTCTTCTTAGCTGCTTTCCAAGTAGTGCTGGCAAACATCCTACCTGCACTTTCCAGCTTAAGCAAATATTAGGACGTAACATGTTATTTGTTAATATATGCACATTTGAGTTGTATCATATGTGGAGATGGTCTGCTTTGGTGTAACAATGATGTTCTCTGAAGTCCTCTATTATATCCATGTTGCATCTTATTTCCTGTTTACATTGCTTCTCCTTGAATTGTGATTTCATGATGGTTGTATTACTACTGTAGACACCCCTTTCTTCTTTCTTTTAACAATTTGTTAGAGATATATTAGGATACTAAAGATATGATAAATATCTTTAGGATATATTAGTAGTTAGGATATTAATTCTTAGGGGAACAATTATATATTATATTTATGTACTGTAGAATTAGACACTAATAATTAGTACCCTCCAGGTCGTACAAATGGCACAAATAATTTGTATATATGGTGCAGGGAGATCGATTCAGCATTGCTATATCCGTGTAAGATGTGATAAGGTTGGAGTCTTCTCTATCTTTGACATCGCTGGTTGTTTGTTATTATTAGCAATACTTGATATTAGTTAGTATGCTATATATATCAGTGGTTTGATATTTTATCGTTATGCTCTTTAATTAGAATGTACATCATTATTCTTTATCTAAGTGATGCTTATATAAGTTATATGCTCTATGTATTTGTGTGAATCAATATAAAACTGACTTGAGGTTAGAGAAAGTAAGAACAATGTGTAACGCCCCGACTTTTAAGCATCACTATTAGGTTAATTAATTACAAGGATTAGCAGCGGAAGACCTTCTTAGCTTAGTCGGTGCGTCACTGCCGTACTCTCCACACAGGAAGGTACAAGGCAACATTCTTTCATATAATTAAACCTCTATAATAGTGGTAGTAATTCTAGAAATATATATAGATAGCTTAAGCATAGCTAATGTTACGAAATCTAGTGATCATAAACTTGAATTACATAACCGTCATAGTCGCATGAATTAACGTAATTTAATCCTCACTGCTACGTCATCCCATCTTCATATGCATACCTAAAACAGAAAAACAAAACGTCATGAGCCGAGGCTCAGTAACATACTACTCTAACCTCGTAAATTCATTTCACATCATTTTATTTAAAAACAGGGAGGAGAGAATAATTAAAGTGTTTCACAAGCATAGCATAACATGTTACATTATCTTCTTTATCATGTTCATCATCATACATCTTTTACTTTGGTAACTTGGCGAGTACATCATAACATAAGGGACGTCTCCCATTACATAACAGTCAGGCGGTCACATCATAGGTGACACTTGCGGTGCCCGTATCATTTAAACAGTCAGGCGGTCACAACTTAGGTGACACTTGCGGTGCCCGTAATCATAAAACAGTCAGGCGGTCACAACATAGGTGACACTTGCGGTGCCCGTATCATACTGCCAAGAACCATCTTTCACTGTACCTTATCATGTTTCGTCTCTTTTACATATCATAGTTACGTTACATCATCGTAATCATAATCATAAAACATCATTTACGTCATAGAGCATGTCATCATCCTCATATTTTCATAAACATCAAAATCATTTCATATCATCGAAAATCATCATATTCATAAAACATTTCATATCCCACAATCCATACATCAACAACATAGTGTAAAATACCATAAAACTTCATTCGAAAGGAATTGTGGGTGTTAGCAGTAGACGTTACCTGGAATCCTGCTTAACAACCTTGATCGTAGGGAAAGGCGTTGTAATATCTCTTCCTTTTTAATCTAATAATCAATTCACGGATCAATAAAAGATTTATTAATATTTTATTCGGAATTCTGAGTTTACTGGTCCATTTCCGTCATGTGTCCATTTTAGGAGTTATATATATATTATCGTCTTTGGTGGTTGATAAAAGGTCGTAGGCGCCCTTTCCACTTAACAACTTAGCGTTTAAGCTATAATTCACGACTATTGAATATGAACGTCTTATTATAACCTTTTCATATTTTATGAATTTCAAAACGTTATAGTTTTGTTAACCTTTAATTAGAAACTTCATTCTATTTATCATAGAGTCCTTTAAACATATTCGTCATTTTATAAATTAAAACAGTGGTCATTAATCTTATGGTTCATGATTATACTTAATGACTTATAATTATAAAACTCGTAATAGAACTCTTTCGTTCTTGTAATTTAATTAACTGCTACCTTAACATATACAATTTTAACAAGTGAACTACACTTATTACTATTACTTTTTAGTTGAAATATTATAATTATATAAAATATAATATTAAGGTTATCACATACTACATCATTATCTAGTCTCATAATAATCAAATTGCAAAGGTTAGATATATATATATATATATATAAATATATTGTTAAGTATTATCACATAAATTATCGTTTAATCGTTTATTAATTACCGAATCACAAGTATTATATAGTGAGTCATTTATTATATTTTGACTAAACATCAATATTGATATCCAAGTGAGTTAAAGAATCAAACTCTCTCCCTTAGTCCATTTCATCTACTGAGTTAATTATTCCAGCCCAGATAATTTATCAAACTATTAAACTCTAAAGCCCAACAAAATATAACACAACATATAAGGGGAGAGGTATGTTTTAACTTTTAACATACCTCTGCTTCAACCGAATAGCGTGAACCAGAGAGCAGGGGAGAACGGACGAGGCTCCGGCGACAGCGGCGGAAGGCGCGAAACTCCGGCGACTCTCGGCTCGGGTTCGTCGGTGCTGTAGCTGCGGTCTGGCGGTGCGCGCGGTCAACGACGCGACGAGGAGGGAGACACGAGAGAGAGGTAAACTGGGCGAGAGGAGGGAGAAGAAGCTGAACGACGGAGAAGGGAATACGGCTGGGTTGGCGCCGCGGTGGTTGTTGGTTGCGAACAGAAGCAGGCGGTGGTGGTTATAACGATGGTTGTTGTCGGTGGAGGGTGGTGGTGCTACGGTGGTCGCACGAAAACAGAGGAGAGAGAAAATTAAAAAAAAAACAGGGGATTTGAGGGGTGTTTTGGGTGGTGTTTTCCGGCGAAGACTCAAATGGTTTGAGTGAATGGTTTGAGGAGATGAACATGGCTATTTATAGCCATTGTTGAGTTCTAATTTTTGCCCAATTGGGTTGATGAATTTGAATGGATAAAAATGGGTTATCGGGTAATTTTGTTTGATTAATGAATTTTATATGAATATGAGTTTGATTGAGCAAGAATAATCCATTTTAGAGTTAGAAATTCATGGGTGGGTTGTTTGAGAAAAGAAAACTGAAATGGGTCGAAGGAGAAGAAAATGTTTTTCTGTTTCTTTCAATTTCTTCTTTTTCTTTTTCTTTTCCTTTTTAGGCCATCAACTTGTTTAGTAATTAATTTGTTTAGTAATTAATTTGTCTTCTTATTTTAACTAATGAAATCATCTAGCATAACTTATTATTATTAGCAACTCTAGCCATACAATATATATATTATCATTACTTGGACATAAAATAACAAAAATTTTGATCTTAACTTATGATTAAAGGAAAAATTTAGCCACTAATTAAGATTATTTAATTTAAGGAAGTTTAAAATTTTCGGGATATTACACAATGTGTTCTTATTGAATGAGTAGTTGAAATCAGGGAGAAAATACAATGGCTACATATGCTATTTATAGTAGAGTTTGTTAGAACACCTAACAGAATATTAAGCACTAACTAACTCTAACTAACTCCTTTTATTACAATATCAGTTTTTTTATGTAATAGTCTTCATATTCCCCCTTCAAGCTGGACTTGTGAACAATCAACAAGACCAAGCTTGGAAGCTAAAAGAAGATGCTGAGGTCCTGGAAGAGGTTTGGTGAGGAGATCAGCAAGCTGTGCAGAACTTTGAACATGAGCAGTTTGAAGGAATCCAGCTTCTACTTGTTCTCGTACATAATGACAATCTCTCTTGAGATGCTTAGTCCTCTCATGGAAGACAGGATTCTGTGCAATATGTTCAGCAGCCTGATTATCACAATACATATAAATAGGAAGTGTAACATTTACTTGTAAATCTTGCAACAAACCCTCAAGCCACACAATTTCAGAAGCTGTAGAAGACATACTTCTGTATTCTGCTTCTGCAGAAGATTTACTTACTGTTCTTTGCTTTTTAGTTTTCCAAGAAACTAAGTGATTACCCAAGAAAACACAGTAAGCACTGAGAGATCTACTGCTAAACATACACGAGCTCTAGTCTGCATCACTATATGCAGTGAGATTAAGATCACAAGAGGCTGAATAGAATAACCCCATATTGATTGTGTGCTTTAGATACCTAACCACATACATTGCTGCTTGAAGGTGAGGCTTTCTTGGACAACTTAGGAACTGGCTAAGATGTTGTGTAGCATATGAAAGATCTGGCCTTGTGATATTAAGATACAACAGTCTCCCTACAAGCCTTCTATACACTTCAGGATCTTCAAGTATTTCACCCTGATCAGTAGATAGACCCAACCCTTTAGGTAATGGTGAAGAAACAGGCTTGGAAGTACCCAAGTTCAAGTCCTTAATGATGTCTGATATGTATTTTCTTTGACTCAATAAAGTTCCAGAAGAATTCCGGATGACTTCTATTCCCAGAAAATATTTAATGTCACCCAAGTCTTTGATGGTAAATGCCTTGTCTAAGGCTGCCTTGATATGATCAATTTGAGTTCTACTAGTGTCAGTCAACACCATGTCATCCACATACACCAATATCACCACAAATTCACCATCAAGATTTCTTGTAAATAAAGACTAGTCCTGCTTAGACTGAATGAAGCCAAGACTAAACAAAAATTTATTCAATTCTTTATTCCATTGTCTGGAAGCCTGCTTTAAACCATACAGAGATCTTTTGAGTCTGCAAACATCTCCTGACTTGGCCTTCTGATATCCTAAAGGAGGTTTCATAAACACCTCTTCATCTAAGTAACCATGTAAAAAAGCATTGTTTATGTTAAGTTGACATAAAGGCCAATGCTTAGCAGTAGCAAGAGAGATAACAACTCTCACTGTGGCTATCT
The DNA here is from genome assembly GCF_026745355.1 of Beta vulgaris subsp. vulgaris. Lineage (NCBI taxonomy): Eukaryota > Viridiplantae > Streptophyta > Magnoliopsida > Caryophyllales > Amaranthaceae > Beta > Beta vulgaris. The sequence continues at coordinate 19,860,744 of NC_079207.1, read as the reverse complement.
TAGCAACAGGTGAGAATGTATGAGTAAAGTCTTCCCCAGCTATTTGTTGGTAGCTAGTTGCTACTAACCTAGCCTTATGTCTGTCAATAGAACCATCTGGATTATATTTCACTTTAAACACCCATTTACACCCAATTGCTTTCTTCCCCTTAGGTAACTTTTGCAATTCCCAAGTATCATTACTTTCGAGTGCATCTAATTCCTTTTGCATAGCAAGTTGCCACTCAGGATAAACACTTGCTTGATAATAAGTAGAAGGTTCCATCTTAGCAGATTGTGTATTAACAGAAAAAGACAAAGAAGAAGAAGTATTAGGCAAGCTAGGACAAACATAATCTTGGAGCTTGATAGGAGGTTTAATATTTCTGGAAGAGTGCCTAATGGAAGACATAGGATTGGTAGGTATTTGAGAAGAAGAAGATATATCATGTGAAGCAGGAGAGATAGATGTGAAAGGAACTGGAATAGGAGAAATAGAATGATTAGAAAGGTCAGTAGAAGGAGAAGTAGAGGGATTTTCATGATTTAAGGTAGTAGATGATATGGTAGGTGAAATATTGTTCATATGAACTGGAGATACAACAGGATTGATAGAAGGTGTTGAAGAAACATTATCAAAAGCTGAAATAGAATTAGGAAAAGTAGGGGATGTAGATGAAAAGATAGGACTATCATGGAAACTGATGATTGGAGAATTTGTAATGTGAGAATCATTATAAGAATCAGTAGGGACAACATTTATATCTTTGAAAGGAAATATATCTTCCTTGAAAATGATATCTCTTGTGAGAAAGCACTTGTGAGTAGTTAGATCATACACTTTGTATCCTTTTTGTCCAAAAGAATAACCAAGGAAAACACATTTAGTAGCTCTAGGAAGAAATTTATCTTTAGTCTTGGTGTGAGCATAACATAGACATCCAAAGACCTTTAAAAAAGAATAATCAGGTGGTTTTTGGTAAAGAAGTTCTATTGGAGTTTTCCAATTGATAACAGAAGATGGTAAATGATTGATAACAAAAGTAGCAGTGAGGATGCAGTCACCCCAGAATTTTATGGGCATAGAAGCATGAAATTTGAGAGCTCTGGCTATTTCTAAAAGATGTTTGTGCTTGCGTTCCACACGCCCATTTTGCTGTGGAACACCAGCAATACTTCTTTGATTAAGCACACCTTTAGACAAGAAGAAAGTGGAGCATTGTTCCTGGATAATTTCTGTGCCATTATCAGACCTAATCCATTTGATCTTGGCATTAAACTGAGTTTGAATCATAGTAAAGAAGGATTTAATAGTTCTAAAGACCTGCATTTTGTTTTGAAGCATGTAGGTCCAGGTACACCTACTATGATCATCTAGGATTGTGAGAAAATAGGAAGCTCCAAGAAGAGTTTTGGTTTTGTAAGGACCCCAAAGATCAATATGAATCAAATCAAAACAATTTGAAGCTCTATTGATACTTCTAGGAAAAGGAGATTTATGATGTTTTGCAAATATGCACACTTCACAGAAGAAATCATTAAGATGAGAACACTGACAAATGGAGACATGTTTCATGGTTGAGAGGGAAACATGCCCTAATCTAGCATGTAGAATATCCAGTCTTACAGAAGAAGATGTAGGATTTTTGAGTGAAGCAAAGCTTAAAATAGAGTGATCTGGATTTGATATTTTATTAGAAGTATGACAAGAAGTGTCTAAGATTACATGAGAATTGAGAAGATATAATCCATTAGTCTTTTGTCCTGTAGCTAGAATAGAAGATGAATGAGAATTAGAGAATACACATTCTGTTGGTGAAAACTTCACAATAATGGAAGTATTATCAAGCAATTGTCCAAGTGACAACAAGTTTTGCTTAAAAGTAGGAACTAGCAAAACATTCTTAAGCAAAATACCACAGAAAAGCAAAATATCACCAATTTCAACAACATAATTACAACTACCATCAGGCAAGCCTATTTCCAAAGCCTTAGCTAGCTTCCTTCTAGCACAAAAGAGGGTCTGATCATATGTCATATGGTCAGTAGCTCCTGAATCCACAATCCAGATACTAGACATACCAGTAGTATTAACTTGAGTAAAAAAAGAATGTATACCTCCATAAGTATCATGATGGTTTGAAGGTTCTCCAGTAATTCCTCTGTTAACTGCAGCAGAATGAGCAAAATGATTTCCTCCAGAAGAAGATTCTTCCATCTTTTGTTTACCTTTTAGAGTCTTCATGACTTCTTGAATAATAGATTTCATTGTGTTAGCATCCAGACCACCAGATTGTCCATCAGACACAGAAGTAGCCAAGGAAGGACCAGCAGCAGAAAAATCCAAAGGATTATCATCATAATCCAAACCTTCAGTCATGACATGTGCAGCCAATTTGTTATGTTTACCAAAAGTAGAACCTGCCTTCTTAGGATTATACCAATCAGGATATCCTATTTTGAAACATTGGTCCTTAGTGTGACCTCTTCCTTTGCAATGATCACACTTACGATCCAATTTCTCTTTTCTCCAATCTTTCTTGATATTATGCTGTGACTTCTGAACAGCTAAAGCATTTATCTCATGAGATAAATGATTTACATTGCTCACTTCCTTTTGTTTCTCAATCTGTTGAGCAATGTAATAGGCTCTATTGATTGAAGGCAAAGGATCCATAGAAAGAATATTCGAAATAACATTGTCATATCCACTGTTTAACCCTAGCAGAAATTGCATCACCTTATCTTCTGCTTCAAAGTCTGAGAGTTGCTTCAGAAAATTACAAGAACATTTGGATATAATACCACAAGAACACACTGGAAAACTTCTCAAATGGTGTAATTCATCCCAATATCGCTTTAATTTGCCAAAGTATACAACAATTGACAAATTTTCTTGTCTCAGATTATCTAACTCTTTTCTAAGTTGATAAATCTGAGGACCATTAGATTGGCCATATCTCTCACCTAATTCTGACCATAACTGTGCAGAATTATCCACATATGTAAAGTTTTCAGCTATATCACTATCCATGGAGTTCATTAACCAACATATAACCAAATAATCACAACGCATCCATCTATTAAAATCACTATCAAGTTCATCAGGTTTTGTAATACTTCCATCTACAAAACCTATTTTATTTTTGGCAATCAAAGCACGTTTAACATTTCGCTTCCAACTCAGAAAGTTATTTCCAGACAAGTTTACAGGAACGAGCTTACCAATTGTTTGATCTGAACTTGAAATAAAGAAAGGATCATTATAGGCTGAACTCATATTGTTGTGAATCAAGGCATTTGCTCCAGTATTTCCTCCAAAATTTGCTCCATTCAATGTTTCACTTTCTGCCGCCATTAATAACTAGCTTCAATTTTTTGAATTAATTGCGGAAAAGAATTGAAAGCTTGGCGAGAAGAAACGAATGAAGAATTTAGTGAAAGATTTCAAGAATTTAATCAAATGCAGATTCCAAGGAACGAAATCCGCTCTGATACCATGTGAATCAATATAAAACTGACTTGAGGTTAAGAGAGAGAAAGTAAGAACAATGTGTTCTTATTGAATGAGTAGTTGAAATCAGGGAGAAAATACAATGGCTACATATGCTATTTATAGTAGAGTTTGTTAGAACACCTAACAGAATATTAAGCACTAACTAACTCTAACTAACTCCTTTTATTACAATATCAGTTTTTTATGTAATAGTCTTCATAATTTGCAACTCTGGCTGGTTCTTGGTGTGTTATTTCTGATCACTACAAGCTTCAGGATGTATGCTACCTGTCAAAAATTGCAAGCTCACGCTCATGCGCGGCTGCTAGTGGCTTGTTTGGCCATACTAAACTTCGTTTGCAGATGCCACTATTTATAGCTTTAGCAAGCAGAGGGCGATTACAGGGACTAAGGCTTCAACTTGCACTTCTGGATCACGAGTTTGATTATCTAGGTATATTCATGCTACAAACTCGTGTTTGTATTCTCTCTTAGTATCATATATTCATATATTTTAAGTTCTCCATTAATTTTGCGGCAGATTATGAAACATTATTGCGAGCGTTGGATGCTGACATTGTCTCAAACATCCGTTATAATGAGTGAAGAAGAGATAAAATACCTTACCTGTCCACCAAGTACTAGGTCACAGGATCGAAAAAGTAAGGAATACTTATCATCAAGTGCTAGTAGTTGAATTTCGCAAGTGATTTGAAGTATAGAATTGCATGTCAGCTCATTGTTAGTTCCATCTCACAAAATTTTCTTCACATTTTTTTTTTTTTGTAATAGTGAGGATTCACAATAACTAGAGGCTTCATCTTCGTCAACATCATAGATTTTCTTTTTCTCACAGAAGGTTTCTCTCTCTGACTCACTGAAAGTGCTAAGTTATTTGTCTATTATCTTTTAAAATCAATGGCGTATTATTTTATTTGAAAAGTTTACAAATAATTAGGACACCTGAATCTAGGGATCGCCAATAGGTAAGAAACTATCATTGACACGAGTTCATGATAGACCAGGGTAATAAAGATAGAGGGAGTGAATATTTAAACCTCACTTATTTTTATAAGATTTTTTTTTTTTGTTTTCTTTTACCAGGTAAGTCATCATCCTATGATTGTTGCTTGTCATTGTGATGGAACTCGATGGAAATTGGGGAGACAGCAATTTAAAAAGTAAATTTTGGGGTCATTCTATACAACTTGATCCTGTAAAAGTTTGATGATGGAGAAGTCTTTCAATGGAGTACGGTGAGCTATAAGCTATTTTCGATGATAAAGAAGTATTCCAATGGAGTATTTTTGTTTCTAGTCTTCTTTTATGCTCAAATTCAGATTGAACTTTTTGAATTTCAGGTAACAACATCCATATACAACCTTATACTAGGGAAGCTATATTGCAAACACTATGGTACAATGCGTATCCAGGGAAATCAGGAGTACTCCTCTAAGCTGAAGTTGAAAGGAGCAGTCTATCATTGACCGAACTCCACGCCTAGGTATCGTCTCTCCCCTTCCATCATTGCCAGGCCTATCTAATTTTTACCATGACCGACATCACATTGACTCTTTTTTTTTACCTCTATATGGGCATGAAAATGAGACAGTTAAAGGCTTAGGGTGTAACTAGCTATGTTTAGGATACTTTGATAACCTCTTTAGGCACGCCTAAGCAGAATCAATTTTTTCGGTGTTGAAACGGTTGACGGCCTTAAGAGAAGTCCGCCAAAGATTTGAGGGTTACTGTCCTTTGGTGAATAGCTGCACAATAAGTAAACGTGAGCTACTCTCGGGGGATGTGAGAAAACCCCCTCTGGCACTCAAGTTAGTGTTTGTCCAACTATGATTTCGGGAGAGAACTTAGAGAGAGAAAGATAAGCTTTTTTTAGTATGAGAGAGAGTGTACGTGCAGAATAGTACTAGTGGGGTATTTATAGAAGTATTATTCCTCTGACATGGTGTATAATCCTGTGACACCTGTATGGCTGTGACGCACTTAAATGGTGAGAAGATTCTCATACCTTTGTCTTATTAAGCGACCGCCAACGTTGTCGGACCACGTTGGTGAACTGACTTCTTAGAGTTGTGGTCGACATTTGTCGTGCTTGCGTCCTCACTAGTGCTCGCGGACTCATCATGTTGTTCCGCTAACATACTTGGGATATACCCATACAACTAGCCCCCCAACATCATTTGGGGTCTTGACCGCTAAGGATGTTGTTAGTGGACGCGAGTCGCTTTTTCCGTGTTTGATTTTTTGAAGAGATTAATTTGTTGGATGGTGATAGGCGTGTCGCGCACCTAACAAAAATAAATAACCTAACTAATCCTCCTAACTATGTAGTAGGGTAAGTCAGAGTCGATCTCACAGAGAGAAAGTTGTTCTATGATTAGTCCTTAAATAATGGTAAGACTAAAGAAGATTAATATTAATGATCGTCGAAATAACAATACTAATCAATATAAAAATAAAAGACTCTACAGTTAAGTATCCCCACTAGCACGAAGTAATAGAAAATAATTCCTACCCCAAACTAATCAATTAAATGTTCACAAGGAAAAGTACACCCTATAAAGTACCATAGACCTCTCCCGAGTATCTATGGCTTCTCTAATATGCATTCAAGCCTACTCCCGTGGAATCATGCAAATTAAAGACATTAAACATGGCACTTTAACTTCCTAACAATCCATTCTAGCTACTCCCGTGGAGAACTTCATGCCCTTAATTGAAATACTCAAATCCGTCAAAATCTAACTCCCGTTGTGATCAAGACAATGGAATTAAAACAACACTAGTTATCCCTAATCTAGTATTGGAATATGCACAATCAATTAAGCAAGAACAATCAACCATTAATATGAGAATTTAAAGAAACAATCATGAATTAAATCATACTAGGGTTCACTTAACCATAAATAAAAGAAACTACTCTATCATGAAATAAATAATGAAATCTAAATCTACAAAGAAAAACATCATAAAAGAAATCAAGTAAAGAAACTAATAGAATTCATGAATTAATGAAGAAGAATAAAAACTAGGGTTTACACTCAAAACTAGAGAGAAAGAGAGGAGAGAAAACTAAAACCTAAAACCTAAGAAAAATAACGTGAGAGGGAGGAGGAGATAGAAAGAATGAAAACCTATCTAAATAAATATTCAATAACCTAATATGACTTGGAAAGTAATTTACAAGATAAGGAAAGTCTTAAATATATCATTAATAGGCGGATTAGTGATCCGCGCGTACGCGTGGCAGATTCCAGCAGCAACACTGGAATCTTCCGAAAGGCATAACTCCTTGACTAGAAGTCTCCTCGGGGCGTGACACCTATCGTTGGAAAGATCTTCAAGTCTAGTTTCCAAATATGGTGGAGTTACTCGATTCTAAGAATCACATCAAAAGTTATGATCAGAAGAGTAGACATGACTCTTTTTCACATTTCTTCTAATGACTTTTCCGCTTCGTTTTTGCTCAAACTCGTACTATGACATAGCCATACGATCCTTATGCATTATAACTCCTTTCCAAGTGCTTCTAATCCTCAAGTTCATCAAATCATAATCCAAATACGTTCTCAATGCCTGAAATTCATCAAAAACAAGAAAACATACCGAATAGGAGTAGAAAAATATAACTTAAGAATATAATGCAACAATGAACCTAAATATGAAACTAAATGCTCTAAAATGCAACCTAAATACGTCTAAAAACTATATATAAAGATGACTTATCAGATGCCACGTGTCGCTGCAGGGAGTTGAAGCATTTTGAAAAGTTAATGATTACCTTTCCGAAAGTCCTGCCCAATACTTTATTAGCTCTCTCTAAATGCTCTCTCTCCTTCTTCAGTTTTCTCTTAGCAAATTCCTCCATAACCGAAGCTTGCATTGCTCAAAAAAGGGCCCTTCTTGTGCTCAAATTACTTCAAAGAGTTTCTCGATCTTCCAGTTTTCACTTTATGGTTCTGGTGCACTGAAAATCTCATCATTTCCCGACGAACATTTTATGGGTTTTTCTACGTTTGGGGTTCCGTGCTTTTCCGGTGTTCTTTTGGTATTTCCGTTGGTTTTCTGGCTTCAACCTGAGATTTCTCAGTGCAATTCCACCGTTTGGGACTTTGTTCACCTTTTCCGACGATTTTCGTTCCTTTCTCTTTTTTCCGGCGACCCTTCGTTTCCAGGTATTCCCACAATTTATTTCCTCGTTTTCTTAAGTTTCTTTTGCGTTTTCATCTTGTCGGACTAATCTGATAGCCAGAATACCCTTAGTGATGTGTTTATGACCGAGAATGATCCTTCTTCACCTTTGGCCGATAACGATCCTGCTTCCCCTTTGGCCGATAACGATCCTGCTTCCCCTTTGGCCGACAGTGGACATGCTTCTAGTTCAAGTCTAGTGGAGAGGACTAGGTTATTAGCGGACATACCCCTTACGACTGAGAGAGAAAAAGAATTGAGGTCAAATTTTGTTAACGACCCTGGCACCCCTGAGGAGCATAACCTGACTATGAGATATATGTCCTCTAGCCTAGCGGTGACAAGCAAACGCTTAGGGAACTTAGGCACCAAAATATTGTTAGGCGCTCTGTTAGGCATCCGCCAGCCGATGTCATTCCCGGCCTTGATCTAACCCCCCTTAGAGAGCACGCCTGGTTGGATAGCTTGGTGGATGCCGGGGTCAATGTATCAGTCGATTTTACGACCGTTTACAGGTCTTTTACCATCGTGAAGAGGTCTTTTACCATCGTCGCACCAGCGCGAATACTGCGTTCCTATGCCTATGACAGCACCCGTAATTGAGGAATGTTCTCGCTCAAGCCAGCCGGAGGAGGTTGTAGTCGAACCGGGGTCTGATGTTCTGTGGCTGCCTGAGGAGATGCTACTACCGGTCCTCTCAGCGTAGAGATTGATGGACCGCGGTGTCTGGACGCTCTTGATCTTACCTACCCAAGAGTTGCTCGGGAGTTGTATCATATGCCAACGGGATACCGGCTGATACTGCCGCCAGAGGGAGCCATTGTGGCGGAATATCCTGTTGGTCATGGGGCCATATACACTCACCACTTTGAGTTTGGCCTGCGCCTTCCCCTGTATTCTTTCTTTGTGGAAATTATGAATGCGTTCAATTTGTGTTTGGCGCAACTGACACCTTTGGCGGTCCGCAATTTGATCGCTTACATTTGGGTTGTACGCTTTTTGGACTTCCCGCAAACAATAAATTTATTCCTTCACATCCATTGGTTGAAAAAGAATGGATCTTCTAGGCAGGCGGGTTGGTGGTGGCTAACTACGGTTGACAAGGATGCCTTCTTCTGGTTACGAGTGCCCGAGAACTACCCTGCGCGTCGCCATTGCACTGAGCCTGGTCCTCATATGGAGCATCTACCTTTAGTGTCGTTAAGTGAGGAGGAGTTAGCGGCCTTTGATTATTTTGACATGGAAGATTTTGAGATCACTTATGAGGACGGGAAGACGACTAGCGCTAAGGAGCCCAAATATTGGATTCCTCGTTCCAAGTACATTCTGGGGAGCAAGCCTTTATCGGTCGTTCTGCTGTCGCGCACTCATGAAAATGGTAAGTGATGTCGGATTGGTCTGTTTGATGATAGTAGTAATTGTTAGCAGCTGCTTCTCTGTTATTTTTATATTATTTGACTTTTTCTTGCTTGTTTGTAGGTTTTGCCAACCTTGATCTCGACGCACTTTGCGTTGGCGAGGACCTTCGGCTGCTAACTCATTTGCCGCTTGCTCCCCCCAACGATTACGAGATAATGCATGTTGTTACTAACTGTCGACGAGGGGCAACCGTAACGGCCCCCAAAACATGCGTCGAGGTCACGGTGGCGCAACTATGGCTCGCGTCCCCGGGCGTTAAAGCTGCTACTAGAACTAGCGTTCCGCCATCTCCTGCCATCCCTCTCAGGTCATCTACTTCTCGGCATCTTACAAGGGGTGGCATCAACGGGAGGCGGCCTCGTGAGCAGGTTCTGGCAGATACTTTTGCCAACAAAAGGCAAGCTTTGGGGGACCCTCGAACTTCTCCTCCCGCTAATGAGATCGCTCAGGTGGAAGATCTGAACGTGGATGCTCCTTAGAGGTCCAGGAGCATACTGTCGCGGCTGCTGGTCTTGGACATGTTAGCGGCACTTCTTCGTTGTCGGGCACTTACTCTTTCATCCGGGAGAAGATAAAGGAGTTATTTACTATGCCAAGTTTTCTGTCCAACTTGTTTCCGGGCATCTTTTCTCGGTACCAGGAGTGGATCGAGAAGAAAGAGGTGTCACTAAGTTACTCTATAACGGCCTTTTTCGCTCGTCGGTCTGTCACTCCTGGCAATATTTACCAGCCTAACTGGGACGTGTGGGAAGATGACTCGATGTATGCCGACATCCCCGAGAACGAAGGTATTCTTGCCTATCGTATTCCAAAGGGCATGTAGTTGCCATTAGACAGGCCGACAGGGTCCTTGGCAACGTTTGCTGCAAGGCTGGCTCATGACCAACTTGTGGTACGCTTTCTTACTTAATCTTTTTATTATTCTCACTTGCTTTTATATCTCTATTGAAGTTCTTTTCCTTTTTGCAGGTCAACAATGCTGCTATTGAGCTGATTGAGCAGTACGTTAAGTACCAAAAGCTGGCGGACAACTATAAGGATTCGCTGGAGACTTGCCAAGGCCTGCTCAAGGACGCGGAGAGTGAGTTGGCGGCCAATGTTGTGGAATTGCAGCCTTTGGAAGATGAGCTGGAGACACTACAGCTGGTGTGTTTTCATATCTTGCAGTACTAGCATTATTAGAATCTATCACAATTTTTATACTAACTTCAAGCAATCTGAAGAGTATGTGGCGACCCTCCACAAGAGGTATGATGGCGGATGGGTGGCCGCCATGAGATGTGTAAGTAAGGCCATTCCAAGGTTTGACTGGAATGTGATCGAGGATGCTTATGCTGCCGGCCCACATCTCACGCTATTTGATAGGGATCCTAACTTTGCTAACGAGGACGCCATTGCTGATGCGGATCCTCGAGACCTTTCAACTCAAGGCCCATGCTAGCGTTTGTAAACGATGAATTTTTTATTTATTTATGTAAGTACGATTCTAATTAAAAGCCTTTTTTATGGGCCGCCACCATTTTGTATCTGTAGTTGGCCGCCAAACCAGTAGCTTTTATTTTATGGAAAGTACTTATCGAATTTTTGCTCCCTCGTGTTGCTAATGTTTCAATCCTTGCATGACTGCTTGCCTCATTATTCTATTAACACTTAGGGCGTTATTCGTTTTGGTATATATATCCGCAAATGCGGTTGTTAATATGAGCTTGGTCTGTTATATGATCATTAACACACTTTGCCTGTCAGATGGCGTTGTTATGTGCTTGGCGGTGTTATATGACCGTTAATGCACTTTAGCCTGTCATGTGGCTTTTTATTGTGTGATTGGTCTGTCATATGACCATTAATGCACTTAGCCTGTCATGTGGCTTTTTATTTTGTGGTTGGTATGTCATATGACCGTTAATGCACTTTGCATGTCATATGGCCTCTAACATACTAATCTGTTATGTAATTCGTTAATATATAAATAATAATGTATTTGTGGAATGCTAGTGAAAGTATATTATTCATGTATTGAAAAGTGGCTCGTGGCCCATTACATTCTACAATTTCAGCATAATACTTCTTTAAAACACTAGCATTCCAGCAGTTCTTAAGTTCCTTGCGATCCAAGCCCTTGATAATGAAGGAACCGGGAGCGACCTTTTTGGCAATTATGTAAGGACCTTCCCAATTGGCGGTTAACTTTACCTCGACATGCGCTTTGCTAGTGGCGCAGTTCTTCAAAGGAACAGGTCGTTTACATCCAACAGCCTTTCCCAGACTTTCTTGTTGTAAGCCTTACTGATTCTGTCTTTGTAGGCCGCTCCTCTCAGTTCTGCTATCAGCCTTATTTCTGGCAAGAAGTCTAAATTATCCATGAGTGCCTATTCATTCTCCTCGGGGATCTGATGTTTTATCCGATACGAGGGCAAACCCACCTCGACCAGCAACACTGCTTCTGTACCGAAGGCTAGCTTGAAAGGGTTTTCTCCTGTTGCTTTTTTTTTTTCTGTTCTTCTATTTGACCAGAGCACAGCCGATACCATGTTGGCCCACCTTCCTTTGAATTCATCAAGCTTTTTCTTTAAGGCATTCAAAATTTGCTTGTCCGCGACCTCTGCTTGTCCGTTGCTCTGAGGATAGCAAACTGCTGAGTATTCGAATTTTACACGAAAATCCGTTAAAAAAGTTTGTGTGGGACGACAGTCAAATTGGACGCCATGGTCTAAAATTATAGCCGTGGGAATCCCGAATCTTGTCATAATATTTTGCCAGATGAATTTCTTGACCGACTTAGATTGATTTTTGTTGTCGACTACGCTTCTATCCATTTTGTAAAGTAATCAATTCCGACTATTATGAATCTCCTCCCTCTAGTTGTTGTGGTAAATGGTCCCAAGATGTCAATCCCCCACTGAGTGAACGGAATTGGACCTAGGATAGGCTGCAAATCATTGGCTAGCCTGTTGATGACGGGGGCGTACCTCTGGCACTTTTCGCAGCTCTTAACATAACTCTAGGCATCCACCAGCATACTTGGCCAATAAAAACCCAGCTCTTAATGCTTTCAATGCTAAGGCCTTACCGCCAATATGGTTGCCGCAACTGCCTTCATGTATCTCCTCAAGAATTGTTGCAGATTCCCAAGTCGTTGAGCAGTTAAGTAGAGGTAGGCTGAATGATTTCTTTTATAGCTCATCTTGGTATATGACGTACCAACTCGCTTGTCGTCACAGTTTCTTGGCGGATGAGGGATCATTGGGAAGTGCTCCCGTCAACTTGTATGCCACCAGCTCATTAAACTACTCCCCCTGTTGGTTTATGTTTCTGACGGTCACAATCAACTTCGTGATGTTCTTCTCTTTCAGTATATCTATTGTGACGGTTTTTTCGATGCTGAATGAATTCAGAACTGGCTAACTTGGACAAGGCGTCCGGTTTTGTGTTCTCGGCTCTGGGTATTGCTTGGACCTCGAAGTGGCTCAACTGGGCAATCAACTCTTTGGCCTTTTTTACATACTTCACCATGTAAGCCTCCCTGACCTTGAATTCTCCCCTTAGTTGGCCACTAATAACTGCGAATCCGTCTTTAAGAGTACATTCTTGGCTCCCGCCGCCAAGCACAGTCTAAATGCGGCAATTGCTGCTTCATATTCCGCTTCATTGTTCGACACCAGGAAGGCAATCTTGATGGCGTACTGGTATGAATTCCCTTCAGTGCTTTACATCAATATGCCTGCCCCAAATCCGCTAACAGTGGAGGATCCGTCAACTTCCAGCAGCAAGTTTTCCTTTTGTTACATATCTTCCTCATATGAGGCTTCCACAGTAAAATCTGACAGGGCTTGCGCTTTGATAACGGTCCTGGGCTTGTACAGTATATCATACTCAGATAGCTCGACGACCCATTTTAGTAGGCGACCCAAACTATCCATCTTCTGCAAGGCCTTCTCAAGTGGCTGATTGGTTTAAACTTGGATGGGATGGTAGTCAAAGTATGGTCTGAGTTTCCTAGCGGCGATTACCACGGCCAAAGCCATTTTTTCTACCAGCTGATAATGGCTCTCAGGACCGTTAAGCATGTGGCTGATGAAGTATATTGGTTGTTGTCTTCTCTCCTTTTCTTCCAACAATATGGCCGCGACCGTTCTGAGCGAGGCCTATATATACAACTGTAGCACTTCTGACCTTGTGATGGTGGGCATGCTCTTCAAATGTTCTTTGACCGTTAGGAATGCCTTTCTTTGGTCCTCTCCTCACTCGAACGTCTTGTTTCCTCTTAATAGTGCAAAGAAAGGAAAAGCTTTATCTGCTGATTTTGAGATGAATCGAGTAACGCCCACCATTCTCCCTGTCAACCTTTGTATATCCTTAACGTCCCTTGGTTCAGGTAGGTCGATAATGGCTTGGATTTTATCTGGATTTTCATGAATCCCTCTCTTGCTTACGAGAAAACCTAGGAACTTTCCTGCTCTTACCCCAAAGACACACTTTTTTGGATTAAGTTTCATGTGGTACTTCCTTAATGTTCTAAGGTCTCTTCCAAATCATCCAGATGTTCGCGGTCAGTTTTACTCTTGACGATGGAGTCGTCAACATAAGCTTCGATATTTCTACCCCTCTGATTCGCGAACACTTCATTAACCAATTTATAGTACGTTGCTCCCGCATTGCGAATCCCAAATGGCATCGCCTTATAGTTATAAACACCGCAATCTGTGATAAACGTCGCTTTCTTTCTGTCGGCCTCGAACAGGCTGATCTGATGATAGCCCGAGAATGCATCCATAAAACTTAGCAATGCATGACCGCTGGTAGAGTCTACCAACTGGTCTATTCTTGGTAACCGATAGCAATCCTTTGGGCAGGCTCTACTGAGGTCCGTGAAATCCACGCACATCCTCCATTGGCCGCTAGACTTCTTTGTTGAACCCTAGTTTTGATGATGACAAAGAGATAAAGATGCAAACTCAGTAGTGAACTAATGAGTTATTTAAGTGTATGATTTTTAAGGTATCAGTGAAAGGAACTAGGAGAATACGAAGTCAAGGAAGAAGTCAAGAGAGGATTTCAAAGACTAAGTAAAGATGTTCCTAGAAATTGATACTGGAGCAGCATTGGATCAAGAAGAATAAAAGCAAGGCGTTTTATTTTCTAGTTCCATTGTAAAAGGAACAAGTAAGGATGGTAAGGAACATTGGTAGTCTTATTTGAGAATGAGAGTTTGTTCCTTTCTAAGGAACAAACTAAATGGCACTAAAGAAATCTGTTAAAGGAACTTGATATATAAAAGGAACTAGACTTAGGCGTGAAGTAGTATAACAGTACAATTATGAAGTTGAGTAAGTCATGCCTAATTAATAGGAAACAAGTTTTATCTAAGTGAAAATCGGTTTTAATAGAAAATCTTTTCAAGGAAAAGATTTTGTTTTTCGAAAAAGATAAGAAAATATTTATCCGATTTTTAAGAAGATTTTATTTAAAAGATAATATTTTCTTAAAGATTAAAATTCAGTTTTAATATTAAATTTGTTTTAAAGTGAACTAATTTTCGGATAAAGCTCAAGAAGCTCCTAATCTTTAGGAGTAATGGCTAAAACATATCCACGTCCAAAAAGAGATCATGGGATCATGGGACATGATAAGGAACGTGTTCCTTAAGGGAAGGAACATCATGGGATAATGGATTTGACATGAACTCGATTTTAACTCCCACGTTCTATATGTTTGTCACTATAAATATTGAAGTCTAAATAAGTTCCAAAGTGTGTCTGACTAAGTAATTAAGTGAGTATAACTAATTAAGTGTCAGTGCCTTCATTCTCTCATAATAGCCATTTGTTCTTTGCTTTCTTACTCTAATTCCACAAAGCTTATTTCGATCAATTGTATTTTGGTTTTTGGGGTAAGGGAACTTTGAGTGAAGTTCTGTAAGAGAGAAGCTTTGAGTAAAGCTAGTAAGAGTGAGAAAACTTCGAGTGAAGTTGAGAGGAACTACTGTTAAGGGAACAGTGGCTCAGGAACTTGAGTTTAGGAACTCAAGGTGTTAGGTTGTAACAAAGTTGTTTGGCCTAATTAGTGAAAGGTGTGAGTTTAAAATCCCTAGTGGTCGAGGTTGTTTCTTCTTGTTGGGCCCAAGAAGTTTTTCCTCGTAAAAATCCTTTGTGTTCCTCTAGCTTGTTTATTCGTTTAAGTTTAAATTTCCGCAAAAAGTTACGTTTATTTCTACACATATAATTCACCCGCCCTCTTATAGTGTTCCTAGGGAAATAACAATTGGTATCAGAGCCAGAACTAACGACAGATAGGAAACCGTATTGAGAAAAAGATCCAAGGAACAATGAATACCACCGAGAAACTTGAGGAAGTTTACTCTACTCAAAGGCGTCCTATGTTCAATGGGAAGTACTACAATTTGGAAGAACCGCATGGAGATATTCATCAAAGTTGAAAACTATCAGGTATGGAGAGTCATTGAAGTTGGTGATTTCGAAGTCACAACTACAAATGACAAAAATGAGGTAACTCTAAAACCCCTCTCTGATTATGCAAATTAATTTTGAAAAAGATGGAAGTAAATGCCATGGCTATTAAACTGTTGCATTGTGGACTTGGACCCCATGAACTAATAGGATCATGGGATGCAAATCCGCAAAGCAAATATGGGATTTACTAGAAGTAACCCATGAAGGAACTAATGAAGTAAAAGATCAAAATTGATTTACTTATGAATCAATATGAACTGTTCTCATGAAATCTAAGGAAAGCATTCGAGATATGTTCACTCGTTTTACTAACATTATTAATGAGTGAGCTTCTCTTGGAAAGTTTGTTTCATCTGAGGAACAGGTTCGAAAGGTTCTCAGGAGTCTTCCTAAGGACAGATGGATGGCTAAAGTCACTGCTCTTTAAAAAACAAAACACTTCACTAAGTTCAACTTAGAACAGCTGGCATGGTCACTTATGACTCATGAGCTTCACCTTGATACTGAATAAGGTGAAAGCTCCAAATC
This sequence comes from Beta vulgaris subsp. vulgaris, assembly GCF_026745355.1. Lineage (NCBI taxonomy): Eukaryota > Viridiplantae > Streptophyta > Magnoliopsida > Caryophyllales > Amaranthaceae > Beta > Beta vulgaris. The sequence goes on along the minus strand of NC_079207.1, from coordinate 19,844,643 downwards.
AAAATCTATTGCTCTCAAAGCAGATGATGAAGATGATTCAGACTCATAAGAAGAAGAAGCAACCCTCGTGGTTCGAAAATTTCGAAAGATGTATAGGAACTTCAAAGGTAAAACTAAGAAATTTTCTAACAAAGCTGCTTATCATAAATGTGGTAGTACAGATCACTTCATCACGGAATGTCCACTTTGGAAAATGACAAAACCAAAGAAAGGAACAAGGAACGCTTTGCTGAAGGAACAAAGAATCCAAGGCACCCTTCTCTAAAGCAAACGTGCGCAAGCAATGATAGCTGCTTGGGAGACACAGAGACGGAAGAAGAAGGGAGGACAACAAACTGAAGAAATAGCAAACCTTTGCCTCATGGCAAACATTGATGAAAAAGAAGATGAAGAAAAGGTTGAGGTAAGTCAACATGGTCTTGAGTCAGACTTAGATTGTAAAACTAGGCCTAAAATTATGATCTTCTTTATGATGCAATTCTTAAATGTAGAGATGAACGTGAAAAACGTAAACAAACTAAACAAGCCCTAAAGGTCTGCAAAGAACACATAGAATGGCTTAAGAAAATGAGAACAGTTGTTGAAACAAGATTCTTTGACTTTTTGATAAAAATTAAAAATCAAAGAATGCTATGAAAGTTTGAAAAATGAAAATTATCAATCAATTTGAGATTTCACACTTGAAGGAGTTTGACCCTGTTCTAAGTTCCTTTGTTATAAGATGAATGCCTTTGAAAGGTTACAGATCTGAGATTGAAAATTTAAACAAAGAAAAAATTTCTTTAAAGGAACAGATCTGCAATCTTAAAAAGGAACTGGTTGTTGCAAGGAACAGAGGCAAAACGATGGTTGTTCCTAAGTGGATTGAGAAACACAGACCAAAAGAAAAGAAGGTCTTGGTTTTGAGAACTACAAGAAAAGGAACAAGACCAAAAAATATGTAGAGCTACCTAGTGACAAATTTTGTATGTACTGTGGAAAGGTAGGTCACTATATAAATCAATGCAAACGAAAAACTGAAATGATTGGCAAGAATGTGAAGATAAGTAACAAGAAATGGGTTGTCAAATAAAGTCCTAGTCAAGAACAGGAACCCACAAAAGAAGGGGTTCCTACAACTAACAATTAGTTGATTTTTGCAGGTTGGAGTGAGGGGAACAACACATGGTATCTCGATAGTGGTTGTTCCAAGCACATGACAGGAGACAAAACTAAGTTTTCTCATCACAACCTAAGAAGGTGAAGTGTAACATTTATGACAATAAGAAGGTAACATAGTTGCCATGGCAAGGTTGGTAAGTCACCACTACATCCATTGAAAATGTATTTTAGTTGAAGGTCTAAACATAATCTATTGAGTATTTCTCAATTCTGTGACAAGGGAAATACTGTAAAATTTGATAAAGAAAATGCTTGATCATCAACATTAAAACTAAGAAGGTTATCTTGGAAGGAACAAGGGAAGGGAACACATATATTGTGGATCTTGACCTTGTTCCTCAAATCAATTTAACTTGTCTTAGTGTTATTGAAGATGATTCACTTCTTTGGCACAAGCGTCTAGGACATGCTAGCTTTTTATTACTTGAGAAACTTAGATCAAAAGATCTTGTTTTAGGATTACCATCCATAAAATTTCATATTGATCAAGTTTGTGATGCATGTGCACGAGGTAAGCATGTAAGATCCTCTTTCAAATCTAAAACGATAGTAAGTACCATTAAACCATTAGAACTAATTCATATGGACTTATGTGGACCTATGAGAATTCAAAGTAGAAGTGGAAAGAGGTATGTATTAGTTATTGTAGTGACTACTCTAGGTATACTTGGGTTATTTTTCTCACTAGTAAAGATGAGACTTATGATGAGTTCCTTGTCTTTGCTAAAAGAGTTCAACACTTGAGTGGTCATAAAATAATGCACATTAGATCAGATCATGGCAACCATCCATAAAATTTCATATTGAACAAGTTTGTGATGCATGTGCACGAGGTAAGCAAGTAAGATCCTCTTTCAAATCTAAAACGATAGTAAGTACCATTAAACCATTAGAACTAATTCATATGGACTTATGTGGACCTATGAGAATTCAAAGTAGAAGTGGAAAGAGGTATGCATTAGTTATTGTAGATGACTACTCTAGGTATATTGGGTTATTTTTCTCACTAGTAAAGATAGACTTATGATGAGTTCCTTGTCTTTGATAAAGAGTTCAACACTTGAGTGGTCATAAAATAATACATTAGATCAGATCATGGCAAAGAATTTGAGAATTATAAATTAGATGACTTAAGTAGAGATAATGGCCTAGATCATAATTTTTGTGCCCTTAGAACACCACAACAAAATGGTGTTGTAAAAAGGAAAAATAGAACTTTGGAGGAAATGTCTAGAACATAGTTAATTGCTAGTGAGCTTCCAAGGAACTTTTGGGCTGAATGTTAATACTGCTTGTCACATAATTAATCGTGCCATGATGAGACCTATCATTAAAAAACTCCTTATGAACTTTATTTTGGAAAGAAACCAATATCACTTATTTTAGAACATTTGGTTGCAAGTGTTTTGTGCATAATAATGGAAAAGATAATCTTGGAAAATTTGATGCAAGGAGGTGAAGCAATATTTTTAGGATACTCATCACATAGTAAAGCTTATAGAGTATATAACAAGAGAACTATGTGTGTTGAAGAAAGTATTCATGTAATCTTTGATGAATCTGACAAATGCAATCCAAGCATACAGGTTGATGACTATAAGATTGGGTTGGTACAACCAAGTGAGAAAAATGCAGATTCAAATGAAGAAGAAGAAGTAAAAGAGGAAGGGAACGAAGAAATTGGAGATAATCACATCGATGATGTTCCTGTTCCTCAAGGAGGAGAAGATGTTCATGTTCCTCAAATGAAGGAACAGAGTCTACCGAGGCTAACAGAGGAACAACTGATCATAGTTCCTCATCTACTCAAGGAACTCATGAGGAACAACATGTTCCTATAAGAGAGTTTCAACCAAAACCTTGGAGACAACAAAAGTCACATCCAATGGAACTCATAATCAGCGACATATCCAAAGGTACGCAAACTAGATCTCAGTTAAGGAACTTTTGTGCATTTCATGCGTTCCTATCAATGATGTAACCAAGAAATCATGAAGAAGCCCTAACTAATCACTGCTATGCAAGCTGAATTAAATGAGTTCGAAAGAAACAAGGTATGGCATCTAGTTCCCTCATCTAAACAACAAAAAGTAATTGGCTTAAAGTGGGTGTTTAGAAACAAACTAGATGAATATGGAACCATTGTAAGGAACAAAGCTAGACTTGTAGTAAAAGGTTATAATCAACAAGAAGGAATAGATTATGAAGAAACCTTTGCTCCTGTAGCTAGATTAGAAGCCATTAGAATTTTAATTGCATTTGCTGCTTACATGGGATTTAAATTATACAAATGGATGTTAAGTGTGCATTTTTAAATGGCTATCTAAATGAAGATGTATATGTTGAACAACCCCAGGCTTTGAAAATAATCTCCCAAACATATCTACAAGCTTGATAAAGCTCTTTATGGGTTAAAACAAGCCTAGTCATGGTATGAGAGATTATCAAGTTCCTTTTAGAAAACAATTTTAAAAGAGGAAAGGTTGATAAAACCTTGTTCCTAAAATCTAAAGGAACTGACATTTTACTTGTTCAAATATATGTTGATGACATCATATTCGGAGCAACAAATGAAACATTGTGCAAAGAATTCTCAAATCTCATGAGTAATGAATTTGAAATGAGTATGATGGGTGAGTTAAATTTCTTTCTTGGATTACAAATCAAACAAACTGAAAAGGGAATAATTGTTCACCAACAAAACATAAAGGAACTATTGAAGAAATATGGCCTCGAAAACTCAAAGATAAATCACACTCCTATGGGAACTTCAACTAGATTAGATGAAGACTCCTAAGGACAAGTGTTGATCAAACAAAATATAGAGGAATGATTGGTTCACTTTTGTATCTAACTGCTAGTCGTCCAGACATAGCTTTCAGTGTTGGTTTGTGTGCTAGATTTCAAGCAAATCCAAAAGATCTCATCTATATGCGTGAAGAGAATTCTTAGATATCTTAAAGGAACAGATGATCTTGGACTCTACTATCCAAGAAGTGATACATTTGAGCTTAAAGGATATGCAGATGCAGATTATGCTGGAGATCTTGTAAATAGGAAAAGCACCTCAGGTATGGTACAATTCCTTAGTCATAGTTTAGTTTCTTGGAGTACCAAGAAACAAAACACAGTTGCTTTATCCACTGCTGAAGCAGAATATGTAGCAGCAACTGCATGTTGCTCTCAAATGCTTTGGATAAAACAACAACTTAGCGACTATGGAATAAACTTTGATTGTGTTCCTATTTATTGTGATAATACTAGTGCTATTTGTATTTCTAAAGATCCAGTGCATCATTCCAGAGTTAAACATATACATATCAGACATCACTTTCTAAAAGAAAAATGTTGAAAAAGGTTTGATTAAACTTGAGTTTTGTCAAACTGAGAATCAGATTGCTGATATACTAACTAAGCCTTTGCAAGAGATAGATATGAAAAATTAAGGCTTGAGTTAGGATTAATAAAAATTAAGTGATTGTTCCTATTTCATTCCCCCATGTCTGAATTAATTTGAGTGACTTTGTGTGCTAAAAATAATTGTGTTTAATTGCCTAAGACCATTGCAAATAAGAGTGTTACAAAACATAAACATGAATTCAAAGGAATTAAACAACTCACAAATGTCACATAATACTCCCCTTACTGTTCCTAAGGTAAAGAAACATACATGATATGAAGAACATTGATATGTAGCATTAGTTGTTCCTATAGCACAAGTTTCTTAGCATTTATTTTCCTTCCAAAAATTAAAAACTCATAAAAATTCCAAAAATTCGAAAAATAGGAATCAGATTTAATTAAATCTTGATTCTCATTTATCTTCTTTTCGTTTTTTCTTTTTCTTTTTATTGGCTCTATTTTTTCCCGTGTGTACGAAAACACTGTTACATGCATTCCCTTCCCTCTTTAATTCATCTCTCTAGATACCGTGTTCCTTAAAACTCTTCATCTTCGCCATTAACGAAACTCCACACACCTCTTCACAAACCATAAAACCCCAATTTTACTTCACATCATGGCAAAAACCTCACGAAATTCTCCTTTTCCACCCTCAAAATCTCCTAACTCCTCTAAAATGGAAAACTCTCCTTCTCCACACCAAATCAAATGAAAACACCATTAACGAGCAAAATTAGAATCTCCAAGAAGGAGTATGCGACGAAGGAAGTTAAGAGGGGAGGATGATGAAGAAGAGTCCCCGGAACAAACTCAGGGGGAAGAAGAAATCACTCCTGTTCCTTCCAAAGGAATTGTTGCTTCTTCTTCAAAGAAATGGGTTGAAAGAAGCGAATCACGGTATGTCCTAGGTTTTTGCGTAGATCTAGAATAGGCAAATAATGTGAAATTTAATGAATTAACAGACATTCTAAAGGAACATGGTTTGGAATTTCTCTTTGAATTTGCTTTTAACAATGCACTTGTTCCTTTAGCAATGGATGAATTCTGTGCGGATTTTACCAATACTAATGATCTTTGCACAACTGAAGTTAGGGGGAAGAAAATTAAGTTTAATCAAGAAACATTGGGAAGAGTTTGAAAAGTTCCTTGCCAAGGAACAGATTTGTATTTCAAAAGGAAAGCAATTGTTTCTTTCCCTAATTTTCCTCAGGATAAAATTGTTGAATTATTTGGAGGAACTGTCAGAACAAAATAAACCATAACCTACTCTCTCTCCTCTTCACAAAGTCCTATTCAACTTAGTATGGAGAGCACTCATTCCTCGCACTGAAAAGAGGAATAAAGTGGGTCTTCTAGACATGTGCTACATGTTCTGTTTAGACCACCACATACAAATCAACTTTCCTTCTCTCTTTATACAACATCTTACCCACTGTATCGAAAACAACTGTGTTATTGGATATGGAGCCTTGATTACATCTCTCCTTCATCATTATGAAGTGAGACTTACTGGATGACCTACTTTAGGAGTTAAGCAGGGAAATATCTTGTATGAGAAAACTCTTAATGGATTGGATCTTTCTGTCCAAGAGGGAGTACTTACTCAAGGGAGAACAGCTCCCAGTTCCTCTAGCAAGAGGAAACTGCCTAAGGTAGTTATTGAGGAACTGGCCGATGTTATTCTGGAGGAACCATTTCCTACACATGAGGAACCTAAACCAAAAGGCGCAAACACATTGCCAAAAAGCCTACCCCTCCTGTTTCTAAGAGAGTGAGGCAGAGCACTAGATTGAAAATAGCTCATTCTGCCTCTGTTCCTTCCAACAAGGACTCACCTTTAGTCCTTTCTGATGCGGAGGAACAGGAACACCCCACTCTCATGGATCCCACTCCACCAACATCTCCAAAGCTGTCTGTTCCTATCACCAAACTCACCTCTATCTCTCCCTCATCCTTTTATGTTCTTTCCAGTTTTGAACAGATTAAGGATGAGTTGACTGGACCTAACCCCTTTGCCTCTACCTCTACATCTCTTCCACCAACACCACCATTTCTTCCTTCCATCTATAACACCTCCCCATCTGATTCCATTTCCGGAACTGATGGTCCTTCAACCCACCCTACTTTAGTTCCTCCACCAAAACATCCTACTGCCTCTGGTTCCAAGGGTGAGGAACAAGCTTCTCCGGATGACTGTGGTTGGGTAAATGATGTCTGTCTTCCTGCACAACATATGATTAAATTCTATAATCACCTACACTAGACATTAGATGCTAAAACTGACAAAATGATGGGTCTTATGAAAATTCTAAGTGATACGGTGATTGAGTAACAAAAGAAGATGGAGACAATGGCCCTAGCCTTGGAGGATTTGAAGGAACGAGTTGGTGTCGATCAAGGTGAAGTGATGAAGAAACTGGAGGATGTGGTTGAAAAAGAAGTTGTTGAGGAACACCATTCCCCTTCCCTTTCTTAGTTCTTAGTTCCTGTTTCCCTTTCGAGGAACAAGATTGTTGTTTAGTTTGTTTTCTTTTTCTTTCTTTGTTTTTTTTTTTTTTTTTGGAACAAGTGCTATATAAAATTGACTTTTGCTATTATGTCCGTGTTTGTGATTATTTATGCATAATTTCTTCCTTGGAATGGCTAGTATTTGTGATTGTGTTTGAGCAAGTTTATCCTTTGACAATTCTAACTTAACAAAAATTGGTGCTTGCTTTGGTCTTAAGGTCTTACAACCATATATAACTTCACGCAGAGTCTATTCTTTTGAGATGAAAAGGAAAAAGATTTAAGGAACAAATTAAATAAAAATTAAGTTAGTAAATGAAAAAAAAAAAATAATTAAAAATAAGAAATGAAAAATCAAAATTTTGTTTTATTTTTCATTTTCTTCTTTATTGTTTTATTTTTTTCATTCACTTATATTATTTGTTATTTCCTTAGTTTGTACCTTTGTTGTCATCATCAAAAAGGGGGAAATTGTTGAACCCTAGTTTTGATGATGACAAAGAAACAAAGATGCAAACTAAGTAGTGAACTAATGAGTTATTTAAGTGTATGATTTTAAGGTATCAATAAAGGAACTAGGAGAATACGAAGTCAAGGAAGAAGTCAAGAGAGGATTTCAAAGGCTAAGTAAAGAAGTTTCTATAAGTTGATACTGGAGCAAGCATTGGATCAAGAAGAATAAAAGCTAGGCGTTTTATTTTCTAGTTCCATTGTAAAGGAACAAAGTAAGGATGGTAAGGAACATGTAGTCATTATTTGAGAATGAGAGTTTGTTCCTTTCTAAGGAAACTAAATGGCACTAAACAATTGTTAAAGGAACTTGATATATAAAAGGAACTAGACTTAGGCGTGAAGTAGTATAACGGTACAATATGAATTGAGTAAGTCATGCCTAAATTATAGGAAAAGTTTTATCTTAAGTGAAAATCAGTTTTAAATAGAAAATTTTTAAGGAAAAGATTTTGTTTTTCGAAAAAGATAAGAAAATATTATCCGGTTTTTAAGAAGATTTTATTTAAAAGATATATATTTTCTTAAAGATTAAAATTCAGTTTTAATAATAAATCTTTTTAAATAACTGATTTTCGGATAAAGCTCAAAAACTCCTAATCTTTAGTATTAGTGGCTAAAAATATCCACGTTCAAAGAGATCATGGGATCATGGGACATGATAAGAACGTGTTCCTTAGGGAAGGAACATCATGGGTTAATGGATTAACATGAACTCGATTTTAACTCCCACGTTCTTATGTTTGTCACTATAAATATTGAAGTCTAAATAAGTTCCAAATGTGTCTGACTAAGTAATTAAGTGAGTTTAACAATTAAGTGTCAGTGCCTTCATTCTCTCATAATAGCCATTTGTTCTTTGCTTTCTTACTCTAATTCCACTAAGCTTATTTCGATCAATTGTATTTTGGTTTTTGGGGTAAGGGAACTTTGAGTGAAGTTCTGTAAGAGAGAAGCTTTGAGTAAAGCTTGTAGAGTGGAGAAAACTTCGAGTGAAGTTGAGAGGAACTCTGTTAAGGGAACAGTGGCTCAGGAACTTGAGTTTAGGAACTCAAGGTGTGGCTCGAGTTAGAATTAGGTTGTAACAAAGTTGTTTGGCCTAATTAGTGAAAGAGTTGAGTTTAAAATCCCTAGTGGTCGAGGTTGTTTCTTCTTGTTGGGCCCAAGAAGTTTTTCCTCGTAAAAATCCCTTGTGTTCCTCTAGCTTGTTTATTCGTTTAAGTTTTAATTTCCGCAAAAAGTTACGTTTATTTCTACACCTACAATTCCCCCCCCTCTTGTAGTGTTCCTAGGGAAATAACAATTGGTATCAGAGCAGAACTCACGTAAGATAGGAAACCCTATTGAGAAAAAGATCCAAGGAACAATGAATACCACCGAGAAACTTGAAGAAGGTTATTCCACTCAAAGGCCTCCTATGTTCAATGGGAAGTACTACAACTATTGGAAGAACCGCATGGAGATATTCATCAAAGCTGAAAACTATCAGGTATGGAGAGTCATTGAAGTTGGTGATTTCGAAGTCACAACTACAAATGACAAAAATGAGGTAACTCTAAAACCCCTCTCTGATTATGACAAATCTGATTTTGAAAAAATGGAAGTAAATGCCATGGCTATTAAACTGTTGCATTGTGGACTTGGACCCCATGAACATAATAGGATCATGGGATGCAAATCCGCAAAGCAAATATGGGATTTACTAGAAGTAACCCATGAAGGAACTAATGAAGTTAAAAGATCAAAAATTGATTTACTTATGAATCAATATGAACTGTTCTGCATGAAATCTAAGGAAAGCATCCGAGACATGTTTACTCGTTTTACTAACATTATAATGAGTTGGCTTCTCTTGGAAAGTTTTTTCATCTGAGGAACAGGTTCGAAAGGTTCTTAGGAGTCTTCCTAAGGACAGATGGATGGCTAAAGTCACTGCTCTTAAAGAAACAAAAGACTTCACTAAGTTCAACTTAGAACAGCTGGCAGGGTCACTTATGACTCATGAGCTTCACCTTGATACTGAATATGGTGAAAGCTCCAAATCAAAATCAATTGCTCTCAAAGCAGATGATGAAGATGATTCAGACTCATAAGAAGAAGAAGCAACCCTCGTCCAAAAAGAGATCATGGGATCATGGGACATGATAAGGAACGTGTTCCTTAAGGGAAGGAACATCATGGGATAATGGATTTAACATGAACTCGATTTTAACTCCCACGTTCTATATGTTTGTCACTATAAATATTGAAGTCTAAATAAGTTCCAAAGTGTGTCTGACTAAGTAATTAAGTGAGTTTAACTAATTAAGTATCAGTGCCTTCATTCTCTCATAATAGCCATTTGTTCTTTGCTTTCTTACTCTAATTCCAGTAAGCTTATTTCGATCAATTATTGTACTTTGATTTTTGGGGTAAGGGACTTTGAGTGAAGTTCTGTAAGAGAGAAGCTTTGAGTAAAGCTAGTAAGAGTGAGAAAACTTCGAGTGAAGTTGAGAGGAACTACTGTTAAGGGAACAGTGGCTCAGGAACTTGAGTTTAGGAACTCAAAGTGTGGCTCGAGAATAGAATTAGGTTGTAACAAAGTTGTTTGGCCTAATTAGTGAAAGAGTTGAGTTTAAAATCCCTAGTGGTCGAGGTTGTTTCTTCTTGTTGGGCCCAAGAAGTTTTTCCTCGTAATAATCCCTTGTGTTCCTCTAGCTTGTTTATTCGTTTAAGTTTAAATTTCCGCAAAAAGTTACGTTTATTTCTACACATACAATTCACCCCGCCCCCCTCTTGTAGTGTTCCTAGGGAAATAACATTCTTTACCATGACCACATTGGCCAACTATTCTAGATAGTCGCATGGTTTAAAGAAGTCTGCCGCCAACAGCTTATCAACCTCCTCTTTTATGGTCATGTTCTTTTTATTAATAGGGCGGACAATGCTGTCAACATTCAAGCGACGTATCATCACGGACGAATCTATTCCCAGCATCTCATCCGTCGAGAATGCGAAGACGTCCGTGTTTTCTCTTATTAGGAGAGTCACCAGGTTGACCCTGACCTTTGGGTCCATGTCTGTTCCGACAGCAACTTTTCTCGTTGGATCGTCCGCCAGCATCTCCTGCTTTGTTTCTCCATCTGGTTTGGGTCTTGGCGTATCATCCGGCCTTGATTCCAATTCTTCCATTGAAACTTCCATCATGTCCTCTTCTTTACCGAAGTATAATGACATTTATGGACATATGTTTTTTTTAAAAACAAATTTTAGTTTTAATTATATGGACAAAATAGTCTTTTATTTTTTCTCTCTCCAAAACTCTCATGAAAAAGCTCCTCTACCCACCTTTTTCAAAAGAGAGTTTTGATAAGAGTTTTTGGTACAAAACTCTCTTTAATCCTCTCTCTCACCAAACACCCAAATTAGAGTTTTTACTGGTCAAAACTATAAACTCTCCCCAAAACTCTAAACTTTCTCTAAAACTCTCCCCCCAAACTCCCCCATTATATTTCTCAACTTTTGAGAAGCTGATGATCGGTCGAAAATATCTAAAACATGTTCGGTACCCAGTGATTGCATTCACGGGAGCATCTGTGACCCCTGAAGGTCTCATAACCTTGTCGGTTAGAGTTGGAGAAAACGAGGCCAGAGACGTAATGAAAGGGTTTTTACTGGTAGACACGTACCAGGAGCCTATAAAGCAATCAATGGGTGACCCTTTATCCACGACGTCCAAGGAGTCGTATCCACATATCATCTCACTATGTTGTACGTCTCAAACCTAGGGACGACAACAAAGTTAAGGGGGAATCAAGAAATGGAAAATTCATGCTATTTAACAACACTCAAGCAGCCGGCAAGAAGAATGCCGGTGGAAGAAGCAAATTCGCCAACAAGAAAGCAAAGAAGGGCATAGAGGAAAGCCTTAGCAAATGAAGCATACACTAGTAGAAAAAATCTCAAATACTCCGGTTTTTTAGGCTACAAATGCTCCGTATTTGACGCGTAGCAAACGTCGCCCGAGCATTTGAGACTTTTACAAATGCTCCGGTTTTATCTTAAAAACCGGAAAATTTGAGCCCCTAAAAATTAAAAAAAAAAAATTTTTTTTTTTTTGGCTTTTTTTATCCTAAATTGATGGACAATCATCTACATGTAGATAAAAGTTTCATTTCTAATATTTTTGTTCATAAATACAAGATATAGTACAAATAAATAACAATTAACATTAAGGTAAACTAATATATCCATATGAACATATTCCTTAAATGTTATAAGGCGATCAGATTTTTTGGAATCCCATGCACCAAACTGCAGCACCAGCCTCCAATGCAATCCAAATACTTCAATAAGGTGCAACTATAGCTGAAGTAAGCAACAAGCACTCAAGTGTTCTGCAATATGATGTATGACCACTGCACATTTACAAAAAAAGGGACTCCCAATCAACAATAATAGCATGAGTGAAATCCAAACACGTTGATATTTCCACATTAGAGCAACCACACAGTCATACATCATAGCTAGCAATCTAATCAACTGACAGACTTTTGTCATGTTAGCATAGCTCATGAGGATCAAGGGGAATAGGTCTGATTTTTATTTTTACAAGCAGACTTTTTCAACATTGAGAATGACAATATCCTCCTATACCTATAACTTAGGATAACAAAGGGAATAAAGGATGAAGAAGGAGAGAACCTGTGCTATTCTTCGTGCACTGTCTTGGAGTTGCTGTAAGGGTTTTGCAAGTTCCGCTCGCAGATGAATCTGCTCATTTGACGTATCTCCAGGGATAAAGCAACTTGCAAGGGCGGCAACTTGATGATGATCCAGATCATTATATCATATATGTACCTGAATGTCAGCACCAATGAGCTCAGAAAACTCACGAGTTGAATCTCAACTTTCGAGGGGATGCAAATCATATTCAGCTCCATACCATCTTAAGCATACTTGTGAAAATAAAACATGCATATTATAGGAAATTTACCAAGTTTTAGGCTAATTAAACATCTCTAGTCATGAAGTTAAAATACTCCTCAGTAGACTAGTATTTTGTGTAGTTATTCACCCTAGTGTCTACTGTCTAGTGAGTAGTGAGCAATAGTATAAAAAACTGACATATCTACCATGCCCTCAATTTTCTCATTGCTCATAACAAATGAATACGTACTTGAATATTATTCCTGTTTATTGCTCCTAGTGTAAAGTGTAAAGTACCTACGATATGTTAATATAATAGAATGATAAGCACAAATCTTGTATTAGTGGAGTAAAGTAGTATCTAATTACATTACATGAAGGTTGCGTATTAGTTAGAGTCACAGAAAGATGCCACTAGTTTAACAAGAAGCAGACCGCAAGCAACAGGCAACAGGTAATATTTGAAGATAAAGAAGCGTGTAAGGAAAGCTAGATAAAGAAAGAGGATATGGATATGGGTAAGGATTAAGGAAGAAGAAAGGGTACCCGTACCTTGGAGAAGCAGGGTAGATGCAAGATCCATAGCCTGATAGTAGTATACTAGTATTAGTATATGATATGAGTGGTAATAAGGTAATTAAATAAATAATGATTTAGTATAACAGAAAGGAAAAGGAAAATACTGGGATCAGTTTGAGCGAGGGTGGCAGTGGCGGAGAAGTCACAAGAAGAAGCAGACATATGATTGCGCTGGTAAAAGCTGTTGAAGGCGTAGGAGGCGTGAGCCTGAGGAGTGTTAGGGAGGAAACATAATCCAGACTGCTGAATGGGGGTACAGTCAGCACCCGCTGCACAAACGTAGTCAAGAGCTGACTGCAATGCATCGTCGCTGGCACCGCTACGAGACACGCACCACACTCCCTCACCAAACTCCACCTGCTGCTGCAGCGCAAGAAATAGGAGGAACAGTTTAACAGAGAGACTAAGACTGTGACCTCTTTTTACCCTTTTTAACTTCTGCCATCTAAGTCATCTTTGGTATCCTTGACCTCTTTTAAAGTCCTCATAGTCTTAATAGTCTACTTTTCTTTTTTACCTCTGCATCTGTCATCATTTTCTTGACCTTAATATTCTGAACAATAATTAAAATGGCTTTGGAAGAAGGGATGATTTTTCTAACTGTATTCACAAATCACAATATTAAAGGTGAAGCTTAAACCATTATGAAGAGCAAGAAATAATACCTTCAATCTACTAATTTGTTTTCTCAACAGAGATCCTATACTATTCAACGTTTTGGTCCATGTAAGTTCGTAGAAACTCATGCCGACAAGTAGAATCCACAAATATGTATACAGACAATACAGTAACAGGTGCATGACGTGCAACACATGAGGTATGCATGATATAATAATATTCATTGAATAGTCATGCAATCATGTAGAGGACACAAATTATGTATCACGAGTTATAACTTATAATAAATACACTTATACATGGAGTAGAGATTCATTGAACAGTCAAATCATCACAAGACTTCAGTTTTGTACTACTGAAATCAACTCTCTGATTTACAGATCTCTCAGTAAGACAGGCAAGAAGAAGCAAACACAAGTAAGCAATCAACCTTCACTACTCCAAGATTTAGTTAAGCCAGATTATCAGGCAACTACTTTCCCAATCCATTAGCATGTAATAAGAATACACTAGTTGATAAGTTATACCAAAATAGGTTTTGTGTGGAGCGCATGCAGGTTAATCCAAGTAAATGAGTGAAATCATATATACTGATAGTGTAATTTGGAAACATGGTACAACTTACCCAAGGTTAAAAAGCCCAATCATAGTGCTGATACTGATATCAAAATCAACTTTAGGTTGGATGATAAAATTTCCTTCTCGTATTGGCTGAAACATTTAGAACAGAGAAAGCAGCAAATTACAGGCCCAAAAGATGAACTTATTACATAAACTAGTAGCAGTTGTATAGAAAACTGGCCCCATCATGATCATGGTGATGACCATGATCATGGAAAATGAGCGTTAAGAATCCTACCACACAGAGAACAGAACCAGCAAGAAGCTTGTCATATCGCTCAACCAGTGAAACTTCAGCTGACTTGCACCGTAGAAGGATAGAGCTACCAAAGATGTCATCACGGTAATAGTGCTGCATAAAACATGATCAGCCAATAACCACTATCTTCAGATGTATATTCGCGGAAAACAAAGATGGGAACTTAATAAATTGTTTACGTCTTCTTAATACAAGACTCTGACAGTGTATTATAAGCATTTGCAGAGGGAGGAGAGGAGAGGGAGGGAAAGGCCCATACAAAACCATCGTAACAAAACATTTCTGACATACACCAAAATAACACATCTAAGCAGAGTACTCCATTTGTTTGGTTTCTTAGGTTTTCCCATTTCAGGGGTGCCACAAATTAATCAAGGATAGGCATTGTACCTGAATAACAACACTATGATGGCCAGGACCATCATCGAGGATGAATTGCCGACAGCCAGAAACACTGGAAGTGTCGTTGCACAAGGTGATAGTGCGGGTACTAGGACTAGTCCAGCGACAGCCATTTTCTCCATGGGTTGATGGTGAGAATGGCTATGACCACCCTTTCCACATAGAAATAACAAAGATATAACTTCCACCAAGAAACACAAGTAGCAGAGAAGCAAGCTTATGCACAGTTTCTTTCCCGGCAATGGTATTTGCCATGGTTACAGCTGTTATGCCAAGAAGTGCAGTAGATATCACATGCAAACATGCTCCAAAGACAGCTGCGCGAAGAGAAAGTCAACTGTAGTGAGTTTCTAGTTATCAAAGGCACATATAATTTTCTAAAAAGTTAAATCCCACTTGTCTAGATGATAAAGTTGCAGCATATATTAGGATGATAAATAAAATACGACCCAATTCACAAAAATGAGGTGCATACACCAAAAGTAATGTGCAGTTGTGCACTTCATGAAATGACATCCTTTCAGATGAATGCAGCCTTCAGAATGAGATAGGATTTATGGGACGTGTTGAATGGAAGCCTAAGCATGATCATTTGAAGAATTGAAGGTCAAAGACTGATAAATCATCTGCAAATCCTCAAACAGCACAGTGAGGGAGAAAATGTCAACTGAGCAGACACAATGAAAACTTTCCTCCTGGCAGTATTTTATTTTTTTTCTAATGACATTTCAAGGTCCTTTATCTTTATAAGGCTGTTGTTTATCTGGATTCAAGTGAAAGGTTTTGAGAGGCACTTGACATTTCTAGATTTCATATAAAAGTTCTCATATGATGGCTCCAGGGCGTAATATTTTTTTTCTCTATCCTTAGCCTTCGTTTTGCATTTGGGTGACACCTTCTTGGTGTCGTTTTATCATACTTGTTACTTATCCAGACAAAAAAGCTGGTTATGTCTTATTAAAGGGTTTTTCAAAAGGAGAATAAAATGGTAACCTTCTTGCAGAAAAACAACCATATCAGTAAAACTAGGAATGCTATCAAAATCATGGAACCAAGTCTTCTTTACGAGGATATAACATGACTAGGAAGGCTTTACTTTTACTTCAATGTTGGATAATGACCTCTTCACTGGCAAAAAAATACTTTTATCATTAAATGGAACATAACTATTCCTTATATAGTCTAAATTAGAAGACAACCAGCACTCTTCCATTCATCAAATTCGTTTGTATGACAAACTTTCACGTTTGCCATTAAAGATGAAAAAAGCCCAACATAAAACAATAATCATGGCGATTGGGTTGACTCTTGACATTGATAGAAGAAGATGATTACTGATTTGGGCTTATCAATCCTTCTCTCTATCCTATCTTCTGCAGCTGTTTTCACTTTCCTCTCACTTCATAGACTGATGGTTGTTTTTTTTGTTTTACATGATTTTTTTTTTACTTTGAATTAGAAAAAAAAACATGCCATGATTATTAAATAACGCAATTGAAGTCTCCTTCCCCGGCCATTTAGCAAAAGATAATGTGCCTTCATGCTTTATGATCACAAAAACAACATCAGACTCCTAGAATTCATCAAAAATCAGACAACAGTGGGCATTTTAACTTGTTGAAGCGTGAAAGAGAAAGATCACATGCCTGCAGATCTCCAGATAAGCATTTGGAAAGCTCGTCATTCTGTTTCTAATAATTAGTGATAACCAGAACTGCCAACAGAATCTCTTGGATCTTGTCCTGTTGTATAATAGTACGCAGTTGATTGCTTCGTGCTCTTGATTTTCTTCTCGGATCTAGGGTTTCATGCTTTGTGCTCTTGATTTTCTTCTCGGATCTAGGGTTTCATGCTTCGATTTCTTCGGGCCAATGCTCTCTCTCTCTTCGATTGGTCCATTAGATTAAACCCTAGAATTGATTCGTGTAATTCAAAGAAAACCTAGAAATTAGGAGAAAATCAAACCTAAAGGAGCAATTTGATTAAAGAAATAGCGGACTTGAGAGAGAAGGGGACTTGAGAAGGAGGGATGTCGGAGGGAGGTTTGATCAAAACTAGAGAAGGGTCCAATTGAGAGAGTCAGGGCACTTGGGAGGGAGTGAAAACAATGGAGAGAGAGAATGCCTGATGAGGAGAGAAGAAATTTTTTTAGCGCATTCAATGTGAGGTTTCGCGAATATTGAGATGGTTCAAATGCTCGGGTTGACTAATCCACCGAAGCATTTGATATCAAATGCTCGGGGTGACTGATCAATCCGAGCATTTGTGAAAATTTAATTTAAAAAATTCACAAATGCTCGGGTTGATTAGTCAATCGGAGCATTTGATAAGTAGCAAAAGCAGTTTTTTCCACTAGTGACAGATGCTCCCGTGAATGCAATCACTGGGTACCGAACATGTTTTAGATATTTTCGACCGATCATCAGCTTCTCAAAAGTTGAGAAATACAATGGGGGAGTTTGGGGGGAGAGTTTTAGAGAAAGTTTAGAGTTTTGGGGAGAGTTTATAGTTTTGACCAGTAAAAACTCTAATTTGGGTGTTTGGTGAGAGAGAGGATTAAAGAGAGTTTTGTACCAAAAACTCTTATCAAAACTCTCTTTTTGAAAAAGGTGGGTAGAGGAGCTTTTTCATGAGAGTTTTGGAGAGAGAAAAAATAAAAGACTATTTTGTCCATATAATTAAAACTAAAATTTGTTTTAAAAAAAAACATATGTCCATAAGTGTCATTTTACATGCTCTAAAAAGTACAAAACTCGCGTCCCGGGCGTTAATGCTGCTGCTAGAACAAGCGTTCTGCCATCTCCTGCCATCCCTCTCAGGTCATCTACTTCTCGGCATCTTACAAGGGGTGGCATCAAGGAGAGGCGGCCTGATAGGCTAAAGTCGTATCACCTAATCAAAAATAACCTAAGGTCCACTAACTAGTAGTCAGGGATACGACTTTAGCCTATCAAGTGATACCGAATTATATTGAACTATGAATAAGCAAAAGGTTTGATCTTGGAGTGAAATCACAAAGGACTAAATTAAGGTTCTTGAAACACTCTCTAGAGAAAACTAATAAAAAACCGAGAAGAAGACTAATAATTCTGATTTTTCCTATTTATACAAGCCCTAAAACAATAGCCAAAAAGTATCGAAAAAAGGGCCCGCATTCATTAAAAACCCGCATCTCGTCAGTCACCCGATCGGGCCAAAGATGCCCGATGGCATCGGGCTCCAAAGCGGAGGAAAAAGCCAAAATTCCCAGACGCCCGATGTGATCGGGCTGACCCGCCCGATGACATCGGGCGGTCTAATAACGTGGTAGGTTGCAGCAGCTGGCATGGGCGCCCGACGTCGGACCAGGTCGCCCGATTGGGCGAGACACCGAATCACGACTGGGTGTCTGACGCCCGATCGGGCCCGCAACAAAAACATGAAACCTGCCTCTTCGCCCGATCGGGCTGGGCCGCCCGATCCTGTCGGGCCGATCAGTTTAAACTCGTTTCTTGTTCTTCCTTTGCTCAAAGTCCCAGAAATCATCCTCGGGATCTAGAAACTCGGCATTTAACCTCTCTAATCCAATGTGCAATCATGTAAAGTAGGTAATAGCTTCCAAAACCTACAATCCAATACAAAACAGCAAACCACAACTAGATGGAGAGAATTAGTACCAAATGGCTCCTAAGAGCACCATAACCATAACTTTTAGCACATAAATAGGGGAGAAAACTCTATATAAAACCATAATATCACGGGCTCGTGAGCAGGTTCTCGCATATACTTTTGCCAACAAAAGGCAAGCTTTCGGGGACCCTGGAACTTCTCCTCCCGCTAATGAGATCGTTCACTTGGAAGATCTGAACGTGGATGCTCCTCCAGAGGTCCGGGACCATACTGTCGCGGCTGCTGGTCTTGGACATGTTAGCGACACTTCTTGGTTGTCGGGCTCTTACTCTTTCATCCGAGAAAAGATCAGGGAGTTGTTTACTATGCTAAGTTTTCTGTCCAACTTGTTTCCCGGCATATTTTCTCGGTACCAAGAGTGGATCGAGAAGAAAGAGGTGTCACTAAGTGACTCTTTAACGGCCTCTTTTGCTCGTCGGCCTGTCACTCCTGGCAATATTTACCAACCTGACTGGGACGTCTGGGAAGATGACTCGATGTATGCCGACATCCCCGAGAACGATGGTATTCTTGCTTACCGTATTCCGAAGGGCATGCAGTTGCCATTAGACAGGCCGGCAGGGTCCTTGGTAACTCCTGCTACAAGGCTGGCTCATGACCAACTTGTGGTACGCTTTCTTACTTAATCTTTTTATTATTCTCACTTGCTTTTATATCTCTATGGACGTTCTTTTGCCTTTTGCAGGCCAACAATGCTGCTATTGAGCTAATTGAGCAGTACGTTGAGTACCAAAAGCTATCGGACAGCTATAAGGATTCGCTGGATACTTGCCAAGGCCTGCTAAAGGATGCGGAGATTGAGTTGGCGACCAAGGTTGCGGAATTGTAGCCTTTGGAGGATAAGTTGGAGACACTACAGCTGGTGTGTTTTCATATCTTGCAGTACTAGCATTATTAGAATCTATCACAATTTTTATACTAACTTCACTGCGTGTCTTCAGCCGTGTCGCTGATGATGTTGGCTCTTGGTTATGCTGCTCTTAGCTAGTTGTTGTTGCTAGTTTTACAATCCACACTCCAAAATTTTTTAGTGTTTGTGTTTCTTTGAACTCATAATTGTATTTCTTATAATTTGCAATTGTTGTTCATTTGTAGTATTTCTTGTATTCAAGAACAAAAATATTAGAAATATAACTTTTTACCTATATATAATTGATTATGTATTAATTTAGTGTGAAAAAAAAGAAAAAAAAAATTTTTTTTTATATTTTTTTGGGCCTCAAATGCTCCGGTTTTCCTTAAAAACCGGAGCATTTGGTTGCACAAATGCTCCGGTTTTTAAGGAAAACCAGAGCATTTTTGTTGCCAAATGCTTCGGTTACAACCGGAGCATGTAAGAGTCTCAAATGCTCGTATGGCGTCTGCTACGTGTGCAATACGGAGCATTTGCGGCCTAAAAAATCGGAGCAATTGAGGTTTTTTCTACTAGTGTACGGTCGAGGGCTGCTTTGCTGGAAGAGACCGAGGAAAATGTCAAGGCCTTGACTAAAGCTCTGGAGACCGTGAACTCTGAAAAGGAGGTTGTCGTGCTGGACGTTTCTGCTGAAGCTGAAGCTAGGATGCGCAAAAGCTGTTGCTGAAATCAAGCAATCTGAGGAGTATGTGGCGACCCTCCACAAGAAGTATGATGGCGGATGGGCGGCCGCCATGAGATGTGTAAGTAAGGCCATTCCAAGGTTTGACTGGAATGTGATCGAGGATGCTCATGCTGCCGGCCAACATCTCATGCTATTTGAGGGGGATCCTAACTTTGCTGACGAGGACGCCATTGCTGATGCAGATCCTCGAGACCTTTCAACTCAAGGCCCATGCTAGCGTTTGTAAATGATGAATTTGTTTTATTTCTGTAAGTACAATTCTAATTAAAAGCCTTTTTTATGGGCCGCCACCATTTTGTATCTGTAGTTGGCCTCCAAACCAGTAGCTTTTATTTTATGGAAAGTACATATCGAATTTTTGCTTCCTCATGTTGCTAATGTTTCAATCCTTGCATGACTGTTTGCCTCTTTATTCTATTAACACTTAGGGAGTTATTCGTTTTGGTATATATATCCGCGAATGCGGTTGTTAATATGAGCTTGGTCTGTTATATGATCGTTAACACACTTTGCCTGTCATATGGCGGTGTTATGTGCTTGGCGGTGTTATATGACCGTTAATGCACTTTAGCCTGTCATGTGGCTTTTTATTGTGTGTTTGGTTTGTCATATGACCATTAATGCACTTAGCCTGTCATGTGGCTTTTTATTTTGTGGTTGGTATGTCATATGACCCTTAATGCACTTTGCCTGTCATATGGCCTCTAACATACTAATCTGTTATGTAATTCGTTAATATATAAATAATAATGTTTTTGTGGAACGCTAGTGAGAATATATTATTCATGTATTGGAAAGTGGCTCGTGGCCCCTTACATTCTACAATTTCAACATAATACTTCTTTAAAACACTAGCATTCCAGCAGCTCTTAAGTTCCTTGTCATCCAAGCCCTTGAGAATGAAGGAACCGAGAGCGAGCTTTTTGGCAATTATGTAAGGACCTTCTCAAAACATGTAAGGAACAGGTCGTTTACATCCAACAGCCTTTCCCAGACTTTCTTGTTGTAAGCCTTACTGATTCTGTCTTTGTAGGCCGCTCCTCTTTTTCAGCCTTATATCTGGCAAGAAGTCTAAATTATCCCTGAGTGCCTATTCATTCTCCTCGGGAATCTGATGTTTTATCCGATACGAGGGCAAACCCACCTCGACCGGCAATACTGCTTCTGTACCGAAGGCTAGCTTGAAAGGGTTTTCTTCTGTTGCTTTTTTTTTTCTGTTGTTCTATTTGACCGGAGCACAGCCGATACCATGTCGGTCGACCTTCCTTTGAATTCATCAAGCTTTTTCTTTAAGGCATTCAAGATTTGCTTGTTCGCGACCTCTGCTTGTATGTTGCTCTGAGGATGGCAAACTGCTGAGTATGCGATTTTTACACGAAAATCCGTCAAAAAAGCTTGTATGGGACGGCAATCAAATTGGACACCATGGTCTAAAATGATAGCCGTGGGAATCCCGAATCTTGTCATAATATTTTGCCAGATGAATTTCTTGACCGATTTAGATTGATTTTTGCTGTCGGCTACACTTCTATCCATTTTTTCAAGTAATAAATTTCGATTATTAGGAATCTCCTCCCTCTAGTTGTTGTGGTAAATGGTCCCAAGATGTCCATCCCCCACTAAGTGAACGGAATTGGGCCTAGGATAGGCTGCAAATCATTGGCTAGCCTGTTGATGACGGGGGCGTACCTCTGGCCCTTGTCGCAGCTTTTAACATAACTCTAGGTGTCCACCGGCATACTTGGCCAATAAAACTCAGCTCATAATGCTTTCAATGCTAAGGCCTTACCGCCAATGTGGTTGCCGCAACTGCCTTCATGTATCTCCTCAAGAATTGTTGCAGATTCCCAAGTCGTTGAGCAGTTAAGTAGAGGTAGGCTAAATGATTTCTTTTATAGCTCATCTTGGTATATGACGTACCAACTCGCTTGTCGTCATAGTTTCTTGGCGGATGAGGGATCATTGGGAAGTGCTCCCGTCAACTTGTATGCCACCAGCTCATTAAACCACTCCCCCTGTTGGTTTATGTTTTTGACGGTCACAATCTTCTCCGTGATGCTCTTCTCTTTCAGTATATCTATTATGACGGTTTTTTCGATGCTGAATGAATTAGAACTAGCTAACTTGGACAAGGCGTCCGCTTTTGTGTTCTCGGCTCTGGGTATTGCTTGGAGCTCGAAGTGGCTCAACTGGGCAATCAGCTCTTTGGCCTTTTCTACATACTTCAACATGTAAGCCTCCCTGACCTCGAATTCTCCCCTTAGTTGGCCACTAACAACTGCGAATCCGTCTACAAGAGTACATTCTTGGCTCCCGCCGCCAAGCACGGTCTAAATGCGGCAATTGCTGGTTCATATTCCGCTTCGTTGTTCGACACCAGGAAGGCAATCTTGATGGCGTACTGGTATGAATTCCCTTCAAGGCTTTACATCACTATGCCTGCCTCAAAACCGCTAACAGCGGAGGATCCGTCAACTTCCAGCAGCAAGTTTTCCTTTTGTTACATTTCTTCCTCATATGAGGCTTCCACAATAAACTTTGTCAGGGCTTGCGCTTTGATAGCGGTTATATCATACTCAGATAGCTCGACGACCCATTTTAGTAGGCGGCCCAAACTATCCATCTTCTGCAAGGCCTTCTCAAGTGGCTGATTGGTTTACACTTGGATGGGATGGCAGTCAAAGTATGGTCTGAGTTTCCTGGCGGCGATTACCACGGCCAAAGACATTTTTTCTACCAGCTGATAACGGCTCTCAGGACCGTTAAGGATGTGGCTGATGAAGTATATTGGATGTTGTCTTCTCTCCTTTTCTACCAACAATACGGTCGCAACCGTTCTGGGCGAGGCCTATATATACAACTGTAGCACTTCTGACCTTGTGATGGTGGGCATGCTCTTCTAATGTTCTTTGACCGTTAGGAATGCCTTTCTTTGCTCCTCTCCTCACTCGAACGTCTTGTTTCCTCTTAACAGTGCAAAGAAAGGATCTGCTGATTTTGAAATGAATCGAGTAACGCTCGCCATTCTCCCTGTCAACCTTTGTATATCCTTAACGTCCCTTGGCTCAGGTAGGTCGATTATGGCTTGGATTTTATCTGGATTTGCATGAATCCCTCTCTTGCTTAAGAGAAAACCTAGGAGCTTTCCTGCTCATACCCCAAAGACACACTTTTTTGGATTAAGTTTCATGTGGTACTTCCTTAATGTTCTAAGGTCTCTTCCAAATCGTCCAGATGTTCGCGGTCAGTTTTACTCTTGACGATGGAGTCGTCAACATAAGCTTCGATATTTCTACCATTCTGATTCGCGAACACTTCATTAACCAATTTCTAGTACGTTGCTCCCGCATTTCGAAGCCCAAACGGCATCGCCTTATAGTTATAAACACCGCAATCAGTGATAAACATCGCTTTCTTTCTGTCGGCCTCGAACAGGCTGATCTGATGATAGCCCGAGAATGCATCCATAAAACTTAGCAATGAATGACCGCTGGTAGAGTCTACCAACTGGTCTATTCTTGGTAACGGATAGCAATCCTTTGGGCAGGCTCTGCTGAGGTCCGTGGAATCCACGCACATCCTCCATTGGCCGCTAGACTTCTTTACCATGACCACATTGGCCAACCATTCTAGATAGTCGCATGGTTTAAAGAACTATGTCGCCAGTAGCTTATCAACCTCCTCTTTTATGGTCATGTTCTTTTTCTTAATAGGGCGGACAATGCTGTCAACATTCATGCGACGTATCATCACGGACGGATCTATTCCCGGCATCTCATCCGTCGAGAATGCGAAGACGTCCGCGTTTTCTCTTGTTAGGAGAGTCACCAGGTTGAGCCTGACCTTTGGGTGCATGTCTGTTCCGACAGCAACTGTTCTCGTTGACTCCTCCGCCAGCATCTCCTGCTGTGTTTCTCCATGTGGTTTGGGTCTTGGCGTACCATCGAGCCGCGATTGCAATTCTTCTTTTGAAATTTCCACCATGTCCTCTTCTTTACCGAACTATGCTTCATATGCTAGGGCTTTCCTCTATGCCCTTCTTTGCTATCTTTTGTTCGCGGATTTGTTTCTTCCGCCGGCATTCTTCTTGCCGGCTGCTTGAGTGTTGTTAAGTAGCATGAATTTGCCATTTCATGATTCCCTCTTAACTTTGTTGTCGTCCCTAGGTTTGAGACGTAGAACATAGTGAGATGATATGTGGATACGACTCCTTGGACGTCGTGGATAAAGGGGCGCCCATTTATTGCTTTATAGGCTCCTGGTACGTGTCTACCAGTAAAAACCTTGTCATTACGTCTCTAGCCTCGTTTTCTCCAACTCTAACCGACAAGGTTATGAGACCTTCAGGGGTCACAGATACTCCCGTGAATGCAATCACTGGGTACCGAACATGTTTTAGATATTCTCGACCGATCATCAGCTTCTCAAAGGTTGAGAAATACAATGGGGGTGTTTGGGGGGGAGAGTTTTAGAGAAAGTTTAGAGTTTTGGGGAGAGTTTATAGTTTTGACTAGTGAAAACTCTAATTTGGGTGTTTGGTGAGAGAGAGGATTAAAGAGAGTTTTGTACCAAAAACTCTTATCAAAGCTCTCTTTTGGAAAAGGTAGGTAGAAGAGCTTTTTCATGAGAGTTTTGGAGAGAGAAAAACTAAATGACTATTTTGTCCATATAATTAAAACTAAAATTTGTTTTTTAAAAAATATATGTCCATAAATGTCATTTTACATGCTCTAAAAAGTACAAAACTGTAGACAATTAGCTAAGTGTTACCAAACACCTTTACACAACAATTATTTGAATCAGCAGTCAAATCGTCTGAACAAAAAAGTAATCATCTAACGACAAACTCTAAACTCTAACCTCTAAACTCTAAACTCTAATCACCAAACAGGGCCAATATGTTTGCAGAACTTTCTTCATCTACCAATATCTTATGGATCAGACAGTTCGACACTTTTAACGTGACCACCATAGGGTCATCATGTGGGTATTCCACATGCTCTGCATCCTCTACAGTGAAAGACATAGCTGGCATCATTGGTGGTTTCCTCCACTGCATATATACTTTAATTGAAGTTGACCTGGTGCCTGAATTCTTTAAGGCTTGCCTTTGCTCCGTTTACGTTTTCTTCATGAATCATACCACCACTAATAACATGGATCTCGTTGATCCGTGATTGCACATTATAACCGGCTGGCTTGACCAAGTCTTCATCCCTAGTTTGGGATTTATACTGGCTGAAATAGCCTCTTCTTACAAGATCCTCCAAGTTGTCCTTTAGGTGCCGACAATCTTCATTCAAATGTCCGTGATCCCCATGGAAATCACACCACTTGCGCTTGTCGCGGTTTTTATGGAACATTTGCTTCGAACGCTACCATTTATCGCTATCTTTGTTCATTAAGTATATCTGACTCCTGGAGGTGGTGAGTTGAGTGTACGCACCAAATTTTTCCATGCGTTCACCCCTCTCCCGACCACTCCTCTCGCGGTCACTTCTGTCACGGACATACCTTTCACAGTCACCTCTTTCACGATCGATTCTCTCACGGCCGTTTCTTTCACAGTCATTACCTCTTTTGACCACATTAGATTCTTGCCTTCTTTCATCTCGCCCGCGATCACTCTCGTGTCCCTTGTCTTTCTTTTTTTTCTCTTCTTTCCTCTTTTTAGACTTGCGGTGTTGACTGCTCACGACCTTATCAAATTCCTCGCGCATGATGAAGTCATTCGCCTTTCCTAGCACAGGCCCCAAGGACGTGAAGCTTTTATGGCCCAGGTAACTTCTGAAGGTTGATCACTCTCTCAGCCCCGTCATCAAAGCTAAGACGGCCACATCCTGCTAAAGTTGCGTGATGGAAACTGCTTCCACATTGAAACGCCAATGAAATCACGAAGACTTTCTATTTCTCCATGTTTAACAGCGAGTAGCTCGCCCGTAGTGCGCTCACGACGCCTGTTACTTACGATATGAGTACTGAATGTAGAGGACAATTTGGAGAAGCTAGAGATAATGCCCGATTTCAAACTCTTGAACCATGTCTGACCAATGCCGGTCAGGGTAGAGGGGAATACCTTGCACCAGATGGCATCCACTTTGGTGTATAAGAACATGTGTCCTTCATATGCCGCGATATGATCGTCGGGATCTGAGCTGCCGTCATATTTACATGATGGCATTTTGATTCTTGACATTGGGTGATTCAGTATTTCTAGTATGAATGGGGAGAGTCTGGGTGTGATTAGCAAGTGTCGGACAACCGAATAGTTACTAGCACCATTGGTGCTGTACTCACGGTGGGAATGACTTTGACTATCATCCTCTAAGTTGTTGAGTTCCTCAGTTTTAAGGACTGATTCTTCATACTCTGGGTCTTCAACCTGCCTTTCCATCTAGCGTCCCTCTTGAGAAAAGGTCTGCATTCTCCTTACCGGGGTACCATCAGCATTGCGACCAATCATAGTTGGCATCCGCCTACGAACTTGGCCAACCCTGGCATTAGGAGTAGGGGTGTTGTTAGGCTGAGTACTAGCTTGCAACATTTGGATAAAAGACGCTAAAGTTTGTAGCTACTCAGGGAAGAATTGATTGAGTTGATTCAGGTTGAATGATCCACCACCAATGTTGACCTGAGATACATTGTTCTCAGGAGTTTTTTGCTCATTGCCGTTCCCGGTCCCTCAAGTTGAGAATTGGGGTGCACCGATAGCTCCGGTAATAGGGGGATGAGTAGACCCTTGACCGGTTTCGAATCCTTGTGGACCACGTCCTTCATTGTTTGCTCTTTCCATGTTAGCATTCACAAAGATGGGAAGTCCCCTCCTTCAATTCTAGCGCCAAGTTGTTTCGGTGTTGAAACGATTGACGGCCTTAAGAGACGTCCGCCAAATATTTGGGGATTACTGTCCTTTGGTGAATAGCTGCACAATAAGTAAATGTGAGCTACCCTCGAGCAGGATGCAAGGAAACCCCCTCTGACACTCAAGTCAGTGTTTGTCTAATTAGGATTGAGAGAGAGAACTTAGAGAGAGAAAGATAAGCTATTTTAGTATGAGAGAGAGTGTACCTGCAGAATAGTACTAGTGGGATATTTATAGAAGTACTATTCCTCTTACAGGGCGTATAATCCTGTGACACGTGTATGGCTGTGACGCACTTGACAGGTGAGAAGATTCCTATACCTTTGTCTTATTAGGCGACCGTCAACGTTGTTGGTGAACTGACTTGTTAGAGTTGTGGACGACATTTGTCGTGCTCGCGTCCTCACCAGTGCTCGCGGAGTCATCATGTTGGTCCGCTAACATACTTGGGTTATACGCATACATCAACATGATATAGTTTGTCCTATTTATTGAAGTCTTCTTTTGAAGAGGGGGCCTGGATTAAGGTTACTTGAATGCATGCATGGAGCACAATTTACCTTATCTTGAAGGCTTGCATCATCTTTAAATATACTATTGCCTCTTCTACTCCTGTATTATATGATGGTTTGAACTTGGTCATCTAAAACTTTGGCATAATTTGTTAATGGCCTTGCCTTGCAAGTTGCAACATGCTAAAGATACTTACCTTGGGTCCATGCATCATTACATCAAGATAATATCACATGCATTCTAAATTTGTGATTGCTTTCCACATACAAGGTATAGTTCAAGACATAAATGGGAACATAAGCCGCAAAGATGTCCTATATTCTCAAGCATAGAAAAGTTCAAGGTAGAGAATGCTTTGAAGTTTCATGGGAAGAATATGACGGCCTTAAAACATCAGCAACTACTTTTATTTGAAGTGAACCCAGCCACATTTATGTTCTTATTCCCTTTTCGAGGCTATTGGTTTTACTTTTTAAGATAACTTTAGCTAAAGCACATGTGGCTTGCTCGGCATCAAGCCAACATTGTTGAGATTGGCTTGGTTGATGCTTTGTTCCATTAAGTTAATATGTAGAGGGATTGAGATTGTTGTTTTTATGGATCGGATCTTATAATGCTACTTCTTCCATTCAGTCATGGTTCAAGCTCCATCATGCTCCTTTTTGACAGACAAATTATGCATTTTATTTCTTTTGTTGCTGACTTAGCCATGTTCAACTAAAGTGGTTTTGGTCAGCTTGTTTGTGATATGAGATATGGAACATCATATATTTGAAAAAAAAATATGGAAGTTATTATAGCTAATAAACCTGAAGGAAGTCACAACTCACAAGTAACAAATAATTGCCTTCTGAGCTGTAAAGGGGTCTACCCCTGTTGGTTGCAATTTTTTGTTTTATTTCAGATTGCCAGTAGCTGATCCGGTTCATCAGGAAAACTAGATCAGTTTAGTGGCTGCCCATTTTTCAAATCAGATTTGCACTTCAACTGATCCGGTCCAAATTGGGGTATTCGGATTAACTGATCCAGTTTTTCATCAAAATCAGATCGGTAAATGATTAACTGGTCCGGTTTAGGACCAGATCAATTAATCATTATTAATCGTTGCTTGCCCGTCCTATCCGGACCAAAACCGGAGCGGTAAGCCCGATTTTGACCGGATCGGATAGGCTTTTTTTCACTAGTGATTCAACATAGTCCCTTCATTTATAACCTCTTTCTGCACACACCCATTCCTCTCCTTTGCATTCCCTAGCAGACATTTATAGTAGCTTAGATAAGCATCTTGAATTCGTCAAACTTATCCCTCCAAACCCCATCCATATCATGGATACAATACACAATGCTTTGCAACTTCCTAGCCTTAGTAGATAGATGAAACATCCTACTATTCTCATCACCTCCTTGTACCCAGGCTAACTTGGCTTTTTATTTAAGAAAAGACATGTGAAAATCATGTATTATGCTATACTCTTTTGCTGCTGCTTGTCCTTATCACCCAAGAACTGATCTTCGAGCTTCAAATATAATTTCTTCTTACACTCTTGTAGTTGCTTCAGAGCCATTGCATTAGCTATTTGAATTTCACTAAAAAGCTGCTCCATTAAGAATTTTTAATTCTTTCTCCCCAGTCTTTAGTTTTTGAATTGTTTTAAACATCAAAGGACCATACACATTCCTTTGCCAGCAACTACTAACTATCCTTTGAGAAGCTGGGTTCTCACTCGATATCTTATAGTACCTAAAAGGAAATTTTCCTCCCGTTTCCTCGGACAGAAAGATAGCTTCAATAGTTGGGAATCTGTCACACCACATTCTGTTCCCCCTTACTCTATCCAATTTGCTAAAAACCCTCCCCTCACCCTTCTGCTTATTATTACATGTGTAGAAATAATCAACTGACTTGATATCTTCCAATCCACACCTAGCAACACATCTAAAAACTTCCATTTCATAGTCCCTAACCACAACCCCGAATCTTTCATCTTTATTCAATACACAATTAAAATCCCCAGCTACAAGACAAGCCTTCTTTATCCTCTCAGTCAAACCACATAATTCTTTCATTACATCCTCCCTTCGTCCAGCAGTGTTAAATGCATAAACAGTTGTAAAAAAATGAGCCAGAACCACTAGTAACAGGTTCAATCCAATAGTCAAGCAATTGTTCAGTCATCCAAATTATGGTAACATGAAAGCTTTGAGGATTCCAGGCCATCACAATTCTGCCTCCATGATGAAGAGCACAATTTGATGTAAAAGACCATCTAGAGAAACATTTATATATAACACACCCATTTTATTTGCCTTCACCTTAGTCTCTAAGAAACTAAATAGTCCAAAAATTTTGCCTATAAACTGCTTAACATCTTTTTGTTTCTTTAGGCAATTTATCCCTCGAACATTCCAGATAAGAAGATTTTCCATGCTTATCAGGGGAATCCCTTCCCTGGACCTACATTGTACCCATGTTCACACACATAACCTGACCCACCATCACTTCTTCAACTTCCATATCCACAAGTGATGCAAATGTATTTGCTATAGCTATAGGGCCTACTTGGTGAACTTGCCTTCCTAGCTAGTTATTTGTCTCACAGCTTGAAAGCCATCTGGTTCATCTTGTTCAACTTCCACGGCTTGATTTCCTCTACCACTTTAATTTCTTTGAAAGTAGGTGTAACAGCCCGAATTCTCTCGACCAGCTTACAGAGGATTAAGCACAGCGAAAGAGACTCTGGTCGAGATGACCCGAACTATTACCATCATACTCACCGAACTACATCGGAGAGTGTGGAACTCATTTTCCCAAACTCTATTCAAATTGATTAACTATTACGACAACGCTTTGATTCTCAAACTGTATTGTCATAAATTTCTATAAAAAATCCGGCAGAATTTCCTTTGAAAATAGGACAACGCTAAAGCGAGAATGATTTAAACCTGTTTGCAAATTCAATTTATAAAATATTTCCAAATCCCAAAGCTCAACAACCTAAACGCTTTCGCGGAGCAACAACCAACAGAGAATCAAGACAACTAGCTACCGATTCTTAAATGAAGAAATATATTATAGAAAATAAACGATTAACTATTACAAGTGGAGCGTCCTCACTTCAATAACAAATATAATACTGCACCATCTCGTATCGCTTCAGCTTGCAAAAGGATAACTCACGGCTTCAACCTAAAACATTTAAGATACTGCCACCCACCAAGTGACAGGCCACAGAAATGACAAAACACGTACACACATCAGCAAAGCTGAGTACTAACCCGTAAATAAGCTTAACACATGCTTTGGTGGCTTTCACTTGAAAACGACTCTCACATAATCAACATGAGTTCAACAATCACATCAATCAGAGTATGCTTAGCAGCAATATTCTTGTTGAACATACATATTATATTCCTATCAAATTCCTCTTTTCACAATACATCATTAATCACATAATAACAAACACATAAGGGACTTCTCAACAATGACATGTTTTTATATTCTCATTTGGTCAACCTTTCAACTTACCACGATTCCATAATAGGAATTTGAGGTCACTAACTTTGATATAAATAATATCTTCATTTCCTTTAGTCGATTTCTTAATGGAAATTTACCACTTATGCTTTCATATTCTACAATCACTTTCTTATATTCTATAAACAACTCTTATATGGCAATAAATATCATAACTTCCACTATAACGATTCCTTATCGGAATCCACATAACAAGATAGATTCCTTATCGGAATCCAACATTAGTATCACTTACCAAGATATGCCTCCTTATCAGGAAACCACTATCAGATATTCATATTTATATACTGAAAAACATTCTACTTACCTGAATGAATCCTTATCGGGAATTCAATATCGAAACAACTTACCACGATACGATTCCTTATCGGGAATCCATTATCGATATAACTTTCATACTTTGCGATACATTCCTTTTTAACAAGGGGGAAAGAGAACGGCGGAGGAGACAAAGCTTACACTCCGACAGTGGGGTCGTCACCCAACCATTCGCTTTACTTTTGGCCAATAACCGCGACTAGTCCGGAGTACATTTTTCCGCTGATTTCATCAGCCATCCACAGGTTTCACATTACCTGATATAACACCCGATTATCGCCCCACAGAGCAATGGGCAGGTTTCCCTGTGGGGCCCCCAAGGTTCACAGTCCATGGGGCACTGTTCATGTCACCTCATCCGTCGACTCAGACGATGCTACTTTCCCCTTTCAAATTCCGTTCGATTATCGTTCACAACTCAATCAGATCATTCATGTAACTCATCCAATGATTTAGTGATCCTTTATATCAATCTTTGAACAACGAACCAAACCAAGTGATTTCCCTCGTAGGTAACCATAATCATTTAACTTATAACTCTTATAAATACGTATTTCCAAATCGATACATCTATGCTGTTTAATTCCTTTTACCAACATAATGCTTGTGAGCCACAACTGGTAGTAATTAATCATGTAAATAAAACATCCACAACAATATTACTAGGTCTCTCAGTTAGATTTAACTAATGAGAGTTGCTAAGCTAATTCCACACACTACACGCTTTTGCATATACATAGTTCATACTAATTTTCCTTTTCATACTTATCAATCTATATTCATCTAGATAATAATACTAGTTATCAAGTCCCTCAACAATCACAATATAGAGTCTCTCTCTTTAGAATTAACTAAGGAAAGTTAACTTAAAACACACAACTCAAGCTTCATCGATCACAGTTTTATAGTAACTAAATATGATCCAAGCTATACCATTAGCTGAGTTCTTATTAACATAATCAGTAATAAAACCAAACCAAGTACAAACCATACTTATGTCATATAGGGCGAGTTTATCTCATTAAAACAATTCCATTATCTAAGTGGGACTTCTTCAAAGTAATTATAACTTACATTAATTTATGTAGTTGAACACACACACTCTTTTACTTTAGTGAATCACTAGTCAAATAAGCCGACTTTATTACTTTTTGTTTATAGTCATCGAACTAAATACTTTATTAACATATCTTCACTAATCTAATCCATAGTTAAGTAAACTAACTTTCATACTCTTAATATTATTATAGTATTAGTTAATCCTTTATTTAACTTCGTGTGAGGTTATTAATTAGGTTAACCCATTTAAGCAGTCTACTCAAACTATTCTTCCCCAAATTATCATTGATAACTCTAGTCAGAATTTCATATAACTAATCTTTTATATATAGACTTACACCCAACCAATTCTAGAACATCATTTTAGTTACAAGTAGAACACTTATCCCAAACTTACCACATCAATCCACTTATTAACATAGATATACTGACAAAATGATAACCTACAATTAGAATTCTAATTATATATTAGGTATACCACCTTCCACAATTCAGTTCCATCAACAACGTAAAAACAACTTTCATGTATCGCATAAACAAAATCAATAACATAATTTCATTACTATATCAATATATTACTGAAGTCGCCTTTAAACACTAATAAAGATCATTTAAGCCCAAAAACCAGGAATTCTATAACATAATTAACAATGAACTCGAACACTATTCTGATTGATAACATGAATATTATTTAAGGTTAACAACTTTCTATTAACATTAGACCAAGAATATAGATTAACTCTTATAGCTCACAACATTCCAATTCTTTAATCATTAACTAATACAAGTATTTCTCATCTAGCTTAATTACGTAAAACTAGCTATTACTTTTCTTAATAAAGAATCATTTCTCATGAGTCTAATTACAACTCATTGATGAGGAGATAATTAAACTAACATATTCACCCTTATGCTAATAACCTTCTAAGAATAATCATGGCTCTTTAAATAACTCTTCGCTTCATAATCAATTCATGATTCCACTCTAATAATATTAAGTAATATCAATTATCCTTTCTCACTAATTAACTAATCAAATAAACCAATCCAAGTAATACCAATAATCATATCTTGTTACTTTACTGTAAACGATCCTACGAATTTAAATTACAAACTCTAGTAAAATAAACAATTCAATAGATTACTTACTATCCAACGTGGCGAGAGTAAAACTTCAGTCACCCAAACTAAACCAACCCTTCTAAGTGAACTGATTTAGAAACTTATAATTACAAATCCTCTCAGAAATCAACATTACACCAATTTAATTTATTACTTAAGTAAAGGAGCTTCCTCAATCTCAATTTACCACCAACAATTCACGAAAAGACATTAGAACCCCATTTATGAAATCAACTAGCACAAACACAAATCAATTTTGATATATTGATTCATAACCAATTCACAATAATTCATCATCATATCAACAATAATTCAATATTATCAACTACATCAAACATCAACAACTCATAATTAATTCACTAATCTTGAATTAGAATTAAAGAAAAACAGAATTAGTATTAAAGGAAAGAGGACACGGTGTAGTACCTTTACAGAGGTAACACACCACTGCAGCAACTCCAAGAAGTGGCGGCTACCACCAGTAGCGACACCGTGTCGCAGATGAGCAGCAACAACAACCAGCGAGAGGAGAGAGAGAGAGGCGCAAGCAGGGGAAAGGAAAAACCCACAGTCAGCGGCACCACGGACCACGAACAACAGCAGCCTAACAACCATCATCCACCAGCAACAACAGCAAACCGATGGACATCGACGAACAGGGACGAGCACAAGGTCGACGAACAGGGAGAAGGAGAAACGTAGCGCTGTAGAACGACGCGAATCCGATGAACTTTAAACGCCGGCAAGCCCAGAGGGTGGAGCTCCGGCAATATCAAGCGAGAGGAAAGAGAAAGAAATCACACGGTTAGAGAGAGGGGTTTCGGAATTCACGGGTTTGGGGGTTTTCTTTGGGATTTTGTTTTCGAGCGTGGTAACTGATAAGAGGGAGAAAGAGTTGGGGTTTTGGTTTAGGTGAGAATGCCGACCAAAAGATCTAAGGGGGGGGGTGTTTTACTTCATTTACCGACAACATAAAGGAAGGGAACTCGACTTTGGTTTCCTATTCGGGTAAATACATATCAACAAATTACTCATTAAACGCGATATATAAAATAATATAATAATAACTCCATTAAATTAATATAACAAATATATATATACATGATCGTCAAATAAAATTCATACTCCATAACTCAAATAAAATAAGATTTTCGAAACATAATTAATTTAAAAATTGTAATTAGCTTTTAAATAAACACTCTTAAAAACAAGGCTATTACATACTACCACCCTTATCAAAAGTTTCGTCCTCGAAACTTGAATTATTCTTAGAAAATCAAAATCTCAAGCTCGCAAGACATTAGGCGTCCAGCCTCCATTCTACCATCATCTTTTGGTTCTCTACTTCAACTTGATTCGCGAAATCAAGGAGCAAAGAAAATCTCTACTTCGACTTGACACGCAATATCAAGGAGCAAAGAGCAAAAACTTGTTGGCATTGGAATTCAACCATCTCATTTGCAGAGATCTCGTTTGAAATTAATTTAAAGAAGCAAAGAATATAAGTTTTCTCAAAATACACACTGTTAAGTAATTAATGATATAAGATACAATCAAGCTATGACAACATAACATTATACACATTAGCAAATATGCACATAAGTAATACCTATGCAGATAAATGGATCCATATAGTACACGCATAAGCGCAAACACTCATACGGCTTGATTCATTTATACCTAACTCTTTAGTCAATCCATTAGACCTATTTTCAACCCTTACACTATGATATGGAGATCACAGCGTGTCCAAAAACTAATAAAGCTCTGATACCACTTGTAACAGCCCGAATTCTCTCGACCAGCTTACAGAGGATTAAGCACAGCGAAAGAGACTCTGGTCGAGATAACCCGAACTATTACCATCACACTCACCGAACTACATCGGAGAGTGTGGACTCATTCCCAATTCTATTCAAATTATTAACTATTAGACAACGCTTGATTCTCAGACTTATTGTCATTAAATTTCTAAAAAATCCGCAGAATTTCCTTTGAAAATAGGACAACGCTAAAGCGAGAATGATTTAAACCTGTTGCAAATTCAATTTATAAAATATTTCCAAATCCCAAAGCTCAACAACCTCAACGCTTTCGCAGAGCAACAAACAACAGAGAATCAAGACAACTAGCTACCGATTCTTAAATGAAGAAATATATTATAGAAAATAAACGATTAACTATTACAAGTGGAGCGTCCTCACTTCAATAACAAATATAATACTGCACCATCTCGTATCCGCTTCAGCTTGCAAAAGGATAACTCACGGCTTCAACCTAAAACATTTAAGATACTGCCACCCACCAAGTGACAGGCCACAGAAATGACAAAATACGTACACACATCAGCAAAGCTGAGTACTAACCCATAAATAAGCTTAACACATGCTTTGGTGGCTTTCACTTGAAAACGACTCTCACATAATCAACATGAGTTCAACAATCACATCAATCAGAGTATGCTTAGCAGCAATATTCTTGTTGAACATACATATTATATTCCTATCAAATTCCTCTTTTCACAATACATCATTAATCACATAATAACAAACACAATAAGGTGACTCTCAACAATGACATCTTTTTATATTCTCATTTGGTCAACCTTTCAACTTACCACGATTCCATAATAAGAATTTGGGGTCACTAACTTTGATATAAATAATATCTTCATTTCCTTTAGTCGATTTCTTATTGAAAATTTACACTTATGCTTTCATATTCTAACAATCACTTTCTTATATTCTATAAACATCCTCTTATCATGCAATAAATATCATAACAACTTCCACTATAACGATTCCTTATCAGGAACCCACATAACAAGATACGATTCCTTATCGGGAATCCAACATTAGTATCACTTACCAAGATATGCCTCCTTATCAGGAAACCACTATCAGTATTCATATTTATATACTGAACAAACATTCATTACTTACCTGACATGATTCCTTACCGGGAATTCAATATCGAAATAACTTACCACGATACGATTCCTTATCGGGAATCCATTATCGATATAACTTTCATACTTTGCGATGACATTCTTTTCAACCAGGGGGAAAGAGAACGCGGCGGAGGAGACAAAGCTTACACTCCGACAGTGGGGTCGTCACCCAACCATTCGCTTTACTTTTGGCCAATAACCGCGACTAGTCGGAGTACATTTTTCCGCTGATTTCATCAGCCATCCACAGGTTTCACATTACCTTATATAACGCCCGATTATCGCCCCACAGAGCAATGGGCAGGTTTCCCTGTGGGGCCCCCAAGGTTCACAGTCCATGGGGCACTGTTCATGTCACCTCATCCGTCGACTTAGACGAGGCTACTTTCCCCTTTCAGATTCCTTTCGATTATCGTTCACAACTCAATCAGATCATTCATATAACTCATCCAATGATTTAGTGATCCTTTATATCAATCTTTGAACAACGAACCAAACCAAGTGATTTCCCTCGTAGGTAACCATAATCATTTAACTTATAACTCTTATAAATACGTATTTCTAAATCGATACATATACGCTTTTCAATTCTATTTACCATCATAATGCTTGTGAGCCACAACTGGTAGTAATTAATCATGTCAATAAAACATCCACAACAATATTACTAGGTTTCTCAATTAGAATTAACTAACAAGAGTTGTTAAGCAAATTCTACACATTACACGCTTTTGCATATACATAGTTCATACTAATTTTCCTTTTCATACTTATCAATCTATATTCATCTAGATAATAATACTAGTTATCAAGTCCCCTCAATAATCACAATATAGAGGTCTCTCTCTTAGAATTAACTAAGGAAAGTTAACTTAAAACACACAACTCAAGTTTCATCAATCACAGGTTGATTATAGTAACTAAATATGATCCAAGCTATACCATTAGCTGAGTTCTTATTAACATAATCAGTAATAAAACCAAACCAAGTACAAACCATACTTATGGTCATATAGGGCGAGTTTATCTCATTAAAACAATTCCATTATCTAAGTGGGACTTCTTCAAAGTAATTCATAACTTACATTAATTTATGTAGTTGAACACACACACTCTTTTACTTTAGTGAATCACTAGTCAAATAAGCCGACTTTATTATCATTTTTTGTTTATAGTCATCGAACTAAAATACTTTATTAAACATATCTTCACTAATCTAATCCATAGTTAAAGTAAACTAACTTTCATACTCTTCATATTATTATAGTATTAGTTAATCCTTTCTTTGACTTCGTGTGAGGTTATCAATTAGGTTAACCCATTTAAGCAGTCTACTCAAACTATTCTTCCCCAAATTATCATTGATAACTCTAGTCAGATTTTCATATAACTAATCTTTTATATATAGACTTACACCCAACCAATCCTAAAACATCATTTTAGTTACAAGTAGAACACTTATCACAAACTTACCACATCAATCCACTTATTAACATAGTATATACTGTGACAAAATGATAACCACAATTAGAATTCTAATTATATATTAGGTATACCACCTTCCACAATTCAGTGATTCCATCAACAACGTAAAACAACTTTCATGTATCGCATAAACAAAATCAATAACATAATTTCATTACTATATAATATGTTACTCAAGTCCCTTTAAACACTAATAAAGATCATTTAAGCCAAAAACCAGGACTTCTATAACATAATTAACAATGAACTCGAACAACTATTCTGATTGATAACATGAATATAATTTTAAGGTTAACAATTCTATTAACATTAGGACCAAGAATATAGATTAACTCTTAATAGCTCACAACATTCCAATTCTTTAATCATTAACTAATATCAAGTATTTCTCATCTAGCTTAATTACGTAAAACTAGCTTCATTACTTTTCTTATATGAGAATCATCTCTCATGAGTCTAATTACAACTCATTGATTAGGAGATATAAACTAACATATTCACTCTTATGCTAATA
The DNA here is from genome assembly GCF_026745355.1 of Beta vulgaris subsp. vulgaris. NCBI lineage: Eukaryota > Viridiplantae > Streptophyta > Magnoliopsida > Caryophyllales > Amaranthaceae > Beta > Beta vulgaris. The sequence goes on along the minus strand of NC_079207.1, from coordinate 19,806,050 downwards.
ACCTTCTAAGAATAATCATGGCTCTTCAAATAACTCTTCGCTTCATAACTCAATTCATGATTCCACTCTAATAATATTAAGTAATATCAATTATCCTTTCTCACTAATTAACTAATCAAATAAACCAATCCAAGTAATACCAATAATCATATCTTGTTACTCTTACTGTAAACGATCCTACGAATTTAAATTACAAACTCTAGTAAAATAAACAATTCAATAGATTACTTACTATCCAACGTGGCGAGAGTAAAACTTCAGTCACCCAAACTAAACCAACCCTTCTAAGTGAACTGATTTAGGAACTTATAATTACAAATCCTCTCAGAAATCAACATTACACCAATTTAATTTATTACTTAAGTAAAGGAGCTTCCTCAATCTCAATTTACCACCAACAATTCACGAAAAGACATTAGAACCCCATTTATGAAATCAACTAGCACAAACACAAATCAATTTTGATATATTGATTCATAACCAATTCACAATAATTCATCATCATATCAACAATAATTCAATATTATCAACTACATCAAACATCAACAATCATAATCAATTCACTAATCTTCAATTAGAATTAAAGAAAAACAGAATTAGTATCAAAGGAAGGAGGACACGGTGTAGTACCTTTACAAGAGGTAACACACCACTGCAGCAACTCCAAGAAGTGGCGGCTACCACCAGTAGCGACACCGTGTCGCAGATGAGCAGCAACAACAACCAGCGAGAGGAGAGAGAGAGGGCGCAAGCAGGGGAAAGGAAAAACCGACAGTCAGCGGCACCACGGACCACGAACAACAGCAGCCCAACAACCATCATCCACCGGCAACAACAGCAGACCGATGGACATCGACGAATAGGGACGAGCACAAGGTCGACGAAGAGGGAGAAGGAGAAACGTAGCGCTGCAGAACAACGCGAATCCGATGAACTTAAAACGCCGGCGAGGCCAGAGGGTGGAGCTCCGGCGACATCAAGCGAGAGGAAAGAGAAAGAAATCACGGGGTTAGAGAGAGGGGTTTTGGAATTCACGGGTTTGGGGATTTTCTTTGGGGTTTTGTTTTCGAGCGTGGTAACTGATAAGAGCGAGAAAGAGTTGGGTTTTTGGTTTAGGTGAGAATGCCGACCAAAAGATCTAAGGGGGGTGTTTTACTTCATTTACCGACAACGGAAGGGAACTCGACTTTGGTTTCCTATTCGGGTAAATACATATCAACAAATTGCTCATTAAACGCGATATATAAAATAATATAATAATAACTCCATAAAATTAATATAACAAATATATATATACATGATCGTCAAATAAAATTCATACACCATAACTCAAATAAAATAAGATTTTCGAAACATAATTAATTTAATAATTGTAATTAGCTTTTAAATAAACACTCTTAAAAACAAGGCTATTACAGTAGGTTTCACTCTTCACTCCTGCCTACTCGCGTTCTTCTTACAATCCTCCTTTTCAAGCTCCAATTTCTTACAATTCATAAACTACACCAAAGACCACTTCAACCTTTTTCATTAAGAAACTCCAATTGATCTGGAAAATCCCAATCAACTTTCACTTCAATCAAAACACGAGCATATTATAACTTATCACGGTTAGCAGTAGCTTGATCAACCTTCACATATTGTCAAATACTAGCTACAATCTTCTTTAAAAAAATTTCATTCCAATACTTAAAATCCAACCTAAGTTTAATCCTAAGTTTGCAAAACATCAAATGATTATTTCATTACATCCATTTAGGCTCCCATGGTTTCATGATCAACGACTTGTTATCAAAAAAGTAATTCGATCCAGCTAAGACCTCATCTCTCTTCTCCGTTGATCTAAATCTCACAATAAAAACCCCTTTCTTTAGCACAGTACCTTATCCACCCCCATTGACCTCCAAATTATCTAATGTAACCCTCTATAACAACCTTATCCACCCCCATTGACCTCCAAATTATCTAATGTAACCCTCTATAACAAAGGGAGGAGGATTAGCTCCAATCACATAACAAATAGTAGGAGAATTCCATAATTCAATTTCAGATTCAATATCTTCATCATCAATTTTACCCTTATCTACTCTCACATCAGCATTTTGAGCTACAGAAGGACTTACCAATTCTTCTTTAAATTGTATAATCAGAACAGGTTGAACACTTCTATGGGCCCAAGACTTCCTCCCCTACTGCTTCTCAGATGATGTATGCATAGAAGTAAGCCCTTCAGAAAACAAATGGTGCGCATACTGACTATGTCTAATCGCTCGGATATCCTCCTCTTCAGATTGAGCCCGAACTTCAAATTCCATCACATCAACTCCCAAAATCTCACATCAACTCGTTGATTCACCACTCGGCGCTGATGGTTTTTCTGTAGGATTATTTAACTTCTTCCCTTTTGAAGTCCTTGCCATAGCTACGATGCTTATGCACCGAGAGGAAATTCTGGAGAAAGAAGCTCCCTACTTACAATCTCATCAATCGGAATGATGTGAATTATTCGCAATTATGTTAGTTAAATCATGCCTGATAAGATAATTTAGACAATTAATCTATGTAATTAATCTTGTGATTTGATTAAGTGATTACCTACATTAGATCTTATGCGTTATAAAACAACCTTCAACATGTTTGTCTTTTTCCTACAATTAGATGAATTATGTGCATGTAATTAGAATATGTCACTGAATTAAATAAGAAAATTGATCACTCTAACTCAAAACATCTTATTTTTTAAATTTTTTTTCCTAAAAATTGAATGTCGACTCTATTCCAAGCCAAAACAAAATTACAAATTGTATTACATGCCCAAAAAATTAAAGCCCCACAACCCACTTACTATAGTAAATAATATCTCACTACCATGTACCAACTACTAAGAATTAATTGAAAACCAAATAAACTTCTAACTGTGAATTAGTTAAATTGTATAATTAGTATGGTTTAATTATTAAATAGTATAGGAAATAGTTTCTCTCTATATGACCCTGTTCGATTTCAAGGCTACTCGGTAGCGGGTGCCTCAGGTCCTATTGAACGAACGAGCAAAGGGGATAAAATCCGACTAACATCCTTTTCCGTTGCGCATTTATCCGAAAGAAATCCTAGGACTCTCTGGGAAGTCGGTCCCCAAAATACAAAGATTCTCATATCCCTATATTCCCTTATAATGTTTCTAATTTGACTTTTATATGTTTATAAAATATTACAACTTGAAACATAAAAATAACGAACGGAGGGATTACTATACTATAAGATAAAATCATTTTACGATAATTTACTTTAACGGAGTGACTTTTATATGGTAAAAGGTGCTTACTAGTTTAAAAGTAACCAACTTTAATTTGAAGGAAAAATTATTTTAAATAAGTCAACCTTTGTGCGATCTTCCCCTTTTAAGTCTACCTTTTGCTTATTCCTGATTGAATTAGGCTTGTATGTCTATTTTTTTTCTATTGAGTTTTAAGCTGTTTGTGACTTGTTTAGTAGGCTACTTATGAGTCTTGAGAACTATTGGAATTAACATGTCCTATTTCTTTGTCTAGATTCATCATCTCCCTCTTACATATTCAGAGACTAAAAGAGAATTATATTGTTTCTTTTCTTCCCTTTATTCAATACCGTAGTGGCTATATAAATATTTAATATTCTGAGTCCTACACAAACTGACCCTTTGGCCTTTGCCAAATATACGAAACAAAAACGTTTCGGAGATGGTCAACGTCTCAATATCAACTCTCTATTAATGTTTATTAATATTCTCGAAATCTATTTCCTTTTCGATCCATTTTTCTCGAATAACTTCCAGGCTTTAAATAATGAAGAATTCTCATTATCCGAAAAATTGAAGTTTTTGAATAGGTAAAGATTAAGAGCATGTCGTACTACTGCTACATAATCAGAGTTTAAATAGATCTGCCATGTTATAATCAGAGAGTAATTAGAAAAACACCAACAAATATTGGACAGTTATAAAAGCTTCATTCATAAATCAGCGGTTGTTCGAGTTTCCAAAATCAAAGCTTTGGCAATCGAGCAACAATGGGATTCTTAACATTCTTTATGGTGGCCTTTATGCCGGTGTTGTTGACGTTGTTGTTAGCAAGTGTTGGTCTCATTTTTGCCATGGATAGGATAAATCTACTGGGTCCAACAGTAAGGCACAACTTGAACAATGTAAGTACATATACGCTTTATTTTCTCTGTCAAAAGTCAAAATTAACTACTCCCTCGGTTTCAAAATATATAGTTCTCATTTCCCTTTTTTCATGTTATTCAAGTAGAATTAAGTTCTATTGAGTGTCAATCTAGAAACAATAGCAAACAATAATAGAACACCAAATAACAAAGCAGGAAAGAACACACAAGAACTTTAACGTGGAAACCCAAGAACTAGGAGAAAAAACCACGAATATGCATTAAGGATTCGATGAATATTCAAGAAAGATTACAAAAGCACTCAAGAACTCTCTCTAATGATTTCTCTCTCTCTAATATGTAAATAATAATGAAGAACACAATTTATGACGTATTAGGGCATCTATTTATACTCCTCCTTTGAAAAACGCCTTTTCGAAACTAAACCGCGCCAAAAACAGCCCAGCCCGATCAGGTCGGGCGAGACCCGCCCGATCGGGCGCTTAACTCCAGCTTCAAACGTGTATACGGGCCCGATCGCGTGAGGAACGCCGGAGTCGTAATTCAGTCCTCAGCCCGATCGAGCGAAGCAGCCCAACTCCATCGGGCGACACACAAACTGCCATATATTGTCTTCGTTGCAGGCCCGATCGGGCTCCCTTGCCCGACCCGATCGGGTGAAGCTACAATCTCCCCGATTTGACGCATTTCTTTGACGCAACCTTTCTCCACACCTCTTACACTTTCATGAGCTTCATATGAACCATATACCCAACAATCTCCCACTTGGAGATAGGTGTAAGTGAAGAAAAACTTAATCATCATCTCATTTATCTCAACTCCTAATCCACCACCTTCACTAACAATCAACGAACGCCAATTAAGGTCCTACACAACCTTAGTTTATCACAACTCACACTCTTAGTGAGCATATCTGCAGGGATTCTTAGCTAAATGCACTGCACTTTAACTATCACTATAAAGTATCACCTTCTCCTGTTTAATATCTATCTCCTTAAGAAAACCGATCAACCATACCATCTCCTTAGCTGCCTCCGACATAGCCACATATTCAGACTCTGTAGTAGACAAAGAGATTTCATTCTGTAACTTGGACATCCAACTCAGTGCAGTACCCCCTACAGTAGAGACATATCCTGGCGTGCTTTTGCTTGTATCGATATCTCCACTGAGATCAGCATCAACATAACCCTCAAGCTTTACTCCCTTCTCCAGAAACAAAGCCACGTACTTGAAGTACCCTTCAAATGCCTTAGTAACCACTTTACGGCATCCTAATGTTTCTCACCTTGATTAGAAACAAACCTACTCACAACTCCCACTAGAAAAGCAATGTCTGGCCGTGTGCACACCATGACATACATCAAGCTACCAACAGCTGAAGCACAGGGAACAATGGTCATCCGCTCCTTTCTGCTTTTGTAATCGGTGAATGCTCCCTTGTCAATTTGAGATCACTAGGAAGCAGTGAATTTGCAGGTTTAGCATCTTTTACATTAAACCTCTTCAGCACCTTAAGAATATAATCCTCCTGAGACAACTTCAACATACCAGTAGACTTGTCCCTGAAAATCTTCATGCCCAAGATTTGTGTAGATTCACCCAAATCCTTCATCTCAAATACTTGTGACAGCTTTCCTTTCACATCCATTTATCACATCCATACTTGTACCAGAATCAGCATATCATCAACATCAGAAGTAAATAAACATAGTCATTTTCATACCTCTGAAAGTAACAACAATGATCACTATCAGCTCTCTTGAACCCACTGCTACACATGAATGTGTCAAACTTTATGTACCACTGTCTAGGAGCCTGCTTCAACCCATATAAGCTCCTCTTGAGCTTGCACACCAAGTTCTCCTTTCCCTTGAAATTTAAAAGCATCTGGTTGCTTCATGTAAATCTCCTCCTCCAGATCACCATGTAGAAACGCAGTCTTAACATCCATCTATTCTAAGAATAAATTTTCAGCAGCAACAATAGCCAACAAATACGAATAGTAGTTAACTTCACAACAGGAGCAAATATTTCATTATAATCTATACCCTCCTTTTGTAGGAACCCTTTACTACTAATCTCGCCTTTACCTGACACTTCCATCAGGCTCTTTCTTCAGTCTGAAGATCCACTTGTTGCTAAGTGCTCTCATACCTTTAGGAATGCAGACAACTCCCATGTCTGATCCTTTCCAGGGACTTCATCTCATCTTTCATGGCTAACTCCCACTTAGATGAATCAGTCGAATTTATTGCTTCCTTGTATGATTCTGGTTCACCTGCATCAGTTAGTAACAAATAATACATAGAAGGTGAATATCGAACAGGTGTTTTGGACACCCTTGCGGATTTTCTCAAGTCAACTTGAGAGACAATTCTCCTTGCTAGAACTGGAGCCTCTTGGTTGTATGACAATGTACCCTTAATTACCAGGCTGTGAGATATCTGACTCATCATAATCAGACCTGCAGGAGTGTGAACTTCATCTCTATGTTGCTCACCCTTCTGAACAATGACATCCCTTCCATCAATGCCACCTATCTCCACAACTCCTTCTCCTGAACTCCCACTACTTCAGTAATCTCATATTTATCACCAAATACATCCTTATACAGCTTAGTCTCATCAAATGTGACATCACAGTGTCTCAAAATCTTCCTCCTTTTGGTTCCCAACATCGATATCCATACTTCTCAGAACCATATCCAATAAAATAACATTTAACGGTCTTTGGGTCTATCTTGTCATGTTTCTCATACTGAACATATGCAACACAACCAAATAGTTTTAGAAAAAGAAAGATTTACCTCCTTTTCACTCCAAACCTCCTTTGGCAACTTGAAATCCAATGAAACTGATGGTCCTCTGTTGATCAAATAAGCTGATGTACTAACTGAATCTGCCCAGAAAGTCTTATGTAGCCCTGCATGCAACCTCATACATCTAGCCCTCTCAGTCAGTGTCATGTTCATTCTCTCTTCAACTCCATTCTGTCGAGGTTTCCCTGGAACTGTTCTCTTCAGAATAATGTCGTTCTCCTCACAAAGTTTTGTATACTCTGCCAATCCATACTCACCTCCATTATCAGACTTAATGCACATATATGTATACATATATATGTACATATATATATATATATATGTACATATATATATATGTACGTACATATATATATATATATATATATATATATATATATATACGTACATATATATATGTATACGTACATATATATATATATATATATATATATATACGTATATATATATATATATATACGTACATATATATATATATATACGTACATATATATATATATATACGTACATATATATATATATATATACGTACATATATATATATATATATACGTACATATATATATATATATATACGTACATATATATATATATACGTACATATATATATATATATACGTACATATATATATATATACGTACATATATATATATATATGTACATATATATATATATATGTACATATATATATATATATGTACATATATATGTACATATATATATATACATATATATATATATATATTAATATATATATAATATATATATAATATATATATATATATATATATATATATATATATATATATATATATAGAAGTGAGTTCATTTGAGAATGCATACTTACATGAGAAATGAGAATGTATTTTATGCGCATGAGGTAAGTCATGTAACTGTAATGAAAAAGTGAGGTAACTCTAATAAAAAAGTGATATAACTCAAAAAAAAGATACATCTTTTCATCTTCCCTCATCAATTTCCACCGTAACCAATATACCTCACCTTTTCAAAATATCTTATTTCATTAGTCCATTAATACTTCACTTTTTAAACGAATATGTATGAACTATTTTTCCTATTAGACGTATCTATCAATATGCACCAGTTCAGGACTGGACCAGACCGGACCATAATGTGGAACTTTATTGGACCACGATTACACCAGAAAAGTTCCCATTCGGTCCAGTCTTGGACCTGCTGGACCGAATTATTTTTTTTAAAAATAATTTATTTGATTTAAAGATATTTATTAATTAGATTTATTAGAATTTAATCAAATAGTAAGTTTTTAACTTTCTAACTTTCAAGCTTGAACTTTTTTTAACATTTAAACTTTTTGTTTACGTAAAGAAAAGGAATTCCGATCCATCGGTCCGGACCATAATTTTTTGGGTTTGGACCGGATCAGGCCGATATTCCAGAACCAAGATTTTAGAAGACCGGACCGGAATTCGATCCAATCCAAATCCCGGTACGACCCTAGTATATGCACAACCCTAGATGTATCATGTAACTTGACATTATCTTTATAGTCTAGTGAAGTTTTTTTAGTGTTAACAAAATAATATATATTTTTTTTAAAACAGTGGAGATTTAAGGGTCCCATTTCAAAAATACGCACAGGGGCCAGGGCCTCCAACATCCTAGATTCGGCCATGTCTAGATATGGTACATCTTGTCATATTTTAAGGGAAAGTGGGAACATCCTAGATGCGGGCCTTTGCTCTATCTAAAATGCTAAATATCACCCTAAAATTTCATAAAATTACCCATGACCCATCTATCATTTTCATATTTACCCTCTCTTTTTTTATTTTCTTTTTCCAAACCACCACCTCCTGCCACCAGCACCCTGATTACCACCACCTCCTCCAGCCACACTGTCACCACTTGACATTACCCACCTGAAATTTATTTAAATAATGTACGAAACATTTGGCCAGGACGTTCCACTCATAGCCCAAATGTCTGGCTTGAACGTTTGAGCCATGGATAGAAACCATGAAATGTCTGGTCAGGATGTTGCACCCATGATCTAATCAAGACGTTTGAGCCATGGGTGGAATATCCTGACCAGACATTCCGCCCATTGCCCAAAATCAAAATCAATTTTTTTCAAGAGTTGGGTGGTGGCAGGAGAGGGTGGTAGGTGGTAGCAGGGGTGGCGGGTAGTGGAAAAAAAAAAGTAAGATAGTAAATTAAAAGTAAACCTGATGTGATTTTAGCAAATTTTTGGGCCGCGTTCACCAATCTCCTTCCTCTATGACTAACAAAAATTTATTTTTCTGTGAAAACAGTTGGTGTATTACGTATTTAATCCTTGTCTGATGGCTGCCTACCTGGCGAAAACCATTTCACTTGATGCTATGATTGAAATGTAAGTCCCGCAACTTCATCCAGTTATACATAAAATAGAGTACAATATTATGTTAATTCGCTTGTTCAACAAAAAAAAAAGTATTATTTTGCAGTCTAACCACTATTTTTAAAAATACTTTTAGTTGTCAATAATACTTCAATTTGTTAACATTCTTGTGCGTTAAGTGTTGAGTAACCTTTTGTTTTTATGGCGTTGACCCTCACTTATTTTGCCTGCGACTTTCATGTTTTCATGTGTTTTTTCTTTATTTTTTTCGTTTTCCCCTGTCATTCCTCATTCTCTTACTCAATGTCTTCCTATAAGTGCAGTTCTCTCACCCTCGGGTCGCTACTATATATACAACTATCCCATTGCTGTCTCTTCAATATCATTTTGTTCATTGTTCATTATTAGACCTCAATTATATAAGTCAAAGAGGGGAGCGATGGTATCCCCTCTTTAAAATACTTATATACCTTTAATCTCACATAAAATAATAAAGAAAAAATTTTCTTAATTTTTTCTTCATTTACAAATATGGGTAAAGGAAGTTATACATAACCATAAAAAAAATACATAAAAATGTGTAAAAAGAGAAAACTCACAATTAAAAATATAAATTGATGATTAAATCAAATTTCAAATAATTATAAAAACAAAGATTTATGGAGATTCTTACTATCTAAATAACTCTCGGTTGCAACAGCAATTTCAAATAACATGCATAAATAAACCATAAAAGAATTAATAAACTTAGATTAAAAAAAATTGGGCTCACAACTAATTGAGATAATATATAATTAAAGAGATGAACATACATAATTAGATAGTATCAATTTATAATTTTTTTATTGAAGCACTACTCACCATAGTACTCCCTCCGTTTTCTAAAGATATTCCTTGTTCCTGTTACTACATATACCAATGAGAATCAATTGGTGTGAGATGTGGGGTGAGTAAAGTAAGAGAGAAAAAAGGGATTAAGATAATTAAACAAATAAAAAAGGGTTAAAGTAGGAGAGAGAAATGGAGTAAAATTGAATTAATAATGTAATAGTGGACCATATGATAGGGACATCAGAGGGTAAAAAGGGGAAAAAAATTCCAAATAAGGAATAAAGTAAAAGAGGGAAGATCTTTTGGAAACGCACTTAAACGGAAATAGGGAAGATTTTTAGAAACGGAGAGAGTATATACCTAAAAACCTCAATTACCAGTGAAATTAAATTGAACTAATACTCATAAAATATATGTATTTTCAAATAAATAGGAAACATAATCTAGATCATTGTTTAAAAGGAGAATTGTTGAATTATCTAGCAAATACAAAATAACATATCCTACCTCGGCATAGTCCTTTATAGAAAACATTGATATTTCCACTAGAACAATGCAAATAAAAAATAATAACGCTCATCAATATTCACCGTAAATATTACACACTTAAGTTAGTTTTTTGACACCTTTTGATGTTAATATTAATATTAATATTTCGTCGCACGTATCGCGTGCATATAGTGCTAGCTAGTATGAAATAAATGAGTGAGAGAATGAGGTAAAAAGGTTAAAAAGGCTCAAAATGTAATACACGAAGTTACAACACGCACAGCCCAAGAGAGTCAACACCGCAAAGAAAATCGAACCCAACCACTAGTAGAATAAATGCTACTTGCTGCGGTTAAAAAGTGCCCTATTGCGGCGGTTTTGGACGCGTAGCAATTAAGGGGGCAGCAATAGGTATTAAATATATTGCTGCGGTTTTTAACCGCAACAATATTTACCAATATTGCTGCGGTTTTGAGTCCAAACCGCAACAATATTGTAAATTTTTGGTGACATGTCAGGTTAATGTTGCTGCGGTTTTGAGTCCAAACCGCAGCAATATAGTTTTTTCTGATGACATGTCACCTTGCTGACATGATATATTGCGGCGGTTTGGACACAAAACCGCAGCAATATTGTTTTTTTATACAAGAAAGCAATATTGCTGCGGTTCTTGGCCAGAAACCGCAGCAATATTGCTCATATTGCTGCGGTTTCTGGCCAAGAAGCGCAGCAATATTGCTTTTTTTTTTTCTTGTTATATATTAGTGATGAAGAAGCTATATATGCAACTTTGATGAAGCTATGCAGCAATAATGCTAATAAATTTTCTGCATAAATTTTGGCAGAGCCCCGTTTGTAAATTGGATAAACCCATAATAGGGAATTAACCTGTACAACCAATAACATCTACTAGATCCACCATCCAAGCAAATCCAAAATCCATCAAACAACCACCATGATCTCCAACATACATCATCCAATATTCAATCCAACAACCAACATCATATTCAACCCAACCAACATCATAAATACAATTCCATAATAATCCAACAAAAATATTTAGCGCAATACAACATATATATATATATCATGAAATCCATCACTACAATGTTGGTTGGTACACGTTGCAATAATGTATATATTCGTCTAAAGTTAGAAAAACAAAAAATATAACATAAATTAACTAACCTACGCAATGCACTCATCAACAAAGTATCTTGCCCACTTATTTTTCACTTCATTGATTTGATCCTCCGTACAAGGATCTTTGGTAAAGGTTTGAGCAACCTGAAAATAATTTACCAAAGTTAGCATCAAATAGTTAAAATATATTAAATATGAAATGAATAATTATATGAACTTACTTTGTCCATATCCAACGAACCAAAATATGAAGCGAGTACGTCAAAAATGTACCGAATCACAAAATAACCGCACTCCGTGCCTCCTTGTTGTTGCGGGCACTTTATCAAAAGTTATAAAAAAATATGAGAAAACTTACCGTATAATGAGAATAAAGTAAGCTTTAAATTGAATCAAGCTATTCGATCAATACATACCTCAACATATTTCCACAAAAGCTTCTCTCGACGAACTCTGTGGCCGCTCATCCTAAACCTCCTAAAAGCACTAGATAACACAACATTGTTTCATTTATTCTTTAATTGTGGAATGTTAACATCTCAATTCATTTAAAGTATAACAAAGGCAACAAGTAATGGCGATTGACAACTAAAACGTCTTATCTCAATTATATAAGGGAAGGGGAGGAGCAATGATATCCTCTTTTGAAATGCCTATTTTGCCCCCTTCCCTTTCTAAATTACAAAAGGAATGTCAAATTCAACATTGGCACTCAAAGAAAACTACCGAAAATTAATTTACAACACTCACTCACAAATCACTTAAAAGAAGAAACTTTACAAATCATTCATACAATTGAGAAAATCATGTTATAAAAATCACGCAGATCACTCAAATAATCAGGAAACTTTATGAAAACTTAAAATTAACATATAAACTAAAACTAATAACCTAGAACGTCATTACATACAAAAACATTTACAAAAAATTACTTACAAATCACTATTCTCAAGAATCATTCATAATTACATACTCACAAAAGTTACCTATACACACAAATCTGAGAAAAACATAAGATTTTGACGGCGATATCACACATTCATCCATCGGCAATTTACGAACTTCCAAAAGGGTACATAATTCTTTTAACCTTCAAAATTATTTCACATTAGTTGAAATAAACAATAACAAGTTAACAACTTAGTCGACTATTACGTAGTTAAAAAAATGGAGATGATAGCAATGAGATCAAAAGGGCTTTTATACAATCAAACTTAAATTTAATTCATTTTCATATAAAATAAATTTAGTTTTTTCTTAAAAAAATGTCAATATTAAAATTTTTGCAAAAAATCCATGTTCAGAAATAAATTTTGAAAAACAAAACGATATCAAACTTTTTACGAACAACTTTTGCAAAAACCCATTTTCAGAAAAAAAAAAAAAAACTACATTAATTTGTGAAAAGTAACATTCCAATATCAAATTGTGTATGAATAATTTAAAATTTCATTTCAAATATAATTTAAGCTCAAAGTGTTAAAATTTAGAAAAGGACAAAATTTAAAATGATGAAAATTTTAAATATCAATTTGTGAAAACAGAATTTAGAAGTTAGACAAGGGAAAAAAAAAAGTGAATTGCTTTCCGATTATAATTTTGGGATCATGGATCAAATTTTACCCTTGTTAATGCCTAAAAAAGGTAAAATTTTGTGTTTTGAAAAAAATGAGGCATGCATAGCATGCGCAAATTGCTAGTCTTATATAAGCCAAGGGGTGAGCTACGGTGTTATCTTATAAAAATTACTCTTCTATCCTTCACTTATCAAAAAATGCTAATTATAAAATATTCAATGCCTTCTTGATCTATATTTATGTGTAATAACTAATAAGGAAACTTAAGATTGCCCAACTTATAATAAGATGTAATGTACACATAAGATATTTCCCAAAAAAATATGCTTAAAAAGAGAAATTTTTGATTGAAAATTAAACTAATTTAACTAAAGCAATTCCAAACAATTAAAAAGTAAAAACTTACAAAGTTTCTTTCTAACTAAACTTCCAATTGCAATCACAATTTCAAAGAACATACATTAACATAAAACATACCAAAAAAAGGGGATAATGCTTTTTTATTTTTTGCCTTTTTATAGTTGTCTTATGTGTCGATTAGGATAATTTATCATTTTATTTATTTGAAGGCTCATAGTGGTCGTTTGTGTTAATTGGGATAATCCATATCATCATTATTTGAAAATATGTCCGTAATTCAGATATATCAAAAAAATAGACTTATATCATCCAATTTCTCAATGTAATGTTACGCAATGGATTACACATATATTAATGATATTAGCATACATCATCCAATAATATCAACTTATAGTACATTATGATACAAATTCATTTATTACATCGAAAAAAAGTTGTGAATGATCAAAGTAAACTACAATAAAATAGTGTAAGTGCATTTAGCGCTTTTTATTTTCAATATTAATATTAATATGTCTTCGCACGCGCATATGAGACTAGTAAGGTACTAAGGTAATATCATTTTTAGAATAATTTTTCTATAATATATTTTTCACAAAAATGACTTTTAAAAGATAAGTTATAACAAACGTATCTAAAGTCAAATATAGGAATTTTCTTTTACTAGGCAAGTTAAGTATGTACTCTCCCTCGTTTTTTTTAATCTACACACTTTTCTTTTTGTCCGTTTCTTTTTAATTTGCATGCTGTTGTTTTTTCTATTTTTGGTAACATATCACATCTACTTTCTTCTCTTTTTCCACCCATGTCATTTACTTTGTAATATTTTAACCCACTCTTTTGTTTCTCTCTCTCACTTTTCAATTTCTCTCTCCACCTTTTGTACTTTCTCCTTGATTCTCCCCCGAAGTGAAGTGAGTAAATTAAAATGAAACGGAGAAATTATATATCAAGACACCAAATATTTAACCTAAACACCACTCTAAACTGAATAAAGTGTTCTAATTTAGGGAAGAAAAACTATACATAAAAAGTACAACTGTAAAGTCAATAACCAAGTATAGTCTCTCCTTGTTATTTTCTTCAGGTTTCACAACACCAATTCTCTCTTTTATAGTCTATTTAACACTCTTAAATCTTGTGAGACTTGCGAATAACTTTGTGTCAGAAGGCTTCATTCCTATTTCCTACACTTCCAAATACTGTAAACTAAAGCAGATAGACCAGAGTACCACACAACTCTCTGAAACTTAAGACTTTCTGCTTCTCAAAATCCAAATAATCAACCTAGCTAAATCATGAGTCATACCAGTAATTCCTAGCCAACTATTTATCTCTGTGATGCATATCAAGCTATAAATGCTCATGAGTTTCATGACCATTTGCACAAAAATTAAACAACTAGGAGAAGAGCTCACTCCAATTCTAGCAAGCGTAGCTGTAGTCTGCAGCTTTTCTTGCACGGCCATCCATACAATGAATCTATGTCTAGGAATGCTAAATATATTCCAAACCATAGAATCCTAATGGACTTAAGGGAGATCACCCATCAATTTATCATAAACCTTCATCACATTATAGTGGGACAAGCATAGAAATCTTCTCTGGAATAAGTTTTTAGAACATGTACAATGGGTGAGTTGGTCTTAATTGGTCTTTGAGTTTTTTTTCTTTCTCTCTCATTTCCTTCTTCTTACACCTCACATCCCACTAAAACTCCCACCAACTCTTTTTTTTTTCTTACAATAGTTTGGTTGGTCTTACTTGGTTTTTCTATTTTTCTCTCCTACTTTTACCAAACCCCACAATATTCTCTCTCTTCTTATACTTGTATTTTTATATGAAATAGATGATTTCAATTAATAAAACCTAATTGAATTACGTTAAATTAATTACGATAAATTAAATTACGTTAGAAGCTAATTAGCTAATTAGCTTACGTTAAATTAAATTAGCTAACTTGATATTATATATTAAAAAAGGAACACATTACATAAGATAGATAATTTAAAAAATATACATACATGAAATTTTAGTGAGATGTGAATTTTGTGGGTGGTTTGGATTAGTTTGGGAGTAATTAGGATTATTTGAATCCATAATATTGGCTTAGTATAAGTCATATAGGTAGGAGAAAGTAATTAGAAAAAAATAGGCTGGGAAGAAGTTTGGTAAAATATACGAAATTCAGACTCAATTTATAAATAAAAATACTTTATACCCGTTATTGTAATTTTTTTAAAAAAAATAATAAGCTGATTTTTTTATTAACATTACAAAAATTAGAACGTTGCAAATTAAAGGGAAGATTGTAGTAGACAAAAATGCCAAGTGGTGTGCTACCATTGGAGATGTGCACTCCATCTGATGTACTGCTAGTCTGGAAATCAAGACCAACCAACTCCAAAAGCATCACCAATGGATGGGTTGGTCTTAAGTAGTTTTTATGTTTTTGTCATTCTCACTCCTTCTCCCCTTCTTACACCTCACATCCCACTAACCAACTCATCTTTTTTTTGTCACAATGGTTTGGTTGGTCTTACTTGGTTTTCTATTTCTCTCTCCTACTTTTACCATACCCCACCATATACTCTCTCTCCTACTTTTACCAGACCCCATCATATATACAATGTTTATTTTTTATATGAAATAGATGATTTAAATTAATAAAAGCTAATTAGATTAAGTTAAATTAATTACGAGCTAATTAGCTTAAGTTAAAGTAATTATGATAAATTAAATTATGTTACAAGCTAATTACCCAATTAGCTTACGTTAAATGAAATTAGCGCTAACTTGAGATTATAGTAAATATGTGTTAATTAGCTTACTTTAAATTAAATTACGTTAACATGACATTATAAATTAAAAAAAACGAACACTTTACATAATATAGGTAATTTAAAAAACACAACTATATGAAATTGATACATAAAGATAGATAATTTAAAACACAAATACATGATAGATTGATACATAAAGATAGATAATTTAAAACATACAAATACATGAAATTTGAAATTACTTAAACCATAATTAATTAAATAAAGTTAGTTATTCAACTTGACGATTAGGCCCAAACTTACGCCATATGTGTTCAACCAAGTTATTTTTTAGTGAGATGTGAGTTTCCCCATCTCGCATCTCAGATCTTCTAGATCTCCATGTATGCAGCTAAATTTCGCGCATCAAGTCTTCCGTTGAATGAGTCTTATGCGGCTTGGTTAGATGACCCCTTGTTATTTTGAGTTTGAAGTTGATCATATTCATTTGGATCTCGGTAATTTTGATAAATATCACGCTCATCATCAACAATCATATTGTGCATGATGATACATGCCATGATTATTTTCCACAATATGTCTTTATCCCACGCGAGAGCGGGTTTGCAAATGATTGCAAATCTAGCTTGCAATACTCCAAATGCACGCTCTACATCTTTTCTAATAGCTTCTTGATATTATGTGAATAGTCTTTGTTTGGGGGCTTGGGGGAGCTTTATTGCGGGGATGAATGTTGACCATCTCGGGTAGATGCCATCAGAAAGATAGTAACCCCATGTTATAAGTTGTCCCGTTCACTGAGAAGCTGACCTCTGGAGCTTTTCCTTGTAGGACATCATCAAAGACGAGAGATCTTTATAATACGTTTATATTATTTCATGAACCCGCAGTGCCAAAAAAAGCATGCCATATCCATAAGTCACTTGAAGCAACCGCTTCTAAGATTATGGTTGCTATTTTGCTTCTTCCTTGATACATTCCTTTCTAGCCCCGAGGACAATTCTTCCAGTTCCAGTGCATGCAATCGATGCTTCCCATCATGCATGGGAAGCCACGACGCTCGCCTTCATGTAGGAGACGCTCAATGTCACTTGCATTTCCCTTCCTCAAGTATTCAGGTCCATCTCTAGCAACAACCCCTTCGACAAAATGAAGAAGGCATTCTCTAGCGGTACTTGAAGCAATTTTCAGGTACTCATCAACAGCATCATAGGCTGAACCATATGCCAACATCCTGATAGCCGCTGTGCATTTTTGTATTTCATATGCACCCATCCTTCCAGTAGCATATGGTTTTTGCTTAAAGAACTTATCATCTTGAATTGTTACACCTTCGACAATACGAAGGAAAACATGTTTATGCATACGAAACCTTCGACGAAAAATATTCTCGGGGTATAGAGGTTCGTCGTTAAAATAATCATGAAACAATCTTTCATGAGCTTCCTCACGTTTCCTATGCACAAATTTTCTAGTATGGGGTGCAATTTCTTCTTCATTTTTTTGCTCAGCATCAACGGATTGACTCCATTCTATGTAATTTTGAACCATGTAATTAAAAAATTCAGATGCTGAACTAGAAGAACTTGACTCATAGTTCATTTTGGAGTGGTGTTTTTCTAGAAAATAAGAGATTGAGAAGGAAAAATCCATCATATGTACATATCAATAACTCATTTACAGATTACAAAAAACAATGCAATGTAAGAGTAGACATATCAATGTAATGTAGGAGTAGACAATTCAATGCAATGTAGGAGTAGACAATTCAATGCAATGTAAGAGTAGACAATTCAATACAATGTAGGAGTAGACAATTCAATGCAATGTAAGAGTAGACAATTCACTGCGGCACTATTTGTGATACTATTCAAGGTCAGATGAGTAGACAATTCAAAACAATACTATTTGTGACATTATTCAATATCAGGTGATTAGACAATTCAATATAATAGTAACAATAACAATAATAATAAATAGAATAATAATGAAAACGATGATGATATGATATGATAATAATAATAATTATAATGATAATGATAATGATACATTCATAATCAAAAGTTACGACACATACGTATTGATAATTAAAGTATGATACAACTAAATTGCAAAATGAAACCAATTAAAAACATGAACACTAACTAAACATATTTATCCTTAAATTGTAGCTTAAGTTTTTCATACATCTCTCTCTCATCCGAATCAAGGGAAGACTTAACCATTAATATATTTCAAATTTTGAACTTTCTATCTTCCTCTTTCGTTGATTCTCTCAGTGCATTATGCTCCTTTTGATACTCAAGTAAGTCTTCTCCCAAACTAATCCTCCTCGTAAATTCTGAAGAGGATGGAGATGGAGAACCGGATATTTGGGCTTTTCTCCTACACTTAATTTTCTTGACGCCGTCTGGACGTTTTGAGCTCACACCTTCATCTGAACCATATCGTTTGGAGCTTCTGCCACTCATTTGGGTGCCATCTGTCCATTTGTCGTAGTGTTTCGGAACATTCCATGCATGCTCCAATGTAAATCAGGGCCCATGGACTTTTTTCTACATCTCACGGCTTCAGTCAGGACGTCTTCGTCATTACAGCCGGACCCCTTCTTCCTTTTCGCCTATATATCCCGACCCATGCATTCACATCTCCGTTGATTTTTTTCCAACGACTAGTAAGAGCTTTGAATGTCCTTGGGCGTAAAGTTGGATTGAGTCGTCGTGACTCTTCCACCATCTCAAATACTGAACCCTAAAAACCGTCACCATTTTGGTCGGTTCCCTTTAACACATCTCCTCCGCACTCTAGATATGCCGAAATGAGTGCATGATCTTCATTTGCACTCCATTGAAACTTTGATGTTGTAGCTTATTTTGAAAAAGGAGTGTTTTCAATTTCTTGTGATTGGATTTCAACTACATCGTCGTTTTCGTTAGGTTGTTCATGTTGTTGAGAAATACGTTGGGATATAGGAAAAGATGGTTGAACTTGTTGTTGGGATAGATGATTAGAACTTTGTGGAGATTTTTGTGTTGCTTGTTGGTAATTCGATTGGATTTGGAAAAACATAAACATTTTTTGAAATTCCAGATTTTGTAGCACACTTGAATCTATATGAAAATTATTTTGGGGATTTTATGGGTGGTTTGGATTATTTTGGGAGTAATTAGGATTATTTGAATCCATAATATTGACTTAGTTTAAGTAATATTAGTAGGTAGAAGAGAGTAATTAGAAAAAAATAGATTAGGAAGAGGTGTGGTAAAATATATTGTAATTTGGGGTCAATTTATAGATAAAAATATTTTATACCCGTTATTGTAATTTTATTTTATTTTAACCTGGTTTTTTAATTTACGTTACAAATTTTGTAACGTTAATAAAATTACATTTGAACTACAACCAAGAGGGAGGGAAGGAAATCTGGCAAGAATAACACGCGTGGCAGCACCTGATTCGCTGCTCAGTGGGGTCTGACGCGCGTCAGACCCACAGACAGCAAACAGGATGTTGTTGCCTTAAATAGTGTTTCACTTTACGCGTGGCAGCATCTCACGCCTCTCCCTCTCTTAAACTCACACGTGGCAGCTTTTCACGCCTCACCCTTTGATCCAACTCAACGTTTGCTTTTTTTTTAAAAAAAATATTGTGCCCAACTTTTTTGCCACTTGTCATCTTCTCCCTCACCCTAAGCACGCCATTCGAGGTGATATTGGTCTGGAATTCTAGACCAACCAACTCCAAGGACCAAGTTCCCAATGGTTAAACCAATTAAAACTAGTTTTACTATTTGCTAGACCGATTAAAACTAGACCATTGTAGATGCTCATTGTCCTGCTTTGTAGCAATATCCAAAACATATTTACCCATGCCGACTATATTATACTTTCTGATATTCCTGAAACCCAATCCACTTGCTGACCTATCACAAACAAAATCTATCCTAAGAAACATTACCAGGATTAGAACAATAATAGTCACCATTCCACAAAAATGCATGCTATGCATATCCCCTTAATATCATGAAGCACACACTTTTAAAGAACATGAATTTGGGCCCAACACATATGCAAAGTCATGAGCACTGTATTGACTACAAAGCTCTAGCTGCATAAGAAAAGGTGCTTAGAGCTCCACATTCTTATACTTGCAGACATCTTTTCCACTAAACAATCACACTGAGCCACATAAATTCTCTTTGAGCAAATAGGTACTCCTAAGTACCTAAAAGGTAAAACTTTTAGCAAAACCTGAGAAATGCACCACTCTATGCATATCTTGATCAGACATCCTACAACTGTACAATGAAGACTTAAAAAATTAGCTTTTAATCTTGAAGAATGATAAAAAAATCTTAAAAGAACCAGTTAGACAGAAGGGAAATCACCTTTGCAACATAAGATTAAGTCATCAGCAAAGCAAAAATGTGAAAGCTTAATAATAACTTTATATCTAAGGTGAAAATGAAATTGAGGCAGATTACTCACATTCTTCAACACTCTAGAAAGATATTCCATGCGGACTAAAAAGAGCATGGGAGACATAAGGTATCCCTACCGTAACCCCCCACGCATACTACCATTTACCATTAAAGAAAACTTTAGAATAGTTATGCACTCCATTGTAAGGTCAATGAACTATTCTAGAAACCCCAAATCAACTAACATTTCCTTTAAAAAATTGCAATAACTACTATAAAAGTCATTCTTTTTGGACGCTTGGAGCTCGACGACTTCATATAAGTGCTGGTGGAAATATTGATTCCCGTATTTTGTCGACGATTTTTTAGCCCAAGAGCTTTATGAATAACTCTAGGCGTTGCGCGTTCACGTGCCTTGCACGTGTATTACTTTGAGTATTTGCAATTTCGA
The DNA here is from genome assembly GCF_026745355.1 of Beta vulgaris subsp. vulgaris. Lineage (NCBI taxonomy): Eukaryota > Viridiplantae > Streptophyta > Magnoliopsida > Caryophyllales > Amaranthaceae > Beta > Beta vulgaris. The sequence goes on along the minus strand of NC_079207.1, from coordinate 19,784,645 downwards.
AAGAGAGAGAAACAGACGTGTCAATTTACTCCAATATTCAACCACATCACTATAACTCCCTAGCACACCACGTCATAAACCCTATTGAATTCATCACTTCAATAATTCACTATTCGATTAAATTTCGAGATGGACGCATGTGCTAGAATTTCTAGGGTTACACTAGTGATTCCAGTTTTGCTGAATTATGAACAATTTCTAGAGCAATCGGGATGGTGGTTGTTCATTCGTTGACGTTTCTTACTTTTTTGCATTGCCATTCACTATAATCGTATTACATACTTCCAACTATTTTTGTCACCAACATTCTCAGGCCCGGTCCTGAACTTTTTTGGGCCCTAGGCAAAATAAGATATTGGGGCCCCTTAAAAAATGCAATTTATAATAGAACAAATTAAAAACATATGACAGTAGTTATATTATAATAAACTCGTTTAAGCCAATGTAATTTTACAAATAAATTTACCAAAAAAAAATTAGATATATTTGACACATCACTTAGCAAATTAGGTTCATTTTGAACATCATTAGGCTCATTTGGGCCATTATTTTCATTGACTTCTTCATTCAAATTTTCATTTGGGTGGTCTAATTCTCATGAACTAGATTTCTAACAACAAATTTGTCAATAGCGCCTTGCTATGATTTTAGTAACTTTGCAGTAAGTTTTCTCTTTTTCTTTTTTTCACTTCCAGATAAATATTTTTTAGGCAGCATATTTGCGCGTAAGAAAATAAATCAAACACTCACATCATATTACAAGAAAATTAGAGAATGTACTGATAACACCTTGATCAATGTTTAAGAAAATTAGCAAACCACAACCGTCGTTGGAAGGCTGGAATGGGAGCGGACCACCGTCGTGAGGCAGAGATACCAGAATGCGACTCGACAGAATTCGGCAATCTTCCATCGACAGTCAACCAAAATTCCCCAAAAAAATTCTTAATTTCGAAATTTCTTAATAAATTGATTGAGAGTAAAATTTATGAGTAAACATTATACAAATGCAAGTTTCCCCTATTTAAATTGTAGAAAAAAAAATTCGTTGCTATAATAAAGAGGAGGTTAACAACAATATTTTGGGAATTATGAAAATTTTCATGATTTTAATGGTGATTAGAAAAAATTATGGAAATTAAAAGAGGATTAAATTTGAGTCTTGGAAGGAGAGAGAAAATAATGAAGAGTGAAGAAGATGAACATATGAAGCATTTGGGAAATTGAGAATTGGGTTTGACTTTAAATGTTTGACAGCAGAACACTTCTCATTCTTGCCTAGTTAGTTCACGCCATTTACCTATATTATTGCTAGGGAATTTTTTTGTTTTTTTTCGATGGGCCCCTTGAAGGCATGGGCCATGGGCCATTGCCCCTTCAAACAAGGCTCAGGGCCGGGCCTGAACATTCTCACGGGGTAAGTTCATGGTAATTATAATTTTATATGTGTTGTTCTAGAGTTCTTTAGATCCTAGGGTTTCTGGTCCATGTATGTTAGTTTTTCTGAGCTATGTCCTCTTCTTTATTGGGTTTTCTGAGCTATGTCCTCTTCTTTATTGGGTTTTCATACCTTGCAATTCTCATTTTTTCTTGATTGTCGTGCGATTATGGTAGGAACGTGGCGATCGCAAGTAGTCTTTTGTTTCTTTTTGATAAAATTTAAACTTTTAGTATTGACTCGGTATTTTTCTCTCTTGTAATTTTTTTAAAGAGAAATTTCAGTAATTGAAGGTCAAACGGCATCTACAATAGATATTAAAGAAAAACAAGATACAATTAAACAAGGTTAAATCAAATTCGTCTTCGAAGAAACTATAATGAACCACATCAAACAATACAGCGCAACCCCCTTGTATTTGCTGAATCAAACAACTATTGATGAGCAAGTCTATCATTCGGACATAGTTTGGGAAGAGCATTCTTGATCAAGCCATGTTAACCGCATCCGAGATTCCAATACCTTCATGTTGAGTCTTGAACATCTACCAATAAGAACAGTTTCTCATACCTAAAAACAAAACCACCACACTCACAACTCCCATAAGGGAGACAGAGACTAAAAACCCCACAACAGGGTTTGAAGAAATCTCTTAAAGAGATACTAATTTATTCAACAAAACAAGAAAATAAACTAAAAACTAAAAATAGAAGGGAAAAGGGGGCTTACGATGGATGAATTCATCCATACTGATGAAGAAGGAGTAGGGAAGGTTAGGGTTTTAAAGAGAAAAAAAGAGAGGGGGCACATCTAAACACTTTTTGAAATTCAATTACTCTTTCTCTCTTGTAATTGCTTTGATGTTGAAAGCAATGATTTTGGTATCAATTCACAATTCAATTATGGTGTTAATTGCTATTTATTTATTTGTTTAGTCCTAATTTCAAATTCTTAGTAGTAAACAAAGGGAAGGACTGAAGGAATGAAAGTGAAACAGTGATTTATTTTGTTTCTCTATTAGTGAGATCAATTTTACAACCCGTTTACTATCGAGATTACTAATTCTTGTCTCATCGCTAATATAAGTGGTGTTGCTTTTTAGAGGCGTCGAGAACAATTTTCTTGACGATTTTTGGCGTTGAGAAATGGGCTAAAAAGTGTTCAGATTACACGTATTATGTAGTAGTTAATTCAAAATATTATAAGCCTTTTCTAAGTCGAAATTAATCATAAAGCTTGGACTAGCAGGCTTCCTACCATTTTCCTTTGCAATATCTTGAACAGCCATGATGTTGTGAACAATGTATCTACCATGAACAAACCTACCTTGATTCTCAACTATGATATCTGGCAAAATATTTCTCAAACTACCACATATGACTTTAGTGATACATTTATAAATTGTTTTGTAGCAAGGCCTAGTGTCACTAACATTACTAAGGCACTTAATTTTAGGAACCAAAGCAGTCACAGTTGCATTTAGCTCCTTGAGAAGCTTCCTTCCTCTAAGAACATCTAAACTAGCATCTGTAATATCTCTTCCTATAAATTCCCAAGCATCTCTAGAAAAGTGCCTTCCAAATCCATCTAGACCCGAAGCTTTATTCTCAGGAATGCAAAATAAAGCTTTCTTCACCTCTTTTGCAGTGTAGGGGAGTAGTGAGCATATGCCTATGTTCTTTAGTGAGGAGAGGACCACTGTAAAATATCTATGCAACAACATACCTTGTAGCACCTTAACTACTACCTAGCTAGTGTTGATAATAAGATAAGAAAAAAACATTCACCTCTATAGGAGAATCTCTCCAAACATTATCAATGTCTTTAATGGTATACACATTATTCTACACTTTCCTAGTCTTGATGCTCTTATGAAATAGAGTAGTGTTTTCATCACCATTTTTCACCCAATTTAGCTTAGAAACCTGTTGTCTAAGATGTAAATCTACAGAAATCAAATAACTTAATCCAGAATAATAAGAACGAGTTGCTCCATGGTATGATGAAGACTGCCTTAGAAACCAATTTCGCCACCACAGGTGCGGATTCACGATGATGTTCGTTCCTCAAGGTTCACACAACTATCTCTGACTCCGTGCACCCAGATCAAAGATTGACATTTCTCAAGAACTGCTCAAATCTCAGATGAAATAGGGTAGGCTTGTGTTTTAGGGTTAGAATAATGAATAACTCGGTTTTGGGGTGAGGTATCTATAAAAAAACATAAAAAGGAGTCCCCAGAAATCGCGAAAACCAAAACCCACAAAAAAAAGAATTCGCCCGGGAGGGTCAGGCGGAGACCGCCCAGTCGGGCTCGCAAGGAAATAAATTGCCAAAGAAAGAAATATCGTCTCTCCCGGTTGGGCGAGCAAACCTGGCTGAAGACTCGTCTTGCTCGGCTGGGTCGGCGAACCCTCGCCCGGTCGGGCAAAACGAACTAGGTCCGAATTCGCGTTCACTTGGATTTATCCAACATGTTGCAAGAACTCCAAATGAGCTTGATTTATAAAATTATACTCCTTGACAACCTCAAGCTCAACATCACCTAATAAACGATTCCCAGGATTTTCATGCATCAATTCTTGAGCACAAATCATATTCTGATGAGCCTTCAATTCAGCAGCCTGATTATCACTAAAACCTATTTTATTCAACTCCTGAAGCTCCTTCTTTATCAACTTCATCTTCCTACTGAATAAAAACATTTTAGAGCCAACAATTTGAGCATTCTAGCATCTATTAGCTCTTTTTGAGAAATCAGGATATAATCTTCACAAGCTGTAAAATTAGGAAAATAGTGTCTATTTGTTTTTACTATTTTTTATAACAACTACCTCATAAGAGTTTTTTTTTCTAACAAAACAACAACTAACTATTATCCAACTTTCTTTAAGTGACACTACCAAATAACGCAAATCATTAATAAATTATCTCAATAGGCTCACATACTTTCCTTTTCCACACAATTTCATATTTTACTAGTATTTGGGCCCGAGCGTTGCTCCGGATTGGTATTTTTTCCGAACTTGATATGCATTTTTTTTCCATTCCATTAAAATATATTAAGGAAAGGTCAACATTTATAAGGTACAAATATAATAATGTGAAAAATATGATTAAAAGTTGGTTGAGATGGTAATTGTGTCATGTATAATATCAAGAGGGCAGGAGTTCAAATCTTGTTGCAAACTAATTTTACTTTTGTTAATTGACATGATAGCCTTGTAATATATTTGTATAGATGCTTTCATATCATCCATCTCGTTAATTCGTAGCATTACATCGAATACCAATAGTGTTCAAAATTGTATATTTAGCAACCACTAGTTGCATCACTTCAAAAAACAAAATTGGGGTTCGCGATGATATTGTTTCCAGCGTTTTGGAAATTATGATTTTTAAGATTGGGGAATTGGGGGTAATTATATGAATTGGGAATACCTATTTATTAATTTTGCGAAAACAATTTGGAACTCGGGTCCTCGGAATATTGCAGATCAAGGTAATCAACATTTGGAAATTAGGAATAATTCTTTGTTGGAGTCCACCAACGGAATTCATTAATGCTTTTCACCATTTGGTACTGCCACTAAAAAAATTGATAATATGTAAAAAAAAAAAAAAAAGCAACAACTACCGCGGTTAGTTTTAGTTGCAACATGTTGATTTTCACATTAACCAATGCATAAGTTTAACCCTTCTTATATCTATTTATAGATAGATAAAATTAAAAAAAAAATGTGAAAATAAATGTTAAGCCTAATTTATAAGAATTTTTTCCTTGAATAATGCTAAAAAGGGGATTAATTCCCAAAATGTGTGACATCACCGCTTTTGTGTGCGTCATCTTGCTTCGAACTTGAATTCGAAGTATAGGAATGCTGCCATCAAGAACCTATTCGGAAAAGCTGCATATGCTAGGCAGAAAAGGAAGTTTTTGTACTATATGGATCGAATTGGCTCCATTAATGTCGAGGCAGCTAGATATCTGTTGGACATTCCCCTTCATCTATGGTCTCTACATCATGATGGTGGGTGTAGATATGGTGTGCAAACCACCAACATGTCTGAAGTGTTTAATGGTGTCCTAAAAGGAGCAAGATGTCTACCGATCACTGCTTTGGTAAGAATGACATTTTATCGTGTCAATTCTTATTTTGCTACAAGGAGAGAATTAGGTAGAAAAAGACTTGAGGAAGGCCATGATTATAGCCCGAAGGCGACTAACATCATTGAAAAGAACATGGAGAAGGCAGGTGCTCATGAGGTGATTGTGTTTGATTATGTGCGAGGGCTATTTGAGGTCACTACTGGTCGTGGAGACCGTATTGCGGGAAAGGTGGAAAGAAACACACGGTTAACTTAATGCAGAAGACATGTACATGTGAGAAAGTCATAATATATAAGTTGCCGTGTTCTCATGTCCTTGCGGTATGTCGTCACCGGAGCTTGTCATATAGTGGTTTTGTGGACGCTTCATTTCTGACTAGCTCGTATCGATCTACTTATATGTCCTTTTTCAAGCCTGTGCCTGATATGCATAATTGTTCTCCATATGATGGTCCGAGAATTATAGCTGATGAGAGGCTAAAACGTGGAGCTGGACGTCCACGGTCCACTCGAATACAAAATGAAATGGATGCAGCTGATAGGTCTGGCAAATATAGATGTAGCATTTGTAAGGTTTCAGGACACAATAAGCAAAGATGTCCTAATAAGAACGGTGAAGGAACATCTGGGTAAATGTTTTCATATTTTGTTAAATTTAAAAATTTATATTATTTCAATAGTCCTCATTTTGTTACTAACTGGTATATATTTTTTTTTCTTATTAGGTCTGATGGCGCAGTCCATCTTTCCCGGCCCCACTGATCGCAGCGTTCTCACCCTCCAGGACCAGCATCGGAGTGAGGATGTCTGGAGGGGAGTAGCGGACACGGTACTATCGTGTCGGTTGCATCATCACAGTCTCTATTGACTGGGAGATTCACGAGAGGGTTCTTCGGTATGTCGAGCGGGCTGGTTTTCTCGGCATACATCGTTTGGTAGGGGGAGGTTTGGAGATTGATAGACCACTTCTGACGGCATTAGTGGAGCGATGGAGGCAGGAGACCCATACATTTCATTTGACTGTTGGGGAGGCGACGATTACTTTGGAGGATGTCGCTGTTATCCTTGGACTTAGAGTGCACGGGGCACCTGTTACTGGTCGAGGCGAGGGTAACTGGGCTGCATTAGTTTTCGAGTTGTTAGGGATTTGGCCCAACACACCGGAGAACGAGCCCAAAGTTCTCCAGGGTTCGTCTTTGAGATTGACATGGCTTCGGCAACATTTTTTCTTGTTGCCGAATGATGCTGATGAGGTGACTGTACAGCGATTTGCCCGGGCTTACATTCTTGCATTGATGGGGTCCATTCTTTTTGCCGACAAGAGTGGAGATGCAGTCCAGGTTCTTTATCTCCCGCTTTTAGCTGATCTCGACGTAGCAGGGACATATAGTTGGGGTAGTGCGACCCTTGCATACCTGTATCGGCAGCTATGTCGGCATCACATAGGGGTGCGAGGGAGTTAGGTGGCCCTGTGTTGTTGTTACAGATTTGGGCATGGGAGCACATACACATTGGCAGACCTCGGATTTCGAGGGTGCGGGACCCACCTCCACAGTTTGACGAGGCCGTTCCTATTTTAGGCTCCCAGCATGTTCCGGGGATTGACCCCTTAGCTGTCAGGTAATATTCAATGTCTCACATTTGTTGACATTCTTTAGTTTCATTTTTCTCATGGATAATACGTATATTTCTTTTCAGTTGGCTTCGAGTACACATCATAGGTCCCACACAGCAGGTGGGCTTCCTTACTACAGGGATGCACTTGACCATCAGACGACGAGCAGGTACATAGGCTCGTACTTGCCTAACTTATATACATTGGTAGACTCTTCTTTTGCCTAATATTTGTAAGATTCTATTTTTTGTAGATGACTTGGCAGCCATATACTGATGCGAGCTGGCGTTTTACCTGCTATATGTCGAGCTGATCGACATGTATGGCGCACATGGCCCCACTTATCTGTTTCGACATTGTAGAGTTCCATTTCCCTGGTCGAGTTATGCGCCAGTTTGGATTCGAGCAGACGATTCCCGCACCTTCTGATACGAGCACAACCCTTCATGCCATAGATCGGAGGTCGAAGAACAAGAACTATCCGCTCAGACATCGACCTTACATTGCACATTGGGATGAGCGCGAGGGACACATAGTTCAGGGCACTCCTTTTAGTGGTCGTACTCCTGCCTTTGACGAGTATATGATATGGTTTCGTCGCATCACGAGGTTACGCCTGACGAATCCATCGAGGCGACCACCTTCTACACATTATCAGCCTGCGTCTGCAGATATAGTACTGGTAAGTTAACTGATTTTTAGTTGCACTTTTATTTATTTATACAACTATATAATATGTATTTTTTCTTTCTATTCAGGCACATACTTTATCTGATATTGCTCATAGGTGCGGTACTGTGCTAGAGGCTTCTGAGTCATTGCCTCCAGATATGGTGCGTGACTTGTATGCGCAGACATTGCAGACTATGAGGGGATGTGTGTTGATGCTGTTGGCCGAGCTGGACATGGCCACATCGTACGGGCGTGCCTACTTCTGCTGGATATACATCGACTTCTACATCTTCTACGTCTGCTGCCCATATATCTACCACATCAGCTTTGCTTTCACCTCCAGTCACTCAGAGGGCCTATCGACGACGTTCTGACACTACTCCCCTTCTCTTGATGCCATTGCAGAGACTCAATGAAACCACACCTAGCTCATCTACACCTTCACAAAAGAAGAAGAGAGGGTTTTAGAAGTTTCATTTAGTGTTTATGTAGTTAGTTAACATTATTTTTCTCACTCTAACTTGTAACAAATTTTTTTACATACATTTGAATGTGTATGAGTTGGTGATGAGTGATCAATGTGTGGCTTATATTTGGTGTTGTTGAATGGAATTTGGTGCTGGAATTTGCAGGTTGGATAATGTTGAAATTGGAGGTTGGATAATTGTTTGGAATTGCTGGAATTGCAGGTTGGATAATGTTGAAATTGGAGGTTGGATAATTGTTTGGAAGCTGGAATTGCAGGTTGGATGTTGTTTGGGATTGGTGGAATTTTTTTGGCGTTCTGGCAGTTGGCCAGTTATGTGGGAAACAATTGAGTGAGTTTTGTAGTGGGTACAAAACCGCTACTCTGAGTAGCGGTTTTAATGAATGAACGCACCTACCTGGAGTAGCGGTTTACCCGAGGGAGTAAACCGCTACTCAGAGTAGCGGTTCACTCATTAAAACCGCTACTCTGAGTAGCGGTTTAGGTGAATGAACCGCTACTCGGAGTAGCGGTTTACTTCAAACAAAACCGCTACTCCGAGTAGCGGTTTACCTCCGTTAAAACAAAAAAAAAACTTTTTTTCGCGTGCCGTCCTACGTGGACGGTACGCAGGGAAATAAAAAATTTTGTGGCACATTTTGGGAATTAATCCCCTTTTTAGCATTATTCAAGGAAAAAATTCTAATTTATAAAGATGCCACGTAACTTTATTTTGCCTTACATATACATCACCAAAGGTGGTCAAATGTAAGTTAATAGTGTAAAATCTCAAATTAAGTAAAAGTGAGAGTAGGAACTATTAGATAGTTTTTTTAGATAAATAGGTCATGTTCCAATAAGGGTTCCTTAAATAGACTCCAAAAGACATAGTTATACTAAATGTTTATTTTTCGAGTATCATATCTAATAAATTATGTATTTTGATCATCACATGTATTCATATTTGTATTGATTGTAATAAGTTAATTGTGATTTGTGATGCTTAATTCCTACTAGGATTCATAATTATTAAGATTACTTAGAGTTATGACTCTCTGTAGGTGGTTCATGCCCGTAAATATTTTAATTGCGTTTGTTATCGGATCAGCATTTGGATGGGTACTAATCAAGATCACTAAACCACCACCTCATCTGCAAGGCGTTGTAATTGGTTGTTGTACAGCAGGTTTATTACACGATACACACTACTCCTTTTATCTTTAAGCCGGTGTAATGCAAGTTCACTTTGTTTATGTTACAACACCATACTTCCAATCGTTTTTTGTTTTTTGTTTTTTTTTTTTTGTTTTTGAGGTGACTCCTAATCACTGTCAGTCTGTCACACCATGTTATAGTATTACTTAGAAGGGAGGAGGAAGTATAAGTATAAGATGCCCCATGTTTTTTAGTTGAATTACATGTTTTTCCCCGTGATTAACCTCGGTGAAGTTATTCCCAAATGCAAATGAACAGGAAACTTAAGGAACTTGCCTCACATACTCATCCCAGCGATATGCAATGAGCCTAAGAGCCCTTTTGGAGAATACTCCATCTGCATGGTTGATGGAGCAGCTTACGTTTCCATTACAATGGCGGTATGTATATTGTTTCTTCTTCTCTATACTTCACCATATGTTCGAGACTGCTATTGCCTGAGTTTCTGTTTAATGGTCACATTTTGTTATCTGTTGTCGAAGTTTCAGTAATAAAAACATATCATACATCATCTTGTTAGAGCCTCTTCAATTTCATTGCGTCTGTTTTAAATATTAGCTTTTACTAAATTTTATTACCAACAAATAAATTCATTTAGTCCCCACTAGGGACACTTCGGAAGTAGAGATATCCTCATTCTTCCTTCTATTACTCCCCAAAGTGTCTAGCTTGTAAACACACGTCGAGTTGACCTGCAACAAGTTCCGACTAAGGATGACAACGAGTTTGAATTGGACTGGCTCCTGCTAGTGGATCCAGATCCAAATCCTTATATTTTTATACATGGATATGGATGCAGAAAAGTCAAATTCAAATCTAGATCCATTCGATTTTCTGATCCACAGATTTGGATCTGGATCCACATGAATTCTTTTTTTACTTGAAAAAAAAAATACATAAAAGATTATATATAGAATTATCTCACTTAGTTCACTTTACAATAAAGAAACATTAACGAGAATTCTTTACTTGTCATAACAATATATTATCCCTTAATTATACTTGTGATAATATACTTCACAATATATAATAAATTCATAGGTTGGATTCGTATCTCGAAATTGAGATCCACATTCAAATCAGACCTGCTATACCATGGATGTAGATCCGGCTGAATCTACTAGATTTAAAATTGCAAAGATACAAATCCTATAAAATGCATGTCGAACGGGTTTCTAATAGCAACTTTCATCTTACATAACTAAAAAAAACTAACAAACTTGGTACAATATAAAATTAGAGTTTAGAAAGAAACAAAGTATAACTATTAGAAAGAAACAAAGAATAACTATTAGAAAGAAACACATGAGGGATTATATGTCATTCCGTTATAATTTTCTGTTTTTGGTCTTTTCTTAGTAATTAAGTAATTATATCTCGAAGCATGATCATTGACCAAAACATTCTATAACATCTCTTAGAGTTGACACATATTCTAGGAAGAATCCTCATCTAACAGAAAAGCATGCTACAAGCGACATAAGCTAAGAGCAACGTTAATGGTGTAAAAAAAGGACTTGATAGTAATTTTAGAAAATACTTAGCTAGTTGTTAAACTTTTGGAGCACAAGATGTAGCCAATACATTAAGTCCCACACAACAAATAGCTTTTCAATAAGTAAAAGTTCATATATATATATAAAGAAAAAGGTGATTATGGGACCTACTCGAATAACTAATAGTTTAGCTAAACCACAAAGGAGAAGTTGGCTTACATGGAATTAGCTAACAATTGAAGTTGCTCTCAGGGAGCTTGAAACTCATGCCACCTAGAATTCTAAGCGAGCTAGTATCTATTGGCACCTTGAAAATCATTTCTGTTGTAGTTTATATGGAAAAGAACCTATTAGATTCTACTTGATAATATTTTTAATATTCAAAAATTATAAAAAAAAGGTTCAATATTTTGTGAAATTTTAACGTTATAAGAAGTAAATTCATACACCAAGACATAAGCCAAGTGAATATAATGTTGCATAATTATAGGCATATTTTTATTATTTAAGCTGGATGATCGTGATTTTAATTATCTCATTCTAAAAGTCTATATTTTGAAATTCATTTTGTAAAAGAAGTCGTCAAGAAGTCTTAATGAAAGATTCATAAACCTAATTAGATATTTCACAAACTATAGAAAAATCTTAAGGACTTTTCTTCTGTAAATTTCCCTATCATGACTTCATAATTGGCCAATGATCAAAAAATTGAGTTAAGGAGTGAGGGTACGAATATGATCATAAATCAAATTTGCGCAGTGTTTGTCCTTTACCTAATATGATTCATGTTCTAATGCAGATAAACAACCAAGAAATATGTTTAAGCATTTTAAAATTAATCGATATTGGTTTATTAGACATGGGAATACTAATTTTTGTAATATGTTCTTTAAACAATTAAATTACTAGAAATCTAATTCAATTGTTCAAATTATCTAACTTACATGTTGGGACATTTATTTAGGTCTTTGATTAGCATAAATAAACATATGAGAGTGATGAATAAATATACATGGATGAGTATATGTGAATAAAAATAGTTTCCTAACTAACCTCCTAGCTAGGAAGCAGGGCAAGACAAGGTCGAATCTGTAGATACAAATGGTATCAAACACTAGAAATCTCGATTCCATTTAACTAAAGAAGTGGCAAACAATGGTGAAAATGTGTTGACTAGTAATAATGTTAAATTATGACAACTACTAAGAACACACGAGATAAAATCAATAAATAAACGCACCTAGAATTAAGTATCCCAAGTAGCACGAATAATACATGAAAAATTCTCATCCCAATAAACATAATCAATGATCCAAAAGGAGTAATGCACTCTATAAATACCAAAGACCTCTGCCGAGTACCAATAGCTACTCTAATCAAGCAATCAAACCTATTCCCATGGAATCATACAAGAAAGAGACATTAAACATGGCATCACGAATAAATTCCTAATAATCCTATCTACTTATTCCCATAGATATATTAATACTCTTGATTGAATCAACAAACCCATCTAGATTCAATTCCCTTGAAAACAAGACATAAGGAATCAATTCAAAATCACCTATCCCTAGTATGATAATGAAAGTAAGCACAACTCAATCAAATATGGAGGGATATCATCATATAATCAATGAACATCAAATTCATGCATTAATCAATGCTAGGGTTCAACTTAACCCTAGATTATAAAACTACTCAGTAATTATTGAAATTACAAAGCAATTAATAATAAATTAAAAGACATAATAATAATAATAATAATAATAATAATAATAATAATAATAATAATAAATAATAATAATAAAAATAATGATAATAATAATAATAATAATAATAATAATAATAATAATAATAATAATAATAATAATAATAATAATAATAATAATAATAATAAAGGAAAAGAGAAAATTAGAAAAAAAAACTTAGTCTTTACTTGAATGGATAAAATTTGTAGAATTCAAGGTTCAATAATGGATTTTTCTCTTTAAAAAGCTCTCTAAAAAGTAATACTCTATTTTCTAATAATGAAAAACTGCTCAAAAGTCTGTTTTATAAGACCTAATATCGCTTACATAAATTATAAAAGGAAATAATTAAGAGTCACGAAAATAGGTCGATAGCAACGTGCACGGGCAAGCAGGAAGCTGCACGGGCGTGCAACATAGTGCACGGGAAAGTAGAATCCTGCTTGGGCATGCACGTGTTGTTTTGTTTTGCAGCAGTGCACGGGCAAGTGGAATCTCGCCTGGGCGTGCGCCTTGGTGCGTGGCCAAGCGAGATTCTACTTTGGCGTGTGCCTTGGTGCGTAGGCAAGCGGGATTTTGCTTGGTCGCGCAAAGAAAGTATTCTTCAATATCATCATTCCTTCAACCTCAAAGCACTCAAACTCATCTTCTCGCATCCTAAAACTGCCATCTGGACCATTTACGAACCATATTAGCTTCTCCTAGTTACAATCGGGCTCAATAACCTGAAAATCACATAAAAGAGCCAAAAGTATCTCGAAATAACACAATGGTTGAAAAGAATGCTCAATCATGCACTTAGATCAAAGATGCACTAAAAATTTCATTAAAATGAGACTTAATACCTACCTATATGCAACTAAAAACGACTTATTAATATGAAAATATATGAATAAGTAGCAAATTTCTAGAGAGAGAAACTCTCTCCTCTCTAGCGTATCAATGGAACAGTAACTAATTTCTTCCTTTATAGTTTTCTTTCGATGCAAATTGTATCTGTGGTGAGAACCTCGAAAAGCCAGAAATCAACTAGGAAACCAAAAGGTCCATATATAGATTCCAATGCCAAAAAGAAGAAGACTTGAGGAATTACACGGCAATGGAGATTGAATCGGTAGCAAGAACTGAGGAAAATGACTTGAGAGATATTCAGCACAACCAGCAAACGTATAGATTGTTCTCGGGGTGGATCTCTTCGATCCATTCCCCAACAACATCAACGCTTTCGCGGAGCAACAACAAGAGAGGATTAGAAGCATTATCGACTCTGAAATGTGGAAATAGGTTACAAATAATAATAGCTAACTATCACAATGTCGAGCGTCCTCACTTCAGAAACAAATGTAAAATTGTTCTAGCTCGTATTAGCTTCAACTTGCAAAATATTAACTTACGACTTTAACCTGCAACATTTAGGAAATCCCCCCCCCCCCCCCCCCCCCCCCCCCCCGCCACGTGACAAGCCACATAAATGACAAAACAAACATACATACACACACTAGTGGAAAAAAAAGGAAGGGTTGCGGTTAAAACAACCCTAAGAGCTGTGTTTTTGGCCAGCAGCCCTTTCCGTAGCAGCCCTTCAATAGAAAAGAAGGGACCGCAGCCCTTCACAATGAAAGACTGCAGTTTAGGCTCAAAACCGCAGCCTTTTTAACATAGAAGGGCTGCGGTTTTAGCCCAAAACTGCAGCCCTTTTGGACCCCAATTTTTTTTTTTTTGTTTGCATTTTTATGTCAAATTGACACAAAATCATTTCCAAACTGATAAAATTATAACAAAATCACAACCTTCTCCTCACTGGTTATAGAGTTTGGTTCTTAACTTTTTTGATAAGTGATAATACAAACCAGCTGAAGAAATATCATAAGTGACAGTAGAAAAAATGTAATAACTATTCCGAAACCAAAAACAACAACAAAAAACCAAAATCAAATCAAAACCAAAAACAACAACAAAAAATCAGAATCGAAATTATACACAATTGATTTAAGAAAACTTAGCAACTTTTCATCTTCATTTGTCTTAGAATAATCTCAACACTTTTCCGTTATAAGAATATAAGTAGTAGAAAGTCAATGAAACACGTATCTGCCAAAACTTTATGCCATGATTATTTTTCAATTAATGTTAACAAACTTGAGAACATAGCCCAAACAAAGAAACTTACGACCAAAACTTGTGATGAAGACATCCTTGTAGTTTATATCAGCACTGGAATCTTTGGGTTGATGGCTCCCTGGTGTAGAATCACATACACTATTCCGATTGTTTAACTGCGTTGTGAGCAACACGAGGATCAACTTCACTATCTTGTGCGGATAGTAATACATTGTTCCGATTGTTTAAATGCGAACGCGTTTCCCAAAAACACCAACCAAAGAAGCAAAGTTGTGCGGATAAGTTTTGGTGAAAGGAGCACCATAATTGATCGTAATACACTTATATATGAATCCTTCCATTTTTGAGGATGAACTTCACTATCTTGTGTACCAGAATTTTTCTATTCCAGTTTCATATCAGTAACAAGAACACCAGTAGCATTACCCCCCTGAATCAGGCTCCACTTGAGGAAACCAAAAAGACCTAAAATTTTATAACTTGAAATAAGATAAATAAATACCTGAATTTCATTCAAATTGAGAACAACATGAAAAATTAACGAAATAAACTTAGATCTGAAAACGAAATAGAAGAAACAAGAACGAAAAGAAAAAATAAGAACTAAATAGACGAAACATGGAAGTAATTACCAAAAAATTGAACATTTGAAGAAATTCCAATAAATTGGAGCGATATAATGATGAGTGAAGAAGACGAAGATGAAGGAGTAGAGATAAAGATGTCAGTTCGAAGTTGAGTTTAGGGGAGAAAGAGAGGAGATGGGAGGAGAGAGAAAGAAAGGCTCTCAAGTCTCAGCTATGCGGGTAATACGAGCGGGAAAGATGTAGTGAGTTTAGGGAAAATAGGTTTTTTAAAAGGCCCAAGGACTGCGGTTAGCCAAAAAACGCAGCCCTTCTTATAGTAAGAAGGGTTGCGTTTTCTTGTTAACCACAACCCTTCACTAAAAGGACTGCGGTTTTCTGTAAAACCGCAACCTTTCATACAAGAAGGGTTGCGTTTTAAAGAAAACGCAGCCATTCCAGCGCAGCCCTTCCTTTTTTTCCCTAGTGACATCAACAAAGCTGAGTACTAAACCCGTATTTAACTCATGTTTTGGTGACTTTTACTTAAAAACGACTCAATAATCAACTTAACCATCATAATCGCATCTGTGATAGTAATAGTAAGGCATAACATTAGTCCTTTTGGACACATGAAATATTACTCCTCAATTACTTCTTTCATAATACAACGTCGGTTATATAATAGCAAACATAGCAAGGCGCGCGATTACTAAACAATGATAGCATATACATAATTCATTATCAGAAAACCAATATCATAAGAGCTTACTATGATATGATTCCTTGTCACTTGACATAAAACTTCTATAAATGTTGTATTCCAAAACTAATGCATGTATGCTTTTATATTCAATCCATTTCCAATCATATAAGCATATGTAGCACAACAATTTATAACTACGTATATTCGATAAAACATTACAACAATAACACTAGGTATGTGAGTTAGAGTTAACTAACAAAAGTTACTAAGATTCCACACAACACATGCTCTTGCATATAGATAGTTCACACTATTTTCATTTCATGTATATCAATCAATAGTTATCTCGATAATAATATCAATTATCAAGTCTCAACAACACTCACAATATATAGGTATCTCTCTTAGAGTTTAGGAGAGTTACTAAACCACTTACACCAAACTCATACTCTTGCATATATATAAATAACTTATACTCTCTTACACTTCATGATTATCAATCCACATTTACCTCAACAACAATATTAATAGAGGTTATGAAATAACCACAAAACTCACAACAGGTCTCTTAGCTAGAATTAACTAGCTAAAGAGAGTAACTCGAACATTATAACTTAAGGCTCATTACACGAAGACTAATTCACGGTAACTAAATACAGTTCATATTATATCATTGGCTAGAATCTAATTCATATAATCAATAACAAAACCAATTGTAATCATATAAAGTGAGCATATCCCGTTCCAATTAGATTACACCACCATATAATCGAGGCTATGTGAAAGTAATCCACGAGATTATACACACTCAAGTAATCTCATATACTCAGTGGTGGAAAAAAGCCCATATGATGCGGTCAAAATCGGGCTTACTGATGCGATTTTGGTCCGCATCATATGGGCCCGCAACAGCCAAGAACTTCAACAAACGAAGAGGGGAAGAAGCGGAGCGGCGACGAGCAGTGGCGTGCGAAGAGCACCAGCAGAGTAGCGGTGCGCACAACACTAAGAACAACAATATCAGCAACGAACCAGAACATAAAAAGAACAACAGACCGACGACAGCACAACGAAGACAAACAATAGTA
This sequence comes from Beta vulgaris subsp. vulgaris, assembly GCF_026745355.1. Classification (NCBI taxonomy): domain Eukaryota; kingdom Viridiplantae; phylum Streptophyta; class Magnoliopsida; order Caryophyllales; family Amaranthaceae; genus Beta; species Beta vulgaris. The sequence goes on along the minus strand of NC_079207.1, from coordinate 19,767,407 downwards.
GCACGACGACCGAGTCCATCGACGAACATTGGCAACAATTGCAGTAGAATAAAGAGCGCGCGACGAGGAGAATAAGAGTTTCGAGGAAGGAGAGAGAAAATGAACAATTGCAGTGCCGGCGACCGGAGAGCAAGCTCCAGTGAGTAAAAGGGGGGGGGGGTGTGAGCCAGCAAGCGAGAGTGAGAGGGGGTCAGGGTTTCCTTGAAATAGGACAGAGAGAGAATTTGAATTTTTTGGGGGTTTTGGGGTATTTGAGATTGATGCTTTGAAATGATATGGGTTTGATAATAGAATTGGCTTGACCATGATAGAGACATGGGCCTAACTATATGCATATGCAGACATGGATTGTACTACAACTGGACCTATATAAAATGCAAGCAGAGACTCATTAATTAAGCCTTCATGGCAATAAGAAAGACTAGATTTTAAACTTGTAAAAAGGATATACTCAAAGATCCGGATTTAGCTTAGTTTCGAAGATTGGGCCTTTATGGCAATCGGAAAGACTAGCTTCGCTAAAATCGAAGAATTGGCGTTTATGGAAAAGGGAAGGATTAGCTTTGCTCGACTTAAACATTGGGCCGTAAGGCAATAAGGAGGACTAGCTTCGCTAGACTCAAAGATTGGGCCTTTATGGCAAAGGGAAACACTAGTTTTACGAGACTAACATTTTGGGCCTCTATATATAGCAAAGGGGAGGACTAGCTTCATTAGACTCAATGGTCGGGCCTTTCTGGCAATACGGAGGAGTAGCTTTCCTAGACTCAAAGGTTGGCCTTTCTGGCGAACGGGAGAACTAGCTTCATTGGAGTCAAAGGCTGGACATTTATGGTAATAGGGAGGACTAGCTTCGCCAGACTCAAATGTCATGACTTTATGGAAAAGGGGAGGACTAGATTCATTAAGTTCAAATGTTTTCTTTGCTAAGCTTTATTATATTATTCACAACAATTTGCAACCTAAACCAAGAGACTAAACTTTCTTACAACATCCAACATGAACTACTTACAATGTATAAAACAACTCTTTATCCTTTATGGATATCATTTTGGGTATAACTAGAAATAGTCGTAATACAATTTCATGTACATGATTAACAATATCTTAAATCGTAGGAATCTTTATTCTTGTTCCAAAAATTTCCAAATTGCATAAACTAGCCTAGCTACACCATAAACTGCTCCTTAAAATGTGGAACCTCTACAAATCCTAATCCACTGAATGATCATTATAAGATCATGATGAGTTGCTGTAATCCCCATTCACCTTTTTAATTGTTGCATACAATGCTGACTGAAGTGACGATAAAGAATAATTGTCCCTGACTTTCCTCCCCCTTCCCACAAATAAAACATTCCATGTCGGCATGTCCCTAGTGTTATCAGATCTAGCCACTCTTGTTGTAGTTCGTAATATGCCCCTCATGACTAACCAGTTAATAAATCAAGGTTTGGGAACACTTTCTATTCCATACATAAGTATTCCAATTAGTCGTAGTATGATGAGTGCACATAATCTGATATACTTGTTTAACTAAGTACCTAGAATTATGTGTGATATCATAATATGAAAAGAAATTTTCCACTTACTCTTTGATTCCGCACATTCTCTTCCAATACCAGCTGTTACCACTAGATGATTGATAATCCCACCCATCATTTTCCTTAATAAACACAGCATACACCCATTGAATCACTACATTGCCCTGTTTTGTGGCTGCTCAAACATACTTGCGCATGCTAGCCATATTCCAAATTTTCACGTTCCTAAACCCAAGACCTCCAACTTATTTTGTGGTACATAAATCCTGCCAAGCTACATACCCATTGTCGTAGTTTTCGAACTACAAGTAGATCTATAAATACTTTTATTTTCCTTTAAGTCCTACTAGGGATAATGAAAATTTGAGCACAATACACATGAATGCTCATTAAAACAGAAAAATGAGTTAAAGTCTGTCTGAATAAAACAAATTTTCTAGTTCTTGCAGTCATCTTCTGTACTAAGTTTTCACAGTGCACTAATTTATTTTATTGGAATAAATAGGGAACCTCTAGATATTTGAATGTGAAGGAACCTCTCATAAACCCATAAACCTGTTGCACCCTTTTAAAGACTTCACCTTCTCTCCCTTAAAAAAAAAAAAAGCAGACTTTTGAACATCATTTTTGAGACCATAGGAAGCACAAAGTATTTTGAAGGCCCTAAGTATCAAATAGAAAGATGGAAAATCACCCTTAGAATAAGGTATCAAGTCATCAACAGAATTAAGGTGGGTGAGTTTCATGAATCGACACATTGGACAAATTGAAAAATGAGGCAACTCACTCCTTCAAAATCCTAGCAAGATATTCCATGCAAATTAGAAAAATCAAAGGGGGAAGAGGGTCTCCATGCCTCAAACCTCTCTTAGACTGGAAAAGCCATAAACTGCTCCATTTATGATAATAGAGAACTTGGGTGTGCAAACACATTCCGTGATAATAGCAACAAATTGAGCATGATAATAAGCCAACATCATAAACTTAAATGTTAGGCCTTTATGGAAAAGAGGAGGACTAACTTTGCTAGATTCAAAGGTTGGGCCTTTATGGCAAGGAGGACTAACTTTGCCAGACTCAAAGATTTGAAATTTATGGCAATAGTATGATTTTAGACTTAAAATTTTGTCCTATATGGGCTTGAAAAAAGAATCGACTATGGTTTACATGAAGATGCAAAATAGGCCAAGGACTTGGATTGGGCCATATGAAATCCAAGCTTAGCTTAGACTATATTCCCATAAAGATGAATATGAAGTTTATATTTTTACATGAGGTAGACTTACATGGGCCTAATATGAATGCATGGACTCTTGGATTGATATATTAGATTAGGCTTAGAATGTTTAAAATTCATTTTGTTTTGAAATGGACCCATTGCTTTTTAATTTTTAATTTTTAATTTTTTTCCGAAAAATAAGTTGATTATTTGAAGATCGTGGATGCGGATAAATTTTGTGAAAAAGAGTTTTAAGTTGCTGATGATAAGAAGGATTATTTGAAAGAGATTGTTTATTTATTTTTAAAAAATGATAGGATGATAATAGAAATAAATATTTTGAGAATATAGATAGGATAAAAAAAAGGTAAGACTAATTTTGAAAGAGATTATATTGATATGTTAAGAAGAAATGTTGGAGAGAGGGGACAAGATGGGATAGGATGAGATGCTTGAAAACTCAAAATCTATTAAGACCACTTATATAGATGAACTCATAACATAGAGTTAATTTTTTATTCTTGAATAGGTGACTTAGGTGATAATTGATGACCTAGGTGACTTAGTTTGTCGTGTGACTTAGGTGACTTAGGATGAGATTAATATTTATTTTTGACTTATATGAGATTCTTTTTATCAAAAAGATGACCTAAAAGTGATCATGGATGACGATGAGTGCGACAAATCAAAACTGGCAAATGATTCGTCAAAATAAATTTGTTATTGGCTCATTAGAGATGCGTGATGTATGCCATGCATGATTGTCGTGCACCGCTCACGTTACTCAATGGTGGAGTTTTCTTTTTGTTTTTGACGAGTTATTGGTCGTTTTCCATATTTTAGATTATTTGAGGGGAACACGTGGCAAAAACATGTTGAACATAGCACACTAGTAATTAAGGATCTCAGATACGCAACAAAAAGTCTGTGTTTCTAACCTAAAGTCAAGATCTATGTTTGATACAAATGATGTTGCTTAGGTTAGGCATAACTAAAGGGACAATGACTAAGAGATTGATCACACGCTTCGTATCTTTGATTAAAAAGATGACCACATGTAAGAGTCTTAAGTCAAAACAAGAAAGCAATGTCATAGTTGGGTAGGTTTGCTTACGACTAAGATCCATCACTATTGCTCCAGAAGATTTTCAAAAGGACAAAGCCGCAACCCCCACGGGTCCCCCACATGTAGAACATGTGATAATAGGCCAAGGAAAAGAACGTATTGTGGCTTTGAAGAACAACCATGCATATGTAAATCAGTAATGTTATTTTAAAGTATGAATTGCATTTTTCCAGTTTCACCCATTCATCAAAAATTTATTTTGAATGGTTCTCACTACAGTCGTGCCAAATTGGAGGCATATTTTTATTACCCAAGCGGGATAATTACTTATTTTACTACCGCATTGTAAAGGTTTTAGTTTTGAAGTTCGCTTTGGAAAAGAAGTCGCTAACAAGTCTTAAAGGAAGACTCATAAACCTAAATGAATATTTGCAAAATTTTAGGAACATCTTAGGCATTTATCCAATGTAGATGTACTCGTCATACTTTCATAATTGGTCAGTGAACTGTTAGACTCTTAAAATTGGGTTTGAAATTTGTTGAAAACATACTATTGGAAAAAAGATTAGCTTATTTGGTTAAAATGGACTTAACTAATCCGGAAATGACACGAAAGTGGTAGGGGCTGAGCGGTTGAGAATTTGGTCTGGTTTAAAACCGGAGTGAATAGTGCTTAAATGATTCGATTTCAGAAGCAATATCGAATAGGCATAAGTACTTACTGATACATAACAAGTATTTACATAAAATTGCAATTTCTAATACAAGTTTGTGTTGGGAAACAGAATAATACTCTACTGTATTATATGGAAAGGTGGAGGAAAAGATTTTCTCACTCTCTATTTCTCAAACTTACAGAAGGTATATATAGCAACATTACATGTAACTATAAGAAAACCAAAAGACTTAAACTCATGAAGGGACTAAGAAGGTGAACCATTAGACTATCCACCAATTATTATGCACTTAATTTAAAACAGTAACAGTAATTTTGATTACTTCACTCAATACTCCCCCTTGATTCAAAGTCACTAACTCCCAACTTCACCCTAAAGAAAAGATGTTTGGCTTGAGAAAGCGATTTGGTGAAAATATCAGCAGTTTGCTCATTTAATTTGTACCACAGAACCTCAATATAATCTTCTTATCAACTACAAGTTTCCGAATGAAATGACGCTTCACATCTACATGCTTCGTCCTTCCATGAAAAGTAGGATTTTTTGCCATAGCAATAGCAGGCCTATTATCACAATACACCTCTGTAACATCATTTTGCTCATAATTAAAATCACCCAAAAGTTTTCGTAGTCATAATGCTTGTCGAGTTGCTGCACTAGCTGTTGTATACTCTGCTTCTGCTGATGATAATGCTACTGTCTCTTGCTTCTTTGAACTCCATGTTACCGCTCCAGACCTAAAGCTAAAAACATGACCTGAGGTACTCTTACGATCATCTAAGCACCCTGCCCAGTCACTATCAGTGAACCCAACCAACTTAAAGTTTGCTACTTTACCGTTTCATATACCAAGGTTTATAATTCCAGCAACATAACGAAGAATTTTTTTTGCAGCGCCAAGGTGTTGTCTTGTTGGGTTATGCAAAAACCTAGACACCACACTTACAGAAAATGTAATGTCTGGTCTGGTGTGTGACAAGTAATTCAGACCACCAACTATGCTTCTAAATAACCTTTCATCAGCTAGCTCCGTTTCATCATCCCGCTGCAACTTTTCGTTTATATTCATTGGAATTGCTGCAACTTCACAGTTGGTCATATTGAACCTTTTCAGCAAATCTGTCGCATACTTCTCTTGACAAACAAAAATATCGTCTTCACCTTGCTTCACTTCAAGCCCCAAAAAATATCGCAACTAGCCAAAATTAGTCATCTCAAAATTCTTCATCATACTTGACTTAAAGTCATCAACAAGAGATTGTGAAGAACCCATATAGATCATGTCGTCCACATAGAGACACACTAACAGAAAATCTCAATTTCCTTGCTGCTTCTTATAAAGAGTGGGCTCATTATCACTTCTTGTAAACTTGTTTTCAAGAAAGAAAGAATCAATTTTACTATACCATGCCCGTGGGGATTGTTTTAGCCCATAAAGTGCCTTCCTTAACCTGTACACTTTATTTTCATTGCCACTAACAACAAAGCCTTGAGGTTGTGAAACATAAACCTCCTCTTTTAGTTTACCATTCAAAAAGGCCGACTTTACATCAAATTGATATACATGCAAGTTCATTTGAGCTGCAAAGGCAAGAAAAACTCTTACAGTTTCGAATCGAGCAACAGGAGAGAAAGTCTCCTCATAATCAATGCCTTGTTGTTGTGAGTATCCTTTAGCTACGAGCCGAGCCTTATGCTTTTGAATACTTCAATCTGCATTGAACTTTGTTCTAAACACCCACTTTAGCCCAATAACATTCTTATCCTCTGGCATATCAACCAACTCCCAAGTTTCATTCTTGCGTATGGTTGACATTTCCTCACTCATATTGCTTCTTGCCAGGCTTGATTTTCTGCTGCATCTTCATAACAAGTGGGATCTGCTACAAGTAAAGAAAAAGTACATGACTCATATAGTTCTCTTACTGAGTGAAGCTTCCTTGGTGTCGACTCTGGAGAGGAGCTTGAACGAGATGAATTGTCACTATCCGAGGAAGATGGGCTGCTTGGCATAGAATCTGATGATGATGAGTGACTGCTTCCTGACTCAGAAGCTTCTGGTTGTGCTAAATCAGGTTGCACAGATGTTGGAATAGTTGCCACTAATGGCCCACTATCACTGCTCCATCTCCATCTTTCTTCCTCATCGAACGTAACATCTCTACTTACAACAACTTTTCTACTCACAGGGTTATATAACTTATATGCTTTAAACTCAGTACAATAACCAATAAAGATATATTTTTCTAACTTACTACTAAGTTTGTGATGCAAATGAGAAGGAACTAAAGCATAAGCTATACACCCAAATATTCTGAAGTGTCTTACATGCGGTTTCTTACCACGTCATGCTTCAAACGGTGTTCTATTCATCACAGCTCTTGTTGGAGAGATGTTCAGCAAGTAGACAATAGTAGCTACAGCTTATCCCCAAAACTCATCAGGTAACTCCTTTGCTTTCAGCTTGCTTCTAGCCATCTCCACCACGGTTCTGTTTTTCCGTTCTACCACGCCATTTTGTTGAGGCGTGTATGGTGTTGTAAGTTCTCTTCGTATGCCATGTTCATCACAAAAAATAGTGAACTTAACACTTAAAAATTCACCTCCACGATCAGTGCGCAATGCCTTTATGTGCCTGCCACTTTGGTTCTCCACTAAAGCCTTGAATTTCTTGAAATTCTCAAAGGCTTCAGATTTCAACTTCAAGAAGTAAACCCAGCTCATGCGAGTATAATCATCTGCGAACAACAAAAAATAACGACTCCCTCCAATTGATTCCGTTCTCATTGGACCACACAAATCAGCATGAACTAGATCAAGGAAATTAGAAGCCCTGCATGACTTCCCACTAGGAAAGGGTTGCCTACATTGCTTCCCATAGGCACACCCTTCACAAAAAGCATGTTCACCCATTTTAGGCAACCCAACTACCATCTCATATCGTCTCAAGACTCCTAAGCTTTTCACATATAAGTGCCCATAACGCAAGTGCCATAATTTAGCTTCACTATCTCTTTGAACAACTAAGGCACTACTCATATCATTTGAAATGTCTAGCGGAAACATGTTGTTATGGGTCACTTTGATATTAGTAATTGTGTGGCCAGTTTTCTTGTCACAAATGACACAAGAATCATTTTCAAACACAATTGAATATCCACTTTTCATCAACTGTCCAACGCTAAGCAAGTTATGAGCTAAATTAGGCACATATTGCACATTATGAAGAATTTTTACATCACCTTGAATAGTTTTAATGGCAATCGTACCTTTTCCTGTCACTTGTACCTTCTTGTCATCACCAAGTCGAACTTCACTTTTTTGCGATTCATCAAGATCTCTAAACAAAGACTTTAAACTGGACATATGGTTCGAACATCCACTATCAATGAACCATACACTGTACGCAATATCATCGGTATTAGTACGTGCAATGAACAACTTGCTTTCTTCCTCCACTTTATGTGTGAAATTTGCAACTCTTTGTTCCCCACCTTGCTTGCTCCAACATTGAGCCTCCTTGTGTCCATATTTCTTACAAAAGTGACATTGAATTGCACTTCTATTCTGGCTTGACTCACCAGATCGACACACATCGCCAAAATGGCATCGCCCTCTACCAGTTTCACCAAATCTACCTTTGCTTCTACCATTATCACAACCTCGACCTCGATAACTAAATCTACCACCTGTGCCATGACTACCAAAATTTTCATTTCTTCCTCTAGTAGAAGACTCTTTCACTTGGAAGGCCTTCTCTTCAACTTTAACATCACCCTTTTTTACCCAACTTTCATGAGCCAACAGAGTGCCCATCAAATCTTCAAAGGTGTAATTAGAAAGGTCCTTTGACTCCATAATTGCAGGCACCACATGATCCCAATCTTTGTTCAAACTTCTCAATACTTTACTCACCACATCCTCATTACTAATTCTTTCACCATATGACTTCATCTGACTAACAATTTCAGTGACTCTTGATAGATAAGCTTGCACAGATTCTTTTTCTCCCATAGTTAATTCACAAAAACTTTGACGAAGAGTTTGTAGTAGTACCTTTATAACCCTCTAGCCACCCAAATACTCTTGCTTGAGTATCTCCCAAGCTTCATGTGCAGTAGAAGCTGCTGAAATTCTGGGAAAAATATCATTATCTAATGCCGACTAAATGAGAAATAACGCCTTTGCATCTTCCTTGCGATTCTCCCTTAACGGTTGATCAGGCACTACGGGTGCCGGAGTCAGTTCTTTATAGCCGATCTCCACCAAATCCCAAACTCTTGGGACTTGAACATTGTCTTCATTTTAAGACTCCATAAGTGATACTTTTCCCCCTTAAAGATTGGAAATAAGGGCTGAGATGAAGAATTCGTGCTATTGCTTGCCATAATCTTCACTCAAATTTTGTGAATTTTGTATTGATAGTGTTTAGGTGGACTTTAACCTGGAGTATTTAAGCTCTGATACCATAAATGTTGGGAAACAGAATAATACTCTACTATATTATATGGAATGGTGGAGGAAAAGATTTTCTCACTCTCTATTTTTCAAACTTACAGAAGGTATATATAGCAACATTACATGTAACTATAAGAAAACCAAAAGACTTAAACTCATGAAGAGACTAAGAAGGTGAACCGTTAGACTATCCACCAATTATTATGCACTTAATTTAAAACAGTAACAGTAACTTTGAATTACTTCACTCAATAGTTTGTAGTTGGCCCTAGAGGAAAAGACCCGTATAATTATTCTGAGGCCTTTTCAACGGAGGACCCCTGATCAAGGTCGCGAAATTGGATAGTATTTAACGTTGTTGCCTGTTACTAGCCTACTAGGTGATGTTTGAGTCTCTACACCAATGTGAAAATAAGAAAATCAGAGAAAAATGTACTAATTGACAATATTCACTAAACAACGCATCGTCGTGGTAATTCAGTTACAACATATACTATGCTAGTTCTGCATGCCTGCTAGGATGCATTATGCAACGAACAAGGACTAGTATTCTTCAGCATACTAATTGATATAACGTCTAGTCATAAATTGGAAAATCATTGCCTACTAACACTAATTTTCCATCTTATGCCAATCTGAATTTAATAGACAGACAATTTTGATATTGCGGACAACTACTTAGCGAACTTCTAACTTCTTAATTGACCAATAACATTATCATGTCATAAATGGTTTAATTTTTCATATAAGCTAGTATCGAGGCTTGTACTCCCTCCGTCCCATAATATAGTGCTTGAGTCTATTTTTCACGGAAATTAATGTAAATAGAATCGAAGAGAAAAGTAAATACTTTTTATACATCTATAGAAATATTGTATGAAAAAGGTGATTTAGGAGAGAGAAGGAAAAATAATTGGTGAAAAGGTACATGTAACCCTAGGGTTTAATAAACAACTCAAAAAACTATTTTCAAGAAGCAAATAAATGATGATGACATGATTATCAAGACAAATCACGAAAAAAATATGGAATTAACTATAGGATTTTTCGTGTGGAAGAACCAATTAAAATAGGGTTTTTTTTGTAGGGAAACACCACTTAATTTTTTTTTGATAGAAGGACCAATTATAATACTTCCGTTGGTAACTTAACACCACATTACGATTTCCGGCCAAATTGTCAACTTTTCGGCGTTGACAATTTCTTTACCTCCAAAACCTCGGTTTCTTTTGTTTATCCTCCTCCCCCACCCTACGCCCTACCCATCGAAACCCCCCTAGTCCCTTACCCTAAATTCCTCTCATTCTCCTTCTCTCTCCTTTTCCTAGCTTCATCCTTCTTCTTTACCTCCCAATCTCAAATCCTCCAATCCCTTCTGCACTAGTTATCGCTCTATCTCTCTCTCTCACTCTCTCTCTCTCCTCGTGGATCCCTGCTCTCGTGCTTCATTTTATGGTTCCTTTGGGTGGGGGTAGGGGGGAGGAGGATTCCGATGGGGTATCTGTAGGGGTGGGAGAGGAGGATTCCGATGGGTAGGGCGTAGGGGTGGGGGAAGGAGGATTTTGGTGGTAGGTCGTAGGGTGGGAGGAGGATTCCAGTGGGTAGGTTGTAGGGGTGGGGGATGAGGAGAAACAAAAAAATTGACGTTTTGGACGGAAATATAAGTGAACGCCGAAAAGTTGACAACTTGGTTGGAAAATCGTAATGTGGTGTTAAGTTGCCAACATAAGTATTTTAATTGTCATTCCCTCAAAAAAAAAAAAAAAAAAAATTAGTGGTATTTCCCCACAAAAACCCTATTTTAATTGGTGCTTCCCCACAAATCACCCTTAAACATATCATCAAGCTCTATATTTTAAGACACCCAAAATGGAAATCAAACACTATATTATGAGACAACTAGAGTAATAAGTATGACATGCCTGCTCTAATAGCTCAACATTAAAAGGTAATTAAACCCCAACGAAAAGCTCAATAAAAGCTCAATAAATTACCTCATACAATAGTATAACCAAATAATTTGTTGGCAAAAGTCGAGAATCAACAGACCCTTCATTAGCACTTCGAAGATAACGTCATGTGAGAAAGACTTTTCTCCCTTTCTTTAATATCACAATACGAAGAGATACTAGATCATAAAATCTGAACAGGATTTTAACCCATTAAACATATAGGTCTTAGCAAGTTTCATCAGTTTTTTTGTCAATTTCTAAGTGAAGGATATTCGATAAAAGCTGGATCCGTTCTTTTAATTTGCATCATTTAGCTTTTTTCTACTAGTGAAAAAAATAGATTTTGTGTTCTAAAAAACGATTTTCAGCTTACCTCTTCGGACAAATTAGGATGACAATATGTATGATGATCTGGTATTAAAATGGAAAGACACGATTATATATCAACAATAACGTAATTTCTTCCATCATTTTCAGGTAGCAGGCATATATACTTGGTCTTACGTATATATTATTATGAAAAGGTTAGCTGAAAAGAACAATGAAGTTGACACCCATCACTCTGTGGTGACTATAGGGTCTTCTAGTGAAGCATCAGATCTCACAGAAACATTACTGAATTCTACGGTAATAAATAATTTATTTTGATCATCTAACACAATTATTATTTTTACTTAATCTTTATACCTTCTTTATTCTTCTTTTTCTTTAAAACGACACTACTACAAAAAAGGGCAAAGATAACTGTTAAATAAGGCTTTACATAACAGTTTTGAGGTGTTATCCAAGTCAATGTAATGTAAAGTAAACATAACACCTGATGAAAGTGTTATGTTTGCCAGAGAAAACATAATAGTTATTTGTAATACATGTTATGCCATTAGATAACACATTTTATAAATAAGTGTTATGTTTGCTATTTATATATAACACTTATCTTGAATAACTGTTATGTTTTCCTATAATATATATAACATATATTACCTATAACTGTTATCTATGATAATTTTTTTTTAAATAATGAAATTATCATTTCACGCATATATTATTGGCCGTAGGCAGCACACAGATATTAACAGTACAATAACTGTATCTGTTGTATAATCCATACTCAACCCATAAGATCTTAACCAATAAATTGAATTGATATTCCAAACTTCCAAAATTCTTTATATTACAAAATAATTCAACTAATATTCATAAATCTAATTAAACTTCTAAAAAGAACTACTATATATACATATCAATATTAATCTAAATCATAAACAAGATCAAATCTATCCTATAACCACATCCACATGATATCAATATCCAAATCCAAAAATATAATGTATGTCCAAAAGTGGATTAAGGTTAAAAAAATTAGGCGAAAAGTTATAACTCATTCATCATTTGTGCTTCATGTTGATCTCCGACATATTAATCCACAAATCCCTGAGTTCATCAATTTCTCCTGAGAATAGTTTGGACCAATGCTTGATGATACTACAATAAAGGTAATCACAAAATAAGTACTCATATACAAAAACTTGAAAAGTAATTAAACTTTAATAATATATGCACAAATTACTTATCATAGTTGTGGCAAGATCTTCAGATATAAAATAATAATCAAGTATTTTCAACCAATTTATCCAAATTGCTCTTCATATCTCTAATATAATATAGATATAAATCTACAGTCTAAAAGATTCGTAATCATATAGAAATTAAAAAAAGCCAAATTATAACTAATGTTCAAGTACCTTATCAATAAGTCGTCTTAACTGTACCGTCTCAAGCATGTAGCGACACACATAATATCCACAGTCTAGAGCCAAGCGGTTGACGAGGGCATTATACACAAGAAATCACAAATACTTAATATAACAATGAAAAATATTTGCGTTATCAAAATAATGAAATGAAAGTCAGATACCTCTATTTATCCATCTAATTTCGGGATTCTTTTTTATCTTCTTGATATATTTTCGTGATACGTGCTAAATTTGATAATTCCCCTATGTGTTCATAAGTTTAGGCAAATAATAAAATAGTATTAATAATAAAATAGTATATTAATAATATCAAGAACCCAATATCAACTGAAACAAGATAAATGATTAAAACCTGATGGCTGAGAAACACCAAAAGGCATTTTGGGGGTAATCATGCAACTAATGGGTAATAGAGATTGACCTTCAGCCTAAGCAGAGATGTAATGGGTAGGAGGATCGAATATTGATCTCTGCTAATTATAACTACTTGACTCAACTCCAATAAATATGCATCAATTTTTTAAAATTTGAATGAGCAATTCCAAGACGCTAGTTTCAAGCATTAAGAGGCATGGTCGACATCAAAACGGGTTTACTTAAATTAATTAAACTACACTAACAGTTCAACTATGTGTCTAAGCAATAATACCAACTCAAATAATTGCATCGATCCATTGCAAAATTAAGAAATTGGTCCCAAACTTCCCTTATATAATAGGGTATGATAGTAGCCACTGCCAGTTCAGAATATCTCTACTATCCATGTCTTATAGTAGGAAGAGGGAACAATGAAACATACCCCCTAGCTTTATGAAGAACTTTATGCGTTGAGTAAAAAGTAGCTACTGTCATACCCTTCAACAAAAACATCCCTATCTTATAGATGCTACAAACAGGTGTCTACCAATGAAAAAATACATGTGGCTAACTTGACTTGTAATAATATCATTTATTATATCAACTTTTTCTTTGTTATGTTCAAGATGATAATTAAAATGTCTGAATATGTCTACTATCCTAAATTCCTAATTAACAGTAACCTCAATTCATGAGGGAGGGGAAATTGAAGAGGGGAGCAGGTGCAATTCTTAGTTTGGATCCTAAACGAAAAACAATGCAAAATGACATTAGACTTGAGTTACTCTAGAGACAGTTTATAACTGAGGTTATGAACATGGCATACATATCGAAAGCAAACACAAACAAGTCTTGGTGGGATGCAAAGTACATAAAAGAATTGCAATATCTTAATATGACCAACAGCAATGGAAGAAGAGAACTAGCTAGCGCCTAGCAGCTTCAAACGCAAGAACAACCTTTCACATACAGCTCTGGAAATCATATCAATATATAACAATAGTTTAGAAAATTGGAGTTCACAAATACAAGGCTACTGGTATGATTCTCACTTTGGGTGCGAGAGGTCACGAGTTCAATACTAGGAATCCCAATAAATAGACTGTAGAAGCCTTTTTTTTCCATCCATTGACTAACAAACGTTGTAGCTCTGTCATATAAAACTACCCTCACACATCAAAAGGCAGAAGAGTTCAACATTTTGCAGAGATGGAATTTTCAGTTTATGTTCAAGAGAAGTACACCAAGTCCACCAATGAAAAAAAAAAAGGAAAAGGAGAAAGAATTGCAAATGGCAGAAAAATATTTAGTGCATTCTTACAGTTGAAAAGTCAGTTAACAACTAGGTTATAAGAAATTATGATGGGTATTTTCAGAACTGTGGAGAAAGAAGAAAAAAGAAAAAGATCCTTGCCAATCTTCTAATATTGTAGGTCCCCAAGAATTCTTTAATGGAGGGAGAAACATCATCACCTAAAGCTCAATCTGTGGAGTCATCCTCGTGCAGCACAGACACAAACAACATGCAAATGATACCATTTCCAGGTTCAGTTGAGCATAAATGTCCATCTTTTGAAGATAACAACTTTACCTATCTGGCCACCAATTCCCTTAAACACATACTACAACAGCATGGACTGGCAACACCAGACAGTTTTATCAATGACTTCCCATCAATGATCAATATTCCTAGTTTGTACTGCCGCTAGCACATGTAGGAAGAGAAGGGGCTTATTGCTATAAAACTAATTAATAACATTAACGCAATTCATCCAGTAAAGCGAAAATGCAAGTAGAAACAATTGGATGTCTATTTTACAGTGAATATATACTCACAGTTGAAAAGTAGATACAAGAGATGCACAACTTCTTTCCGACATAAAATCCCAACTTCCTTTCTCAACAATAAAGCAACAGCTTCAAAAACAAGTGAGCCCCCAAACCTGATTCATCATGTAGGAAAGAATTCTTCAAATTGCGAAATCTCATTAAAAATTTAAAAGTAAACTTCATAAATTACACATCAACATCTTCATAACCACCGTCATCTACTTCTTCATAACTACCCATATCCATTCCCGTGGTAGTTCCTCTGATATAATCCAAATCGATATCATTCAAGTCATCAACAGGAACTGTAGAGTGTGGTCTGACCCAAATAAGACAGAGCAAAGCAGAGCTCAACATTCGAGTAAAAATATGGGAAATGCCAGTAGAAATCAAGCTGAGATTAAGTAAGAAATTCGAGCAAACAAGATCAAGTTTCAATCAGAAATTTAAGCAACAAAATCAAGTAAAAATTCGACCATTAAATCAATAGCAAAATCGAGCAAAAAAGCAAAGCAACAAAATTTCCCAAATAACCGAGCAGCAACATAGCACAAATTCGAGTGAAATTCAAGTGGGTTAGCATAATTTCCACTTAGAAATAACAAATTCACAATCATTCCAATCAGAATTTAATAAGAAATCAGAAAAAAATAAGCAGTAATTCTTCTAAATAGGCGCTTTGAATGAAAAAAATGCAAACCTCAAAACTTGTGATTATTTCGTGTTGGATAATCTAATAGTTTAACTTGAGTATTTGATTGGCCCGATTAGTAGAACGATTCCAGTAGATCGATTAGCACCTAGCAACAAGTTTTTTGGGACAAAGAGGAGAGACTGAGAGTAAGAGAGAGAAATATTAGGGTTTCAGTGAAGTGAAAATGAAATTAGACACAGGAATTGTCGTCGGAGATGAATTTGTCACAGGCCGAATAAATTTGTCTGCTGCAATGGAATTTGACATGGGATTTGTCGTCGGAGATGAGATCCGAAGGTAGAAAGGGGAACCGCAGGTAGCAACGGTGAGGGGTACACAGTAACTGGCAATTGAACTTGAAAAAAAAAAGATACGTATAAGTGCTCCTAATTTTTAGTTACGGCAGTTATTTTTTTTCAATTTAATTATTTTGACAAATTCATTATTATTAATAATAAAAAAAGATAACAGTTTTTATTATTCTCATTAAAATAAATTAAAACATCACAAGCAAAGATAACAGACATCAAAATAAGTGTTAAGTGATATATTCTCAATACAACTTAAGATAACTGTTACACGGGTAAAATGTTAAATTTAGACTTTACATAACGTTTGCTTAAATACGAGTTAATTTAGGGGTGTTATGTTTGCCCTTTTTTGTAGTAGTGCGAAAAATCAAAACGAAGTTGTATATACTTGTTTTTATAGGTTGGGGGCCTTGTGTCCATGTCAGAAAAGATCGAGAATGGAGCACTTCGATTCATCAACACACTCACGAGTATCAATTTACGGATGTTGTTCACACCAACTAATATTGGAGTGGTAAGTTCTAACACCTAGAGCTTGTTACAATTTTCAGACCATTTCCTTTTCTTTACATAATGAAGAAAGTGTTGCCTGATATGTTGAGATGCAATTTAAATGACATTTTTGTAGGACTACATTCAACAATCGTTAATATCTCTTGAAAAAACTAAGACCCTGATAATATTTTATTTTTCATCCTACATGTCAGCACGTACACTAGTCAAATACATTGTTGTGGGTAAAAAATGTAAACTTGCATGTGAATTTATTATTCTTTTGTTTTCTTCGTTATGCATTTGTCATAATCGGATGAAAATGTGTCCTTATATTGGGAAAACTTTTGAATTTTGCTCTTCAGGGCTTCGGAACTTATTAGTGTCATCCTAACTACGTATTATTATACATAGTTAAATACTTTGATTTCCTTCCTTTCCCTCCCCTTTTCTTTTCAACCAATCAATCCAATTTCCATTCCCCCCTACATTATCCAACAACTAATACCATTAGCAGCACCACCACCAGCACTGGAAGAGCCACCATCACAACCACCAACATCATAAGCGCCACAACCACTACCATCAGCAACACTTCCACAACCATCACATAGGCATTTGTTTTACCTGAAAACACCAGACGTTTGTTTCATAAGCCTACCCCTAGGTTGAGCATCTAAAACACACGCCTCACCTATGTCGCAAATATCATGACCTAAGCTTAGGTGTCTAAAGTAGACGCTTGACTAAAGATTTAACAAAAATCACGCCATATTGGCCAAAATTTGAGGAGACAAAAATAGAGGAAATTTTTGGCCAAAAAACTTATAATGGGGTGATGATGGTGCGAGGAAATGAAGAAAGAGGAGGTAGATGGGAAGTGAATGATAAGGGGAAAAGAGGGGAAAAAAAAGAGAGAGGAGTTGGAGTGGTTCTTGGTTGAAAAATTTGTAATGGTGGTGGTGGCTCTTATGAGGTTGGAGTGGGAGAAGCAGAAGTTGGTGATGGTATAAGGAAAGAAGAAAGAGGGAGAATGTGAGTGTATCCTTATACGTACTTGATACTAGATTAATATTGTAATGTATGAACTAGTACAAAATCATTGATTTGCGTCAGGCTGGGACCACAATTTGCGTCGGACATCGGTCCGACATCACATGCCTCGACGAACATGACAGAGATGTAATCTGCGTCAAATAAGAAACGACGCATATCATGTACTATTTGTGTCGCACCCACAGCTACGAGCAACGCAAATAGCCCACACCAGATATTGTGCGCAGGGCCATTTGCGTCATATACTAGGTGTTGTGCGACGCAATCGACACACCATTTGCATCGGACATGCCGCAGGATCCGATGCGAATGCCTCTACATACCAGGAAGCAAATGGCCCTAGCGTTGGGAGGGAAAAGCTTGATAAGCGTTGGGCGAAGTTACACTATCTGATGCAAATTAGCTAATTTGTATTAAAAAAAATTAAATCAAACAACAAAAAAGCACATCAAATCAGATCTGACAACTGCCCCAATTTTCACACTAAGTTTCACAATTAGATTAATTACAAAATAAAAATTAAATTCAACAAAGTATGTATAATGAAAAATACAATACTCTGATACAATGATGAAGCCTACATCAGGTGTTCTTTGTCTATCACCAACTAAACTGACTTATCTAATACTTGTAATTTACAATGAGAGAAAAAAAGGAAAAAATTCCGTAAGTTCTGAGATTTGAAATTCAATATATATGTATATATATATGAATTTACCTCAATTGTATTGAACAAATATGTAAAAAAAAATGTAAAAACCGAGCAGAAAAAGACAAGAAGAAATTCATCGGAAGGAGATTACAGGATATGGAGAACGAACACCGACTTTCACCGACGAATCGTATTGGACCTACTAATTCCAGCTCACCACCCACCTAACTGATTATTGTTACACATCTAATTGATTATTGTTATATCTTGTTACATGTTAGTTAGGTGGTTAAGTTAGTTATCAATCATAGCTCAATGTATCCTTTAGCTATAAATACTTGTGTCTCCTATCACTGTAATCATGATTTTACTGAATAAAATTCTCCCTGAAGCTCTTTAGCTTAATCTCTTCTTTCTTATATTTCTTATTCTACAGTTTATAATATTCTGAAACTGTAGAAATTATCAAGGTATCAAAGCAAAATTTATTCTGCGATCCTGAAATTAATTAAGTTCTTCCTGTGCAATTCTTCAAAATCATCCTTCTGAGATCAATTGAGTTCTTCATCTGAAATTCTGAAATATTGAAGCAGAAAATACAATCTCCAGTTAAATCATCTTCATTCCAGGTGTATTCTTCTCTTTTACTGAAATTTGATCATTAATCTGAGTTCATTTGAACTAAAATCATTGAAATTGTGCTAGTTGTTGCTTCTTGATTGTGATCTTGCATCAATTTTCACTCTGAAATTCATTGAAACTGTGAGAGAAATCTCAATTTTCGGTCTCTGATTACTTGCAAAATTGTTTTCAAGATTGAAAATCTTGATTATTCTTCTGAACC
The DNA here is from genome assembly GCF_026745355.1 of Beta vulgaris subsp. vulgaris. Taxonomy (NCBI): domain Eukaryota; kingdom Viridiplantae; phylum Streptophyta; class Magnoliopsida; order Caryophyllales; family Amaranthaceae; genus Beta; species Beta vulgaris. The sequence goes on along the minus strand of NC_079207.1, from coordinate 19,748,498 downwards.
TTTCTTTTCTCATCAAATTCAAATCACAATCATTCTTGAAAACGAAACATCTAGTTCTACACTACCACTAAATCAGGATCCTATAGTGTGTACTATATTCATCCTGCAGATGCAATTTCCAATCAATTAGTATCTGTAAAGTTTAATGGAAGTGCATTCAATGATTGAAAGAGATCAATGATGATCTCTTTATCAGCCAAAAACAAACTGAAATTTGTTGATGGTAGTCTAGATATTCCTGCAATAGGAACATCTGAATACGTAGCTTGGGAGAGATGCAATAATCTGGTCATATCTTGGTTAATTGCTAACCTAGACAACACTGTGAAGAAGAGTGTTCTATTCTTTGATACTGCAATAGATGTATGGAAAAATTTAGAAGAGAGGTTTGAATACTCTTCAATGACACAAGTTTTTGCACTGGAGCAGAAACTCGCTAAAATCAGTCAAGTCACAGCTAGTGTGTCTGAATTTTATACACAACTCAATGCAAAACAATCTGGTATGAAATTAACGATGCCAATCCATTGCCATTTTGTTCTTGCTATAAGTGCACTTGCAACCTGACACAAAAGATACATACAAGGGAACAGGAACAAAGGCTAATTCAGTTTATGATGAAACTGAATGATAGTTTCTCTACTGTGAGGGGAAACATACTCATGACACAACCTCTTCCAAAGGTTGCACAGGCCTACATAATTTTTGCACAGGAAGAAAGACACAAAAAAGTGACTTCTCTTTCTTCTGGCAATGAATCATTGGCATTTGCTGGTGCAGACAGAAGAGCTTACAAACCTTATCAGAATCCTCAGAAATCCTATGTTCCCACAAAACCTCCTACTCTCTCTAGCAATAAGAGACCTCGATTATTCTATTTTTGCAACCATTGCAAGATACCAGGTCACAGTACGGAAAGGTGCTTCAAACTTCATGGATTTCCACCTGGCTTCAAGGGTTTTAAAGATAGAAGAGTATCAGCTGTTACTCACTTAGCATAACAACAAGAATTTGATGCTTCTGAGCACAAACCAAATTCATTAAATCCCAACCTACTTCTCTTTCACCTGAACAAATCAATCAACTCATGAGTCTTCTTCAGCAACAACATACTACTACTGCAGAACCCACACTAGGGAGTCATGCTCTCATGGCAGGTACATATTGTTTTTAACAAGCAATAATAATATACCATATTTGCTCAAATTTATCCTTATTTCACACATATGAGCCCACAAATGACACCACTCAAAACATAACAATCCCTGATGGTAAACAAATTCCAGTCAAACATATTGGCTCCATATATCTCACACAAACTATTCCCCACACAAATGCTCTTCACATTCTTGACTTTCATTTCAATCTTTTGTCTGTCCATAAACTTTGTGCAGACTTAAATTGTCAAATTACATTTACTCACAATGAATGTTTTCTTCAGGGGCTGACATGTCCTTCAATGCTTCTTGGTAGTTTGCAAGGAGGTTTATACAATGTCACACCTCCTAAACTTCATTCAGTGGAGCCTTCTTCTTTTGATAACAAAGTTGCTTGTCTTTTTGCTGTTGATATAGCTAAACTTTGGCATTTACGTTTAGGACATCTTCCTTTTTCACAATTACAACATATCTTACCTGATTGTAATGTTCACTCTTGTAAACATGACATTATCTACCAAATTTGTCCTGCAGCAAAACAAACTCGAAAACCTTTTCCAGTCAGTAGTACTAAAACTTCTAAACCTTTTGAGTTGTTGAACATTGATGTGTGGGGTCCTTACAAGGCCAAAACACACACTGGATGTAATATGTTTTTGACTATAGTGGATGATTACACTCGTTTCACTTGGGTGCATTTTCTTAAAAGCAAATCAGATTGCCCTCTTATCCTTGATACTTTCTTTAATTATGTGCACACACAATTTAATGCTTGTTTTATCTCTGTGAGATTTGACAATGCACAAGAACTGAAGGAAGGGGCTATAAAGAAACTTTATGAGCAAAGAGGGATTCACCATCAAACAAGTTGCTCAGACACACCTCAACAAAATGGTATTGTTGAAAGAAAACACACACTTGTTAGAAACTACCAGGGCCATCTTCTTTCATTCTAATGTACAAACAAGGTTTTGGGGAGACTGTATAGTTTGTGCAGCCTACCTGATTAACAGAATGCCACAAAAAAGTCTCCAATTTGCCACACCTTATTACAAAATGTTCCAAAAGCACCCTACACTTGATCACCTAAAAGTCTTTGGCTGTCTATGTTACTTATCAACTACTAAGGTACATAGGTCCAAACTTGATCCTAGAGCACACCCTGGTGTTTTTCTTGGTTATTCAGTAACTCAAAAGGGTTACAAAGTCTTGGATCTCATCACTAATCAAGTCTTAATTTCAAGGGATCTTAATTTCAAGGGATGTCACCTTTCATGAAAAACATTTTCCTTTTCATCTTCTCCCTACTGATTCTCCTTCTATTGCTGACTTCATTTTTGTTCCAAGTACTACTCATACCTTCTTTGATGATGATTATCCTACTCCTTCTCATACCACTACATCTTGTAACCCATTATCACACCATACATCAGATTCCCCTTCTCTTGCTCCTTCTACTACTGATTCCTTGGACGATACACATATATCTTCTTCTTCTGTTCCTCCTAATACATTACTTCATCTCAGTCCTTTACTCTCATCATCTTCTTCCACTTCTGATCCACCCCCTATAAGACACTCCACCAGAACTATCAAACCTCCCTCATATCTCACTAATTATCACTGTAATACAGTGGTTTCTACACCTCTCCCTCAACATTTGTGTAACCTGGTTTCATTTTCTTCTTCTTCTCCTTCCGACAAAGCTTTTCTCTCTACTTCTTCTTTTGATATTGAAGAACCTACTTCTTATGTTGAGGCTTCTACTAAGCCTGAATGGATCCTTGCTATGGACAAGGAGATCACTGCTCTCACAGATAATCATACTTGGGATGGAGTTCCTTTACCTACTAGAAAGAAAGCTATTGGGAATAAGTGGGTATACAAGGTTAAACTGAATGCTGCGGTGATGGTTCAGTGGAAAGATGCAAGGCCAGGCTAGTTGCCAAAGGATACAACCAAAGACATGGCATTGACTATGAAGAGACATTTTCACCAGTAGTCAAAATGTCAACTATTAGATGTCTCATTACTCTTGCTACTCAGAAACATTAGCCTATCTACCAACTTGATGTCAATATTGCTTTTCTCCATGGAGATTTGCATGAAGAAGTGTACATGAAAGTGCTTGCTGGATTCAGAAATCCTAATAACTATGTTTGCAAGGTGAAAAAAATCATTATATGGGCTTAAACAAGCCTCAAGACAATGGTTTGCCAAATTAGTGAGTGAACTCACTGCCCAAGGTTTCTCTCAGTCAAAAATGACTATAGCCTCTTCATAAAAAGAATTGATCTTCACATCACCATTGTTGCAGTGTATGTGCATGATATCCTACTCACAAGCATAGATGCAACCTCCATTACAGCCTTGAAAGCTCACCTTCACCATACTTTCAGCATCAAGGACCTGGGCATTCTCCATTATTTCCTAGGGATAGAAGTAGGTTATGATCCTGAAGGTGTTATTCTTAGCCAACCAAAATTTACCAAAGACCTACTTGCTGAATGTTCCCTTGACCTTTCTCAAAAAGCTACCACTCCTCTCCCTGTTTCCCTCAAATTACAAGCAAATGCAGGAGATGTTCTTTTTGAACCAGACCTTTATAGATCATTAGTTGGCAAGTTAAATTTTTTAATAAATACTAGACCTGATCTAGCCTACACAGTCCAAACCCTCAGTCAATATATGCACAATCCCATAACCTCTCATCTTCAAGCCCTCACTCATACTCTCAGATACCTTAAACACACTCAAGGGCAAGGTATATTACTCACTAGTGTTGATTCTCTTACACTATAGGCTTTCTCTGATTCTGACTGGGCTGCCTGTATTGACACCAGAAGATTAATTACTGGCTATCTTCTTCTCTTTGGCAAATCCCCAATTTCTTGGAAATCCAAGAAACAAGGCACTATCAGCAACTCTTCTTCAGAGGTTGTATACAAAGCTATGGCATCAGCAGCTGCAGAAGTCACTTGGGTTGTGAGACTCTTGGAAGAGTTGGGTGTTACAAAACTCAAACCTGTCACTTTATTTTGTGACAATCAGAGTGCTTTGCATATTGCTAGGAACCCTGAGTTCCATGAAAGAACCAAACACATTGACATTCACTGTCATTTCACAAGAGATAAAGTTCTGGAAGGTCTTTTACAGTTGTCTCACTTACCTACCAGCTCTCAGCTTGCAGATGTGTTTACAAAGTCTCTTTCTTCTCGACATTTCAGACAGCTCTTGTCCAAGTTGGGCATGGTTGCACCACCACCCAACTTGAGGGGGGGGGGGGTATTGGATTTACTAATTCCAGCTCACCACCCACCTAACTGATTATTGTTACACATCTAACTGATTATTGTTACATCTTGTTACATGTTAGTTAGGTGGTTAAGTTAGTTATCAATCATAGCTCAATGTATCATGTAGGTATAAATACTTGTCTATCCTATCTCTGTAATTATGATTTTACTGAATAAAATTCTCCCTGAAGCTTCTTAGCTAAATCTCTTCTTTCTTACATTTCTTATTCTACAGTTTATAATATTATGAAACTGTAGAAATTATCAAACCGAACAATTCGATTTATTTGGAATTCCTTTGATTTTGAAGTGTTGTGCGACATCAAATTCAGCTTTACAACACTAGATTCAAATACCCAAAACAAAAATTCCATAATAAATCTAAACCTTAAATTTCAATAAAATCAACCTTTGCAGCAATGGTGATACGATCTCCACCTTCACCAGATTCAAATACCCAGAACAAATTTCTCGACCTTAATGTCCCTTATAGGGTTTGAAAGGTTCTTCACCGGCACCTGCATGCATTTAAGAGGAGAAAGAAAATCAAAACCTTAGAATCCATTAAAATCAACGTTAGGAGAGTGAAAGGAGAGATAGATTAACTTTAAGAAGCGAGAGAGAGAGAGATAGAGAGAGAGAGAGAGAGAAATCACTCATTTCTATGAGTTGGGAGTAGCAACCGAATGAGGAAGAAGAGAAGAGAGAGAAAGTGTTTGTGCGATGCAGAAAAGAATGATAGGTTAGGGTTTGAGAGTTTGAGGCAACTAGAAAATTAAAAGGGGGAGGTGGGGAAAGTGTGTCGGATGGGCAAAGTAAGTCCGACGCATATAGTTGCTCCTTTTTTAAACTTGGGCCAAGCATTTGCGTCGAGTGGGCCAATTAAATCCGACGCAAATCATAGTATACAACAATTTGCATCGCATATCGCGTACCTTCGATGCAAATCGCACCCATTTGTTTCACTGTTTTGCGTCGAATGCACCATAAATCCGACGCACATAATTAAGATTTGCGTCGTACCCCCTTAGTATCCGACCCCAATGATGCACCCATTGACATCTACATCGGTTTCTCAGTTGTGCAACGCAATTCAAGAGATGCAAATTAACGTTTTTCTACTAGTGATTTAGTCATTCAAGATCCTTTTAAAAAATGCTTTTTATGATTAAAGTTTTTCTATAAAGTAAGATAAAGCCCCTTGCAATTAGAGGGAAATTAGAGATCCCTTGCACATGTGAGACTCGATCATAATTAAAGTTTTTTTTTTATATAAAGTAATATGAAGTCCCTTCAAGTAACCAGGGGGAAATAGGAGATCCCTTGCATGGGTAAGACTTGATCCCATGATCTTTGGGATTGGAGATGATGCTAACACGACTATTTAATATAGTGCGTTAAAGTAACATTGTTAAAGATTTGATCACGTGACTTCAAGTTTATATAATAAAGTATTAACTACTAAACCAAGTCATTTTTAGTAAAATTTTTTCATAATTAAAGTACGACTATAATTCCAATGGATGTACATCTATTGGATACATAGTGTATTTGTGTATGTATACATGTTACTTTTCCACTAACTTTTTTCCTTTTTAATATAGATAACTGGACTGGTCATCGGAGTAGCCCCTTTTTTGAAGAACTTGGTAGTCGGTAGTAATGCTCCTCTTCGTATTATATACAGTGCGTCTGATATACTAGGGTATGTATTTTTTTTAATAAAAGTAATTATTTTAATCATGTTTGCTTGTCTTTAATTTATTTTAATTTAGTTTACAGAACATTAAGTCACATGATTAAGTTCAAATAATCTATAAGTTTAATTCATTGTCACAATAGTTTGATAGAGTATCTAATTCAATTCGATTAGAACTCACCCTTATGTCTATTATGATTTATGATTTATGATTTATATGGTTTTCTTTAAGTTCGATATTAAATGCATTGGTCGGCTTCATGGTGTTATGAGCGTACGCATGGGGTAGAAATTAGTTATCCATATGGAGATGATTTATTACTCATTTGATATTTGTTATCAGATTTTCTTCGTTACTCAAAGTACACTATTACATTAGCCACACATATCGAATTGAGCGATTACAATATCAATATGTTGTCGTTTGGAGATGAGCTATTACTCATTTGGTCACTGTTATCAAATTTACTTCGTTACTGAAAGTACACTATTAAATTAGCCACAGATATCGAAATAAGCGATTACAATATCAATCTATTGTCGTTTATAATTTTTAAATTTGTTTTTTTAAAAAATTAATAGCAAATAAATGTATATAGTAAAAATGTTTATAGATTTCTATTATTAATTCTTAATATGTATTACTTATATTATTATGCTGCTGGTGTAATAAATAAAACTTTGTTAGGTTTGTTACTTCTTTAGTTATACAGATGCCATGTTAATAGAATTAGTTAGAGGTAGTTAGTCTTTCTAGTATAGAAACTACTCTAAGCTTGTCATTCAATCTAAGGGAAATTAGCTTACATTTCCTATCAAACACTTCCTCCTAATTCATGGATCATTTTCTGAAAATTGAGAGAAAGTGTTTAATCATTTCCTGAATGAATTCAGTTTGTTACAAAATATGATGAACCTCGGAGAAGAAAATACTTGAATTCATTTAGGGAATGATCGAAAAACATCTTAGCAAGCTCTGGTTAATCAAAGAATGTTCCTGGTTAATCTTCAATCTTGAAGAATCAATAGCTAAAAGTGTTATGTTCTTAGTTATGCTTTAGACATTTGGAAAGAATTAGAGGAAATTGTTTGATATGCTTTGATGGCTCATGTTTGCACATTAGAACAGTGAGATAACTCAAGGTTCATAAAGTATAGCTGAATTTTACACTAACATACAAATAGTATGGGATGCTTTGAATGATGCACATCCTCTTCCAACTTGTACATGTAATAAGGGTACATGCAATCTTAGTAAGAAAATTATTGACAGACAACAAGAGAATAGGTTAATACAATTTATATATGATGAAATTAAATGAAATTTTTTCTATTGTAAGAGGTAGTGCGTTGATGCTACAACCTCTACCTAATATCACACAAGCCTATAGTCTTTTCTCTCAAGAACAAAGGCATAAAGAGATTACTACAACATCCAATCAGACTGAAACCCTTGTATTCCTTGCTGATACTCAGAAAAATGGCAACAACAGATACAAAGCTTTTGGTAACTTTTAGAGGTGTAATCAAAGATCTTTTGAGAAATCCTTTACATCTAGCAATAACACTGGTTATTCCTTCTGTGGCAAGAAAAGACTTGGTGCAAATTATTACTACACTCATTGTAAAGTCCCTAGGAATAGTAATGAAAGATGCTTTAAGCACCATGGCTATCCACCTGGCTTTGAAGGCTGTAAGGACAAAAGAGTTGTTCCTACAATTGTAACTCAACCAGCTACTAATGAATCTTCTGATTCAAAGAACAATATCAATGTGGCACAATACACCCAGCTGATGGAACTGGTCAATAATACTCATAAACCAACCTTCCATCATTCTGGTACTTAGTTCATTGAAAGTGAATCTGCTTCCCATCCATGTTAGTAAGTACATTCTGTCTTTTGTCTGCTTCTAGTAATAAATGGCTCGTGGATAGTGGAGCTACTGACCATATCTTCTCATAATTGAATTGATTTACTGAATATAAAGCTCTAACTGGAACTCACAATTATATCACTATACCAGATGGTAATCAGTCATTATTTCTTACATTGGCACATTCATTCTGAACAACAATGTTACTCTTCACAGAGTATTACATCTTCCAGATTTCAAATTCAATTTGAATTTTGTGAACAAGTTATGCAAGGATCTTAATTGTGAAGTTTCATTTCCTCACAAATAATGTTTTATTTAAGATCCATTACATAACAAGAAGCAAATTCTTCTTGGTAGCTAGACAACTAGATTATATTGTGTTGAAGATAAGCCACATGATGGAGTCACTTCTATACATGTTGCCCATGTATCGACAGCTGTTGATGCTTCTTCGACATCTCCTACTTCCTCTGTTGATGCTAATAAAGCCATGCTATGGCATTTGAGGTTGGGTCACCTACCATTATCACAAATAAAGGTGATAATACTTGATTATCTTGTGAAAGAATGTATTGAGGATAGTATTTGTCAGGTTTGTCCCATCTCCAAATAACCTAGACTATCTTTGCCAAATTAATACACATACTACTTCTACTTTTCAGTTGATCCACACTGATTTCTGGGGTCCTTACAAGGTGAAAATCTATACTGTTTGTAATTGGTTCTTGACCATTATTGTAGATGAATTTTCCAGATTCTCATGGATACACTTGCTTAAACACAAATCTGATGTTGTATATGTTATGATCAATTTTGCAAAATATGTTGAAACACGATTTTATTCTAAAATTCTTTGCATCAAATTTGATAATGCCAAAGAATTGTGTGGAGGTGATATGAAATTATTCTATGAAAGCCAGGGTATTCTTCACCAAACAAGTTGTAGTGATACTCCACAACAAAATGGAATTGCTGATTGAAATCATAGGCACCTCTTAGCCACAGCTAGAACTCTTTACTTCTAAAATAAAATCACTGATAGATTTTAGGGTGATTGTGTGCTATGTGTTGTCTATTTGATAAACATAATTCCCTTGAAACCTCTACACAACAAAACACCTTATGCTACTCTGTATCAAACTGATGCTTCCTTAGATCATCTCAAGATGTTTGGATGTTTATGCTATGTGTCTTACACTAAAGTTCATGGAACCAAATCTAACCTGAGGGCTTCTCCTTGTGTTTTCATTGGCTATTCTCATCTCAAAAAGGTTACTAGGTGCTTGATATGGCAACCAACAAAGTCTTTGTCTCTAGGGATGTTTCATTCCATGTAAACTTCTTTCCTTTCCATCTTACTGTACCTCAAACTCTACCCTCTATTATCCAACTTCCTTCATCTACTTCTATACCTACCTTTGAAGATGCGATTTTTCCTTCTCATTCATCACCACCACCTCCTCCTTCTCCACCACATTTTATTCCTACATCTTCTTCTTCGCACTCAGATACATCTCCTCCTTCTAATTCTTCTCCTTCTCAACTTAATGTTTTTATATTGCTTGACCCTATAACTACACGCTCACCTGAAATAATTCGTACTCCTCCCACTAGACCTAATTGACACACATAACCTCCTTTTTACCTTACAGAGTACAATTGTCAAGTTTCTTCTCCCAACCATCCTACCATCTCTTCTCACTGGTGTAATCCATTGGCTTTTGATGACATTCTACCTCTCACAATGCTTTCATCAGTAACTCTTGTGGTATTGCACAAACTACCTCCTATGTTGAAGCCTCTACTCATCCTCTTTGGCTTGAGGCAATGAATAAAGAAAATGTTGTACATTATGCTAACAAGACATGAGAACTTGTTAAGCTCCCTAATGGTAAGAAACCTATTAGTAACAAATGGGTTTTTAAGGCGAAGCTCAAATCTTATCGCACATTGGAAAGATGTAAAGCTAGGCTAGTTGCCAAAAGCTTTAACCAGAAATATGGAGTAGACTATGAGAAATAAGGTGTTTACTTATCTTAACAACTTCTAAGAAATGGCCTTTGTTCCAACTTGATGTGAACAATGCCTTTCTACATAGAGACTTATCTGTTGATGTCCATATGAAATTACCAGATGGCATTCCTAATCCTCGCAAACTTGTTTGCAAGCTTCAAATGTTACTTTATGGCCTTAAGAAGGCTTCCAGACAATGGCATGTTAAGTTGGTTGATGCTCTTACTTCTCAAGGGTTTTCTCAATCTAAGAATGAATATAGCTTGTTTCTAAAGAAGCACAAGTGTTTGATTTGTGTTGCAATAGTTTATGTAGATGATATCATCTTAACTGGGAATGATCTTGACAGTGATGCTCTAAAATCATATCTTTATCATGCGTTTAGCATCAAAGACTTGGGAAGGCTTAATTACTTCCTTGCCATAGAAGTTTGTTATGTCCCTAAAGACATCATTCTTAGTCAAATGAAGTTCACCAAAGACTTATTTGCTGCTGCTGGCCTTGACCTTTCTAAAAAGGCTATTACTCCTCTTCCTCTTAATCTAAAGCTCCAAGATTCTGAACGTGTTATCTTGTTTGACACTGGACATTATATGTCTTTGGTTGGCAAACTTAATTTTCTCACCAATATCAGACCTGACCTCTCTTATGCAGTTCAAAGTCTAAGCTATTTTATGCAACCTCCTAAAGCTTCTCATTTTGCTGCCTTACATCACACTTTAAGATACATACATCACACTGCTGATCAGGGTATTATATTGCTTGCTTCCAATGCATATCTCACTCTTTAAGCATACTCAGACTCTGATTGGGCCTCATGCATTAATACAAGAAGATATATTACTCGCTATGTTCTTCTTTTGGGAAAATATCCTATTACATGGAAATCCAAGAAGCAAAACAAAGTTTCTAAATCTTCCTCTAAAGCACAATACAAGGATATATCCTCTTCGGCTTTTCAGGTGACTTGGTTAGTCATATTGCTTGCAGAGCTTGGTGTTGAAAACCTTACTCCAGTCATATTACATTGCGATAATTATTCAGCCATTGACATAGCCAAAAAACCCCATTTTCACGAGAGAACTAAGCATATTGACATAGATTGTCATTCTACAAGGGACAAAGTACTTGAGGACTTACTTCAGTTAACTTATTTACCTGCCAATTAGTCCCAACTTGATGATTTATTTACCAAGGTGTTAGCATCACCACAATTGAAGCTTCTTATTTCCATGATGGGCGTGTCTGCTCCTTATCCAAGCCCGCCTTCAGGGGGAATATTAGTTATAATAGTATGATGTTGATGTAATAAATAGATATTTGTTACTTCTTCTGTTATACATATGCCATGCTGACATGATTAGTTAGAGTTAGTTAGCCTTCTTGTATATAAACTACTCTAAGCTTGTAATTCAATGTAAGGGGAATTATCTTACATTTCCTATCAAACACTCTCTAAGTTTCACTCAGTTCATGGATGAACAAACTAATTTAGCTTAAATTCTTACAATATGAACATGACTTCACTAAATATGACTAATTACTAAATTTTGTTTACAAGCTACATCATATGACTTTAAAATGTTAAAAAACTAAAAGCAAAAAACTACTAATGATACCGAAAGATCCCTAATGATTTGGTTTGTTTTGGAATTATCTTTAGAGGAACAACAGTGCCTTGTGTGACACTAGTACTTGGAGCAAACCTTCTAAAAGGTAGGCATTATCTTCATGTTTCTTGTTTTCTTTTTTGTTTTTGACGAGTTCTTGTTTGTTTATTTGAGTCATTTAATCTCTGCTTTATTTATAAGTGCATGTTACTTATCCAAAAGGATATCTCCATTTTAGGTTTGAGAAGATCAGGACTAAGTGCACTGCTTATAATAGGAGTAATAATGGTTCGTTTTGTAGCATTGCCTTTACTCGGCATCGTCGTCGTAAGAGCTGCTCATCATCTTGGCATGGTTGGACCAAAACCATTTTATAGGTTCGTTCTTATGTTTCAGTTTGCCGTGCCACCAGCAATGCAAGTAGGTATGTATTGTCCCTACTTCTGAAACTATAAACTTACTTCATTCTTTCCTCCTAAAACAAATAATATATGTGCATTTATTTCAACAACATTTTGGTATACCGAACAGGTACTATCAGCCAACTCTTCGAGACAGGAGAAGGTGAATGCTCCGTCATTATGCTATGGACATATATAGTTGCTACATTAGCCGTCACCTTTTGGTCCACACTGTTTATGTGGCTAGTGATTTAATGTCATTAAGATCTTTCCTTTTGTAGGTTTAACTTATATACTCTCTAAACAGCAAATTGAGAATTAATGGGCAATTTAAAAAATTGCCATCAATGATTACGTACATTATTACGATGTTGTTTAAAAACTTGGGGAGTATTTTTAAAAGATATAATAAAATATGCAAATTTATTGATAACCAACTAATTGAGAATTGACTAACTTATGTTTACGAGCAACTAGTCTCCAAATAAGAAAACTTTGTCCTTTCATATGATTAATATTTGATACTCCTTCCGTTTCAAAAAGATCTGAAACTTGTGGAACATGTAGTTAAAGGTTATAAATTTAATGTGGTTATCAAATGTTATCTTTATTTAAAATTAGATGTGGTAGGAATTACAAGAGTATTTTTATTGAAAAAGAAAATAAAAGTTGCGTATGTTTTTCAATTGATAAAGATAGAGTGTGAGCCAAAGGGGTAAGAGAACTAATATAATAATAGGACGATGTCAAAAATGAAAGTCTCCAAATCAAATTAGGACAAATAAAAAAGAAAAGTGTTCAAACTATTCTAGGACGAAAAAAGTATTTCGTAATAACCCGACAATCGAGTAACAAGACAAATAAACTCCGAATATCGCAATATATAATACATTAAAGATTAATGCACTTTATCAACCAACACCTAAAACGAAAATTAGAAATCTATGTTTAGACTTTAGACTGTGTACATTATTTTTCCAGTGCACGCACAATTAACAATTTGAAAGTTTATAAGATACAAAAATAAATACTTCTTTTAAATGAGATAATATGTAGAATACCTTTGTACAGGAGGAGGAGGAGGTAGAAAGGAAAATAAAAAAATTCAAGTTGATAAAATATTGCAAACGTAAATTGGAATAGGAAAGCGACAAAAGAAAACATTTCAGAAAGGAAAAGCAGACAATGCCATGAAGAGATTCAAACGAGCAAATTCATTGACCTCTACAATTCTAGACAACAATATCATCCTCGCCAACTTAACTAGATATTGTAGGATTTTATAAGTGTTAGAAATGGTAATAGGGTGATAAAGATGATTACTAGATGAACTTTGAATCTTCTAGGCGTGTTGGGATACTTTCTCAAAAGCAATATTCCTACCCTGTACTGAGCACGGGTTACAAGGAATTCACTTCCGAGATACAAAGAAGAACAACGAAGATCACGCTCGTTGTGAAATTCGTCAAATGAGTGTAAGAAAGGAAGAATTTGTAGCAATGAATGAACTTAGTGCTATGGAACTTTGAGAGAGTTTTCTCTGGTTTTTTTTCATTCACATATGAAGCATATGAACGATTAGAGCCTTTGTAATGTTTAAAGAAACACAAACCACGCACAGCAATAACCGTCACTCGAAAAGACGTGAAACTGAAACCGGGCCACATGGAGCTAGCGCTCCTCAAAGAAGCTAGCGCTCCTCAAAGGAGCGAGCGCTCCTTTCCCCATTTCTTCTCTTTGCGAATTTCATCGTCTCCCTTCCGTTTTTGTACGATCGCTCGGACACCGAGCGAGCGCTCTTTCACTAATGTATTACGTACATTAGTCATCTCTAATTCACATTACTTAAGTCACGACACCTTATCCTATGTGACTTAACGTAACTAATTATGAAAACCGATACTCCGATACTCTAAATATCCAACAATAAGTACTATAAGCGAAATTTCATGAATCTAATTCATAAGCACTTAAAATAGGATCACATGCATATACAATTAAGGATCAAATAAAAGTTTAGAATTAACCTTTGTAGCGTGAATTCCACAAAGTTTGTATAACCCGAATAAAGAACCCCAATTGTGATTCCTCTACTTGGTCCACCAATCCGGATCAACACTCCACCAATGCTAGTTGGAAGGAAGAAATTTTTCTTTTAATTTAATGAAGTTTATGTGACTTTAGGAAAGAATATGAGAGAGAAGAAAATAAGAGATATCTTGTATATCCTTTTTATTCCTTCACTATATATATATATATATATATATATATATATATAAATATATATATATATATATATATATATATATATATATATTATAATATATATATATATAAGCATATTTAGGTAAGAATAAAATCCCTTCTCATCTCCTCTTGGCCGGCCACCCCTAGGATCCTTTATGGGCTCTAGGTTTCTTTTGTTGATCCAAGGTTTTAATGTGTGACCTAATAGGATCCATTATATTGGGCTTAGGATTTATAATTGTCTAACCCGAAGTTATATAGCATTCTCTAGCAAGACGTATAGAGGACCTAAAAGAACGAATTTATTATCTCCATAATACGATCCATAATATAATTAGTAATTGCATGTAAGTCGAGGACATAAATCCTTCAATATCCCACTTGTCCGAGACAAGTGTGCAATGTTCTGATTCCTCAAGTCTCTTAGTGTCTTAATTCGATAGTATGATCATATTTCTATATTATCCATACTAGTTTTCAAATTAATCCTTGAAATCCGAGTTTGAATTGACAAACAAATGATCTTCGAATGATTCATTTGAGCACGACCATGCATTTTTTTATTTTTACTCTTCAAAGGGCTAAGACACCCATCCTATCACATATAGGAGGACCTTTTCAATCTTGTGGCAAAGAATATTCCCACTCAACTTTTAGCACAACCTGAATTCTGCTTTTATACTCCCCTTTTACGGCATGACGTTTGACAGTATCAAAGTTATATCAATCATTGGACTAAGTAATGTTCCACTCATGTCTTAAGAATCTACTAATATAATTTCGAAGTTATAAAACTTCTAAGTAGGTCTAGTTCGACTATGTATCAACTATACATATCATATGATTGATTAAACATCTCATGTTTCATAAGCCCATGAAACGCGCTATCAATCAATCTTTATGCTAATCCTTTAAAAGTCATTTATGTCCAGTTTAATGACTTAGATTGGAACTTAATATTCTATGAATTTGTTACTTATGGTGTTTCATTCATCAAATCACATATTTGACAAAACCATAGAATTCAAGATATATTTTGGACATTTTATTTAATACCAAACCAAAATTAAATAAGAAAAATTTATTCTCATAAACATAAATAGCAAAACCATGTTTTACATTGTAAAAGTTTCTCTAAACCTAGTAAATCAAACCACTCTAACATTTGCTTCAAGCCTATAGCCCTAGCATGACACTCGTGCTTGGATTGAGGTAATGGTTTAGTTAGCGAATCAGCCACGTTCTCATATGTATGAACTTTGCAGTTTTTGACATCCTTCCTGTCAACTATCTCTCAAATGAGGTGAAATTTCCTCATTACATGTTTGGACTTGTTATGTGACCTTGGTTCTTTTGTTGCGCAATAGCACCATTGTTGTCACAAACAACTCAATTCCTTCCAGAACATAGGTACGATATCCAGCTCTGTCAAGAACTTCTTTCCAAACTGCTTCCTTAGCTGCTTCAACTGCTGCTAAATATTCGATTCTTCGTAGAGTCTGCTACAGTGCTTTGCTTTGAGCTCTTCAGCTCACTGCTCTCCATTAGACGAAAGACATACCTGACTGAGAGCGGTATATCATCTTTCGGTTTGGAAGCTTGCATCCGTGTAACCTTCAACAACCAACTCACTTTGTCCCCCATATACTAAGAAAATGCCTTTAGTCCTCCTCAAGTACTTAAGGATGCTCTTAGCTGCAGTCCAGTGTGCTTCTCCTGGATTTGCTTGGAACCTGCTACACATGCTCAAGGCATATGCAACATCAGGTCGAGTACTTATCATGGCATACATGATGACCTATAGCCGAAGCATAAGGAATGCTACTCATTCGCTTTGACTCATTAGGCTCAGTCGGGCACTGACTCTTGCTAAGTGATATGCCATGTGACATGGGAACGAAACCTCTCTTCGAGTTTTCCATGTTGAACCTTGAAGAACCTTATCAATATAAGTTTTTGACTTACCCAATCATCCTTCGAGACCTATCTCTATGGATTTTGATTCCCAGTATGTACTCAGCTTCTCCAAGGTCCTTCATAGAGAAAAACTTTTAACCATTCCTCTGACTCAAGCATTGGTATGTCTTTCCCATGATTAGTATGTCATCTACATACAGAACCAAGAAGACTAAGCTGCTACCACTAAACTTATTGTAAACACAAGACTCCTCTTCGCTTTTGATGAAACCAAATTGTTTGATTGCTTTATCAAACCAAAGATTCCAGCTCCGAGATGCTTTCAATCCATAAATGGATCTTTGAAGCTTGCAAACTCTTTTAGGATTTTTGGATCTTCAAAACCTTCAGGTTGTGTCATGTACACATCCTCATTCAAGAACCCATTCAAGAATGCGGTTTTGACATCCATCTGCCAAATTTCGTAATCGTAAAATGCAGCAATCGCTAAAAGTATCCGAATTGATTTAAGCATTGTACTGGAGAAAAGGTCTCATCATAGTCTATACCATGAACTTGTCTGAATCCTTTTGCAACCAGTCTTGCTTTGTAGACATAGACATTTCCATCTTTGTCTGTTTTCAATTTGAACACCACTTGCATCCAATAGGGTTAACCCCATCAGGCAAGTCAACCAGTGTCCAAACTTTATTCTCAGACATGGAGTCTAACTCGGATTTCATGGCCTCAAGCCATTTCTCAGAGTCTGGGTCGTCAAAGCTTGTTTGTAGGTAGTAGGTTCTGAATTTTCCAAAATCATAATTTCAGAATTTTTAGTCATTAGGAAATCAACCAACCTTTTGTTTGGAATCCTTGGTCTACTAGACCTAGCGGGGCTGAGCATCAAGAGAAAGTTTCTTCAACAGTTTGAAGATTTTCGCTTGATTCAACTTCAATGGGACGGTAGGAGGTTCACGTGTTAATACGTCATCTCCTGAACATGACTTTTGTCTTGTTGGGCCGTCTCTGACATGGTGTGAGCCACGTCCAGTTGTTGCTCATCTCGAATTTCTTCGAGTGTTATTTTACTCCCACTTGTCTTTCTAGAAACAAATTCCTTTTAAGAAAGACACCATCACGAGCAACAAACACTTTGTTCTCTTGACGGTTATAGAAGTAATAACCCCTTGTCTCTTTTGGATATCCCACAAAGAGACATTTATCTGACTTGGGTGCGAGTTTGTCTGATAGTAACCGCTTTACATAGACCTCGCATCCCCAGATTTTAAGAAAACAAGTTTGGAGGTTTTCCATTCCATAACTCATATGGAGTCTTTTCTACAGCCTTTGACGGGTCCTATTTAGTGTGTGTGCAGCAGTTTCGAGAGCGTATCCCCAAAAAGAAATCGGAAGACACAAGACTCATCATAGATCGAACCATATCTAGTAGATGTTCGATTCTCCTTTCAGATACACCATTTAACTGTGGTGTTCCTGGTGGAGTTAATTGTGAAAGAATTCCACAACCTTTAGATGATCATCAAATCTTGGCTCAAATATTCACCACCACGATCGGATCGTAGTGCTTTTATTGTCTTACCAAGTTGATTCTGTACTTCATTTTGGAACTCTTTGAATCTATCAAAAGATTCCGACTTATGTTTCATTAAGTAATATAGCCATATCTACTCAAATCATCAGTGAAGGTGATGAATATTAAACCCTCCCCTTGCCTTTGTGCTCATAGGACCACATCATCTGTATGTATGAGTCCTAAAAGATCGATGGCCCTTTCACCTTTTCCAGTAAATGGTGACTTTGTCATATATCTTCCGTGTTAAGCATGATTCACATACATCAAATGATTCGAAATCAAATGATGGAATTATACCGTCCTTTTGTAACTTGTGAATGCGCTTTTGGTTTATATGACCCATTCGGCAATGCCAAATATAGGTTAGGTTAGAATCATTTGATTTTTTTTTGCTATCTATGTTATAGACTTGTAATGATTTATCAAGCACATATAAACCATTTATCAAATTAGCTCTGGCATAGAACATATTATTGTAAAAATGGAACAAATTGTTCTTTATTTCAAACAAAAACCTTCAGAAAAATCCAGAAATTATGTTCTTAGTTATTGTAGGAACGAAATAACAAATTAATTATTCTAAAATAAGCCCAGATGGCAATGTAGACTATAGCTCCGACGGCAAGTGCAGCAACTCGTGCTCCATTTCCAACGCGTAGCTCTACCTCGCCTTTTGCCAGCTTCCTACTTCTTTTTAGTCCTGCACATCATTAACTATGTGAGAACCACAACCGGTATCAAATACCCATAAAGAAGTAGAAGTCAAATTGATTTCTATAACATATATACCTGAAGTGAAGCCCCAGACTTCTTTATTTCCAAGTATATCGGCATTTCCTCTTCCAGTGTCCAATCTTGTGACAGTGGAAGCACTTGCTTTCCGCAGCGACCTTGGCTTGGCGGTTGGCTTAGGTTTTTCAGCACATGGCAACTTGCTTGCCTTTGTCCTTCTTTCCTGCCCATTTCTTTTTGAAACCCTTTCCCTTTTGAACCAACAAACCTCTTTCTTTGGTTCAACCTTAGGGATGTTCCTTTCAGCATTGACCAACAATCCATGCAGCTCTTGCAAAGTCTTTTCAGACTCATTCATATTGTAGGTCATTCTGAACTGATTAAACTATCAGGAGTGAGTGGAGAATGATGTCAGTAGCCAACTCGAGCCTATAAGGGAACCCAAGTCTTTCCATGTTTTCGAAAAGACCCATCATTTCGAAACATGGGGCCAACAGCTTGACCCGCTTCAAGTGACATTCAAGATCTCCTTTTAGTCTCATACCGCTCAACTCGGGCCTGAGTTTTAAACATGGCCCGCAGCTCTTGCATGATCGTGTAGGCATCCTTGGTTTCGAACCTCTTTTGGAGGTTCGGCTCCATGGCTGCTACCATCAAACAAGTGATTGGTATAGACTTATCACTAGCCTGTTTTGCACGACGTTTTTCACGTCAGTTGATTCATCAGTTATACATAAGCGGGGTATCTAAGACGTCCTCTCGACCCTCAAACCTCAGAACGAGTCTTAAGTCCTTTCCCAATTAAGGAAATTTTCACCATTCAGTCTGTCCTTTTCCAGAAAAGGACGAATGTTGAAACCGGAGTTGTTGTTGTTGTTATTAGACATGATATCTACAGACAGAAAAATAAGGCAAAGTTCAATTTTATGTTTATAAAGCAACCTAAAACATGTAAAAGGTTTCTAGGTTGACCACTATTCAAAATTAAAGTCCCCTATGAATAAGTGTTTTACAAGATCCTATCAACATGTAACACTAAGCAGACGGAGGCCTTATCTAACGTTACATTATCAAGGTAAGTAAACTCTTTTACTAATTATAACATTTATAACTCTTGTTTAGATGGATAAACATCGCATGTTTAACTATCTCTTGCTTCAAAATTCAAAACGCTTTTGATAATTTTGTTAAGGACAACCAAACTAAGTTGTAAAATTCGCAATTTTACCTTATATCCCAAAATTAATGATAACACCCTGCGGAGGCATGACCTATTACTATTAATTAAGGGTTTTATAAGTACTTTATGTTTGGAAAAGCAAACCTTAATATTTACGGGGCCTAAGTTTATTATGTTGTTATGAATTAGTGAACTCTAGCGCATCAACCAACATACAATAAACTTATAAGCATTTTAAAGAAAATAAAATGCGAAAATAAAATGATCTAGTATGGCCCCTAATCCTAAGAACTAAGCATCAAGGCTCCTTCTTGGACTCTTCATGGATCTCCATCCACCTTTTCCATGGGCCTTCTCTTGATGGCTCTTCTTTGGATTACATAAGTATCAAAATAATTTAAATAATAACTAAATTAAATAAATTACAAAATACTTAACGATACGCAGATCGTATTTAAAATTACAAGAATACATCACGATACGCAGATCGTATTTTCTATCTTAATTTGGGCCATACTAGTCATACATAGCAAATATATCAGAATATAAAAGCCACATATTATCATACTTGCCAACAATTAAAATATCAAATATTCTTAATTAAAGCAAGAGATAAAATTTTAAGTAATTTCTAATCACCTAAAGATTGTATCCTATAAAATCTAGCCTACTAATTTTAATTAGATTAAAGAATCAAATTATGAATTTAATTTATGACCAGTCAACATTACCATAAATTTTTTTTTTTTTTTTTTTTTCTAATTAAGTAAGTATATTGATTACCAATAGATTACAACCAAAGCACTTCAATTAGAAGGTAAACCAACTAGGTTGGACTCCCTCCTAGAAGTACCTAAACCAAGTTCCTTACAACCTGTTTACAACTTACTTAACCATATTTGATCTTGCCTAGTAATACTCTTTGGAACTACAGCTAAAACTCTGGATCTAACAATAGTTTTACACTGCTTAACAATCATATCTATGCTAGGTAAACACTGCTGCCAATATACAGAGTTCCTACCTTGCCATATATTATAGCACAAAGCAGCTAAACTAGCAAAAAATCACTTGTTTCTGAAATTTAGTCATGCTTCCTCTCTGTATCTTCCTGTACAACTGGTGAAAGTCTTGCTCCTCTGATCTAACATCCAGCCAATTCTTCAAGCACTTTAAACTTTTCTTGCTATAATGGCATTGAAAGAATAAATGTTGATGAGATTCTTCAGCACTTCCACATATCAGACAATTACTATGCTGACACACCATATCTATACAGCCTCATTGTTGTCTGTAATCTTCCTTGTACTGCTAACCACACAATAAATATGTGCTTAGGTACACTGAGTCTATTCCACACCACTCCATCCCATGGAACAGCCTGGTGATCCCCTACAAACCTTCCATACACTTGTCTAACATAATATGGTTACATGGAGCTAATCTCTTCTTGTGAATAATACTGCTTAATCTGCTCTTTCACCATGCAAATCTTCTTCCAGTACCAACTAGCACCTGCCTGAGGGGTGTAATTCCACCATTCAGCATTCTTCAGGTAGACAAAATTAATCCATTTTATCCAAAAACTATCTTGTTTGGTTTCAAGAGCCCGGACATATTTACCCAGACTAGCCTTGTTCCATTGAACAATATTCCTGAAGCCCAATCCCCCTGCTACTTTTGGTGAACACATTTGATGCCAAGAGACAGCTCCACTTTTAGGATTAAATGCTTGCCCACTCCAAACAAACGCTCTACATATTTTATTGATTTTATCCAGCACTTTATTAGGTAAATGAAGACCTAAGCCCAGTAACTATGAAGACTCGACAACACTGAGTTCACCAATAGTACCCTAGCCATATAGGACAAATTTTTGGATCCCCAGACTATTATCCTAGTTGTCATCTTCTCTACCAGAGCTTCACATTGGACATTAGATATCTTTTTTGCACAAATTGGAACCCCAAGATACCTAAAAGGTATCTTCTCTTTTTGAAATCCAGACACCTCCATGATTCTCCTCTCCTCCATTCACACCACAAGTATAAAAAGCAGATTTGTTAACATTTGTCTTCAACCCTGATATGTCAGAGAATAACTTAAAGGCTCTCAGCATGAGATATATAGAAGTAAACTCACCTTTACATCACATTATAAGATCATCAGCAAAACATAAGTGTGTGAGTTTCATGTCTCTACATCTAGGACGAAATTTGAATTGCTCTAATTCCCCTATTTTGGACAAAATCCTAGACAAATACTCCATGCACAACACAAATAGTAGAGGTGCGATAGGATCACCTTGTCTCAATCTTATGAGGATTTAAAAAATCCTATCATACCTCCATTTAACATTAAAGAGAACTTAGGTGTGGTTACACACTCCATTATAAGTTCTGTGAATGTATCAGGAAATTCAAGAGCTTGCAGCATTTCCTTCAAGAACTCCCAGTTTACTGTATCATAAGCTTTCTGAATATCTATCTTCAGAAGACAGCTTGGTGTTGAATTTTTCCTACCATAATGCCTCACTATATCTTGAACTACCATGATCTTATGTGCAATATATCTGCCATGAACAAAATCACCTTGATACTCCATTATTAACCCAGGTAGTATCCTCCTTAATCTTCCACAAATGACCTTAGTAACACACTTATACAATGTGTTACAACAAGAAATAGGTCTAAACTCACTCACATTCTTAGGACACTTAGTCTTAGGAATGAGAGTTATTATTGTTGTGTTTAACTCCTTCAGCATCTTTCTCCCTTGCAATATATCCAAGAGTGCTTCAATCACATCAGCTTGAACTATTGACCATGCATCTCTGTAAAAATGAGAGCCAAATCCATCTGTATCACTAGGAATAGACAATAATGCCTTCTGCACTTCTTCAGCAGTATATGGAGCTGTAAGAATACTCCTACGTGCTTATGTTATCTTTGGTCCTTCTCTAATCAGTAGAATATTGACCTGCTTCTTATTCTCCACATATGTTCCCAACAATCTCTCATAGTATTCTAAGAATGCCTTGGAAACATTTTATGAACCTTCTTGCCACACTCCCTCTGCATCATAGATACTATGCACTTGATTATGTAGCCTTCTAGCTTTAATACTCTGGTGAAATATTGTTGTATTCTCATCCCCATCTTTAATCCAGGCATGTTTAGCTTTTTGAGCAAGAAATTCTCTATAAGCTTTATGCTTATAATGATATTCCTTCACAGCCTCCAGTTGAATTCCAGCTAATACTTGATCTCCTGGTTGCTTATGCCGTTCTGTATGAGCAGACATCATTTTGTGAAAAGCTTGTATCTCAGCTGCCTAAATCTCCATAAAGCCTTCTCTATTCAAGTCTTTTAAAGCTTTTTTCACATTCATAAGCTTATTAATAAGCCTGAATATTTTTGTCCCCTGCACATCTACACTCCAAGCTCTCCTAACACACTCCTCAAAATTTGGAGATAATCTCCACATAGTGAAATATTTAAAAGGACTCCTACCTTTACTCCCTTCTTCATAGACTGAAATTACAACTGGGGTATGATCAAAATCACCTTCATTCTGAAAACATGCTTCAGCAGAAGGATACAAGTCTAACTAGGCTTGATTAGAGAACACCCTATCTAGTTTACAGTACACTCTTGCATAGCCCTGTTGCTTATTATTCCAGGTGTAAAAGTTCCCCACACTCTTAATATCCTGCATGTTACAACATTGCATACAAGTGGCCATATATCTCATCCACTTCTCTCACTTGAGGAACCAATTCTCTCATCACAGTGCATCACACTATTAAAGTCTCCACACATTATCCATGCATCTTGAATATTCAATCCTTTCAATTCCTCCCGCAAATCAACTCTTTTATTTCTTTTATTAGAAGCATAAATGAAAGAGTAATAGAATCCACCTCTACCACTACAAGGTAACAAATAACAATGTAACATTTGAGGAGTTACCTTGATTATTGTTACTTGAATACTCCTTGGATTCCATGCTAGTATAATTCTGCCACCATCATGAACACCATCATTACTTGTAAAACACCACCCCTGTAATACTCTTTGATACAACTGGCCCATATTCTGAGCTTTTATTTTTGTTACTAAGAGACAAACAACACCAACTCTAAGCTTTTGGATATATTGCTTTACATCCTTTTGCTTGTTGATGTTGTTCAACCCTCTCACATTCCAACTCAGGATCTTATCCATCCTGATTAGGAGGCTCTCCCCCCTCCTTCCCTGATATGAATCACTTTGGGCACCTCTTCTTCCCTGATCTCACCCTTCCCTTCCTCTTGTTCAAGAGTCTGGAATGTGTTCTGAGTATGAGTCTTAGTAATCTGTCTTACTCTGACTCTTATCGGCTTTAAAGCCCTCTGGAAGCCATCAGGATATCCTTCTACTTCTGTACTCTCTCCTATCACCACATCATCCTTTTTCCCTGGGTCAATTAAAGGTGCAGGTTGATATTCTGCAACCTTAGGAACCCATATCTTCCTTGCCTTCTTCAATCTGCATTCCATCTCCTCATGATGCCCAAAGTTCTTACAGTTATTACACTTCACTGGTTTCCACTCAAATTGCAATGGCACTTCTCAAACTACCATGCTCATTCCAAAACGTGATTTGATCAGGTAGTTTTTGCTCAATATCTATCTCAATCAGTATGCGAGCATATTGTAATTTCTCACTATTTCTTGTAGCTTCATCACGCTTAATTGGAATTACAATTAACATAATTGAAATTCACTTAACTTCCACAAAATTCTATTTTTAAAGTTTCAAAAAAAAAAAAAAACTGCATATGCCTCATCACATGGCAGATTGAAAGTCACGTTTTCTTTAAATTTTTATTTTATTTTATATGAAAGCACATAAAACCTAACAGCGGCCCGGTAGGATATGTCTGGGGCAACTCAAGCAATGGCTGGAAGTTAAATGTGTTGCAAGTGAATTGGTGCAGGTTTGTAAATGGATAAGAAGATGCAATAGCTCAATGTTTAGAAAATAAATTTTTGCTGCTGTAATGTATCAAGTATGGAGGAGTAGGAATTCGAGCTACTAGAATCAGTGTATTCCTACTATCCATAGTACTAGGATACTTGTAAAAGATGAATTTAAGCTTCGAATTACTAGTGTAATGCCTAGTAAAGTGTCTAGAGTGGATCAGACTTGGTTTTGACGTCTGTAATCTAGTTGTAATTGGAGTCTGTAATCTGGTGTTTCCTCTTGGATCAAAGAGTCCAACCTAGTTGGTCTGTTTGCCCTTGAGGGAAGTTTGGTTGTAATTGTTTGGTTATTAATAATACTGACTTAATTAGCAAAAAAAAAAAAGGAGATAGGAATAGGTAGAGGGAGAAACGGGTTATGAGGAATAGGGGTATTTTGGATATTTTGAAGGATTGTGTTTTGTAAAATGAGTTTGCATTTAGCAATTATGAAAAAAATAAGTACTTTGAAAAAAAAAATGGTCCAGAATTTTTTTTTTGTTGTAAGTAAATGTATAGCTCACTCCAATCAAGAAACAACTTAAACTCCAAGTGAGGAGCTGAAGCTAACAGGCCACATGAGGGCAAAGAAGTAGCTTATAAGCTGCTACTCCAATTACAATCTCTTCTACTCCATTTTCCTCTATTACACATGTTTATTCTATGTTTAACTATGTATTTAATCTTTATAGCTATACATGTAATGCTATTTACTTTTGAAAGCCAAAAAGCCTCATTCCTATTTCTCCAGATCATGTATATTGTGGCAGCCAGCACTGCTAGTAGCACTTGTTTCCTTACCTTGGATCCATGATAAGATCGTCTAGTCCAACTCAGCCATTGCGTCAAAGTTCTCCTTTGATAAGGTACTTCAATACACCTAAGAATCTCTTTCAGTAGCTTTGTGCTGAATACACACCCAAATAATAGATGTGTAGTGGACTCAGTTTCACTGCCACATAAGCAACATAGGTCATCAAGACTGATTTGATGTTGGAAGAGCCTCTCTTTTGTTCTCAATTTGTCATGTACCCCAAGCCATGTTATAAACTTGTGTTTGGGAAATGACGTTCTATTCCACACACCTTTAACCCATTGCACTGCAGGTTGTTCCCCCAACAGTTGAGTATAAACCTTGCTGATATAATACTGCTGGTTAGGAGTCCAATTTTTCATCCCCACCTCTCTAAGATCATCTCTCACTTTACAGAGGTGTTTCACTATCCAGCTAGCTTCTGCAGGAGCCTTGAAAGTCCACCAGTTATTTTGCTTAATGTATACAACATGTATCCTCTTCACCCACAAATCATCCTTGTTGTTGCCTATATGCCACACTAACTTACCCACAGCTGCTTCCAAAACTTAATATTTCTAAAACCCAAACAACCATACTTCTTATTGCTACACACCAGACCCCATCTAATGTGCCCCACTTTATCACTATCAGCTTTCCCACTCCAGAGGATCGGAAGTGTCTACACACTTCATTAATTTTGTTTAGCACGGCAACAAGGAGTACAAATATCTTAGCCCAATAGCTATGCACACTAAGTAAGACTGAGTTGATAAGTTGAGCTCTCCTTGCAAAAAAAAGAGGCTCCTTGTGCTCCACACTCTAATTCTTAAAATCATCTTCTCAATTATTAAAGCTTCACAATCAACAGCTTTGAGTGACTTAGAACTTATTGGTACCCCCAAGTACCTAAATGGAAGCTCATCTTTGACAAACCCAGAAAACTGCTTTAATTTGTTATCTCTCTTTCCTCCATGGTAGTGTGATATAAGGTAGATTTGCTTTTATAATTGGCTTTAAGTCCTGAAGACTAAAAAAAAAAGCTGAAGCCCTTGCAATAACAGATAAGCAGACTTAGCTTCCCTTTTGCAAAACAGCAGCAAGTCTTCTGCAAAGCATAAGTGACTGAGCTTCAAATTTGCACACCTAGTGAAGAACTTAAACTCTTGCAATTCTCATATGTAGTTTAGGATTCTTGTTAGATAATACATACACAGCACAAATAACAGCGAGGACATGGGGTACCCCTGTCTCAAGCCTCTCTTAGCTGCAAAAAAAAAACCCTTTGTATCACCATTGATTAAGAGAGTGAATCTGGGTGTGGTGATGCATTCCATGATGCAATTAATAAAGTGAGGGGGAACTTGGAAGCCTCTAGCAGCTCATGAATAAAGCTCCACTCTATGGAATCATAGGCCTTCCTTAAATCTACCTTCATTAACCGCCCATTGACTTGATTGTTACTTCTATTAAACCTCTTCACTAAGTCTTAACTGCCCCTTCAATTGGTCCAGTTGTAACTGCCAACATGAGTTATGGTTTTATTGTTCTGTAATTTCAGTTATTTGAACTTATTTTAGGGGAAAATAAAACTGTATTTTTTGAAATTATGGATACATGACCTTACATATTGGAGTTTGTCTTGTAAGAGACCGCCTATTTTTAAATTAAAATTAGGCAATGACAAGCCCAACATTAAAAAGATAATTAGCCCAATAGTGACTAGGTCAATGTCTTTCGCTGACTAATTTAATTCATTTAGTAAGTAGGTCTACTTTTATACTTCCTCCGGTTTTTATTAGATGTTACACTTTCCTAGATAGGCATGTTTCAAATTAAATGTTACACTTTTTTCCTAAATTAGTAAGTTTTGCCTTGTAAAATGACCAACTTACCCTTAATTATAACAATTAATCAAAATTAAACCTATTTAATTTAAATATATTTAACCTAAATTAACAATTAACCACCCTCCCTCTTTCACCCACCCTAACAGTCCAACCCCCTCCCCACCACTACAGCAGCTCCCCTCCCCACCACTGCAGCAGCCCCTCTTTCCACCACCGTACCCCATCTAACCCCACTACACCCGCCAGAAACCCCGATACACCCGCCGGAAACCCCACCCACCCACCAAAAACCCCACCCCACCCGCCGAAAACCCTACCCACGCGCCGAAAACCCCACCCCAGCCTCGAAAACACCACCCCTACCGTCGAAAACTCAGTCGCGTGACTGCCAGAAACCCCGATTTGGTGTTCCCTACTCCCTTTAATCCCCACCCTTACTTTCTCTTAATCACTAATTGAATTTTTGCTCAGGTAACCGAATTTTTCAAAAGTGTAACATGTAAAAAAAAAAGGAGTGTATTAAAATTAGATCATCTCTTTTAATAATTATTGTACATATTGTCAATAAATATCAAGTTAAAAAAAAAATCTAAAATTAATTTGAGCAATTAAAGCCTTATCACGAAAACATCATCATATTTTTCATTATCTCATAAATAGATTGGATACTTTGGAAAACCTGAAAAGTAAGCACCTCAACATCATGTCTGGCAAAAGATTAAAGTCCTCAAATTAGCATCAAGACAGAGTTAACTCTTTAGCATCTTCCATAATTGCGACCTTAGTGGAGTTTAAAAGGAAAACAGAAAAAGAATATTCTAGCTTCTCTGCACCACACACAACAATGGAAAATGCCCAGAGGTATCAAATGCAAGGTATTAGATTCTGTTGTGCTAAATCTAGCACTAATCAACATTCTTTGCTGATTTGATGGTTAGTGCATGGCATTATATTGTTTTCCAACTTTATGCCATCCTTAGGGTTCTCTTTTCATCGTATACCATCGTTACTCGAGAATCGATAAAAAAACATACTGTAAATCAGCAAATGTAATTTTTAGTTTTTTTCATCTCACTTAAGTGTATACGGTGATTGGTGGGTGTGTTTAGGGCTACTTATAGCACTAGCCGAGACGAACAATCTTAAGCTTGGCTCGGCTCGTTTATGATTTAACCAGGCTCGGCTCATGGGCTCGTCGAGCTTGGAATTTCAAGGCTAGACTCAAGCTCATTAAAATAAATACAGCTCGAGCACGACTCGTGGGTCTAATCTCATTGTTAGATTTGGGTCCATTTATGGGGTCTAGACGTCTAGTCTGGTTAGGAACATTATAGTCCAAGTTTCAAGCTCAATAGTGAAGCAAAAGCTTGTATGCTCCTTTAATATGAAAGCTATTGTACTCCCTTTACGGATTTTTCCCGTGTGGGATTCACTTCAATTAGAAAAGTTAGTGTCAGGATATTAGTTTATATAAGAATGCTAGAATTACTCTCTTTGTCAATTTTTGGATGTGGGCACTACTACGTACTATCTATCTTCAACAATACTCCATTTGAATCAGTATGCTCTCCCTGCTTTGTAGTTGTTTTTATATCTTCTTTTTTTAAATAAAAAAAAAAAAAACCTTGTAATTTATTGAAGCTTTGAATGTATTTTTTTCCTTGTTTGTTTATAAATGAGAAAATTGAATATTGATCTATATCTTTACACATGTTATCCAAATATAATATAAATATAGATTTCCAATATAAATTTGGATTTACATATGTTCATCATATAATATATTATCGACTTGTTTACGAATTTTTTAAGCTGAGCTTGGTCTCCTTCTTTACTCTTGTTTTTCTTTTCTTTTTTATTTTACCTTTTCTTTTTTTCTTTATTTCAATGCACTACAGTTTTTTTTTTTTATCCATATGAGCCACGAAGGCGGTACAAAGTACAAAGAAGGGGAGGGAGGATTCGAACCTGTGACCTATTGTTCACAACACCTCAATCTTAACCACTAGGCCAAGACATCCTTGCATTGATATTTCAATGCACTAATGTGGGAGTAGTAAAATGTAATGTCAATTGTTAGTTTGTTACCTTAGTTAATATTTAAAAAGTAATACTGAATATAATTTTAAAGACATACTCTTCCCGTCTCAGAATACTCTTTACACTTTTCGTTTTTATCTGTCCCAAAATATTCTTTACACGTCTATTTTGGAATATAACCCACTATTATTTTAATTATTTTACCTTTTAACTATTGGCCCACATTTTCTCTCTTCCAAATAAAATAATATCACTCTTATTACCTACCAACTCTAACCATGACTCACATTCTCTTTTTGTAAAATAAAACAATACTACTTTTATTAACTACTAACTCCTATCACATCTACTTTTCAATAAAATAAAAATTGATAACCAAACAATAATTTATCATCTAAAACTACGTGCCTTTATAAGTATCAAAATTATTCTGGGACGAAGGGAGTATAAAATAATTTTTTTAATATAAAATAATTTTTCAATATAAAATAATAATCGAGTTGTTCACGACCTTTTTGAGTTTCGATTTGCCTAACTCGGCTCTGCTCGTTTAAATCTCGAGTCGAGCCGAGCCACAACGAGCCGAGTTTTGACCGAGTTGAGCTGGAACTGTTCGTAAACATGCCAGACTCATTATTACCTTTCGGTGTGTTACGTAAAATATAGTGCTTGGATAATGTTTATATACATAAAGCACTAATATAAGAAAAAAAAATATAAACCCTATCTTTTACCTATACAATATTATGTGTATTTGTTAGATGCAAAAAATGTATCTAACAATTATTTTTTTTTATCATTTCTCATACTTATTTATGTTGGGCCTGATAATAGAGCAACATTATTTATCTAAAACTTCGTTAACAATTTTTTTTTTATCTGACAGATTTAGTTATGACTTGTATTTCTTTTGAGTCGGTATAAGAGCATCTAATGTACCCAATAATATTAAACTAAATAATTAACCAACAAATTAATTGTGCTAGTTAGGTTATTCTAATCCATTCATTTTCAAATTAATAAGCTTCTTTCAATCATGCAAGAATAGGAGTTACTTGATGTAGACACAAAATCTTGTCTCCCCATTGAGTACTTAATGGTGAAACATACAGTCATTCGAATTGGTCTGGTCCCAAAGGAAGAGCAACCGAACGAGCTAAACTCAAAAGCATTTATTGGTTTAAACAATCCAAGCCCAATTTTAAAGCCCAATTAATTTTTTCTGATAATTAATTGTATTTTTAATGTTTTTAAATTAACTATTTGCGATATTTAATTTTTAAAGGATATTTCAAAAATCGGATTTTTATTACTAAATATAACTGATTTCGAATTTTAAAGTATAGATTGTATCCAAGGATAAAAAAGAATCTTAAAACAATTAAAAACAGCCAAAAGCAAGTGTGCGCGATGCTGAAGCTGTGCGCCTGGCGCGATGGTTGTGCGTCAAGCGCAAAGTTGTGCGTCTAGCATAAAGGTTATGCGCCAGGCGTACTGTTTTATTTTACCTTTTCTCTTCGTTTTCGTTTCCTTTGCCTATAAATACGTCATTTCTTTGACGGCTTTTGGCAATACTTTCCTGCGACTTCTACACATACTCTCTTATACTCAAACTCATATTCAAACACATCCATCTCTTTGAATTTCTTATTTCAAGTTTCAAGATTGCTCATCCTGAAGATTGTTGCATAAGGCACATGCGACAAAGGCTGATGGTCAATTCCAATTCAATTCTTGTTTTACTAACTCTCTACTTGTTAGGATGTAGATCTTAAAGGGAATTAGTG
Source organism: Beta vulgaris subsp. vulgaris (assembly GCF_026745355.1). NCBI lineage: Eukaryota > Viridiplantae > Streptophyta > Magnoliopsida > Caryophyllales > Amaranthaceae > Beta > Beta vulgaris. The sequence goes on along the minus strand of NC_079207.1, from coordinate 19,717,320 downwards.
TCTGTAAATCTTCCTTTTTTGATATTGTTTTTACACTACATTGATATTATTCATATAATAGACCGAAAGAGTTGTTCTAACATTAATTTAGATAATTTAGACAACATGTTAGTAACCTAGCAATTTGATTGGATAATAACATAGAACCAAAAATTTGTCTTTCGTTTGTTTAATGAACCGCTATAGATTAATTAGAATGCATTAATATATTCCTTCGTTGTTTAATTGCACAAAAACTTGACATGAATAGATATTAAGTAAAGGCCATCAATAGGCAAATTTTATTCTTGATCTTATTCATACCCTCATCCCGAACTCAACCTATGACTCATTGACTATTTTATTTCCATTTCTCTACAGTGGCAGACTCATGAATTTGAATATGAAGGTACGGGCATACTACAAACAAAAAATAGTGAGAAAAAGCCCACAAAAATTGTTCAATACATATGCCTTACAACTAATATCCATAGTCGTAATATCCAAATTTTCAAACAAAATACATAAATAGTCGAAGGATTTCATTCTTTTGAATATAAATTGTCAAAGATCAGGTTGCTTAACTTGCTTTCCCTTGGATTTACTTGACTTGGGTGTATCATTTGTCCTTTCCTAATAGAATTTATGAAAATTAATTAATTGTCAATTTCAATATTTGATTTCAATTTCGAATTTCAATAAGCCCTAACTAATTGATGAATAATATCAATATCCAACAATTTACATGTAAATATTCAATTAATCTAAGAATCTAATATATATATATATATATATATATATATATATATATATATATATATATATATATAATATATATATATAATATATATATATATATATATATATATATATATATATATATATATATATAACTTTTAAAGTAGGAAAATATGAAAATTGAAAAACAAAAATAGAGATTTTTGTTAGAAACAACCTTTTATAGTCACTTTCTTTCAAAAAATAACCTTGAAATTTCTTTTTTTTTACAACTTACAACCTTAAACGAATTTTTTTTACGACATAAAATCTTTTCTATTTTTTCGTCATTGACCGTTAACTTTTTACCTTTGACTATCAATTGGTTTACTTCTAACTTTCTTAAAATTCATTTCCTTCCATTTCTATTCCTTTTCATTGATTCACTTCCCTCCATTTCCCTCATTTCTTCAAATTCGTTCTCTCCGCTCATTTTCTCTCTACATTTTTCTTTTACATTTCTGAGAAACAAAATCTTACCGTCATTCTAGAGTCTAGACTAATGGCCTGTAGATAGTTTACGTAAGCATAGCTACGAGATTGAAGAAGAAAAAACCCAGCTACTCAGCACCAAGTTCATCACTCATTGGCCCCTTAAAAAACGTTCATCACTTCGAGGAATGGGATCCAATTCTATACAATGACTCAACAACTTTGTCCCTCATACAAGTTTCCTACTCTGTTCAAAGCGTTTCGAGGGGTGGAAGCAAAACATGGGCATGTTCAACACCACCAATGTAGGGTATAAAAAACACCTAATTCATCTGCCATTGACAGAAGAACGTCATCATCATCATCATTGTTCTGGCTTAGGAATGCTATTAACCGCTACTCCACAACCGCACTTGTAATTGTAAATAGTCTCCTTATAGAATTCAATCTCAATTGTATATCATCATTTTTTTATCTCATCTACCAAAACAACAATTGGATACATTGGCTTATCAATTGTCAACATTGTAGAGAGAAAATGAGAGGAGAGAGAAAGAATTTTAAGAAATGGGGGAAATGAATAATTGAAAAGGAAGAAAAATGGAGGGGAATAAATTTTAAGAAAGTTGGAAGTAAACCAACTCACAATCAAAGGAAAAAAAGTTGACGGTCAAACGAAAAAATAGAAAAGGTTGCATCTCGCAAAAATTTTTTTGTTAAAGGTTGTAAGTTGCAAACAAAAGTAAAAGGTTATTTTTCGCAAAAAAGTGACCATAAAAGGTTGTTTTTGACAAAAAAAACTTACCAAAAAAAACTTGGAACAAAATGATAAGTGCGTACATACTTAATGGACTCCTTTTGGCTCATTTTGATTCTCTTCTCCCCTTTTTCCCTCTTTCTTCTCCCTTTCTTTTTATATTTCATTCACTTGATTATTCTAGCTTTATTACATTGACATTTTTCTAGACTTTCTGTCGTTTTTTATAGGATTTCTAGTACATTTGTTTTTCACTATGATTTTGCCATGCTCATAATACAGGTGGGACTACATAAGATGACTATGATTTCAAGAGTCGGCAAAGAAAGCAGTGAAAATAAAGGACAAGTTGAGAAATGGGTGCTCGCACCAAGCCTCAATTCCGCTAACACAAAGGAGTGCATAACTAGTGAAAAAAACTATCATCGGATCCGGTCAAAATAAAGGTTACGATTCCTGCTTAGGTTGGGTGAGTCGGGCTGGTATCAGTTGACATTTTCACCAACAATCGGACCAGTATATGGTTAATTGGTCCAGTTGTTGGGGGAAAATGGGACCTCGTAGTGGACTACACATTCAGTTTTCACCCTAATCGGATCAATTTGGTTACTTCATGAAAAAAAATGCAGCCAACACCACATTCTCAGCCAAGTGCATTCAAAAAAGCAACGAATCAAATTTCATTAAACTTGAAAAAAAGGAGCCATAAATAACGAAAATAAAAACAAAATCAACTAAAACTATCAATTAACGAATTTACAACGAACTTACAGCAAAATTACAACGAAAATAAACCATAAATTAAACAAAATTATTAAAATTAATTATAAGATAATGAAAATATAAACAAATCAAAAAGACTTCAAAATCTTTAGAAATTAAAATGAAAATACAAAATTACAAAAACTGTAACGAAAAATTACATTAAACAAACCCTAATTGTTACATAGTCCATAAACTAGATAGTAAATATACTGCTATTTTAACAACAAGTTTTTCAATGGAGACTTGTACAATGATATCCTAGTAATAGGATCCTGAACCTCAACTTCGTTCACAAACCTACAAAAAAGGACTACCCTGGAGGTTTGGGTGGTGGTTTTTCCTCCGAAGCTTAAGTCAGGTATCAGGAGTAATAAGGAAAGTTTAGAGAGAGAAAGTAGAGAGAGCAAGAGAGAATTGTGACAGAGTAATAGTATACTGCTGTGAAATACATACCTTTTTCCTGATTTCAAGGACTATTTATAGTGTTGGGAGTGATTGTTGTACCCTGAGGTCACCCTAATTTAAGATCACCTAATTAGTTAAGCAATTGGAGCATGACACGTGACAAGCAGTGATTGGGAAGTACACATCATCCAATCATATGCCAATGTGTTTTGAGGTCCTGGGCCAGAGTGTATGTCAGGCCAAAAACATGGGCTGGTAATTTTCCTGAACAGGGATTTGTACTTCAGATATTTCCTTTTCGTCTTGTACTCTTTATTTGTAGGCAAGAGACACGTGGGCGCTCCGTATGAGTCCACGTGTCCGGTGGAGAATCGTTAATTTCCATGTTACAACATTTGCCCCTAAAAGGGTTTTTTTTATTGCTTTGGCGCCAATACGGTTAAAGAACCCTTTTATCTCAAGAGAACCACCTTGCTAGTCAAAAAATTGTAAAGGCCGCCATTTCGCCGATTTTAACCGGTCATTGCCAATGATCTTTGAATACAACGGTTATGTTTAACAGAGGAGTGGGTTGTTTTCACTCCTCTATAAATATGGACTTTTGTCCTTTCTTAGACCATTTCACTCCTTGAGAGAATTTTCTTAGAGAGAGAGAGAAACTTTGCCCTTTTTCCGAATTTTTAGTGAGAGAGTGCGTTCGTCCAGAATCCGTTAACTTCATCGATCATCTGAGTAGCTCATCAGGTATCCTCCTTCTTCTTATTCGATCTCAATTGTTTATTTTTCTTTTTTGAAATTCCAAATAATGGATTTCTTTTCTTCGTCAAATAACCCCGACCACTTATGAGTTTGTCATGACACTAGAACAAATAGCCTTCCTTCTTTGACATATTCTAGAGTTGGGCCTATTTTGGCCGGTCATGCATTTTGTTATTATAGATATGGACGGCAAAATTAGACGACCTAATCGTTGCCTGTGTAGGGTAATCTGGCGTGCGTCAAGAAAACCACCCGTCTTAGATGCAGAGTGAACCTACTAACCTCCAGTTCTGAGATGGAGGCATCAACTGGTCGAATTCCCAATGATGGGGAGCATAGAGTCCAAAGTGTCCGGCCAACACCTGAGCATTCTTCTCTTGGAAGCGTACAAGATGATAGACCTATTCAAATGGCTTCTGAGGCCAGTCCATCTAGAAGAGACATGGAGGTGGAAGAGGTCAATGGAATAGAAAGTGAATCTGGCCCCTCCAATGATTCGGACGACCCATCTACAGCTTCTTTTAAAATTAGAAGATGCCTAGGTTCTCTTTCTGACCCCAGATTCATTTTAGCCAACATTGGTTGGCTAGGACAAGTAGGTACTGACCCTACGCAGTTTTCCTCTGCCATTCCCATGTCGGGTTATTCCTTCGTCTTGCCAGGTAAAGACGATACCATCCTTAGTTCTCCTTCTAGCCATTTTACCATTTATCGGATGACTTTAGACGCGGGACTAAGATTTTCCTTTCACCCTTTCATTGGTCGACTGCTACGTTATTATTGCATCAGCCATAATCAATTAGCCCCCAACTCTTGGAAAACTATTTTGATTATTTTAGCCGTTTGTGAGTTGAAGGGTGTTCCTCCTTCCTTGCTGGCGTTTACCCAGATACATTATGTATATAAGGTTCCTAACACTAAAAAAAATCATTGTACATAAAAAACAAAAAAATGAGAGTCTAGAGAGAGAAAGTCTGGCTTCTCTCTAGAATTTTAGCGATATTGCGAAATCTTCATTACTGGAAATTTGAATCTCGGCGAGTGCTGAAGCTATGGCAAAGGGTTCAAAAAAAGGCAATGGAGGTCAGAAGGCTAAACAACATGTGAAGGTAGTGAAGAAACCTCAATCAGGGGATGTGAAGAAGAAGATGAGTGTCAATGACATTCAGGAAAAATGGCGGAAGAAGTAAAAGTTGTTCCTACTTGGGTGCGATTACCTGGTTTACCGCTGAAATATTGGGGATCTACTTCTTTGAATAAGATTTCTAGTCTTATTGGAAAGTCTATCAGAACTGATAGAGCTACAGCCCAGAAAGACATACTGGAATATGCACGAATTCTGGTAGAAGTTCACTTAGATAGTTCTTTTCCTGAAGAGATTCAGTTTGTGAATGAGAAGGGAATGATAGTCACACAGAAGGTGGTATATGAGTGCAGACCAACTTTCTGTGGTGATTGTGGAGGTATAGGGCATACAGTGGTGGAGTGTAGACAAAAAAAGTATGAGTTGGCTTTGAAAAAAGTGAAACCTAGATAAGTTTGGGTGGAAAAAAACAAACTAGCTGGTGGGAAGCAACCTGTTGGGAATGTAAGTGTGATCAAGCATAGTGCTCAGCAGAAGGAAGATCAGAATGAGATTCCTGTTGTTGAGCAGACTGAGCAGGATGTAAATCAGAATGAACAACAAGTGGAGGTGGAGACACTTGTTGTTGGTGTGGTTCAGGTTAACATATCTGAAGATGTAGCAGGCAATGAAGTTGCTAGTAGTGTTGTGGGAGTAAAATCGAAGCAGGCTGAGGAACTTCTGATTCCTCCCAATGGATAAAATAGGCATATGGAATATTAGGGGCCTTAATAGTCCTGCTAAACATAATGATGTCAAATGGTTTTTGGCACATCATCAAGTGGGATTATTTGGGCTCCTGGAAACTAGGATAAAAGCTAGGAATTTCCCTAAAGTTTATCCTAAGGTGTGTGGTGACTGGTCTATTATTACTAACTATCAATATGATAAAGGAGGTAGAATTTGGCTGATTTGGCTTCCACACCTTTTTGTGGTGAATGTGAAGTGTTCTGGGGCTCAGTTTATACATAGTGAGGTAATCCATAAAGCTACAGGAAGGAAGTTTGAGGTGACTATAGTATATGGTGTAAATGATGCAAGGGGAAGAGAGGATTTATGGATGGCTTTGTGTTTGATTAACTCATCGGTTATAGGCCCATGGGTAGTCATAGGGGATTTCAATAATGTTCTTAACATGGGAGAAAGAATTGGGTCTGCTATTACCCTTGATGAGATTGCAAATTTCAGGCAGTGTGTCAGAGATTGCAAGCTCGGTGAGCATGCTACTAGTGGTCCTTTCTTTACTTGGTCGAATAAGCAGGAGGGGGAGAGCAGAGTTTTCACAAAGATTGATAGAGTCTTATGTAATGATTTGTGGAATGATGTCTTTAAGGAAGCTATTGCTGTGTTCATGCCTGAATACATCTCTGATCATTGCCCCTGTATTGTTCATATGGATGCAGAGGTGAGGGGCAGACCTAGACCATTTAAATTTTGCAATATGTGGGGTAAAACTGCAGAGTTTACTCAGATTGTGCAAAATTCATGGCAAGCAGTAGTATCAGGTGTAGCCATGTACAGAATTGTTTGTAAACTGAAGGCTTTGAAAAATCCTCTGCATAAGGAAAAATTTGCTAATATGGAGAATGATGCTAGAATGGCTATGGATAAATTCATGAGCATTCAGGAGGCCATTTATGCAGATCCTCATAATATTGTACTTCATCAGCAGGAGGAGAGAGCAAGGAAGGATTATGAGGAGATCAACTCTGCCAGATTGAGTTTGATGAAACAGAGAATTAAGCATGATTGGATTAAGGGAGGAGATGAGAATACTGCATACTTTCATGCATGCTTGAAGAAGAGAAGGAAACAGGCTCAAGTTCTTAGAATACAAGATAAAGATGGGATATGGATAGAGGGGATCAAGGAGGTTGAGGGGGCTTTTCTTAGTTACTATGAAGAGCTCTTAGGAACTGATAGTGAGGCAGAAGCTTATGTTAGTGACACAATAATTGCAGAGGGCAAGGTGGTGTCCCAAGAGAAGCAACATGCTCTTTGTGCCCCTTTTAGTGCAGATGAAGTGAAGGCTGCTCTTTTTGATATTGATCATAACAAATCAGCTGGGCCTGATGGCTATTCGAGTGGATTTTTTAAGGATGCTTGGGGTGTGGTAGGGCATGAAATTACAAATGCAGTCCTGGATTTTTTTAGAACTGGTAAGCTACTCAAGCAGCTCAATGCTACCAATCTATGTCTGATTCCTAAGGTGGAGCAACCAGAGAGTGTTACACAATTCAGGCTTATTGCCTGTTGCAATGTGCTATACAAGGTAATATCTAAGCTTCTTTGTACTAGGTTGAAAACGGTGTTGCCTGATCTGATTGATCCAGCTCAGAGTGCTTTTGTGGAGCAGAGATGCATAATGCATAATATTTTGATTTGCCAGGACATCTTGAATCAATACAAGAGGAAGAGTCAACCTGCTAGGTGTACTTTGAAAGTAGACCTAAGAAAAGCTTATGACTCAGTTAGCTGGAAGTCTTTAGAAAATTTACTAAAGAAGCTCCAGTTTCCAGTACAATTTTGTAACTGGATTATGACTTGTGTGTCTACTCCTTCTTTCTCTATTAGTCTGAATGGTGGGATGTTTGGGTTTTTTAAAGGAAAAAAAGGATTAAGGCAGGGAGACCCTGTATCTCCTTTACTCTTTGTCCTTCTGATGGAATATTTCACTAGACTATTGAGGAAGATGAGTAGTAGGGAGGACTTTGGTTTCCATTACAGATGTGCAAGCCTGAAGATCACTCATCTAGTTTTTGCAGATGACCTCATGATGTTTTACAAGGGTGAAGTCAAATTGGTGCTGCTATTAATTAGAGCTTTGAAAACTTTTTATAAAGCGTCAGGGTTACAAGCAAATAAAGAAAAAAGTGCAATATATTTTGGCAATGTGCAGGAGGAGGTTTAGCAAAGGATACTCCAGATATCTGGGTTCACAACAGGGCAATTCCCCTTTAGATATTTGGGGGTTCCTATTACCTCAAAGAGGCTCTCTATAGCTGATTGTGATGTGCTGGTTGATAAAATTATGAGAAGAGTGTTGTGCTGGACTTCTAGGAATCTTTCTTATGCTGCTAGAAATGTCCTAATTAATTCTGTTCTATTGAGCATTCACACCTACTGGTCACAAATTTTTATGTTGCCCAAAGGAGTGTTGATGAAGGTTATTCAAATTGCTCGTGCTTTTCTATAGGAGGGGAAATCTTATCTTCATAAACCTCCCCTTGTGTCATGGGACTGGGTTTGTAAACCTAAGAGTAAAGGAGGCTTGGGTGTGAGAAATTGTATGATGTGGAACAATGCTGCTATTGGCAAGTATACATGGCAGATTGCTTAAAAGGCATATTCTCTTTGGATCAAGTGGGTCCATAGCATCTATATTAGGGATGCAAATTGGTGGGAGTATCAACCAAAAGGGAATGTGAGCTGGACTTGGAAAATTATATGCAGGGTGAGAGATAAGTTTTCAGCAGCTTATCATAACAATCAGTGGCTTGATGGTAGGAAAGTCTATTCAATAAAGGAGGGGTATAAATGGTTGTGTGGAACTCAGGAGAATGTTAGCTGGCATCACTGGGTTTGGAGTCCTTTAAACACTCCAAAGCATGCATTCATTTCATGGCTTGCAGCTTTGGGTAGACTGAGGACAAGAGATAGACTTATGAGAGCTGGTGTATGTCAGACTGCAGAGTGCTTGATAATGGCCTGGACTCTTGCTGTCACTTATTCTTTAGCTGCAAGTTCAGTACTCAAGTGTGCCAAGGAGTGATGAACTGGCTGAAAATTCATAAGCACAATCAGGAGAATTTATATGTTCACTGGAAGAAATGGGGCAGGAAATTCAAGAAGAAAAAACAACAACAGGTGGTGTATGCATGCCTTGCTGCTACTGTTTACTATATCTGGAAGGCCAGAAACCTTGCATTATGGGAGGGAGCAGTTATGAGGCCAGAAGTTGTAATAAGAAAAATTCAGATTGATGTATGTCTTAGAGCTAATAGCAAAGTTAATAGTAAGTGGTCTGTGAGTGAGAAGGAATGGCTTAATGAATTAGCAGCTCAATGATTGAGCTAGCTATATAGTTATTTTGCTTTCTTATGTAGTGTGCTATTGATTCTCTCAGTTGCTGGGGTGCTTTGGGTAGGTGTTTAGCTTTGTTTTGGGCTGTCTTGTTGTGGTTGTTTGGTTGTAAGTTTGTGTTGGTGCTGCATTGTTTTTGGTAATAAAATCACTTACTTTTTGCCAAAAAAAAAGGTTCCTAACACTATAGAAGGAGCTTGGTTTAGTGTATGTAACCTTCATGGCTTCCTTACTTCTTGGGATAAGACATCCAAGATGCACGCTTGGAAGGCCGAGTTTCTGTTCGTCCAGGCGCCTAACGAGGTAGTTGCCAGGAGATACCACTATTTTAGCCGATCTCCCACCAACACTGGACGAACAACGTCCTTTTTACAGTTAGAGAGCAGTTCTGACGAAGAACTGGTAGAATACTTCAGAATAGCGGAGTATTCTACCCTAAACAACTCCTTCTTTAAGGGATCGTCCAATTAGATACCCTTTAAAGAAACGTTTAACAATGATAACTTCCCGGTCACCGCTGGCTTGCAGTCGGCCGAAGATAGAGGTATAATATTTAATTTTTAAGTAAAACTCCTCGTCTGATTCCTTAACCCTACTAATGATTTGTTTTCTCTTACAGCTCCTTCCAAAGATGCTTTGAAGAAGTCTTGGACAGAAGACATTAGCATGTCAAAGTTCACCAAATCCCTCTGGAAGGAGTACAACAAAACTAGCTCCTAAAAAAGGGCAGAGACATTGGTTAGTTTTTTTTTTCTTCTTTTTTTTAGAATTCTGAGAACGACCATAACAGGCTGATTTTCCTCGGCCTGGTCCTTCATCCAGAGTCTATGACCTAGTTTTAGGACGAAGTACCTTCAAAGGAGGAAGGCGGCCACCACGGTCGTCCTTACAAGTGAGGCCTTTGTCTAGTTTTAGGACGAAGGTCCTTCCCAAAGGGAAAGCAGCCGTCGGTCTTTTGGCCGACTTCCTTCTTCAGGGGGCCTTCGTCGATTGAGGCCTTGCCGAATCAAGGGAAGGCGGCCACCTCGGTCGTATGTCCCTTATAAGGAGATCGTCTAAGTTTTGGATTATCCAACTTGGACAAGGATCTCAAAGGAAGACGGTCAAACCTTTCGAGAGAGTATTTAGTTGATTGATTAAGCGATTATTCTTAGGCACCATTTGAAAGAGGATTTATGTATCTTAGAGAAAAGCTAAACCTTGCATAATTGTTGCCTTTTAACAACAATTGTATTAATGATCAATGTTCCATTTTCATTCATACTAGTAGCCTTTACTATAGTGTTTCCCTTATCAGTATTCATCTCATATTTTATTTACTAGTTTATTTGGCTTTAGTTCGTTATTAGTTGTTACAAAATTATTTAAAGCCCCCAAATATACTTCAATTAGGCAATTTGAGTTTGTTAGACTTTGGGTAATCACAATTTCCCTGTGTCGATCCTTGACTTGCCTTTACTACATTCTTAGTAATCGTTTGTTACGCCGAAGACTTTTTGTTGCCATCTGAAAAAATAAAAGGCCAACTCCTATTAAGAAAGGAGAGATATAAATATTTTTTGTAAGTGATTTTTGGTGCCTTACCAACACACTAAAAACCTCTTACACAAAGCTTACTGTGTATTGTGAGTCGACAAGTCGACACTCGACTGAATAGTGAACTGGGCAGTGCTACAGTCACTACCGCGTGAAGAATGAAGTTGTGTCGAGTGCCCGAAGTAGCGGCGAGCGCCACTACGGTTGGCAACGGCTGCCATCTGGGTGTGTCGTGTGTTTGAAAATTCAGAGAGAGATAGGAGCGTGAGAAAGGGGCGTGAGAAAGGAGAGTTAGAGAGAGGAGTGAATTCCCATGTTTTGTTTTTCGCACTAACGCGCTGATTTCCAGCGTGACTTGTTTTTTCTTAAGGTTGATTTTTTTTCAAAAAAAATTAGGGGTAAAGTTGTACCCCCATGTATCGGCATAGCTCCGCCACTATCTCTTATCTCACTCTCACTTTTTTCTCCTCTTCAAAAACCAAAATGAAAAACCCTAGAAATCAGGTTACAAGTTACTCAAATATAACACCTTAAAATTCTTGAGATAGAAGTTGTTCACAACCAAAATGAAAAAAACATTTCTCAGCTAAAGAGGAAATTTTTTTCCATTGAAATAACACGACAAGAACCTTAATATTTTGTTGGGAACCCCCCCCCCCCCCAATTTTCTTCCGTGTGTTAAAAAGTATTATTACATTTTTAATTATGTAACAAGTAATGATACCAAAATAAAACTTGTTAGAGTGATCTATGTTATAGATGGCAATATATAGAGGACACCGAAAAGATAGAAAAAGATAAAAAAATCTTTTTTTTACTACTAAATGAGTTATTTGTTAAAGACCTAATATAAACTTTTTTGGTAAAAAAGACCTATCATAATACTTCACTTTATTACTTCAAATCATTTCAATTTTTCAGACAAAAAGTCAAAATTTTCGACATGGACTTTCTTCCCCTCCCTTTTTCATTAAATGGGACCAACCTTTTTTTTTTGTACCTTAATCCTTAATAAGAGAAGCAAGAGGAAAGGTTATGGTAAGGTTAAGGGATTATGATAGAAAAAAATAGGTTGGCACCATTCATGAGGAAGGGAGAGGAACAAGAGTCAATGCTAGAACATTGACTTTCTGCTGGAAAACATTGAGGTGGTTTTATGTAACAACGATAAGTATTATAATAGCTCTCTTTAAAAAAAATAAAATTATATGGTCTTTTCCAACAAATGACTATTTTTATAAATATTTCCCAACAAAAAAGTTCAAGAAAAAAAGATATAAAAAATTAGGGAGATATTTAACTACTTCATTTAAACGAAAAAATGGGAAAAAAAGTGCCACATTTAAATCGAACAATAGTTTTTTTCAAAAAGCAAAATGAAAGAAGACAGTTCATCTAATTTTCAATATACTTTCGGACAGATTTCGTACATATAACGCTACTCTAGACAAAAGATAAGGCTCAAATATGGAAACTTTTGTAAGTTTGAGGATACAAAACATAGAGTTAAATTAAAAAATATGGGGTGCAATTTAGAATACCAACAACATCAAGCTTTCTTGGTGTAGTTGGTTGGGGATTATTCTCTTTGTAACCTTAAGGTCATAAGGTCGAATCCTTACAACTGTAATACTTGGTTATACATATTCTCCTTAACTTTCCCTCTTACTCCTCAAGTAAGGATTCTTCTTCTTATCATTTTTTTTAAAAAAAAGAGAGAACATCAACAAACACAAAAGTACTTTTGTAGAAAAATCTAACAGGTTATCAAGGGTGGGGCTTAGCCTGCGGGGTGCTCGACCATGCAAGGCCCCTGAAAAAATTGTATGTATTCTTATTGTTATCATTTAGAAGTAGAAAAATTCATTTGGACTAGTGATAACTAAAAGGGCTTTCAATGTTCGAGGTTTAAAGGTCAAAACTTAATTAGTAATGTATTTTGGGGAGGAGTCACAACTTTTGAAAATTTATCTTTCCCTCATATTGACTTGTGGCCACTTTTCCCTGGCCCTTATCTTTTCATCTTCCCTCATCAGTTTATTTAATTGCAATTAAACTTCACCTTTTGAATTTTTATACAAATTTTTCTAAAATTCATATATTAATTAATTAGTCCATTAATACCTCACTTTTTAAGTGCATATCTACAAATTATTTTTCCTAGTACATGTATTACATAATTTGACATTCTCACTATAACCTAGTGAAATTTTTATGTTAATAAAATCATCCATTTCTAAATAAAAAAAAAAATTGGAGATTCAAGCGTCTCTTTTCAAGAATATGCATAGAACCCCAACATCCTAACCACGGCCCTATAGGTTATTATATAGGGTTAATTGGCTAGAAGAGCAAACCTTTGGCTCAAGTGCAAGAAAAAACACAACCTTAAGCGTGTGCAAAGCGTAGCACCAACTTAAAAACGTGGTGCTGAAAATAGCATAAATGGCACCGAAGCACAGAGATTCCACCAGAGCTAGGGAATCTCCGTTTAAGGTTATGTTGTTCCTTTTACTTGAGCCAAAGGTTGTGTTCTAGCCAACTTTCAACTTCAATCTCAAAAAAATTGATATCCTCTTTACTTCTCTTCGCTGTTGTGCTACTTCCTCATTTTGCGATTTTCTTCCCTATTCGATGCACCATAAATCTTTACATTATCAACAAATTTCATCAGCGCCAATGTCGAAATCAAGTCGCTAGATTTACTTCTCTGATCATCAGTAATTGACTTATAATAATTGTGGAGGCTGATCTCAGTTTCTTCGAGCTCAATATTCACTATTGATTCATTAAAGACCACTCCACGTGCTGTCTGTAAAATGGTAGGTTTGATGAGCGCCTGCTTCGAGATTGCGTCATGATCGCTCAAACTTTCTGGAACTCTTCTATTTTGTGGTGAATTAGTACGGATCGCTTGCTCTTGTGGGCTGGGAGTAATACGAGACTGTGGTGGAGATGGTGTTTGGTGTGGTGGTGCTGCAGTGTTTGGGTCAGAGGATGACATTGCTGGAGTGGAGGTGGTGTTTGGTGTGGTGAAGGAAGATGATGGGTGTGGTGAAGGAAGATAGTGTTAGCGGGTGGCGTTAGTGTGGTGGGCTAGGAAAGAGTGGATGTATGTGGTATAGTAATAGGGTGGAGTTAGAAATGTTATTAATAAGGGTTATGCTATTCCTTGCCAATTAACCCTTAAACTAATGGAGATTCCCTAGCTCCGGTGGAATCTCCGTGCTCCGGTGCCATTTATGCTATTTTCTTCACCATGTGTTGAAGTTGGTGCTATGCTTTGTGCCCGTTTAAGGTTGTGTTGTTCCTTGCACTTGAGCTCAAGGTTGTGCTATTATAGTCAATTAACCCTATTATATATTAACTCAACTAAAAATGTGTTATCTTAAAATTAAGGTTAGTAAAGTTGGTAAGTAGTCTATCCTTCTACGCGGACGGAGAGTACTTAAGTCATAAGTGCACGCCTTTCCCAAAAAGTGCAGCATATTTGCTTCTGCTACTATATATAAGTTCTAGTGAACACAAGTGCGTTTTTTAATTTTGTAGTTGGCTAGACATAAAACATCATTACACTTGACTTTCGAAATAATTATATAGGTTATGGGGTCATGGTTTAATTTATTATTTGTTGCTTCAATGCCTGTTTTGAAGGTTCTTTTGATTACTGCATTAGGTTTATTTCTTGCTTTAAATCGGATCGACATATTGGGAGAGGCGGCCACAAATCACCTCAACAAGGTTCCTCTTCCTCCTTAATAATTCTAGTTCGATATTAATTCACATACCTCTTGTTTTTATATCTTCTAATATTTTTCTTTCTCTTTTGGTTCTTTAGGTTGTGTTTTTCGTATTCGGTCCCGCGTTAGTGGGTAGCAACTTGGCAAAAACGGTAACATTTGAAAGCTTTCTTACCCTGTGAGTTTCTCCTCTTCATATCTCAGAATATTCATCAATTTCTAGTTAAATGGCTACAAAGAATGGTAGCCACTATGATTATTAGAATTTTACCTTTTTATTTTTTTTAGATTAATATTGTACATTTATTAATTGAACCTTAAAAATATAGAAAAATGGAGAAAAACCTAGTTTCAATAAATAAAAGATGAGAACATGTTGTCGTTGAACATCCGTTATTTATTTCTTTCTTTAGATATTTTGTTGTCACCATTCGCGAAGATTAGGATATAAAGCCAATTAATATATACAAAGTCTTAATACAAGTTTATTAATGTATAAATTTTAACTATAATTTAATTATAAAGTCAACTTAATAAATAGTGCGAATGTAATATTAAATATAAAATGGTTCAATTACTCAATTTGTGGTGGCTATAATTTTATGGTACTCACTGTAAAATTGTTCTATTACAGTCATTTAGTCTTTTAACATTTTAAAACTGCAAAACTTTTATCTTTATGACATGAATAACTTTGATTATCAATATTATTTATTATATACTTGGAACATTTACAAAAAGTTGATTTATTGATCAAAATGTATCTTTGAAAACGAAACCAGTAATGTTTACCTAGTTGCATAGGTTTATGTGAGAGTATGAATAATATAAAAGCCAAAGTATCCATAGTTTTATTTCGCGAAAGAATATAAACATTCATAGACAAAAAGTAGTTTTTTTCCCTTCATTTACTTATTGGTGTATACATTAGGTCATTAGCCCATCTACTTTGTATGCGCAAACTGGTTATTGGTTACAATAATAGCAAGAAAAAATCACTTCATAATTTTTAAAATATATATGGTTTTTTTTAACGTGAGACAACTTTTATGGTTACAGATGGTTTATGCTAGTAAACATTCTGATTACATTTCTGATAGGCTCAACAATGGGTTGGGTGCTTGCTAAAGTTACAAAAGCTCCAAAGCACATTAAAGGTCTCATATTGGCCTCTTGTTCTGCTGGTAATTTTTTATTTTGCTTTTTGAGTGGGTGTTCTGCTGGTAATTTATCGTAGCAAAGTTTTTGATGGGATTTCAAGGGAATTGGTTTTTAGCTTGTCCCTTTTTGTTGATATGGTTCTCAGCTTCTTCCTTTTTTTAAATTTCATCTCAGTATCTTACTAGTATTACCATTTCACTAGTTCCATTATTTCATAAAGTTGATGTAACAACTGAAAATATATGATGTATTATTTTATATTAAAAGAAATTCAAATAGACTCGGTGTACATTTATTTAGTTTGCACGGCTTTAGTAATTGATATTAAATTCATATAGTGAGTTTTATAGAAATATCGTGGACTTATATACAATATAGTGCATTTTATTAACATAGAACATATAGTGACATTATATGTAATATAGTAGAGGATTTAATTTTAATGTTTTAATATGTCGTAAGATATAGGTTGTGTACTATATATCGTGACACGTGCTATAACATATAAAAATATGTAGTTTTTGCATAATATAGTAAATGTCTGAATGATATAGTGAATGTACAGTGATATGGTGAGTTTATGCATGATATAGTTAGTGTTTGAATGATATAGTGATTGTTCATAAATGATGTATTTTTCGCATGATATAGTATGTTTCTGAATGATTGTATTGAGTTTTTTATGATATACTAGGGTTTTGAATAATATAGTGGATTGTTTTTGAATGATATATTGAATTGTTTTTTTAATTTCAATGTTTTTGAATGATGTAGTTTATGCAAGGTATAGTACGTTTTTGCATGATATACTTTATGCATGATATAGTGGGTTTCTGAATAATATAGTGAATTTGTTTTGATGCACACTAATGTTAACGTGAACTAGATCCATCCAAATCAAGTTATACTCTATATACTCATAATGCATTTGGATCACATAAATAGAAGTGCCCAAAATATTGGTTGATTCATCACAAAAATGGAATCTTTCGTTAGAATCTAATTTTCATTTTGGTTTGAATTTTTCTTCTACATTTTCAATTTCATTTACCTTAATATTTAATAGATGTCATACCATCTGTTAGGAATAAAGTTTCCTTAGTTGTATTTCCTTCATGAGGGAGTGTTAATTACATCCTATTAATACTAACGGGCTTTACAATAGTAAGCATCCCACAATCCTAATACAACATATAATAAGCATATATATATACATAATGGCCCAAGATGTGCCTAACCCCCCCCCCCCCAATTTGGAGCATGTAGGTCACAAATGCCCAACTTGAATAAGAGAAAATGGAATTGACGATGGCCTAAGGCCTTGGTGAAAATGTTCGCCAATTGGGACGCAGTAGGAACATGATGATCAGTGGAAATAAGACCCGCTTCGAACACATCCCGAACATAATGACAACCCACTTCTATATGTTTCGTGCGTTCATGAAACACAGGATTTTGAGTAATGTGGAGACCGGATTGACTATCACAATAAAGATTCATCGTGCGAGGATGAGCAATGCCAAGACTCTGAAACAGGGCCTTAAGCCAAATCAACTCACAAGTGGTAGTGGCCATAAAGCGATACTCAACTTCAACGGAAGATCGAGAGATAATGTGTTGCTTCTTAGTTTTCCAAGAAACAGGAAAATGACCAAGAAAAACGAGCCAACCAGTCAAAGAATGCCGAGTAAGACGGCAACTGGCCCAATCAAAATCACACCAACCAGTCAACGGAAGATCACAATCGGCACGAAGAAGAATTCCTTGCTCGGGACACCCCTTTAAGTAGTGAACAACCCGAAGAGCAGCATCCCAATGCTGTTGGCGAGGGGACTGCATGAACTGAGGAACAATGTGAACAGTGACGGCCAAATCAGGACGAGTGAATTAGGATAAACAAATGAGACGACCCACGAGACGACGATATTTTTCGGCATCAGCAAGAAGGGGGCTTGTGGCAAGAGCGGCTATGGTTCTGCTCCATCGGGAAACTAGATGGACGAGTACCAAGGAGGCCGATCTCAACGACTATATGAAGGGTGCATTTACGCTGACACAAGAAAATCCCCTTGGGACTACGAGCCACCTCAACTCCAAGAAAGTATTTGAGAAAACCCAAATCTTTCATCTGAAAGCAGTCACCCAAATAATGTTAAATCAGCTATAACCCAAAGAACATTGCGTTGCACGGAACCCTGAGTAAGATTGAAGAGAGAGTAATCAGAGTAGGATTGATGGAAGCCATATTTTTTGAGAGAAGTAGCCAATTCCGCGAACTAATAGCGAGGGGCTTGGCGAAGGTCATAGAGAGACTTTTGAAGGCGACACACCAAACCAGAATTATGATTCTGAAAATCGGGAGGAGGCTTCATATAGAGCTTCTCATCAAGATCACCATGAAGAAAAACGTTGTAAATGTCCATCTGATGCAACTCCAATTCTTAGTTGTAGTAATAGCAAGGAACGCACGCATGGTCGCCCTTTTGGCAACAGGAGCAAATGTCTCATTGTAATGAATGCCCTCAACCTGATGATTACCAAAGATCACAAGACGCGCTTTGTAGCCCTCCACCGAACCATCAGCATGATATTTGATTTTGTAAACCCATTTGCAGCCAAGAGCATGTTTCCCGGGAGGCAAAGGAGTCAAAACCCAAGTAGCATTGTTTTCCAACGCATTAATCTCCTTTTGCATTGCCTCACGCCGGCCAGGATAAGATAGTGCCTCCTTGAAGCTACGTGCTTCATGACCTGCAGTGGGAGCAACAAGAAAAATACGGTGACACATAGAAATTTTTGTTAGCATTCACAAAATGTGTTAAAGGATAAGGAGTACCTGTGGAACCAGAAGAAGACGATGAACACGGTGATAGACTCATAGCAGGACTCAGAGTGATTACATAATCTCGAAGCAAAACAGAAGTGTGTTTGACACGCTGGCCGAGGCCCAAATACGGAACAATCTCATCAGATGAAGCAGGTGCAGCGCCCGCATCGTCAAGGCCCAGAGCAGCTGGCCCAGTAGAGGCAGCAGCGCTGCTGGAAGAAACAAGCGAGCCAGGAAGCTGCTGGGTAGAAGGCCTAAGAGGATCCCGCGAAGCAGGCTAAGCGGAGGAGTTGCAGCAGGGGGGCTGTGGACCGAGAAGAAGACGCGAGCTGAGGCCCAACGGGGGAGCGGCCAATTCATCATCACTAGAGACAAGGACTTGCTCCAAGTCGTCCAGAAAATCGCCATCCACCCCATTATGGTCACACAAGGGAGGAGGTTGATTTTCAAAAGGGAATTCGTTCTCAAAAAATTGCACGTCCCACGAAAAAAAAATATCTCATAAGTTTTCCAAATCAAACAACTTCCATCCTTTTTTATGGGAGGGATATCCAACAAAAACACACCTCCAAATACGAGAGGCAAACTTGTCCCCCCTTCGAGCGTTGATTATAGGAAAAACAAAGAGATCCAAACACCTTTAGCGCATGAAAATTAGGAACCACACCAAAGAGAATCCTATACAGAGTTTTGATATGCAACAAGCGAGAGGGAGTACCGTTAATCAGATAAACCGCACCAAGAACACATTCACCCTAAAAAGAAACAGACAGGTTACCTTGAAACATCAAAGCACGACTAACATTCAAAATGACGATGTTTGCGTTCAACACGAGCATTTTGTTGGGGTATGCCAACACAGGTTGTTTGAAAAATAATCCCATTAGAATCAAAATACTCAAGCATGCAGTTAAACTCCGTACCATTATCACTACGTACTATTTTAAGGGTCACCTCAAACTGACGTTCAATCATGACAAAGAAAGAACAAGACGACTTGTATACATAAGTTTTAGAAGTCAGCAAGTAAACCTAAGTAGCACAAGAAAAATCATCTACTAAAGTGAGAAAATAGTGAGCACCACAAAAAGAAGGAGTTTTATAAGAACCCCACATATCACAATGTATTAACACAAAAATGTGACTCACTTTATTATAGCTAATGGGAAAACTAGGACGAGATTGTTTAGCTTGAGGGAAACAATACAAGCTTTATGTAATGACTTTGAGCTACTACTAGAGCTAAAAACAGGAAGAAGCTTGACAATCTTATCTAACGGATGACCCAAACACCGATGCCACAACTCAAATTCACTTATAGCGGGAACAGACGTCACAACACACACACTCGGAATCCCACGATAATAATAGAGTCCATCCTTTCGTTCACGGGCTCCAATAAGGTTCCCCGAGCGAAGGTCCTGTATAGCACAAAGAGAATCAGTGAAGCGGGCAAAAACCAATGAGTATCAGCAATCAACTGCGACACAAAAATTAAATTGCATTGAAGACGAGGAACAATAATAACATTGCGAAGCGTTAAACCCCCAGCAAGATCAACCAAGAAATATTAAGTAGCAACAATATGTTCACCGTGCGGCAAACCGACAAGGCAAGCAGGAATAGATACAATATCCACCAACAAATGAGAATTGCCTGTGATGTTATAGGAAGCACCTGTATCAACTAACCAAGAAGAGGTAATACACTCACTCATCATGTGATCACTGGTTTTGTCATTGAACAAGTTTAATAAAACTTGCATTTGAGCAGGAGTTATGGAATCAAGGGGAGACCCCCCTGTGCGCCCATCACCGGAGGTGGCAAGGCCACGCCACTACTAGAGGAACGAGCACTGCTGCTCAGCGCATGAGCACCCACAACCGTGGAAGACGAGCGACGATCAGACGAGGCTAGAGGAGTCAGGTGAGCTGCGGTGGACTCGGTAGAAGCAACCGAATCAGAACTCTTCCCATATTTTTCTTCTCACCAAGCCGGATGGCCATGAAGCCGGAAACACGTGGAGACATCATATCCATGTTTCCTATAGTGAGTACAATGAAGAGAGGACTTGCCAACCCGACCCGAGGAAGCTTTCACGGCAAAGATACTAGCCTCGGTAACCGCAACTTTGTCGTGGGCAATCCCACGCACACCTTTCTCCTAGAGGAATGCTTGGTAAGAACGATTGAGATAGGGAGGAGGCTGTTGCGAAAGAAGGTTGGAATGGACAATGGAGTAAAGGTCATCATCCACACCAATATAAAATTGGTGGAGTTTTTCTTCTTCGCAATCAGCAGCAAATTTCGCAGCAACATTGCAAGTGCGCATACTACACGTGCAGCCATGTAAGGGTTTCAAACGAGATAAATCGTCGTTCAATCCCATGAGAGCATTATAATAATCGGCCATAGGCATACCTTTGGTTTGCTTACAAGTCGTGATGGTAGCACACAACTGTTGAAGGCGGAGTCCGTCGTTAATGCAAAATCGAGACTCCAAATAGAGTCAAAGGGCCCGCGCATCATCAAAGTAAGGGATAGAGGTAGAACTTTCGAATCCATGCTCCTGAGAATCCAGGAAACGAGCATAGAATTAACGGTATCCCAATCGAGGAGTTTCCGTTTCTCAATAGGTTTCTAATGGTGCCATCAACAAACACAAATTTTCGACGAGCTTTCAAGGACAACGTGATTGCCCTAGCCCACGCAAGGTAGTTGTCGCCCTTAAGAATCACGTGAGTGATTAAGTTTCCGAATTGGTCACCCGAGCCGAGATAGAACGGAGAAGTGGGATCAAGCTTGTGTTCCTCTGTCATTGTGACTGACACAAGAAGAAAGAAAAAACATATATTATTTCGGTGGAAGTTGCGGCAATGCTACCGTGAGGAGCGGTTGAGCAGGATCGACGGATGGTGAGGATAGGAGTAGGGTTAGGCTTAAGGCTCCGATACCATGTTATGAATAAAGTTTTCTTAGTTGTATTTCCTTCATTAGGCAGTATTAATTACATCCTATTAACACTAATGGGCTTTACAATAAGCAGCCCATAACCCTTATACAACAAATAATAAGCATATATACATAATGGCCCAAGATGTGCCTAACACCATCTACAAAGTAGAAACTTTACTTGTACAAAATATATTTATATCAATTAAAAAGTAATGTAACTTGAGCTCGTGGGTGCAAATTCAACTTGAGTCAACTATAAATGAGAAGGCCCGCTTGATTCCAGTGTCCTTAGAGAGCTTTTGTTTTTTTAGAGGAAAGGGGAAGAGTCTGAAAAAGGGTTACTAGAGGGAATCAAAAAGGTTTACCCTTAGATGTTGTAAATTGTTTGTTTAGAAATATCAAAAGGAAACATTAATAATTCCACCACCATAATTTTCCCTCTATAACCACCACCACCATACTTTCTCTGGAAATTTCCCTTCCACCATTGGTGCCCCTTTCCTTCTTTCGCCGCTACTTCCTTTCCATCCCCCACCACCACTGCCTTCCCCTTTCCTTCGTCGGCACCTCATTTACCCTCAACTCAAGGTATTATCTCCTTCCTTTATTGTAGACTTAGTGGGTATTTGGTGACAGGGTGGTCCATTTGTTGGTTGGGTTGGCTTTCGGGGGAGAGAATGATGTTTCAGCGGGTCGTAAAGTGTTTTAGTGGCTTTGGTGGTATTTTGGGTTTTGGGTTGGGATTTGGGTAGGTTATGCGGTGGTTTTTCGGTGGGTTGTATGTTAGTTTCAGGTGGTTATGCTAGGTTTTAGATGGCAGCGTTGGGGTTTAGAGTGGAGGCTTGGTGGTTTACGATGTTAAATTGGTTGTTTCGGGTGGAGAGGTAGTGGTTTTAGCTGGCTAGGATTTCAAGTGGAAAGGTGGTGGTTTGGTGGGAGGATGGTGGTTGTGGTGGCAATGGGCCAAATAACATTCAAGGTAACCATGGAGTAGAGGAGAGAAAAGATAAGGGATACCTTGGGTGGGGTTGGGGAATGAATGTAGATTAGTTTGTGGTAACCAAGGGGTAAAGGAAATGATTGAATAGACCTCACAAACAATAAGGAATTAAGTAAGTTGATTCCCTTACCCTTTCTTAAAAACTCTTAACCAAACGCCCCCTTACATCTTAAAATAACTCAAATCACTAAAGACGTCACACTATATTATGCGTGTGGATCCTTAGAACCACAGTCAGCTATCTAAGCATACAACATAAATCACATGCACCAAGCTGTCACACTGCACAAATCTCTACGCACTTGTATATCACATGTATCCGACCTGAGCTATGTTATATGGACATGGTTACGAGTGCCCGATATGGTATAACGTTATTTTAATTAAAAATAAATGGATATGGGAACACCATCCTAAAGTTGGGCACGGCTATGGGAATACAGCTAATAAAAAATTAAATACTCATTTTATCTTCATTTTTATTAGAGGTGATCAAATGGTGTGGTAAGACAAATTTCGAGCCAATTTTTTGTGCTCAAAGCCCGCTTTTTTATAACAAAAACAACTGGCTTTTCAGGCCAAAATTGGTCAAGGCTAAATTGAAACTAAAAAATCATTTTTAGATTACTCAAAACCCGTTCCAAACAAAAAACAATGAAACAAGGCCCAAAAAATCCACCCAAGCCCGGTCACTTTTTAGGGGGCGGACATGCTAACTTTCATTACCTTTATTTTTTATATATTCCCACTTTAAAATTTGAAAATATAAAAATTTCTCTATAAACATATTTGGAATATATATGTGATCTATTTGGAAAAGAACATAAAGTTCAAAAGGCAAACAACTTTTATAAGGGAAATTCTCTACCAATGAAAATGTTATGCCTCATTTAAAGGTGGAAAGAAAAAGGACAAAAAAAAAACAATCTGACTTGCATGGGCCCGATTCACGTTAACATTAGTGTGCATAAGCCAAGAGAACGTATGATTTCTGAATAATCAACTATACCATTTAGAAACTCATTATATCATGCAAAAACCCACTATATCATTGAGAAACACACTTTATCATGCAAAAACTACATCATTTCTAAACAATCCACTATATCATTCAAAAACTCATTATGTCATTCAAAACCTCACTATATTATTCAACAAATATATTATATCATGTAAAAACTACATCATTTATGAATGATCCAATATATCATTAGACACTCACTTATCATTATATCATGCAAAACCTACTATATCATTAAGAACCTCATTGTATCATGCAAAAACTACATCCTTCTATACGTTAAAACATGTATCATGATATCACAACCTACATCTTCTTAAGTGTTAGAACATTTAAATCAAACCATCCACTATATTGCATATAATTTCACTACATGTTTTTCGTTATTTAAATCCACCATATTGTATATAAGTTCCTTGTTTCTCTACAAAACTCACTATATAAAGTTAATAAAACTCATTAATGTGCATCGGGTCCATATAAACTTGTTTTCAAAAGAAAAGATAGGTGGCACCAATATTTATTTCTCCTTACACTGTCCCATCCCAATCATATGGCTTTGTTAAGTAGAAACCACGTGTTTATTTTTTCTTTTTATTTTTCTCTCTACTCTCCCGTCTCAATCATGAATATTGATCTTCTTTCTTCCTCTCATCTCTTCTTCAACAACAACCATGGCGACTCTGTTTCCGTCAACGTTACCGGAAAATTGATTATTGAGTTGGGCTCACCTTATGATGACGAATAAAAGCCCATAATTATGCTTCTTTTGTGATTCAATATGGAGATTAGGGTTTCGTCATGTCCGACTGCAAATAGTCGGATGTGACACATATTTCATATCCGGATCGGTATCAAGTAATTACTTTGGTGATTAATCCATGTCCGAATACCATAGGGACTGAATTCATTAAGATCTACAAACTCAGCTCACTGTATGATGAATATAAGCACGCATATTTAACATGAAATCAATATTCACTTGATTATCTAAAATTGATGACCTAATTAGACTATCTACAGTTTACTTATCATTTGTATATTTATGCATGTTTATTTTCTTATAAATTGGACTTAAAAGTATCAATAGAAGTGCTCTTTAAATGTTGTGCAATCAGGCATTTCGTAATGCATTTAGACTCTGTCATTGACGGATCTAGCATGGGTTCAGTAGCTTTAACTGAACCCATAAAAATCCGGGGGGAAAATTGTCGACAAAACATAGTTTATAAGCATCACATGCCTAGTTTTCTTAGTTAACACGTTTTAGCTCAGTGGCGTGTTGGTTGTATTTGTAGTTTCGGTTTTTTCACCATATACCCTAATAATTATTTTTGCATCATATACCCCTACAAGTTTCAGAATTCACCATATACCCTTCACTTCCCATAAAACAGAAAATGCCCTTAATTACTAATAAATATTAATTCAGTTAATTATGAATCCCTATTTGACCTCATTAACCTTCTAATTCTAAATTAACCCTACCCTATTATCTCTATATTTCCTTCTATCTCCCCTAATCCACTTAACTCATTTCTCCTCTCCCCCCTCCACCATTAACACCAGCAAATAACCCACCACTCAGCCGTCTCCCTTTCCCACAACCACACCGCTCTTCTCCCTCTGCACTTGTAAGTTGCACCAACCAAGACCTATTTTCACCAAAATTTTCACCACAATCTCGTAGCTTCCACCATTGTGTTTTTCCTGCACCTGCACCAACCATTTTTTTGACAAATCGTTGGAATTTTCACCGGTAATCTTCACTTTTTCTCCCTCTATTTTCGCTCATAACTCTTTCTCCTCCCCTGAAATGTCCCTATTCTCTAATTGGCCTCGTATTGTAGGGATGTTTCCTTTTAGAATAATTGGGAAGACTCTTGCTAGTAGAGTTGGTTTGAATGATTAGGATGATAACAATGGTGTTGCGGCCGGTAATGAGTTTATTGAGATTTCGGATGATGAAGTGAAAATTGGTTATAAGGGGCCTTTTTTAGATCCATTCAAAAAATAAAACCCCAAAAAAAGTTGAAAAAAGAAAAAGAAGCAAACCAAGTTATGGGAGTGGTGTTGCTGTGAAATACTCCCTCCATCCTCTATTAGTTTACCCCGTTCTTTTGCACAGAGTTTTAGGAGGCATAATGTTGTGGGTCATAGAAATAAAGAGAAATTATTATTTTATATTAAAGTTGAATGTATGTGTGATGAAAAGTTTGTGGTCCCATTTCAAAAATAGAAAAAAAAGGGGTAAACTAATAAGGGACACCCTTAAATGGAATACAGGTAAACTAATAGAGGACGGAGGGAGTAATCAATTATGGAGGGTCTTTTAGTGATTAGTTTAATGGAGGGTAGATTATTGTTGCTGGTTACTTGGTTGTTGATTAGGATTGCGAGGTTGACAAATTCTTGAAATTGATGGTAGGAGGTGGAAGCGTGTTTGGACATGGAAACTTGAAAAGTGATGTTTAGAATCTGAGTGATGGTGGTGACTGGTTAGAGCAATGTGGAAGGGGGTTATGTGGGTACACCGAGGATGATGAAGCGAGGTGGAGGGGGAAAGGTGCATGTCAATTTCTTAATCTGCTTCAACATTAAGAAATGGTGGGTTGTTGGCACTGCAGTCAAAGAGGAAGAGGGGTGGTTGGAGATGGTGGCCGGAGGTGGAGGGGATTAGGTGAAGAGAGAGAGGAGAGAGACAGTGAAGTGGTGGACATAGTTTAATGACTAATAATTGCAGAGGGTTAGGTGGAGAGAGAAGAGAGATTATGAGATGGTGCATGTGGTTGGGTGGAGAGAGAGGAGACACAAGGCGTTAATGAGGTTAATTATGATTTAATGACTATCAAGTTAACCTCCATTAATCATTAAGAGTATTTTGTGTATTGTTTAATCTCCGTTAGTAATTAAGGGTATTTTGTGGATTTTTTTTAAAGGGTAAGCTTGTCGTCTACCTTTTCTTTATTTTCTTTCTTTTGGCAATCTCCTCTACCCAACGTTTATTTCCATAATTCTTTTAATTTGCCCAAAAAGGAAACTAACCTTTTAATTTTGTTTTTATCTAAATTATATATGGAAACCCTTGACGATTTTGGTGTACATCATTTTTTATCAATATACTCCAAACTAGAAAAAATATACCATCTTATCAGTTTTTTTTTTAAAAAAAAAAAGAAGACACCCGATGTAACAAACTGTAAAGCAATTACCACTATTATTTGACTTCACAAGCATAACATGCATATACGACTAGTTTATCTTAATTTGAAATTATATGGAGCATTTTTTTCTCTAACTTGATCGTTTTTCAAATATTTGCCTGAATCTACCTAAATTTCACCAATCTTTTTTTTTAAGTTGAGATTATTCATGTCAATTGCTCCTTATCTTTTCAGTATACTACCTATGTATCTTGTTTAGTTGCATCATTTGCTTTTTCACATTTGACAATCCACTTCTTTGAATGTTAATATCTTTTACTGAGTATAAGTAAAATTTATTAAAAAAAATTGATATTTAGAATAGCATTGAGACGAAACTAACAATACTCACTTGAATATATTTTTTCTTATATAATGATGCGAGATAGTTTGATAAAGTTGGTTGATTAACAGTGCCACAAAATCAAATGTTGCAACTAAAAAAATACGAAGGTAGCATTTACTATGCTTTTGTTATACAATTCTCAAGCCATTTTTATATACTTGCAATGTTTTTTTGGTTTCAAGATTTTGTCAATTACTTACAATGTTGACATGTTAGGCACGCAATATATTTTTTTTTATCTCTCC
This sequence comes from Beta vulgaris subsp. vulgaris, assembly GCF_026745355.1. NCBI lineage: Eukaryota > Viridiplantae > Streptophyta > Magnoliopsida > Caryophyllales > Amaranthaceae > Beta > Beta vulgaris. The sequence goes on along the minus strand of NC_079207.1, from coordinate 19,690,207 downwards.
TAGTACACATGAGTTCTTTTGTATCTCTTTTCTTTTCTAGACTTTTGTGCCCCTTTTAGTATTGTGAATATTAAAAAACAGAGAAAGTATTTCATGATAAGAATAATATGCTCATTTATTATTTGTGTGGTCAATGCTAATTACTTGAAATAGATAGATCTTAGTTTACTATGATGATTTCAACATTAAACTTATTAAATAATTGATAAATAAGTAATTATAAATCAATTGATGTATATATTATGAAGTAATGGTCAGCTTGCTCGTTATTGGTTGTGATTTAGAATTTATATTACTATATTGGAATATTTAATCAGTATATCTTGTCTTTTCCTCGAATGATTCCGAATCCAAATGGGTTGGATGTTGGATTTTCTACTGAACTCAGTTTGATTAGATGGAAAATATTTTATCATGAAAATAATTTTCTAAATAAAAACAATTTCAAGAGAGAACTTGATCTTAAATAATCCTTTTTCTTGGAAGGGAAATCTTAAATTACTTGTCCTTTATTTAATTACTTATAAGAAAAGTTAGATGGATTTGAAAATGTATGGAACATGATGAATGAGAGAGAACAAAAGTGAAATGTAAGGTGTAAGAAAGAATATGTGGCATTTCTTCGTTTACATATTTCAAAAATTTAACATCCTTGGAAAAGTTAGTTTAAACCTATTAAAAATCAAATACAGAATGATAATCATACATATATATCTAGGACAATTATGTTCATTCAACTAAACGTAGTCTTAAATTATATAATCTTGTTTAAGTTGATTCACCATTGAAACAGGGAATCTTGGTAACTTGCCTATCATAATTCTCCCTGCAATCTGCAAAGAAAAAGGCAGTCCTTTTGGAGAACCTAATATTTGCGAGCGCTATGGTCTTGCTTATGCTTCACTTTCCATGGCGGTATAATCTCACATATAACTTCTCTTATATACCATATGAATTCAAATAATTTTCAATTTTATTACTCCACCCTCCCTCAAGAAACAACTTTATTTTACGCTTAAGCTGTGAATAAAGAAGAAAATTGAGGATTTGAAAAAGAAAACATCCATTTTAGATTAATACGAATCTTTTTTTAAGGACGAAGGGACTATTTTATTATCTTAAACAACAAGATATATAGGGCATATTAAGCAAGACTAGCTGATACAAGCGTCATTTGTTCAAAAAATTATTCAGATTGGGAGCATATACTTTTGGTTGTATGCCTACAACATTGTTAGAATCTCCTCGAAGGAAGTGAAAGCAAATGAAGGGGAAACATCAGCGAATGTCCCGGTAGATGAAGCAGAACCAAATCCACCCTTACATTCTTCAATCTATTCCCTTGATGCTCCGCGCCTCTCCAACTCCTCTACTAAATATGTGGTAAGAAAAATAACACTGCCTCTTTTCTTTTTCTTTTTTTCTTTCTACATTGCTTTTGGCGAATTACCAAGGAGCTAGACTTACATAGATCTTTTATCAAAAATAATTGTGTAAAAAATATGATTGCAGAATGTAGAGAAAAAAAATAATATATGTGGTACTTTTCAGCGCAATCTCGTGTATGGCTCAACCCAAGATGAGCATGAACTACCAATAACACTCCAGATCAACTGATTAAGTCTACGGTTGAAAGATGTAACAAATCAACTAATTAAGCAAGTAGATCAATATAATCTCAAATCCTTAAAAATAGGAATTGTTTCGACAACATACTACGGGTTCAAGTCATTAGACAAAGATAGTAGCGTTAAATCCCTATAATGGAGGAGAAGATCAAGTTGATTTGACAACAACAATAACCACATATTCACTATGAAGTCTACTCAACAAGGTCGACGAAGATACCAAGAAAATATTAATCATGACAAAGGTTATTGTATGATAGTTAATCCATATAAAAAAACATGAAATTTTTTAGCAAAAACAATAAAGTCTCATTTCAGTCGACTTTACTTTGACATAATGAAGATTGGGAATCAGATCTTTTAATTTCTATTGCTCTATTTCCTAAATTAATAGTTGAAAAGGGATAAAACAGGAAAAACGCCTAATAATAGGATATCAAGACAAGTAAGAGAATTATAATTTTAATCAATAATTAATAATAAAAAATTGACATATGTCATCTAAAAGGATCTGACAAGTAGGGGTATGCAGAATCCCTTTCGAACCCGAACCAGTCCGTCCCCAATTCATGAAAAACCAAGATTATGGTCTTTTGGTCCAGTCCGGTCCATTTTCTGTAAAAGATATTATTTATGTATACTTTTTGTATTTAAAATATTAAATTTTAATATGCTTCATACAATATTAAACTTTGTAATATGCTTTTTTAAGTAGAGAAGCACGGGAGGGGGAGTGTATTATTGAATAAAATTAAGTTCCACCAAAGATAAAACTCCTTGGGGAAAATTACATAGAAAGATACACTCACTATCCTATAAGGGAGCAACTAAATCTAGCCATAAGATGCATTATGGTATTCCCCACCTTCTTCACATGATAAATTAAGAGAAAAGAGAAAGAAAAACTAAGATTTCTAATTTAGACCTGAATCCAAAATCCATTCACCCTTCACTAAGTCAGCAAAATAGCATGATACCATGCCCACTAAAGCTACAGTTTGTTGCATCACTGACATCTTAATTTGAAGGAGTTGGAAGCATCCTTAACAGCTGTTATAGTAGTTTAATTTCTCATTGATGATGTACTTTCATGTTGAGCATTAGCTGTAGTTTTAGACCCAACTTGCTTCCCCTTGTTCCATTTTTATGAAAAAGGTCCTTTCCTTTCCCTTTGTTTACACCTTGATACTTTCCTTTGTTAGGTTTTGTAGGAAACCAAATAACAAATCAATAACCTTCTTTTGTATGCCCATTCTTTTCACACACAGTGCGCTATGCAGAAGGTTGAGTTGTGTTCACAAATCCACTTGATCCCTTAGAAAACATGGCCATGTTCTGTTTCTTTTTTGACGTGTCCTAGGACCTCCCTCTAAGCTTCTTCTTGCTCAAGAAAACTGCAGACAATTTCAACAGTAGGAAGAATACTCATCATGAGTAAGTTACTCCTTTGTATTTCATATGAATCATCCAGTCCATTCAAGAACTGAAAGAGTTTATGTTCTTCTTGTTGCTGTGTAATTGCTTCAATAAAGCTTGTAATTTTCGCGGTCACAAAGGTTATTGGGGGTAGAATATTAAGTAATTCTAACCCCTCCCAATAACACTTCATATTAGTGTAATACTCATTAATTTCTCTTCTATGTTCCTTAGTTTCATAGAGTTAATCTTTACATATCTTATATTTTCTAGTGCCATTAGTAAGAGAAGACCTCTTCTCAAGCTGGTGTCATATCTCTCTGGCATTGCTAACAAACATGAGTGATTTTTTAATTGGTTCACTCACAGACCCTAGGATCCATGATATAACCATGTTGCTGCAAGTATCCCAAACATCCTTTTTTACAGAATCCTTTGTATCTCTTTTTATCACTCCTGTAACAAACCCGAGTTTTCTCTCGGATGCAAGAGCTATCTCCATAGACCTTTTCCAAGATATGTAGTTAGAAGATCCTTGGAGTTTGTCTATGCAAGTGAAGTTATTCCCATATGAGGGATGTAAAATACAAAGGGTTTGTTTTTTCTATAGTAGTAGATTCAGTCATGATTCAAAGATTTAATTTTTGAGCTAAAAAATTCCGTGATGTCTTTCTGCGAGAGAATTTTATAATTGTGCTATGATACCACATAAACATTTTGTGAAAGAACAAAGGTTTAGCAGCAGTCAATTGTCCCATTTCATTCATTCTCTCTTGCTTGATTTACAACCTAAGATTGAGGGGCTTAAATACACCACAAGAGGCTAGGAAGCTACCTAGGAAACCAATAAACAAAGGGCACAATGTTGAGTTGTCTCAGCTATTAATTACTAAGGACAAAAATAGAGATATTTCTAATCCTTGGTACACATATAGAGGACCTAGGATCGATTGCTACTGAGCAAATGATATTCAGTGCCCTCCACTACATAATAGTACTAGAACAATCATTGTCCTCCTATCCTAGTATGACCCTTAGTTCTTTTCACTCAGCATTTGAATTTAACTTTATATATAGTACATTCACTTGGAGAAGACCAATAAGCAGGGTACACACGGCAAGGACTTAGAGAAAAAATAAGATGGGTGTACTTAAAATAATCATTTACAAGCCTTGTGAATCCAGCTGTAGTAGCTTCCAAATCAGAATTCCCATTTACAAATCTATTTTCGTTGACATGTCCAAACACCCCAAGCCAAAGCCAATAGCATTCTGATTTCATTTTTTTGCCAAGTTCTCGAATAGCCATGGCATTTTGTTAAAAGAGCCATGAGTGCATTGGGAAATAATATTAGTAAAAAGAGTATTAGCCAAACAAGCATGAATCTAAGAACATTAAAAGAGAGCATGAATGATGGTCTCATAATTTCTTCCATAAATCTGACATGATTTATCCTAATTGATGTTCCTATAACCCAAGCTTTCTTTAACAGTAAGTTCCCCACTAACAGCACGCCAAACAAAATGCTTGAGTTTGGGAGGACAATCTAGATGCCAAACATTATTCCAGAAGTTCAGAAAACCAGGTCATCAACGAGTTTCTTCCCACCTTGCAACATGGTTGATCCGACTCAACCACTAGGCATATTTAATAGTAAATATGCCAGTTTTTTTCAAGGCTCCGATAGAGAGAATTAAGAGGCACACATATACTAATTGGGATTTGTTGAACCTGAAGAGCATCTTCTACTGAAAAAGTATAATTTATCTTCTACTGAAAAAGTATAATTTATCTTCTCTACACCCCACGAACATGAATTCTCATTGATAAGGTTAGCCACATTAATGACACGTTCGTATCATGATATGGGTGAGGGGTCGCTAGCGAATGAGGTGGTTGAAGCCAGTAATCTGACCATAATTAATGTTATTGCCATTAACCAGTCTCCAGTTCAAGCCTTCTTTTAGCAAACTTTGAGCTCCAGACGCCTCTCCAGATGTAACTAGGATTGTCTCCTAGGTAGGAGCTTAAGAAGTTAACATTCTTAAAATATCTTGCCTTTAGAATTTGAGCCAGTAAAAAAGAAGCATCAGAAAATAATCGCTAACCTTGTTTCGCCTTCCATAGTAAAAAAGAAGCATCATAAAATAATTGTTAACTTTGTTTTGCCTGCCACCATTGAATCTTTTTCCACACCCTCGTTTTGACATTTCCAAAAGGTAGCTATTTTGGATCTTCCAAGTATTGGAGGGAACCCAAGATATTTTTCATGCCTATCCACCTCCTCCACGCCAAGCAATTGAATTGTCTCTTCTCTAGTGTTTGCCTAAATATTTTGTTGAACAAAATCTCCAATTTATTGAAATTAATTTTTTGACCAAAAGTTCTTTCATACTCGCTGATAATGAAATCTAAGGTTGAGCATTCCTGGAAATTTGCACGGGGAAACAGAACAATATCATCTACAAAAAAAATAGATGAGAAATAATAGGGGCTCCCTGACAAACACATGCCGCATGAATGTCATTAGTCAAAGAAACACGAGTAACAAGAGTAGGGAAAGTTTATGCACATAAATGAAAGAGATACGACGAAATGATATCCCCTTGGCATAATCCACGAGAGGGAGTAACAACACCTTGAGCCGCACCATTTATCATAGAGGAGATGTACGTACTAGATATGCATCGCATGATATCTCACCCAACCATCGTTGAAACCCATTTGGCACATCGAACACTCTAGAAAAATCCACTCCACTCGATCATAAGCTTTCACCATATCAAGTTTACGAGCCATAGTGCCCTTTCGTTGAATAGCTGGAGATTTCATTGAGTGAAAATCTCGAAAGCCAATAGTACAGTGTATGTAATCATTCTAAACCCATACATTATAACAAAATCATATGAACCAAACACCTCCTGAAAGGGTTATGGTGATGAGTTGGTGACAGAGGTGGGAGGAGAGAGAAAGGGCAAGTGGACGGGAGTTTGTGGCAGGAATGGGGAAAAGACAGGGAAACAGTTGATGGGAGGGGGATGGTATAAGAGATAATCTTTTTATAATAATTTAAAGCTTTAGACCTATAGAATAGCAACACTGTCAAGCTTTATCTATTAAACTGGTCATCAACAAATTTAAGAACAATTTGAGAAGGTGATGTGCAAAGGTATTAATATTTTGAGATTAACTGAAAGTGGGTTTACATATATAATAATAAGGAAAAATTAACAACAATAAGCCAACCTTTACCCGATGAGCCACATTTAAGTCAACCTTTTGAAAATCCAGATATAATACAAGTTTTACATCATTTAAGCCAAATTTAGGTTGACCTAAAAGTTAACCTGCTAACCCAAGTAAACAATAGGTTAATTTAATTACGATTTTGATTATGATTGATTAACCCAACTTCACCACGAACCACCATTAATCCAACCCCACCACCAACCACCGGTAACCCGGCCCCACTAGCACCACTAGCACCACCACCACTAACCGGCCCCACCAACACCGAACCCAACCCTACTACCACTTACTCGACCCCATCGATCTGGCCCCACCACCAATGTCAACCCAACCCCACCGACATTGAACCCAGCCACACCAGCCCTGTTAACCCAGTCCCACCACCATTGTCAACCATCTCAAAACCACCCAAACCCCAAAAACACTATCCACCGAAAACCCCAAACCACCTCCAGCCTAAAACCACCCTAAACCAAAAACCCAAACCTAAAACTAGCCAAACCCAACCCGAAATCACCCAAAAACCCAACCCAAATCTCGAATCCACAATACCCACCAAAAACCCTAGCGAAAACCACTATTTTCCACCCGCAAAAACCATTTACCGAAATCACAATCAACGAAGAAGGCAGTGATGGTGGTGGTTGTGATAGAGGAGAGAGAAGGAATTGATGGCAGTGGTTGGTGGTGGTGCTAACAGACCCAAATCCGGAATCAACGAAGAAGGCAGTGAGGGGAGAGATTAGAAGTGGTGATGCCAAAATGCAGTGGGAGGAGGAGAGAGAGGGGGGGGGGGGAGAGCTTAATTAAAGAAAAAAAGTAAAAAAAAAAAAATCAAAAACATTTTTAACCTATTGCGAACAAGTTACTAGTAATCTGACCTAAATTTGGCTTAAATAATGTAAAGCTTGTATTATCTCTGGATTTTCAAAAGGTTGACTTAAATGTGGCGAATCGGGTAAAGGTTGTCTTATTTTTGTCATTTTTTCCTAATAATAAAGTGTGAAACCAAAATACAATCCAATCCGGTCAAAAATCGAACCGCATGTGAAATTTCGCTCTTGGTTCTGGACCGTCTCTAGTCCAAAGAAATCTTGCATTCAGATGTGTCGTTCCAACCAGTCTTGGTATGGCCGACGCACACCCCTACTCACAAAATATATAAAAAAATTGAAAATAAAAAAAGTTTTTGCTAGTAATCTCATGATTTGGTTATTCATATTCTTACACTCGCTTTCGGCCATCCTATTCGTTGTAATCTGATGGCTTACCTTCTTAATTTCTTTAGCAGGTTACATTATCATCAAGGATAAAGCAACGATTAACAAATATCTCCAAGGAATTGAATCTCAAGGCAGTATTAGCACCTTCAACAATTGGAGCGGCATCATAAAAAAAAAAAAAACCACGTATTCATTACTCTGAATTCATAAAAAGGGGACAAAGATATATATTGCACATATAAAAAAAACTATATTGAATACGAATATTATGCGAAAAATTTTTTATGGATCAACATTATAAATTACCCGGTGGTTACAACTTACTAGTATACCAAGTACTATATTACATTTATGATTTACTGAGAAGATACCCTTTTTCTGCTGTAGATTGTTGGGTTCATCATCGGGATGATATCTCCATTTCGTAGGCTGCTCATGGACAATAATGGTCCTCTCCATGTTATTGGAGACACAGGTTTCATGATCGGGTATGTAACTAGCTTTGAATACCAAATACTTCTACATGATTGATCCAGGTTATAGCCTAATCAGCAATTGCTAGCAAATCAGCTTGTATATTACCTGATTCAACTCAGCATAGTTACTGATGTTACACTGATTATCAGAGATGCAGCCATCCCATGTACAACATTAATACTCGGGGCAAATCTCTTGAGAGGTACTTCATCTCTTCCACTTCGCCAACACACGATCTCGATTGCCAGAAAAATTCAAGAGAGCACAGCTCAAAACTTTTATTTTTTCTGTTCTTTTGTTCATTTACAGGGTTAAAGGGATCAGGAATTCAATCTACAACTATTATAGGAATAATAGTAGTTCGATACATATTTCTTCCCCTACTGGGCATTCTAATTGTTAAGGGCGCTGTTTTTGCTGGTTTCGTGCAATCTCATGATATATTCTTTCAGTTTGTTCTTCTGCTTCAATATTCGCTCCCTCCGGCAGTGAGCATTGGTATGCAACGATGGTATCATTAAGCTTGTGTTCTTTATCTGATCCTCGCATCAAATTCCCTAAACTGAACTATTTTTTAATGTTCACTGTTGTTATTTCTACTTAGTAAGCCTTTCCTTGTTGATTGATGTATTTCATCTTTTTTTTACTTATAGGAACTAACTCATATTGAATACTTCCTCCGTTTCTAAATAAGTGCAACATTTGCATAGTGTTTACTATTCACAGTTTAAACTTTAATTAACTTTGGTGATTTACATTTTAGGAAAAACATAGTCATGTGGGATCTTGTTAGATTCGTCTGAATGTGAATTTTTTTAATATCAACTTTTTATAATTTTTACTTATTGATAATTGAAGATATTAATGGTTAAAATAAAGCATTGACAAACGTGCAAACAAGAAATGTTGTACTTATTTAGAAACGGAGGAAGTATTAGTTTTTTGATTGATTCAATTCAATTTGAAATTATAACTTGAAGTCATTTCTACTAGTCGGACCATTGTCACTTCCCTCTTCTCCAATAAATAACGTAACCATTACAGTCGACAAACATTTATGTTCAAATTGAACTTTCGACATTCCCCTTTCCTGCAACTATTCTATAATAATCTACATCTTTTTTTTTTTTTTTTTGAAAGAAATAATAATCTACATCTAATGAAGTGCTTTTGACGCTTACCACAGGAACAGTAACAGAGCTATTTGGAGCAGGTCAGAATGAATGTTCAGTCATCATGCTATGGACTAATGTTCTGGCACCAGTTATGCTCACTCTCTGGTGCACCTTCTACCTTTGGCTCCTGTCTTAAGGACTCGCACTGTAGTTCTTTAGAGTGCCGTAGTGCACATGGTTCGCAACGGGATCAGTAGATATCATCATCAGCAACATGTACTAATCTACTAAAGAAAACACAAATTTCGTGATACGAGTTTACTTGACCATTTTACTCTGTACCCCTACAACACAGTTTGTGCTGTATGTTTACCTTGCAATCTTGGATACATATAATATAATGCAAACAGTATATATGACTTGTTCAAACAGAACAGGATACATTTGTGAGAGACGCGTCATACTTAGTGAATTTAGCAAAATTATATGTTCGGTGCATATATCTCCTAATAAACTATGAACTTCACCGAAGAACCAAAATATTTTGATTATTTTGGTTAAAGAAACAAATTGAGGAAAACTACATTTGTTGACATATGTTGTGACATCTCGGAAAGGAGAAGACTGAGAATTCATCAAAAACAGGAGAGATGACAAATAATAGTGACTACATTTTGAATTACGGTGTAAATGAAATTTAGCTGCTGAGGGATACAGGAACTACATCATGACAATTCACTCGTCTTCATTTTTCAGATAGAGTTGGATATCCCCTTTCTCTAGCCGAAATTTAACCTTTAAAAGATTGGATTACTCATAGCTGTTAAAGAGTACCTTTTTTTTTTTTTCTTTTTGGGGGATTTGGGCGGTTTTTAATGTGCATATATACAAGACAATCCAAAAAAAAATTAAAGAATCTTCAGTTGAAGATTAGCATGACCAACTCTTGCCTTGTGTCTTTCAAAAAGGTCTTCGAGCGCCTCAACATACCGGCTATGAGCTTCCGAAACCTGACAAAATGTGGAAGAATAATTGGAGCAGCATACTGTCAAAATTAGGCGAAGGGCACATAGCAATGCAACTTTGTTTTAGCCTGTAACTTAGCCAGTTAGGAGGAATACAGAAAAAGGGCCGGATAGCCATATACAGATGTAAGACAAATGACGCTCAAATTTTCAACCATTAGAAACATTTTACTTTTTAGTGAGATACTTCTATGGCAATGTTTTTCAACACGTCCTTCATTGCTGTTACAGTTATAATTTTGCCTCAGCGTAAAGGAAAGCAAAAAATGCAACAAACATATCACCCAATGTGCATCCTTCCATAAAGGGTACCTTATACCTAAGAAGGAATGTTTATTTACTTTAAAATATATTTAAAATACTTGTCACATGCTTTTGCGGACAATAATCTGGACTGCACGAGAGCCACAAAGGGACGCTACAAATCCTCCAATTTAACCAGTATAGGTGCTCAAATCACCCTCTAGCTCAACAATCATATGTGATTAAACTACATCACATAAGAAAGCAGGACAAGTTACGAATTTAATGCAGAAGTAATAGTACCAAAATGCATTTGTCAATTGTGGAAATTGTGGTAAAATTATTGAACAATTTTCAAATGGTACCATACACTATCAGGACAAGGGAGAAAAAAACAGATGATTCACCGATGTAATAGAATCCATACCTCCTCCATGGTGGGCTCTGGATTTTTCTTCACATCAATCGGTCGACCAACCACAACATGCATGGGGACCCGATAAGGTAACGGCGACCTGCATGTATTAAACTTGATTATGGAAAAGAATAGTACACGAATATTCTATCATTCCATATATGGTAAAGCTGGACTGGACATCAGCCAAACAGCCATAAAAAATATTTGGCTATTATGTAGAGCAATAATTCTTAATAACGAGTATCTTCTTCAAAAAGGGTGACGTTTCAGATTTCTCGTGCTTTCCATCATCCATACGAAGTTTCCTATTTCTAATTATACAGAGACCTTTTGCATTGTCATCAAGGTCTTAATTCTGATACTAGTTCTTTCGTGTCCTAGGCTTCCTAGCCATCACCATATTTGCTTGCCATATTCTCCGGCCAAAAAGCAGCCTATCTCATACATCCCCAGAAGTGATTGTAAAGATTGTGATTAAAGAGAGTCACTAATAAACTTTTAACCTTCTAGCAAAGCCAATTCCAGAATTGTCACAGTAACTTAACAAGCTAGTTTGCAAGTAATACTGTTCCCTCCCAACCTTTTCCTCAGGTATATCAGATCATCAACTTCCACTATCCCTGAAAGACCAAGTGGTATCTGACTTACATTTGGGGGTGGAGGTCTTCTCTGCAATGCCCTGGATCCCTCTTTCATTCTCTAAGAACGCTGGAGCGTATCGACACCAGGTTCATAGTTTAGGACCTAAGTTTAAAGTTCAGATAAGTAACCTGAGACACCTAGTCACATACAAAAAACTGCGAATCCGAAAAGGAAGGTCCCCATAGAAGGGTAATCCTGAACCACTAATGCTTCCCTTTAGATCCTAGGTGGCTAGATCAGGGCCATTGACCAGAGAGTCTCCTTAAGTAAGCTAAATTTCCATATTCCTTCTGATAAAGAGCATCACGATTTCCAAAGCCACAAAAGTATTCAACACGAATTCAAATTCCTCTTCGAATAAGAAAAATCTAAAAAGGAAATGCATACATCACAACGAAGATTCTCCATGCCAACTTTTAGCTAACGAAGTTTAAAACATACCCAAAAACTCCCCAAAAAAATACAGGGGTGAACCTCAAAGCTCTGGCGATTTGCAAGAACAACTTTCCACTGGGCTTCCACCACTTATAGACCTCTGACTGCAAAAGAAAGAATGTAGAGAATGCATTATTATAGACCATAAACGCTAGTTAAAGAATCATCTTTCTCAAAAAGTTTCGACTAAAATTTTCAACAGAGCACACAGTCAGTGAGCCTACTAGCATAAACAATAGAAGAATACCTGACCAAAGCTGAACACAGGAACCAAAGGACAGCCCTTCTCCAAAGCCAGGCGAACAAATCCTTTCCTATTTTTAAGAAAAATTACCTGCAACAGCAAAGATTAACCAAAACTAAGCATTAAGCTGCCACAGATACATAAACCCTATGTCCATCCATCAAGCAACTATTGTGTCAGAACAGAAAGGGGTAAAATTAGCTTGTCAGGGTACTAAAAAGTAGCCGATCCTGCTTCAACAAATTTAGGGCATAACATGTATACAATGACAAATAACAATGCAGAAATACCTCCGAGCCATGCTCCATATGAAACGTCTCTTGAACTCCGCCCGGCACTATGATGCAACTATAACCTGAAGACAGCCGAGATTTAAAATTGTTTCTAGTTGCCGGAGATAGACCCAACCACGACCATATATGCCTCAAAAATGGAGTGTAAAACACCTAGTCATCAGTGAAGTGGTAAGCCCACTAACAAGGGAGAAAAGAGAAGTATCGGGATGGAAAAGTTAGAGGAGTATATGACTTACTGCAGTACTTGCAAGAACCTTCACTTTAGACAAAGGCATAAAGCCTGTGAGGTCAGCAAGCGCAACAACACCAATTGGCAAGACCGAATGGGGTTCATACCCAAAAACTGCATATAGCAAGGCACATAAAATTATTACTTAATGCCTGAAAAAGAAAAGCCATTTAACACAATGCACAACTATGTTTTACAAACATCGACAGATAATTACACTCCGTCCAGCAATGCAGCATACTATAACTACCATATTCAAGAGCAAGTCATTAGCTAAGGTCTAAGGAACACAATGAATGTAAGTCAAACCTTTCTCTTTCCTTTATGAACATCATTATCTATGTCATTCTTTTTCAGCTAAACAGCTGGAGTCAGTTTCAATGGTCACCATAAATCTAAACATAAAGAAAAACTGAAAAGTAATTTCCTTCTTACAATTCCAAACATAATGGCTAAATAGCTCATTTTTCGGTATGTTAATTTTGACATATGAGTCTACTATAAATTTTTGTAAATGCATTGGATGCGGATCCCATCATAGACTCATACTCCTCTTTAGAGTTTAGATATCTAACAGTTAGTTGAAAATATGTTACTCAAATCAATATGATTGCTTTATATATAAAGAACAATGAAACCTTTAATCGTCTTTCAGCCGATGAATCCCATATAAAATTCTCCAAAATCTTGGGAGTAAAAAGTTGAACCTTCAAAAAATGGAAAATCTGCACCAACAAAATGTAAGAAAAGCTTACCATAAGCTCGATTAGGATCAAATGCCTTGTATTCTTCAACGTCAAGAGTGATCGGAAAATAACCACAAGCGTGCTTACATATATAACTGCGGAAAATCAAAAATCAGAAATTTTGAGCTCATAATAATCTCTAATAATCAAATTGAAGCATGTTGAGTTTAATCGGAAGTTCGAACTAATACCTAGCTAATTTCCGGCCAAATTTGTCCTTTTCATCAATCGGAATCAAAATAAATATCAGAAGAACACAGCAAACCCTAGAAAAAAAAATAGACACAAAATTAATCAATGATTTAACTTCAAAAGAAGAAAGAATTTATAAAGAGAGAGAAAGAGAAATACTAACGCAAAAAAATTAGGGAGAGAGAGAAAGAAAAAGGAAGCTATAACAATGGCGACATTGAAATGAATAGCACCAAGCCAAATAGCGACGGCGAGAATAGTGTGAAGCACCGACTCTTGTTTTCCGGTGAACGTCGTAATCTCCGGTGCCGACGAAGTGACTGGTTTCTCTCTCCTCTCAGAGACCACCTCCATATCCAATTTTTATGTTATGAGTTATGACACAAAAAGGTGAAAACTTTTGTGAATTGGAAAGGTAGATGCGGAATCTTTAAGAAATGCACGTTGAATGAATTGGGGATGTCAGCTCAGCTGCGTGCTTATTATTGTTTGTATTTATGAGTTGCCGAGACGCAAGCTCACACAATGAATCCATGGAGATGCCACGTTAATGTTTGTTTTTTAGCTGGGATTGGGAATTTGACGTCTGAGCTCATCTTTGGAAACTAAAATATAGTATTGTTTGAGATGAATAAGGTGGACATGTTTGTGTGATTGGCTATAATTTGGGGCGTGGATTTCCAAGGTATGAGGGTAAAGTAAATGGCATTTGGATTTTAGGCCTTTTATGCCGTGGGTACTTTAGCTTATGTAATTGTATTTACGAGGGTTTATAGGTTTGTTAAGGAGATGGTCTCATTTTATAATTCTCATTTTATTTCGGATACGGGAATTAAGGAAACAATAACTATTATGTAATTGCATTGAGAGTTATTGTGTTTTTTCGAATTATTGTAATAAAAAAAAAGAAAAAGAATTAGAACATTAAATGGGTGGGCATGTGAAAAGAGGAGAGAGAAAGTAAAAAAAAATGTTTTTTTATACCCAACCAAGATTGAAGGGAACATTAAATGAGGGTGTCAAAAACTCATATGAAAAGGTGGAGAGAGTAAAAAGTCATGTCAAAAAATGAAAATAAGGGAAATGAGAACAACATTTTGGGACACCCAAATGGAATATGAGAACTATAAAATGGGACGGGAAAGTATATAATTAAGAAATGTCCATGGGCTACATAATTAACCTCAATTAAAGGGTTTGGTGATTAAGGAGTATTTGGTCATTCGACTAGACTCTTATCTTTGATTCTACACGATTTAGATTTTTTAAGTGTTGTATGTGAAGGGTGGGGATCTCTTTGTCTTATCCCATTCTCTCACGCACCTTATCCGCAATTACTAAATCAAGATAAGTTGAAATCTGAACAAGATTGTTCTTTTGCATTACAAAAATAATGTTAAATGTGCTTTCATAAAGACTTTGCTCCACAAGTTCTTTTGCATCCATAGACCAATGAGAATGGTATTTGTCCTGTCGCGGTGTGTGGCGTTGTGCGATTTGCCCATAGGATGGATGGTAATGCTTCTGTCCATTTCCTTTCATCGTAGTGAGTCGTTTCTTTAACGTGTCAATGATTGTTTTGTTGCTAGATTCAGCTTGTCCATCTTGTGGATATCTAGGCGTTGACGTTAACAAGGTAATGTTCCATTCGACACAAAAGTGTTTCGTCTTGTCGCTAATAAATTGCGACCCATTGTCGCATATTATTTCAGATGGGACATCAAACCTGCAAATTATGTTAGTGTATATAAAAGAAATGACTTCCTTGTCGATGTCCATTCCCCATTTCAGGAAAGGCCATGGTGTTAAAGAAGGATGCAGATTTTTACAAGGTTTGTGCGTCATACCTGCGTGTCGTTGACAGCTATCACACTTGGTGACATACCTGGTAGCGTCCTTCTTCATCGTTGGCCAACAGTAACCCATACGCAACGCTCTGTTGGACAGACTGTGTCCTCCTGAATGATTTTTGCACGTTCCTTCGTGCAGATCTTCCAAGATTGTGCTCCACAGGTTCTTTTCTAACCAACACAAGTAAGGGAATGGGACTGACTTTTTAAACAATACCCCTTAGATGATGACGTACCTTGATGCCTTAAAGCGAATTTTACGCATTTTTGCTTTATCGGCTAGAATATATATATCGTTAGTGAGGTAAAGTAGAATGGTTTTGTCCAACTAACACTTACCTCCTCATTGCTAGGGTCGTCCGTCGCTACGACATTGCCAGCAGAGTTTAGGTTGTTGTTGTGAGCAGCAAGGTCGTCTCCGTCATTGATTTGGACGTGCTCCTCTATCGTCGCAACGATTTTATTAGCGTCCTTGGCGATTGCTGGACTTGCCGAGTGGACTATGGGGACAGAGGTTAATCTTATATCTCCTAAGGAAGATCCGAGATTGGCTAGCGCGTCTGCTTGAGTATTGTGGTCTCTTGGGATCTGCAAAATATCAAATGGGTTAAACATCTTACTATTTTCTTGGGCTACTTCTACGTACAACGCCATCTTGGAGTCTTTTGCTGCGAATTCGCCTTTAATTTGGCTGACTATTAATAATGAATTGTTGTAGACTTTTAGCACTTTTTCCCCCAAGTCGTCTGCTATGGTCATTCCTGCTATTAGTGCTTCGTATTTGGCTTCGTTGTTTGTCGCGTTGAACTCACAACAGATTGCTCGTACCACCTTTTCCCCTTGTGGCGACTTAAGCACAATACCTAGACTTGCACCACGAAAATTAGATGATCCGTCAACAAATTAAATCCAAGCTTCATGGTTAATATGGTTAATCTGTGCGACTTCATCGTTTGCAAGTTTCTCTAGCTCTGGCTAAAGTCTGCCACAAAATCTGCTAGCGCTTGCGACTTGATAGCTGTTCTAGGCAGTATTGAATGTCGTAACCACTGAGTGCTATTGCCCACTTGCTCATGTGTCCTGTTAATTCCGGTCGTCGCTAAATAAATTTACTGGATAATTAGTCATAAGACAACAGTGTGCGTTTCAAAATAATGTTTAAGTTTTTCAACAGCGACTACTATAGCTAAAATAAGCTTTTTCAAAGAGGAATACCTGGTCTCTGCGTCTAGCACAGACTTACTTACATAATTAATCGGAGTTGCTGACTTTCTACCTCTCGCGTCAGAATCGCACTGACAGATACGCCACTCACGGCCAAATAAAGCTGCAACGTCTCCCCTCGCAAGGCTTTGACAACAGCGGAGGGGACGCGAGGTATTGCTTGAGCGCTTGTAATGTGTCTTCATGTTGAGGGGTCCAGTCGAAGCCTTTATTTTTTTGTACTACGTCATATAATAAGTGACACTTCTCTGCTCTGGATATGAAGCGATTTAAAGCAGTAACGCATCTAGTCAGCTTCTGCACTTCCTTGACATTCCTTGGAGTTAGATACGGTCTGGAACGGTTGGACCGAGCACCACTTTGTCTATGTTTTGCTCGTCGAGTGCATCAGGCGCTGATCCATCCGTTAATTACTAGATCGACGATTTTGGCGGTTTGAGCGACGAGCTGTAACATTCTTGTGCGGCTTTCTGCTCGCCTTTTATTTCTTGGACGACCCATTTAGTGGGGAACTTCAACGTCTGTTGATAGGTTGATGGGACTGCCTTCATCTTTTGAATCCAAGGGGTCCCAAGGATGATGTTGTAGGCGGACGGGCAGTCTACAACATTGAATCTGGTTGGCAAGTTGACGCCTTTGGCTAGCGTTGGCAGTGTAATCTCTCCGACAGTGTGATGGGCTTCTCTACTGAAACCAACTAAGACGATGGATTGTTTAGTAATATCTTTTTCATATAATCCCATACCTTCGAGAGCGTTCTTAAAGATGATGTTGGCTGAGATGCCTCCATCGACCAACACTCGTCTTAGTAGGCAATTGCTGACGGTTAAGGATATAACCAAGCCGTCGTGGTGCTCTGCTTTGCACACATCGTCGCCATTGCTTCCAGCCTACGTTCTTCTTCGGACCTGCAAGATTTATAAACGGCAGATGAGGGAGGTCCCTCTTTTGCTAGCCTTTTGGCTGCAGAATACGTTAGTCCACATACATCAGATCCAGCTGAAATCACGTTAATTACCTTTACATGCCTCGAAGATGCGGGTGGAATTGGCTTGGTGGGATTCCTTTCGAAGGATGCTTTCCCTTTATCGCTCACCATATCTTGCAAATGACCTTTGTTGAGCACAAACGCGACTTCACGACACAACGCAATGCATTCTTCTTTTTTATGGCCATGGTCATTATGAAACTTGCACCATTTTGATTGGTCTTTCTGTGCATCGGGTCGATCACTCTTTTGTGGCCAACGAACGGGCACTCCGATCTTAGTCAAAGCGTTTATGATGCCTCCGACATTGACAGAGAATTCATAAGATTCAAGATCAGGATAGGTCGGTTGCTCCGTCTTTGTGTCAATGCCTACATTGTCAACAACATCGGTAACGTTATGTACCTGACCAGGACGGTTGTAGGGGTGACTTCGCCAGGTGCTCTTTTTTGGAGCATAAAACTTGTGATCGCTGGAACTTTCAGGTGTTTGACGCGTTGATATAGTGTTGAGGATGGTGTCGTCTTCTTCCAATCGCATCAGCGCCAATGCTCGAGCTTTGACTTCTTCGAACGTCTGGCATGGGTACTTCGTCAAGCAGTTATAGAGCTTCGACCGGAGAATTAAACCTTTCCTCAAACATTCAATGGTGGTTTTAGTGTCAAGGTCTTTAATACTAATCATTTCTTTGTTAAAGCGATTATAATAATCGCGGATGGATTCTCTTGGTCCTTGAACGACGCCATATAGATCGTTGGTCTGCTTCTCCAAGCTACGGCTGCCTTCGAACTTATCATATAATTTGTTGACCAGGATGGAGGAGTTGCCTAAGCTTCCTGGCTCGAAAAGATTTGCACATGCAGGCTTCCATGAGATGCTAAGGGATTGACACTTTCCACATACTCTGCTTATATTGAGCAACATGTTCGCCTGGATCGGTTGAACCATCATAGGTGGCGACGAGGACGGGCAGGTTAAGCTTTTTGGGGAGTGCAGCCTTTGAAATCCTTTCCATGAACGACAACTCTGCATGGCCATTAAGATGCTGAACAATGCTTGGTGTCGGTGCCCCTGGGAGCTGGGACATAAGCTTCATTAAGTGTCGGTTTTGCTTCTCGATCAGGATCATCCGCTTTGCCATAAGATCTGCATCTCCGTGTCAGGGGTTTTCTCGGAATCGTTTCGGGGATCGTCTTCTTCGAACTCTGCGTCGTCTTCAGATTCAACATTGTCTGAATCGGTGTAGTTTTACATGAAAGAAACGTCTTCCATGTTGGCACACCGCTTCGCCTTGGATGCCTTTGACGAGGCCAACTCTTATTGCAGCTTGTGAATTTTCTCTTGAGATGAGGAGAAGTCAAAGGACAAACGTTCATTAGCTCTTTTCATTTCAGTCATCTCTGCTTTCATTTGATCGTAGAGCTTTTGCATCTCATTGAGATTAGTTGCTTCAGCCATTGGATGGATTTTGAAAGAAAGTAATTAATCTGGTTATTCCCCACGGTGGGAGCCAAATTTTTTATGCTAAAATTTGCCTTATGACAGAATTAAAGTTAGGGACACAACAACCAGATGTTTGGACGAACAAAACTAGAAATTAATGCAAGGGGAAAAGTCAGGGGAATGACACAAGGAAATGGTGACGCGGAAAACCCCAATGAAGGTGGGTAAAAACCACGAGTCAAGATGATTCGACCAATCCACTATCAGTGACCGTCGTTCCAGATGAACAACGATCATTACAGTCCATATTTGTGATCTAAGTACAAGAGTTGTACGATTGAGTGTAGATAATTAATGCATTTTTCTTGTATGCTTTATCTCTAAATAATCCAGTGAGTTTTCTATGGCTCTTTCTGTGCTTAAATATTATAATCCTAAGCTGATATTTTACAACGGCTACCTTGCCGGAATATAGGAGATTTTCCACGCTATGCTCAACTTATTGTAACTACTTCCTTGCTTTGCGCAACTATAGCCATCTTTTATTCCCGTTTAGTTGTGGTAGTTGTGTTGCTGTTGTTCCAGCCGAGAATCTTCGGCATGCAAAGAACAAACACCGAAAATTGAGCATTCTTCCAAGAAAATGGAAGAAGAAATGAGGAAGAGGAAGAAGTCGAAAAGGCACTTAAAATTCCTACAAAGAAAGGTAACAAAACAAAATCCACTAAGTTTTTGATTGGGTTTTGCGTCTATTTGGGGTGGTGCAAGAAAAGGAAATGGACCGAATATCTTGATATTGTAAAATTTCAAAAATGATTCGCATATTTTGTGCATAGATGAGGGTTTATATGAGGACAAAATGACTGAATTCTGTTCTAAGTTTGAAAATTCTAATGGATTGTGCATTAGTGTTGTCGGGGGAGATTTAGTGAAGCTTGATGAAAATAAATTGAGTGATTGGTTCAATGAACCTGCTGTTGGGTACAAAGAATATGTAAAGGGAAAAGCAAAATTAAATGCGGAAGAGGCAACAGATGGTAAAATTCTAAATCTTTTTGGTGGTCATCCCATGGATCTTTCCATGGATCAAAATGACCTAAATCCATTTCAAAAGTTCCTCTTTCAATTGGTTTGGCGGTTTCTTGTTCCCCATACCTCCAAAAGAACCTAAGCCAAACTCCTTGATCTCTCTCTCATGTATTGTCTTACAAACAACATTCACATCAACCTTACCGCATTAATCATAACTCACCTTACCCACTGCATTACACACAAAAACCAAATTGGCTATGGAAATCTCATTTCCATAATCTTGAGAAAAATGCAAGATTAAACTCCCTTCTCAACCATCTTTTGAACAGGAACCCGAGAATTATTTAACAAAGGATACACTCTCAAGACTTAGCTTGAGAGTCCAAGGGCGGGGTGTGCTAGGGTATGATTCTGAGGAAGTAAAGGTGAAGGTGGAGAAGGATGTTGAAACTTTTGGAAGTTAAAGAGGAAGAGAGATGAGGAATTAGGTTCTGGGGTTAAGAACTTGGTCCGGAAGAGTCAGAGACTGGCAGAGCCCAGGAGCAACCAAGTTAGTGGCATTATGATTGACCTGGATGAGGATCTAGTTCTTCAAGGAATAACTTCTCAAGCTGTGGATTTTACTCTCCTCTTCACTGCTGGTCTCCATGGACTGTTGAAGGAGATTCAAGCTTCCATTGCACTGCAGGGAACAAGGGTGCGAACCTTACAGGCTCGGATTTCTCACTAAGATGTTCAACATGATCAGGTTCTCCAAGCTATCAACAAGGGAGCCTCCAACATCTGCACCAAAGTTGATTCTGTTGCTACCTCCTTTCCAATCTATGAACCTCCCTGATCACAGTCCCTTTTCATTAAGACTATAATATTTCAGTTTATTTTAGGCTTGATAAATTTTTGAACAATTGCATCTCTCTTTATTTTGCTTCTCCTTGTTGTATGACAAGAAATTCTGAACAATCTCTAATCCTCTTTTATCAAATTCATTCTCTTATCTTTTGCTTTTTGAACTCTGTTCCTGATATACTTATGCTTTGTTATGCATGTTCCTGCTTTTCTTACTCTTGGAATGTTTGGATGGCTAATATAATCAGATAACATGTTAGAGCTAATTGCCTTGATTTTAAGATTGTTGATTGTACTAGTGCTGCAGGTTCACTACTTGGTTTTGATGATGACAAAAAGGGGAAGAGTTATATTGACAGGCTTAGAAAATTTTGTGAACTTTCCTTAGTCCTTGTTGCCTTTCTTGATGATCTTATCTCCGTCCCTAGTCACAGTTTACAGTCTTAGTTTTAGAGTCTTTGAGCCTTCTAAATAAATTTCTTCTTTCTTTCTTTTCTTTTTCATTATTTTCTTTAACTTTCTTGCCAATTATTTGCCATCATAAAAAAAAGGGAAATATAATTGTATTCACTGTTTTAATGATGACAAATAATATATTATTGAGTCTAGAATCAATTACTTTACTTAAGATTTATTTATAGACTTTGATAATCTTTATGTTTTAATGTTTGCATATAAATTAGTTTATATTCTTTTGTTAATAATTACTTTAATTATAACTTGTGGGGAATTGGTTATAAGTTTAACCTAGTCAATTTATTTAAATTAATTATTACATGCACGTGAATATTATATGTTATGAATTGTTTTTAAAATAACCTAATAGCATGGAATATTATTTTGAATAAAAATAAGATTTCCATGATATTAGTTGGAGTATTTGTTTGTTATTGGTATATAGGTTGAACGACTTAAATCGAGGAAGTAACGATCAATGACAAACCGAGTTGTCAAGAAGAAAACTGAATTAAAACTGTTGTTCCTAGTATCTAGGGAGACCGAAAACTGATTGACAGTCAGTTCCTAGAATCTAGTAGAAGTAACTAACAACCCAAGCAAACAACGCTCAACAACTAACTCCACGCTAAATTTATGGAGTAGTGGTTGGTTGTACATGGATTTAGTTGGAGAACATCATGGAGATAAAGATTACATCAACTGATTGATCATGGGCCACTTGTAACACCCATATCTATGTAGTGGAGAAAAAATAGGAGCTGCTCAAGTCTTCTAGATATAGCTCAACCAAAACCAGAATAAACGACCAACTTTCCAGATTTACATGTCTTATTTATTAGAAAGTTTATTTCAGTTTTTATACTTTGCAAAGCAATAATTATTGTATTACTTTTGAGTGTTGGGTGAGTGAGATTTAGAGAACAAAATTTTTGTAATCAGAGTGAGAAAAAGAAAGAGCAAGAGAAGACTTTGAGTAAAGTCAAGTGAGAAAAGTCACGTGTTCAGGGGGAACAAGGTGACTGGGAACTGGTTTCTTGAGGAACATAGTGAGAATTGATTTACAATAAGTTGTAATAACTATTATAGATAAAAGAGAAAGGTTTCTTCCTAAAGAATTGTAGAAGAGAACCTTGTTAAAAGTATCTTCTTGTATTCTCCTTATCATCTATTCTCTTTATTTGCTTTCAAGTTTTTATTCTCCGCAAAAAGTTTAAAAATCTGAACAACTACAACTCACCTACCTCTTATAGTTGATCTAGTATTTATACCAGACTAACATACTAGATGGTTGTTTATGACTATTTGATGTTAATAAGTTAATTAGAGACAACATATAAGGATAGCAAATTGTGATTGTTGTTTGTTGAGTAAGTTACATAATCGAAATTGGATCAAGAAAGGTAGTTAGTTTGATGAAGGACATGATTGGAATGATATGGGTTAGTAAGAGGTAGTTCAAGTATCTTTAGTTTTAATGTTGATAGAAAGTTATCAATAAGTGTTGTAGTAATTCAAGTTCATGGATGAATTATAAGTGAAGAGAATAGTAATTAAGAAGTGTATGATGCTCATATTTTTAATTAGTTAAGAATTATTGATCTTGTCTTTGAGAAAGAACAAATTCTGCTACATTACTTAATTAAAGGGAGAAAAAGGACTACACAATTGTGCTAATAACATGGAGTTAGCTAGTATGGAGTAGTTTTGTAACTCATAAGTCCATTAGTGAGGTTTATATGTACATATATCTAAGTTAATGTGATAAGGCAATACCCTATAAATGGATCAATATGTAAAGTTAGAACACCTATTTAGAGTTACTAAAAGGGAAGTAAAATGTTCATTTCCTTTCACAGTACTTACCAAGTCTAGTACTTTAGTGAACTACTTTTATTTTAGTGAAGTGTTCTAAAGTATAGTATTAAGTATTTCCTTGTCAAATTATTAAGAGTGGAGTTAATTAAAGTCAACTTGTAGATCCAATTTGATTGACTTTTAAATAAAAAAATGTGAGTTGGTTGGAGATGGAAATAGTTCTAAAATGATTGACTAATCATTGTTAATAATCTAAGAGTATGAGAGTTAGTTTACCTAACTGTGAATTAGATTAGTGAAGGTGTGTTTAATAAAGTATTTTAGTTCGATCTCTATAAATGGAATAATATAATAAAGCTGGACTATCTGACTCGTGTCTGCTAAAATGAGATTTTGGGTTTAATAATTGTAAATGGGAAGTCAGCTAGACTATTCAATTAACGTTCACTAAAACAAGTTAGTGTAAGAATTTGTGTGAGTATAAGTTCTTAAATTGCTTAAAAGAAGCTCCACATATATGGTTCCATAACTTCCTAATTGGAATGATGCATACTCCATTTGTATGATTACTAGTATGTTATGTAAATTGATTTTGTTATCATGAAACTTCTATTTGGAATTTAATAAATGGTATAGTATGAAGCATATTTAATTGTTTTCATTAATCAACTTTTCATTAATGAGCCTTGAGAGAGGTGTTTAAGTTAACTCTCCTTAGTTAATTCTAAGATAGAGGCCTATGATAATTGTTGTTTGTGCTTGATACCGGTTATTATCATTATTGAGGTAGATGAAGACTGATAATCATAAAGTTTGTAAAAGAATATAAATTATTCATATGCAAGAGTATGAATTAAGTGTAAGTGGTTTAGTAACTATTGATATGTTGTTGAATATGATTGTGGTTATAAGTTCTATAATTGGAAATTGAGTTGAACGTAAATGTATAACTATTAAACTTGAAATATGTTTGAAGGTACTATGATAAATGAGTATAACTCTCTAAAGTAAAGTCCGTTAGTGTGGTTGGTTGTTCAAAAGATGATAAGAATTACTAATATTATTGGATGAGTTATATGAATGATCTGCTTGAGTTATGAACGATAATCGAAAGGAATCTAATAGGGGAAAGCAGCCTCGTCTGAGTCGACGGATGAGGTGACACGAACAGTGCCTCATGGACTGTGAATCATGGGGGCTCCACAAGGAAACCTGCCCATTGTTTTGTCGGGCGATAATCGGGCGATATATCAGGTAATGTGAAACTTGTGGATGGCTGATGAAATCAGCGGAAAAATGTGCTCCGGACTAGTCGCGCTTATTGGCCAAAAGTAAAGAGAATGGTTGGGTAACGACCCCCATTGTCGGAGTGAAAGTTATATCGATATTGGATTCCCGATAAGGAATCGTATCGTGGTAAGTTGTTTCGATATTGGATTCCCGATAAGGAATCGTATCAAGTAAGTTATGAATGTTTATTTAATATTTGAATATGAATATCGATATTGCTTTCCTGATAAGGAAGCATATCATGGTAAGTTATACTGATGTTGGATTCCCGATAAGGAATCGTATCTTGTTATTGGATTCCTGATAAGGAATCATATTTTGGTATTGGATTCCCGGTAAGGAATTATATCATAGAGTGTTGTCATGTTATTTAATTCCTGATAAGGAATTGTTTTCAAAGGTATAAGAAAATTATTAGGTATTTGAGAATCTAAGTTAGATTTATGATAAGAAATCGTTTAAACGAAATAAGTCATATAACCTATATCAGAGTTGGTTAACTTAGATTCCTCATAAGTAATTGTGATATGTTCAAAGCTAATTAATTAAATGAAGATATATGAATTATGTCTCTACTTTGTTTGCTATCATATGAACGATGGTGTACTATGAAATGAATTAAATGATGGTATTGCATGTATGTGTCCAACAAGACTAATGTTATACTTTGTTATGACTTGTGTGATTAATCTGAGCATGATGACTGTTGAGTCGTTTTCAAGTAAAAGCCACCAAATCATGTGTAAGCTTATTTACTGGTTTAGTACTCAGCTTTGCTAATGTGTGTTTGTCATTTTGTCATTTTTGTGGCCTGTCACTTGGTGGGTGGAATATCCTAAATGTTTCAGGTTGAAGTCGTGAGTAATCTTTCCCGAGTTAAACTATTATGTTCTGGAAGAATAATTGTAATGTTATATGTGATACCAAAGTGAGGACGCTTGACTTTGTAATAGTTAATCGTATATTTTCTATAATCTATTTCCCCATTAAAGAGTCGCTAGCTAGTGCTCCTGATTCTCTGTTAGTTGTTGCTCCGCGAAAGTGTTGAGGTTGTTGGGATTCGTTACTATTTTATTTATTGAAATTGTAACAGGTTCATATTATTTCCCGCTTTAGAGTTGTCCTATTTTCAAAGGAAACTCTGCCGGATTTTTTGTAGAAATTTATGAGAATAAAGTCTGAGAATCAGGGTGTTGTTGTAATAGTTAATTAATTTGAATAGAGTTGGAAATTGAGTTCCACACATTTCGATGTAGTTCGGTGAGTGTGATGTGTAATTGTCCGAGTTATATCGACTAGAGTCTCTTTCGCTGTGCTTAATCCTTGTCAAGTGGTCGAGAGAATTCGGGCTGTTACAGGTGGGCTCACGTACGACAAGCTAATGCTAGCTGGTACTGAAAAAAGACATGCTTTGTCAAGGAACAAATGAAAATAGTGTTTACACAAGCAGGTTTATGTGACATATAGGCGCATTTTATGAAAAAGGTTTATGAGAAGTTAAAAGGGAATAACAAAGAGTAACATGGGACACAATGGTATGGAACAGACTGAGTGTGCCAAAGCATAGGTTCATCTCTTTGTTGGCAATACAGGAAATGCTCCAGATAACTTACAAGCTTGCTCAATTTGGGATCAAAACATCTGATACTTGCCTTATTTGTAGCAGTTATAATGAAAATCACCAACATTTATTTTTCAAATACCACTTTAGCCTGTGTTGTTTGAATATGCTTAAAGACTGGTCTAAGCTTACTCATCAGATTGATGAAATACAATAATTGATCAGGGTGATTAACATAGCAAGAAGTCAAAATTCAGGAAACAAGTGATTCTAGCTGGTTTATTGGCCTTGATATACTTTATTTGGTGAGCTCGGAATTCGGTCTATTGTAATCAGTATGTTCCTAACATAGAGCAAGGGATGAAGCAAATTTGGCATAATATACTAGAGCTAGGATTCTAGCTGTAATGCCTCAAAAGATCTCTAGAAGAATTATGATTGGTTCTTAAAACTATGATGATACATTGTACTTAGCTGCCTATATGGTTTGTTATATGCCTTAGGAGGGGAGTCCAACCTAGTTTGTTTACCCCCTTTGGTATTGTAACAACCCTGAAAGTCCGGTACTTCTAAAAAATCTCATAATAAATAAACTCGAATATGCAAAGGTCATACGCTCTGATAATTAATAATTATAACCGCAAGACTAATGGTTCTAATTAAAAATAATAATAAACAATAAGTTCTAAATAATTATTAGAGACCAACTAGATAGAAAGTAATTAATTATTACAAACCATAATATAAATCTTATAGACAAATAAATAACAGGGAAAATCTTACTAAAGTCTTATTAAATCAAAATTGATCCAACGCACTCTTTAACCCAACCGGAAGCTAACTATCTTCTCAAGTCAATGCACATTAAAATCTGTAATATCAGCCAAAGGCTGAGCAAGATTTAATACTGTACTAAAACAAAACTATTCAATGTACAACTAAAATATATATGAATATCTTACAAATTCATTTAAAGTTGTACATATTATATATAATATATTAACTCTCTAACAACCTCAAATCCAATCTTTTTTTTTTTTGAACTATTCTGTAAAACTTTCAAATATAACCATTCGAAATCTGGAGTTAAGGGTACATTTAGGACCTGAACTATTAGGATTTTCACCGTTAAGGACCTACAACTATTTTATGCACCGTTAATGTCAATTGATGTTGCAAAATTATAACTATGGTTAAGCGTGGGGACCAAATAAAGTAATAATTGGGAACTATTTTATTTTCTCTCTCCTCTCTCACCTCTCTCATCTCTCTCCTAACATAATCTACTGAAGAACTCAAGAACCCTAACCCAATTTTTTTTCTCTCCCCTCCGTTATTCTTTCTTCCCAGACCTTCCTCATTTGTTCACCAATTTCTACCAAAATTTACCACAAATTCGCTTATTTATGTTTTTTTCGAGTTAATGGGATTATTATTTTGTGGGTTTGAACCATTTATGGTTTACGATATCATTTTTTTTTGGGAAAAAACATCCGAAATCATTCAAATTGGAAGAAGAAGATGTTCAAACCCAAAAATCGAATTTTTCAGTTTGAATCTAGATGTTTCAAACCCAAAAATTTGTTTTTTTGGGTTTTTAGCACAAGATATGTTCAATGTGAATGAATCTCGAAGTTGGTCTTCGTCGTATGGTCTCTCTTTCTCACTCTTGAACTCTCTTTTTCTTGTGGATTTTTTTTGGATTTGTTGTATTGTTCGAATTTTTATGGGTATGTTTGATTTTTGTGGTATGATTTTTGTTGTGATTTTTGTTGGGGTTGTTCTTATTTTCCAGTTAGAATTGTTCAGATTTTTTTGGGTTTTCTTTCGAATTGTTTTGATTTTTTTTTTGTTTGAATTGTTTTTAGTTTTGGGTCGTATTGTTTTGTATTGTGGTTCGAATTCTTTAGATCTTCAAGAATGGAGTAGTAAATTCGAATTTTTCTAATGGGCTTGTGATAAATGTGAATTTGACAAATGGGGTTTTTCATTTTCATTCAGAAAACTAAAAAAAAAGGATCTAATTAGTCTTGTTCATTTGGGGTTTTAATTATCATTTTTTTTGAAGCTTTGGAGAAGATGAGAATGGAGATTGAAGTTTTAATGGAGTTTATTTTTTGTGGTGTTCTTGTACTTTTTGGATATTAAGTATTATTTATTTTATCTTAATTGTTTTTTTTTGTGTTTGTTTGTTTTTAAGCTGTATTTCAGGAACTAAAAGTTCCATAAATTCCAACGGTTACTTTTTAATTTAAATTTTACTTTTTTTTTGGTCTAGTTAACCTCAGTTCAGTTAACGTTGAGTTAACTTGCCAGATTCTTGTCATCAGGTCCTAAAGGGTGCATAAAATAGTTGTAGGTCTTGAATGGTGAACAATCTGATAGTTTGGGTCCTTGTTGTACCCTTAACTCCGAAATCTGTGAGTAGGAAGTAATAAAATTCCAGTGATCTAGCTAGGCTCACCAGATAGGGTAAACAACAAAGTACCTAGTATGCATACCCCTAACTTGATAACGTACCAAGAAGGAAGACCAATGGCAAGAGTATTGATAAATATACTCCCAACTACTAAGATAAATTGTTGAGACACTATTAACTCAACATACTTCCATACTCGTAGAATACCGCTTAGTGAAAACTCCACAAGGCAATATAATTAAACTTGGTAACCATGTGAACTTCCCCTTTTAATATTATCTCATAATTATTTTCAATATAATATCGTGAACAACTCAAATCTTCAATATATAAAAAATCATAAAAATGATCTCATTCTTACAAATTAATTTTCAAACGATATAAAACAATTGTGAACTCACCTGTACAATTATAGTAAGATTCTTACCTTATCAGCAATCACAATCAATGAATCGCAAACTCAAGTCAAAAAGTTTCCTCTACGAACTTGCAATCTACAATATAATAATATAGAATAAGTCACTAGACTATACTTCACATAATTGATCACCTATAAATGACATAACCTAGCTTATGAGTTTTGACTACTTTCGAAAACGACTCAACTTAAATCAACTTATTCCAAAAGAGCAAATAAGTTAGACCAAAAGTGAAAGAAGTCAACTATACAAACTAGTACCCATACTGTTTTAAGGATTAGTCATATAAAGTAATCAAAGAACTAACTATACACCAATAAAACCGCAAACATGTATGCATACTATACAAATATAACTAATACTTCAATTTTTTTTAGTTTACTTTTAAAGTCTTATAAACATGATGAACCTAAGTCACAAACTAAACATGATGTAACAACAATAAGTAAACTGCAAGAACGACTCTAGTGTTGTAGCACACCAAACCTTAGGCCAGGGAATGTTTGGTCAGCAGCCAAACAAACTTCTTGTCGACTAAAACAACAGTTGATACCCAAATGGAATATGAGAACTATAAAATGGGACGGGAAAGTATATAATTAAGAAATGTCCATGGGCTACATAATTAACCTCAATTAAAGGGTTTGGTGATTAAGGAGTATTTGGTCATTCGACTAGACTCTTATCTTTGATTCTACACGATTTAGATTTTTTAAGTGTTGTATGTGAAGGGTGGGGATCTCTTTGTCTTATCCCCATTCTCTCACGCACCTTATCCGCAATTACTAAATCAAGATAAGTTGAAATCTGAACAAGATTGTTCTTTTGCATTACAAAAATAATGTTAAAATGTGCTTTCATAAAGACTTTGCTCCACAAGTTCTTTCGCATCCATAGACCAATGAGAATGGTATTTGTCCTGTCGCGGTGTGTGGCGTTGTGCGATTTGCCCATAGGATGGATGGTAATGCTTCTGTCCATTTTCCTTTCATCGTAGTGAGTCGTTTCTTTAACGTGTCAATGATTGTTTTGTTGCTAGATTCAGCTTGTCCATCTTGTGGATATCTAGGCG
Organism: Beta vulgaris subsp. vulgaris; assembly: GCF_026745355.1. Lineage (NCBI taxonomy): Eukaryota > Viridiplantae > Streptophyta > Magnoliopsida > Caryophyllales > Amaranthaceae > Beta > Beta vulgaris. The sequence continues at coordinate 19,660,210 of NC_079207.1, read as the reverse complement.
TTGACGTTAACAAGGTAATGTTCCATTCGACACAAAAGTGTTTCGTCTTGTCGCTAATAAATTGCGACCCATTATCGCATATTATTTCAGATGGGACATCAAACCTGCAAATTATGTTAGTGTATATAAAAGAAATGACTTCCTTGTCGATGTCCATTCCCGATTTCAGGAAAGGCATGGTGTTAAAGAAGGATGCAGATTTTTACAAGGTTTGTGCGTCATACCTGCGTGTCGTTGACAGCTATCACACTTGGTGACATACCTGGTAGCGTCCTTCTTCATCGTTGGCCAATAGTAACCCATACGCAACGCTCTGTTGGACAGACTGTGTCCTCCTGAATGATTTTTGCACGTTCCTTCGTGCAGATCTTCCAAGATTGTGCTCCACAGGTTCTTTTCTAAGCAACACAAGTAAGGGCATGGGACTGACTTTTTAAACAATACCCCTTAGATGATGACGTACCTTGATGCCTTAAAGCGAATTTTACGCATTTTTGCTTTATCTGCTAGAAGTATATATATCGTTAGTGAGGTAAATGTAGAATGGTTTTGTCCAACTAACACTTACCTCCTCATTGCTAGGGTCGTCCGTCGCTACGACATTGCCAGCAGAGTTTAGGTTGTTGTTGTGAGCAGCAAGGTCGTCTCCGTCATTGATTTGGACGTGCTCCTCTATCGTCGCAACGATTTTATTAGCGTCCTTGGCGATTGCTGGACTTGGCGAGTGGACTATGGAGACAGAGGTTAATCTTATATCTCCTAAGGAAGATCCGAGATTGGCTAGCGCGTCTGCTTGAGTATTGTGGTCTCTTGGGATCTGCAAAATATCAAATGGGTTAAACATCTTACTATTTTCTTGGGCTACTTCTACGTACAGCGCCATCTTGGAGTCTTTTGCTGCGAATTCGCCTTTAATTTGGCTGACTATTAATAATGAATTGTTGTAGACTTTTAGCACTTTTTCCCCCAAGTCGTCTGTTATGGTCATTCCTGCTATTAGTGCTTCGTATTTGGCTTCGTTGTTTGTCGCTTTGAACTCACAACAGATTGCTCGTACCACCTTTTCCCCTTGTGGCGACTTAAGCACAATACCTAGACTTGCACCACGAAAATTAGATGATCCGTCAACAAATTAAATCCAAGCTTCATGGTTAATATGGTTAATCTGTGCGACTTCATCGTTTGCAAGTTTCTCTAGCTCTGGGCTAAAGTCTGCCACAAAATCTGCTAGCGCTTGCGACTTGATAGCTGTTCTAGGGCAGTATTGAATGTCGTAACCACTGAGTGCTATTGCCCACTTGCTCATGTGTCCTGTTAATTCCGGTCGTCGCTAAATAAACTTTACTGGATAATTAGTCATAAGACAACAGTGTGCGTTTCAAAATAATGTTTAAGTTTTTCAACAGCGACTACTATAGCTAAAATAAGCTTTTTCAAAGAGGAATACCTGGTCTCTGCGTCTAGCAGAGACTTACTTACATAATTAATCGGAGTTGCTGACTTTCTACCTCTCGCGTCAGAATCGCACTGACAGATAGGCCACTCACGGCCAAATAAAGCTGCAACGTCTCCCCTCGCAAGGCTTTGACAACAACGGAGGGGACGCGAGGTATTGCTTGAGCGCTTGTAATGTGTCTTCATGTTGAGGGGTCCAGTCGAAGCCTTTATTTTTTTGCAATACGTCATATAATAAGTGACACTTCTCTGCTCTGGATATGAAGCGATTTAAAGCAGCAACGCATCTAGTCAGCTTCTGCACTTCCTTGACATTCCTTGGAGTTAGATACGGTCTGGAACGGTTGGACCGAGCACCACTTTGTCTATGTTTTGCTCGTCGGGTGCATCAGGCGCTGATCCATCCGTTAATTACTAGATCGACGATTTTGGCGGTTTGAGCGACGAGCTGTAACATTCTTGTGCGGCTTTCTGCTCGCCTTTTATTTCTTGGACGACCCATTTAGTGGGGAACTTCAACGTCTGTTGATAGGTTGATGGGACTGCCTTCATCTTTTGAATCCAAGGGGACCCAAGGATGATGTTGTAGGCGGACGGGCAGTCTACAACATTGAATCTGGTTGGCAAGTTGACGCCTTTGGCTAGCGTTGGCAGTGTAATCTCTCCGACAGTGTGATGGGCTTCTCTACTGAAACCAACTAAGACGATGGATTGTTTAGTAATATCTTTTTCATATAATCCCATACCTTCGAGAGCGTTCTTAAAGATGATGTTGGCTGAGATGCCTCAATCGACCAACACTCGTCTTAGTAGGCAATTGCTGACGGTTAAGGATATAACCAAGCCGTCGTGGTGCTCTGCTTTGCACACATCGTCGCCATTGCTTCCAGCCTACGTTCTTCTTCGGACCTGCAAGATTTATAAACGGCAGATGAGGGAGGTCCCTCTCTTGCTAGCCTTTTGGCTGCAGAATACGTTAGTCAACATACATCAGATCCAGCTGAAATCACGTTAATTACCTTTACATGCCTCGGAGATGCGGGTGGAATTGGCTTGGTGGGATTCCTTTCGAAGGATGCTTTCCCTTTATCGCTCACCATATCTTGCAAATGACCTTTGTTGAGCACAAACGCGACTTCACGACGCAACGCAATGCATTCTTCTTTTTTATGGCCATGGTCATTATGAAACTTGCACCATTTTGATTGGTCTTTCTGTGCATCGGGTCGATCACTCTTTTGTGGCCAACGAACGGGCACTCCGATCTTAGTCAAAGCGTTTATGATGCCTCCGACATTGACAGAGAATTCATAAGATTCAAGATCAGGATAGGTCGGTTGCTCCGTCTTTGTGTCAATGCCTACATTGTCAACAACATCGGTAACGTTATGTACCTGACCAGGACGGTTGTAGGGGTGACTTCGCCAGGTGCTCTTTTTTGGAGCATAAAACTTGTGATCGCTGGAACTTTCAGGTGTTTGACGCGTTGATATAGTGTTGAGGATGGTGTCGTCTTCTTCCAATCGCATCAGCGCCAATGCTCGAGCTTTGACTTCTTCGAACGTCTGGCATGGGTACTTCGTCAAGCAGTTATAGAGCTTCGACCGGAGAATTAAACCTTTCCTCAAACATTCAATGGTGGTTTTAGTGTCAAGGTCTTTAATACTAATCATTTCTTTGTTAAAGCGATTATAATAATCGCGGATGGATTCTCTTGGTCCTTGAACGACGCCATATAGATCGCTGGTCTGCTTCTCCAAGCTACGGCTGCCTTCGAACTTATCATATATTTGTTGACCAGGATGGAGGAGTTGCCTAAGCTTCCTGGCTCGAAAAGATTTGCACATGCAGGTTCCATGAGATGCTAAGGGATTGACACTTTCCACATTCTCTGCTTATATTGAGCAACATGTTCGCCTGGATCGGTTGAACCATCATAGGTGGCGACGAGGACGGGCAGGTTAAGCTTTTTGGGGAGTGCAGCCTTTGAAATCCTTTCCATGAACGACAACTCTGCATGGCCATTAAGATGCTGAACAATGCTTGGTGTCGGTGCCCCTGGGAGCTGGGACATAAGCTTCATTAAGCGTCGGTTTTGCTTCTCGATCAGGATCATCCGCTTTGCCATAAGATCTGCATCTCCGTGTCAGGGGTTTTCTCGGAATCGTTTCGGGGATCGTCTTCTTCGAACTCTGCGTCGTCTTCAGATTCAACTTGTCTGAATCGGTGTAGTTTTACATGAAAGAAACGTCTTCCATGTTGGCACACCGCTTCGCCTTGGATGCCTTTGACGAGGACAACTCTTATTGCAGCTTGTGAATTTTCTCTTGAGATGAGGAGAAGTCAAAGGACAAACGTTCATTAGCTCTTTTCATTTCAGTCATCTCTGCTTTCATTTGATCGTAGAGCTTTTGCATCTCATTGAGATTAGTTGCTTCAGCCATTGGATGGATTTTGAAAGAAAGTAATTAATCTGGTTATTCCCCACGGTGGGAGCCAATTTTTTTATGCTAAAATTTGCCTTATGACAGAATTAAAGTTAGGGACACAACAACCAGATGTTTGGACGAACAAAACTAGAAATTAATGCAAGGGGAAAAGTCAGGGGAATGACACAAGGAAATGGTGACGCGGAAAACCCCAATGAAGGTGGGTAAAAACCACGAGTCAAGATGATTCGACCAATCCACTATCAGTGACCGTCGTTCCAGATGAACAACGATCATTACAGTCTATATTTGTGATCTAAGTACAAGAGTTGTATGATTGAGTGTCGATAATTAATGCATTTTTCTTGTATGCTTTATCTCTAAATTAATAATCCAGTGAGTTTTCTATGGCTCTTTCTGTGCTTAAATATTATAATCCTAAGCTGATATTTTACAACGGCTACCTTGCCGGAATATAGGAAATTTTCCACGCTATGCTCAACTTATTGTAACTACTTCCTTGCTTTGCGCAACTATAGCCATATTTTATTCCCGTTTAGTTGTGGTAGTTGTGTTGCTGTTGTTCCAGCCAAGAATCTTCGGCATGCAAAGAACAAACACCGAAAATTGAGCATTCTTCCAAGAAAATGGAAGAAGAAATGAGGAAGAGGAAGAAGTCGAAAAGGCACTTAAAATTCCTACAAAGAAAGGTAACAAAACAAAATCCACTAAGTTTTTGATTGGGTTTTGCGTCGATTTGGGGTGGTGCAAGAAAAGGAAATGGACCGAATATCTTGATATTGTAAAATTTCAAAAATGATTCGCATATTTTGTGCATAGATGAGGGTTTATATGAGGACAAAATGACTGAATTCTGTTCTAAGTTTGAAAATTCTAATGGATTGTGCATTAGTGTTGTCGGGGGAGATTTAGTGAAGCTTGATGAAATAAAATTGAGTGATTGGTTCAATGAACCTGCTGTTGGGTACAAAGAATATGTAAAGGGAAAAGCAAAATTAAATGCGGAAGGGGCAACAGATAGTAAAATTCTAAATCTTTTTGGTGGTCATCCCATGGATCTTTCCATGGATCAAAATGACCTAAATCCATTTCAAAAGTTCCTCTTTCAATTGGTTTGGCGGTTTCTTGTTCCCCATACCTCCAAAAGAACCTAAGCCAAACTCCTTGATCTCTCTCTCATGTATTGTCTTACAAACAACATTCACATCAACCTTACCGCATTAATCATAACTCACCTTACCCACTGCATTACACACAAAAACCAAATTGGCTATGGAAATCTCATTTCCATAATCTTGAGAAAAATGCAAGATTAAACTCCCTTCTCAACCATCTTTTGAACAGGAACCCGAGAATTATTTAACAAAGGATACACTCTCAAGACTTAGCTTGAGAGTCCAAGGGGGTGTGATAGGGTATGATTTTGAGGAAGTAAAGGTGAAGGTGGAGAAGGATGTTGAAACTTTTGGAAGTTAAAGAGGAAGAGAGATGAGGAATTAGGTTCTGGGGTTAAGAACTTGGTCCGGAAGAGTCAGAGACTAGCAGAGCCCAGGAGCAACCAAGTTAGTGGCATTATGATTGACCTGGATGAGGATCTAGTTCTTAAAGGAATAACTTCTCAAGCTGTGGATTTTCCTCTCCTCTTCACTGCTGGTCTCCATGGACTGTTGAAGGAGATTCAAGCTTCCATTGCACTGCAGGGAACAAGGGTGCGAACCTTACAGGCTTGGATTTCTCACTAAGATGTTCAACATGATCAGGTTCTCCAAGCTATCAACAAGGGAGCCTCCAACATCTGCACCAAAGTTGATTCTGTTGCTACCTCCTTTCCAATCTATGAACCTCCCTGATCACAATCCCTTTTCACTAAGACTATGATATTTCAGTTTATTTTAGGCTTGATAAATTTTTGAACAATTGCATCTCTCTTTATTTTGCTTCTCCTTGTTGTATGACAAGAAATTCTGAACAATCTCTAATCCTCTTTTATCAAATTCATTCTCTTATCTTTTGCTTTTTGAACTCTGTTCCTGATATACTTATGCTTTGTTATGCATGTTCCTGCTTTTCTTACTCTTGGAATGTTTGGATGGCTAATATAATCAGATAACATGTTAGAGCTAATTGCCTTGATTTTAAGATTGTTGATTGTACTAGTGCTGCAGGTTCACTACTTGGTTTTGATGATGACAAAAAGGGGAAGAGTTATATTGACAGGCTTAGAAAATTTTGTGAACTTTCCTTAGTCCTTGTTGCCTTTCTTGATGATCTTATCTCCGTCCCTAGTCACAGTTTACAGTCTTAGTTTTAGAGTCTTTGAACCTTCTAAATAAATTTCTTCTTTCTTTCTTTTCTTTTTCATTATTTTCTTTAACTTTCTTACCAATTATTTGCCATCATAAAAAAAGGGAAATATAATTGTATTCACTGTTTTAATGATGACAAATAATATATTATTGAGTCTAGAATCAATTACTTTACTTAAGATTTATTTATAGACTTTGATAATCTTTATGTTTTAATGTTTGCATATAAATTAGTTTATATTCTTTTGTTAATAATTACTTTAATTATAACTTGTGGGGAATTGGTTATAAGTTTAACCTAGTCAATTTATTTAAATTAATATTATTACATGCACGTGAATATTACATGTTATGAATTGTTTTTAAAATAACCTAATAGCATGGAATATTATTTTGAATAAAAATAAGATTTCCATGATATTAGTTGGAGTATTTGTTTGTTATTGGTATATAGGTTGAACGACTTAAATCGAGGAAGTAACGATCAATGACAAACCGAGTTGTCAAGAAGAAAACTGAATTAAAACTGTTGTTCCTAGTATCTAGGGAGACCGAAAACTGATTGACAGTCAGTTCCTAGAATCTAGTAGAAGTAACTAACCACCCAAGCAAACAACGCTCAACAACTAACTCCACGCTAAATTTATGGAGTAGTGGTTGGTTGTACATGGATTTAGTTGGAGAACATCATGGAGATAACGATTACATCAACTGATTGATCATGGGCCACTTGTAACACCCATATCTATGTAGTGGAGAAAAAATAGGAGCTGCTCAAGTCTTCTAGATATAGCTCAACCAAAACCAGAATAAACGACCAACTTTCCAGATTTACATGTCTTATTTATTAGAAAGTTTATTTCAGTTTTTATACTTTGCAAAGCAATAATTATTGTATTACTTTTGAGTGTTGGGTGAGTGAGATTTAGAGAACAAAATTTTTGTAATCAGAGTGAGAAAAAGAAAGAGCAAGAGAAGACTTTGAGTAAAGTCAAGTGAGAAAAGTCACGTGTTCAGGGGGAACAAGGTGACTGGGAACTGGTTTCTTGAGGAACATAGTGAGAATTGATTTACAATAAGTTGTAATAACTATTATAGATAAAAGAGAAAGGTTTCTTCCTAAAGAATTGTAGAAGAGAACCTTGTTAAAAGTATCTTCTTGTATTCTCCTTATCATCTATTCTCTTTATTTGCTTTCAAGTTTTTATTCTCCGCAAAAAGTTTAAAAATCTGAACAACTACAACTCACCTACCTCTTATAGTTGATCTAGTATTTATACAGACTAACATACTAGATGGTTGTTTATGACTATTTGATGTTAATAAGTTAATTAGAGACAACATATAAGGATAGCAATTGTGATTGTTGTTTGTTGAGTAAGTTACATAATCGAAATTGGATCAAGAAAGGTAGTTAGTTTGATGAAGGACATGATTGGAATGATATGGGTTAGTAAGAGGTAGTTCAAGTATCTTTAGTTTTAATGTTGATAGAAAGTTATCAATAAGTGTTGTAGTAATTCAAGTTCATGGTTGAATTATAAGTGAAGAGAATAGTAATTAAGAAGTGTATGATGCTCATATGTTTAATTAGTTAAGAATTATTGATCTTGTCTTTGAGAAAGAACAAATTCTGCTACATTACTTAATTAAAGGGAGAAAAAGGACTACACAATTGTGCTAATAACATGGAGTTAGCTAGTATGGAGTAGTTTTGTAACTCATAAGTCCATTAGTGAGGTTTATATGTACATATATCTAAGTTAATGTGATAAGGCAATACCCTATAAATGGATCAATATGTAAAGTTAGAACACCTATTTAGAGTTACTAAAAGGGAAGTAAAATGTTCATTTCCTTTCACAGTACTTACCAAGTCTAGTACTTTAGTGAACTACTTTTATTTTAGTGAAGTGTTCTAAAGTATAGTATTAAGTATTTCCTTGTCAAATTATTAAGAGTGGAGTTAATTAAAGTCAACTTGTAGATCCAATTTGATTGACTTTTAAATAAAAAAATGTGAGTTGGTTGGAGATGGAAATAGTTCTAAAATGATTGACTAATCATTGTTAATAATCTAAGAGTATGAGAGTTAGTTTACCTAACTGTGAATTAGATTAGTGAAGGTGTGTTTAATAAAGTATTTTAGTTCGATCTCTATAAATGGAATAATATAATAAAGCTGGACTATCTGACTCGTGTCTGCTAAAATGAGATTTTGGGTTTAATAATTGTAAATGGGAAGTCAGCTAGACTATTCAATTAACGTTCACTAAAACAAGTTAGTGTAAGAATTTGTGTGAGTATAAGTTCTTAAATTGCTTAAAAGAAGCTCCACATATATGGTTCCATAACTTCCTAATTGGAATGATGCATACTCCATTTGTATGATTACTAGTATGTTATGTAAATTGATTTTGTTATCATGAAACTTCTATTTGGAATTTAATATATGGTATAGTATGAAGCATATTTAATTGTTTTCATTAATCAACTTTTCATTAATGAGCCTTGAGAGAGGTGTTTAAGTTAACTCTCCTTAGTTAATTCTAAGATAGAGGCCTATGATAATTGTTGTTTGTGCTTGATACCGGTTATTATCATTATTGAGGTAGATGAAGACTGATAATCATAAAGTTTGTAAAAGAATATAAACTATTCATATGCAAGAGTATGAATTAAGTGTAAGTGGTTTAGTAACTATTGATATGTTGTTGAATATGATTGTGGTTATAAGTTCTATAATTGGAAATTGAGTTGAACGTAAATGTATAAGTATTAAACTTGAAATATGTTTGAAGGTACTATGATAAATGAGTATAACTCTCTAAAGTAAAGTCCGTTAGTGTGGTTGGTTGTTCAAAAGATGATAAGAATTACTAATATTATTGGATGAGTTATATGAATGATCTGCTTGAGTTATGAACGATAATCGAAAGGAATCTAATAGGGGAAAGCAGCCTCGTCTGAGTCGACGGATGAGGTGACACGAACAGTGCCTCATGGACTGTGAATCATGGGGGCTCCACAAGGAAACCTGCCCATTGTTTTGTCGGGCGATAATCGGGCGATATATCAGGTAATGTGAAACTTGTGGATGGCTTATGAAATCAGCGGAAAAATGTGCTCCGGACTAGTCGCGCTTATTGGCCAAAAGTAAAGAGAATGGTTGGGTAACGACCCCCATTGTCGGAGTGAAAGTTATATCGATATTGGATTCCCGATAAGGAATCGTATCGTGGTAAGTTGTTTCGATATTGGATTCCCGATAAGGAATCGTATCAAGTAAGTTATGAATGTTTATTTAATATTTGAATATGAATATCGATATTGCTTTCCTGATAAGGAAGCATATCATGGTAAGTTATACTGATGTTGGATTCCCGATAAGGAATCGTATCTTGTTATTGGATTCCTAATAAGGAATCATATTTTGGTATTGGATTCCCGGTAAGGAATTATATCATAGAGTGTTGTCATGTTATTTAATTCCTGATAAGGAATTGTTTTCAAAGGTATAAGAAAATGATTAGGTATTTGAGAATCTAAGTTAGATTTATGATAAGAAATCGTTTAAACGAAATAAGTCATATAACCTATATCAGAGTTGGTTAACTTAGATTCCTCATAAGTAATTGTGATATGTTCAAAGCTAATTAATTAAATGAAGATATATGAATTATGTCTCTGCTTTGTTTGCTATCATATGAACGATGGTGTACTATGAAATGAATTAAATGATGGTATTGCATGTATGTGTCCAACAAGACTAATGTTATACTTTGTTATGACTTGTGTGATTAATCTGAGCATGATGACTGTTGAGTCGTTTTCAAGTAAAAGCCACCAAATCATGTGTAAGCTTATTTACTGGTTTAGTACTCAGCTTTGCTAATGTGTGTTTGTCATTTTGTCATTTTTGTGGCCTGTCACTTGGTGGGTGGCAATATCCTAAATGTTTCAGGTTGAAGTCGTGAGTAATCTTTCCCGAGTTAAAACTATTATGTTCTGGAAGAATAATTGTAATGTTATATGTGATACCAAAGTGAGGACGCTTGACTTTGTAATAGTTAATCGTATATTTTCTATAATCTATTTCCCCATTAAAGAGTCGCTAGCTAGTGCTCCTGATTCTCTGTTAGTTGTTGCTCCGTGAAAGCGTTGAGATTGTTGGGATTCGTTACTATTTTATTTATTGAAATTGTAACAGGTTCATATTATTTCCCGCTTTAGAGTTGTCCTATTTTCAAAGGAAACTCTGCCGGATTTTTTGTAGAAATTTATGAGAATAAAGTCTGAGAATCAGGGTGTTGTTGTAATAGTTAATTAATTTGAATAGAGTTGGAAATTGAGTTCCACACATTTCGATGTAGTTCGGTGAGTGTGATGGTAATTGTCCGAGTTATATCGACTAGAGTCTCTTTCGCTGTGCTTAATCCTTGTCAAGTGGTCGAGAGAATTCGGGCTGTTACAGGTGGGCTCACGTACGACAAGCTAATGCTAGCTGGTACTGAAAAAAGACATGCTTTGTCAAGGAACAAATGAAAATAGTGTTTACACAAGCAGGTTTACGTGACATATAGGCACATTTTATGAAAAAGGTTTATGAGAAGTTAAAAGGGAATAACAAAGAGTAACATGGGACACAATGGTATGGAACAGACTGAGTGTGCCAAAGCATAGGTTCATCTCTTTGTTGGCAATACAGGAAATGCTCCAGACAACTTACAAGCTTGCTCAATTTGGGATCAAAACATCTTATACTTGCCTTATTTGTAGCAGTTATAGTGAAAATCACCAACATTTATTTTTCAAATACCACTTTAGCCTGTGTTGTTTGAATATGCTTAAAGACTGGTCTAAGCTTACTCATCAGATTGATGAAATACAATAATTGATCAGGGTGATTCAACATAGCAAGAAGTCAAAATTCAGGAAACAAGTGATTCTAGCTGGTTTATTGGCCTTGATATACTTTATTTGGTGATCTCGGAATTCGGTCTATTGTAATCAGTATGTTCCTAACATAGAGCAAGGGATGAAGCAAATTTGGCATAATACTAGAGCTAGGATTCTAGCTGTAATGCCTCAAAAGATCTCTAGAAGAGATTATGATTGGTTCTTAAAACTATGATGATACATTGTACTTAGCTGCCTATATGGTTTGTTATATGCCTTAGGAGGGGAGTCCAACCTAGTTTGTTTACCCCCTTTGGTATTGTAACAACCCTGAAAGTCCGGTACTTCTAAAAACATCTCATAATAAATAAACTCGAATATGCAAAGGTCATACGCTCTGATAATTAATAATTATAACCGCAAGACTAATGGTTCTAATTAAAAATAATAATAAATAATAAGTTCTAAATAATTATTAGAGACCAACTAGACAGAAAGTAATTAATTATTACAAACCATAATATAAATCTTATAGACAAATAAATAACAGGGAAAATCTTACTGAAGTCTTATTAAATCAAAATTGATCCAACGCACTCTTTAACCCAACCGGAAGCTAACTATCTTCAAGTCAATGCACATTAAAATCTGTAATATCAGCCAAAGGCTGAGCAAGATTTAATACTGTACTAAAACAAAACTATTCAATGTACAACTAAAATATATATGAATATCTTACAAATTCATTTAAAGTTGTACATATTATATATAATATATTAACTCTCTAACAACCTCAAATCCAATCTTTTTTTTTTTTGAACTATTCTGTAAAACTTTCAAATATAACCTTTCGAAATCTGGAGTTAAGGGTACATTTAGGACCAGAACTATTAGGATTTTCACCGTTAAGGACCTACAACTATTTTATGCACTGTTAATGTCAATTGATGTTGCAAAATTATAACTATGGTTAAGCGTGGGGACCAAATAAAGTAATAATTGGGAACTATTTTATTTTCTCTTCCTCTCTCACCTCTCTCATCTCTCTCCTAACATATTCTACTGAAGAATTCAAGAACCCTAACCCAATTTTTTTCTCTCCCCTCCGTTATTCTTCTTCCCAGACCTTCCTCATTTGTTCACCAATTTCTACCAAAATTTACCACAATTCGCTTATTTATGTTTTTTTCGAGTTAATGGGATTATTATTTTGTGGGTTTGAACCATTTATGGTTTACGATATCATTTTTTTTTGGGAAAAAACATCCGAAATCATTCAAATTGGAAGAAGAAGATGTTCAAACCCAAAAATCGAATTTTTCAGTTTGAATCTAGTTTTCCCCAACAAAATGTTTTTTTGGGTTTTTAGCACAAGATATGTTCAATGTGGATGAATCTCGAAGTTGGTCTTCGTCGTATGGTCTCTCTTTCTCACTCTTGAACTCTCTTTTTCTTGTAGATTTTTTTGGATTTGTTGTATTGTTCGAATTTTATGGGTATTTTGTTTTTGTGGTATGATTTTTGTTGTGATTTTTGTTGGGGTTGTACTTATTTCCAGTTAGAATTGTTCAGATTTTTGGGTTTTCTTTCGAATTGTTTTGATTTTTTTTGTTTGAATTGTTTTTAGTTTTGGGTCGTATTGTTTTGTATTGTGGTTCGAATTCTTTAGATCTTCAAGAATGGAGTAGTAAATTCGAATTTTTCTAATGGGCTTGTGATAAATGTGAATTTGACAAATGGGGTTTTTCATTTTCATTCAGAAAACTAAAAAAAAAGGATCTAATTAGTCTTGTTCATTTGGGGTTTTAATTATCATTTTTTTGAAGCTTTGGAGAAGATGAGAATGGAGATTGAAGTTTTAATGGAGTTTATTTTTTGTGGTGTTCTTGTACTTTTTGGATATTAAGTATTATTTATTTTATCTTAATTGTTTTTTTTTGTGTTTGTTTGTTTTTATAGCTGTATTTCAGGAACTAAAAGTTCCATAAATTCCAACGGTTACTTTTTAATTTAAATTTTGCTTTTTTTTTGGTCTAGTTAACCTCAGTTCAGTTAACGTTGAGTTAACTTGCCAGATTCTTGTCATCAGGTCCTAAAGGGTGCATAAAATAGTTGTAGGTCTTGAATGGTGAAAAATCTGATAGTTTGGGTCCTTGTTGTACCCTTAACTCCGAAATCTGTGAGTAGGAAGTAATAAAATTCCAGTGATCTAGCTAGGCTCACCAGATAGGGTAAACAACAAAGTACCTAGTATGCATACCCCTAACTTGATAACGTACCAAGAAGGAAGACCAATGGCAAGAGTATTGATAAATATACTCCCAACTACTAAGATAAATTGTTGAGACACTATTAACTCAACATACTTCCATACTCGTAGAATACCGCTTAGTGAAAACTCCACAAGGCAATATAATTAAACTTGGTAACCATGTGAACTTCCCCTTTTAATATTATCTCATAATTATTTTCAATATAATATCGTGAACAACTCAAATCTCAATATATAAAAAATCATAAAAATGATCTCATTCTTACAAATTAATTTTCAAACGATATAAAACAATTGTGAACTCACCTGTACAATTATAGTAAGATTCTTACCTTATCAGCAATCACAATCAATGAATCGCAACCTCAAGTCAAAAAGGTTCCTCTACGAACTTGCAATCTACAATATAATAATATAGAATAAGTCACTAGACTATACTTCACATAATTGATCACCTATAAATGACATAACCTAGCTTATGAGTTTTGACTACTTTCGAAACGACTCAACTTAAATCAACTTATTCCAAAAGAGCAAATAAGTTAGACCAAAAGTGAAAGAAGTCAACTATACAAACTAGTACCCATACTGTTTTAAGGATTAATCATATAAAGTAATCAAAGAACTAACTATACACCAATAAAACCGCAAACATGTATGCATACTATACAAATATAACTAATACTTCAATTTTTTTTAGTTTCCTTTTAAAGTCTTATAAACATGATGAACCTAAGTCACAAACTAAACATGATGTAACAACAATAAGTAAACTGCAAGAACGACTCTAGTGTTGTAGCACACCAAACGTTAGGCCAGGGAATGTTTGGTCAGCAGCCAAACAAACTTCTTGTCGACTAAAACAACAGTTGATACCCACTTCCAACCCATTCTACAACAACTAAGCATCACAACAACACCACAACACTAGAAAGCTGGAAACGCAACTACATTAACAATATAACACCACACTTGACTAGAATCTCTATACTATAATAAAACTCGTACTAATTCTTGATACTTTTTTTTTTTATGCTCAACAACTATAAGCATGGACTTATAGTTCAAAGTAGGCGATTAGTAAACAATCCCACATATCATAAATTTTAGAATATACTTTAGAAATAATAATTTCAGAAACCCAACTCGAAAATACGTTAACTAAATCGAATTAAACATGAAACATATACCAATTATACAAATTTCACATAATAGAAATTTTCCCCCAGTTCGATTTTGTTATGAATCCTAAGTTAACAAAATCCCAAATTCATAAAAAAAATCGACCATATACGAAATTAAAGTTCAAGAGTATAACTTACTTGAATGGAGAAGGTAAAATTACACAATAAAAGACTTGCAAAATCCCTACTTTGATCCGATTTTCGACTGAAAATCTAAACCCATAAATCCAAAATTTTCCTCTTTGAAATACCCACGAAACCAAGAGATGTTGAAGAGGGATGACTGAAGATTGATGTGTGATAATGAATGATAGCAAATTTAAAGATCTAATGGTATGTTGGAGAAGAAAAAGAAAAACAGAAGGAAGGAAAAAATTAGAAGAAAGAGTGAATGAAAGAAAGGGAAGGGTAAGCTGAGGGAATCACAAGGCCTTTTCCTCTTCTTTTTTTTTCGTCCCTCCTTTATAATAGTGACAAATTTGTAATTGGGTAGTTAAACTAGGAAATGTAGGGATTAACTTTTGACCCTTCTAAGGTAAGCTCAATAAGTAAGAAATAAAATATATTTAATAAAAGAACATTTTAAAATATATATTTTTATAAACTAAAATAATATAGCTGGTTACTAAACAGCAGGTATAAAAATACGGGGTGTAACAGGTATATATATATGGTTTTGGTTTTAAATTTGATGCTTCATTATCTACTCTCATAATTAGAAAAAATAATGGGATAAGATCCCTCACCTCTTCTACACCTTCAACTCTATCTCTCTTAATAAACCTCCCGTTATCATCTCCAACCCATGGCTCACTGCAAATGTTTATGCTATACCCATTTCCCACTCTCCAAATTAAACCTTCCGAAACCAAACTCTTGGCACTCCAAATGCTTCTCCAAGTGAAGCTATTATAATAACCCAACCTAGCTTTCTGAACATTCCCATGAGGATAATATTTAGCTTGCATCACACAACTTGGAAGAGAGGTCTTATGGTGAATGAGACGCCAAACATGCCTACCCAACAAAGCATCATTGAAAACCGCAAGGTCCTTAAAACCCATTCCTACCATGCACTTTGGTTTACACATCTTCTCCCAACTCACCCAATGCATTTTCCTTTTCTCATCTTTCCTCCCCACCAAAAACGTGTCATAGCTGAATGAAATCCCTGTGTTATGTTCCCCGTTTTGAGTTTTGAATGATGACAAACCACATTGAACTATTATATTGCATGCATGTTTCTGTTTACACGTGTAGGTGCCAAAGTACGAGTTCAATGGATAGAAAGACGAAGCTAGTGAAGCCAAGTCTTGAAAAATTGCATGAAGACCAAGATCAAGTTGTAGCATTTAGGTCTTAGATGCAATGTAAGTGGTATAAAGGTTTGAATGCACTATAAGGGTTTGAAACTAGAGAGACTATGGATGACAAGAAATCTCGGTTACTTGTCATACACAACTACAAGTAAAAGTTGGTTGATTGAAACAGTCTGGGAACAGATCTGAACCAGTCCTCAAGGTTTTACTTCATGCATTCGTATTTTAGGAAAGTTTTCTTTCCGCGTAAAATTGATTTTCAAAATACGCGGATGCATGGTTTGTTGTGTGAGCAAGATTTATTAATTATGGTAAGTGTGTTATATGATATTATACTGAGTATATTTTCTAGGAAAATATACTGTCATAATATCATGTAAACATTTATTTACCAAAGGCTTATTTAAGGAGTTTTGCTAACACACAAACCTTAAGCTTTTGCACGCATATTTTCATAATACTCTAAGCAAAAGCACTTCATCTCTTGAACTCTCAAATCTAAGCAAAAACCCGAATACCACATAGATCTTAAATTACTTTCATTCTAAGCGTGTAAGGCTGTTTGTTTTTGAGAGAAAAACTTATTGTATTTGAGCATTCTGTGAGTTCAGTTTGCTGGGGAAGTTAATCAGGGATCAACTTCATTTGAACCATCATAGTTGGTGGTTGAGTCAAACTTTCATAGGTGGAAGTTGGGGAATCATCTTGTGCATAGGTGCATAAGTGATTGAGTGTAATTCTTTTGTTATTCTGAGTTGATTAATAAAAGAGTGAGTGAGTGGAGGACGTAGACTTATTAGAAGTCGAACCTCGTTAAATCCTGGTGTTGTTTATTCATTGCTTTTATTTTCGCGGCTAGAGAACTGTTCTTTTATTGTTCTTACTATAATCGAAAAAGTTACAACATTCGGACAAACACTCAATTCACACCCCCCCCCCTCTTGAGTGTCTCTTGCACTTACAATTGGTATCAGAGCCTAACTTCTTGAAAGGGTAACACCTAGATAAGGAGGACATAATGACTACTCAAGAAATCACCAGTGGACCTGGAGGATCAAGGCTACCAAAGTTCAATGCAACCAACTATCCTTGGTGGAAGAATTGCATGAGAAATCTGATCATTGGCACAGACTATGAATGTTGGATGATCATCAGGAATGGACCAAGGAAGGTGGCTAACAATTTAGATGGAACAGAGAAGAAGGAGAGTGAGTACACTACTACAGATCTGAAGACCTTCGAAAATAATGCAAAGGCCATGTCACTGCTTCAACAAGGTATTGCTGATAATGAGGTAAGCCGTATCTTAGCATGTTCTACTGCTAAGGAAATATGGGAAACCTTAGAATTAGCCTATGAAGGCACTAGTGAAGTCAGGAGATCTAAAGTTGATATGCTTATGTCTAAATATGAAACTTTTGATATGAATCGAGATGAAAATATAAGAGATATGTTTACTCGTTTCATGACAATTATAAATGAACTTCAATCTCTTGGAAAGGACTTTACTAATGAAGATTTGGTGAGAAAGATCTTGAGAAGTTTGACAGGTAAATGGCTGCCCAAGGTGACTGCTATTCTGGAGGCTAAGGATCTAACGACCTTGTCCATGGAACAACTTATTGGGTCCTTAATGACTCATGAGATGTTGGTGGATTCAAAGGAGGAAAGTACAACCAAAAGTCGTGGATTAGCTTTCAAGGGTGAGGAAAATGATGAAGATCTCGATGAGATCAGATTGGGCTCATGGCTAAGAGGTTTGAGAGGAGTCTTAGAATGCAGTTCAAGGGGAAGTCTTGGAAGAACAAGGGCGACTTGAAGAAGACCATTTACAGCATTGGTTGCTTCAAATGTGGAGAAACTGGACACATGATCAAAGATTGTCCAGCATGGAAGAATGATAAAGGAGGACAAAGAGAGAAGAAAATGACTCAGAGGGCTATGCTAGCCGCATGGGGCGATTCTGATTCAGGTGGTGAAAGCGAGGAAGATGAAGCCCTGATGTGTGTGACTGCTCTGATTGGAGACATAGACAAGAAGCAGACCAGTTTAGGAAAGAAAGGACACATGTGCCTCATGGCAGGAAGCAGCTGTTCCGACGAAGAACAGGTAACTATCTCTAATATGCAAGAACAAATGAGATATTGTGATAGAGATGAGTTACTAGGTTTTATTGATTCTGCTATTGAACAAAATGTTAAAGGAAATGCTGCTTATAAAGCTAAAAAAAAGAAGTTGAGAGAGGTAACTCGAAACTTATACCTAAGTGAAAGCCGTTCTGCTGAACTTGAACTTATTTGTACAGAACTGAAAGAAAAAATTTCAGAGCTTGAAATAAGTTTGTATCAGAAGAACATTGAGCTTGAGATGCTAAGACCTCAATCAGATATTTCGAAAACTGATTTTTATCAAAATAATGATAGAGGATTTAGTAAACTCAAGGAGGCTGAAGTTGAAGGTATAAATTTCGAGTTACTAAACATTCTGATTTAATTTTGGCTCATAACTATCTAATTGATGATGTGGAAGAATCGTTCTACAATGAGTATGTGGATTTGAAAACTTCTTTTGCTGGCACAAGTGGTCCTAGTGTTAATGTCGAAGACTTATGTTTGGAATATGAGGGTAAGATATGTGATCTTCAATCCGAATTATATGAACTAAGAAAAGGCAAGAACATTGTGACCACTTCTGAACCAGATCCAGAATTGGTCTCAAAACTTAAGGATGAGCTTCATAAGGCGAAGTTGGATCTTGTCATTGCTGCAGAATTTTAATGAAGCTCAACTTAAGAAACTTGAAATCAAGGAACAAGATTTGAGTGACCGCTTGAGACAGATGAACAGGTTGCTCGATGCTCAGAGTACTTTAAACATTCTGACTTCACAACCTGGTAATCCTCAGGGGTTTGGATTAGGGTATTCTGGAATCAGTTCCCAACAGCCACCAAAGTTGGGAAGAGATGAGACTTGGATTTTTGAATTCAAGAGAGGTAAGTACGTGTTTGCAAAGGACATGCACGTATGTACCTACTGTGGTAAGAATGGTCATGTTATTAATACTTCCTTTAGGATATATGGTTCAGGAATAAGGTTGCTATAAGGTTGCTTTAACGGATCCAGATTGGGTTCTAGCCATGCAAGAGGAACTCAATCAGTTTGAGAGAAATCAAGTATGGCATCTTGAACCCAGGATGGAGAACATGTCTATTATTGGAACTAAATGGGTGTTCAGGAATAAATTGGACGATTCAGGAATTATAGTCAGAAACAAAGCTAGGCTAGTGGTTCAAGGGTTTAATCAACAAGAAGGAATTGATTATGATGAAACCTTTGCTCTAGTAGCCAGGCTTGAAGCTATCAGGATATTAATTGCATTTGCTGCTCAAATGAACTTTAAACTCTTTCAAATGGGCGTTAAGACAACCTTTCTTAATGGTTATTTGAAAGAAGATGTTTATGTAAAGCAACCCCTGGTTTTGAGGATAGTGACTTGCCAAATCATGTTTTTAAACTCGACAAAGCTCTTTATGGATAAACAAGCTCCTAGAGCTTGGTATGAGAGACTTTCCAGTTTTCTTTTAGAAAATGGCTATAAGAGAGGATCAGTTGACAAGACACTATTCTTGAAAGAAAAGGGAACTGATCTGCTAGTGGTCCAAATATATGTTGATGTATTTTGTTTGGAGCTACTAATCCTGATTTGTGTAATGAGTTTGCAGATTTGATGAAGAGCGAATTTGAGATGAGTATGATGGGAGAACTTGGATTCTTCCTTGGCCTTCAAATCAAGCAAACCAAAGATGGAATCATGATCCATCAACAGAAATACCTCAAGGAGCTGTTGAAGAGGTATGGTCTGCAGATAGCAAGTCCTATGAAACACCTATTCCAACTTCTACAAAATTGAGCCTTGATGAGAAGGGAAAGGATGTTGAGGGCACGCTATACAGAGGTATGATTGGCTCATTGCTTTACTTAACAGCCAGTAGGCCAGATATAGTGTTTTCAGTAGGGTTGTGTGCGAGATTTCAAAGCAACCCTAAAGAATCTCACCTAAAGGCTGTTAAAAGGATTCTTAGATATCTCAATGGTACTGATGATTTGTGTTTGTGGTATCCAAAGGGCAGCAGCATGAGCCTCATTGGATACACAGATGCTGACTTTGCTGGTTTTATTGTGGACAGGAAGAGTACTTCTGGAATGGCCCACTTCTTAGGTTCTTGTCTCATTTCATGGGGATCTAAGAAACAAAATTCTGTAGCATTATCCACAGCTGAGTCTGAGTACATTGCTGCTGCTTTGTGCTGTGCTCAACTCTTGTGGATAAAGTCACAACTAAAGGATTTTGGGGTCTGTTTCGGAAGTGTTCCTATTTTATGTGATAACACAAGTGCAATCAATATTTCGAAAAATCCTGTCCAGCATTCTAAAACCAAGCATATTGAGATTAGGCATCATTTTCTAAGGGACAATGTTGAAAAAGGTAATGTTGAGTTGGAGTTTTGCAGGTCAGAAGATCAACTAGCTGACATATTTACAAAACCTTTGAGCAGAGAAGTGTTCATCAAGCTTCGTACCTTGTTGGGTATGATTAAGATTAGACAATGAGCTCTTAGGTCTTGACTTGTCCCTTTGGCTAGTCAAATGATGTCAATTTGTGTATATATCTTTTTTTTGTACTTTTTCTTTTGCTTTTTAGGGCTTACAAAGTTCTTATGCGATGCTGAACTGATCATCTTAGTACTTGGGTACTTAAGCATAAGTCTTAAAAAGGTAAGTTGGCACAGACCAGTTGCAGACCACTTGGGAACCAGATTCTTGAGGCGGTTATTCTCTGAATTTTGTTTATTTTTCAAATTTCAAATTAGGAAAATAAATGAAGTGACGTTGTAATTAAGGCAACTGCAGTTTGCGAAGAACGGATATATCCGTTTGATTTTTTTTTCTTACCATCTTATATAGATTCTTGCATGTGATCATACTTTCCTTATTTCTCTCTTATTCTCTTTGATCACGTATTTTCCTGATTTTTTTTAGTTGCCTATTTTCTCTCGATCAAACCCTAATTTCTTCTTCTACTCTTTTCTTTCTCGAATTCTTGAAACACAAATTGTTCAAGTTTTTCTTCTCTTATTCTCAAGTGCTCAAAACAGAGGAATTCAGTCTCATCATGTCAAAAAGAAGAATTACTAGGTTGGTCAAAAAGGAGGTTGAAGAATCTCCTGAAATTGTTACTAAGAAAGCAAAGGAAGCGGCTGAACCAGTGGAAGATCCGATTGTGGAGGAAGAGGTTGAAGATGAGGAGAAGAACCTTTATACGAAGGAATCCAAGAAGCCAGCAACCACAAAATCCACACTACAAAACAACTGCACCCAAATCCACCACAAAATCTACCACCACCAAAGCGGTTATTCCAAAATCAACCGCCAAAATCACCAAAACCGCCACTCCCAAAGTTACAAAAACCACCACTCCCAAAAAGCCTGTCACACCAAAATCAAAGGCTCCTCACCAAAACCGGTTGAGGAGTCTAAGCCAGAGGAGTCGGAGAAGATGGAGGAGTCAGAATCTGAAAAGGAGTCGGAGCCGGTGGGTGAGTCTGAACCGGAAAATCAGGAGATGGAGGAAGAAGAAGAATTGAGAAGGAGGATGGTAGTTGAAAAGGCAAAGAAAGGTTGCGCCAAGAAACCGCCATCAAAAGCGGTTAAGTCTGTTGAGAAGACGGTTCAAACCCATTCCCACAAAACAGCCATTCAAAACCACCAAGCCCAAAATCTCTACCCCTACACTCACACCCAAACCAGTGGAGAAATGAAAGAAGAAGGAAGGTGCTGATGTTGAGGGGGAAGTTCCTAAGAAGGAGGGTGTTAAGGCTGGTGCTAGCAAGGACACAAGGATAAAGACGGTTGCTAGGAAGGGTGCTGCATCTTCCAAAGGCAAGGAGATTGTGCAGGAACCAAACCAGAACTGTTCCCAGCCGATAAAAAGAGGAAGTTGACTGCTATTGTTGCTGCAGAGGGTTCTAAACCCAAGAAAAGTAAGTCTATCACTCCCGAGCCTTTGTATGATTTGAGGGATAGGTCTATTCTGGTTGGTTTTTCTGTTGCAAAGAGTTGGGTTGGTCAGAATTCTTGCATGAGGTTAAGGAAGCTTTAGACTTTCAGAAATGGTCTTTGTTATTTGCCAAAGAACTTGATGTGTTTATGCCTTTGGTTGACGAATTTTATGAACACCTGCATACTAAGGACGATGGGTCCTACTTTGCTTTTGTTAGGGGCACTCCATTAATTTATCTGAGAAGATTTTGGCTGAAATTCTCAAAGTCCCAAACAAGGGACTTGATGAGTACTCAAGGGAGAACTGGCCCACAGTTAAAGGCCTCACAGCAGAACAGATCCAGACCAGGTTGTTCACTGGTCCACCTGACCCTAAAGGGGTACACCATTCCACTTAAGGGAGCCCATCATGAGGATCTTTCATACCATAGCCTCAAAGATTGTGTTTCCAAGCACAAGGCGCATGAGTGTCGGTTGATGGATAGTGTTCTCATATACTGTCTATGGAACAATTTCCAGTCAACTCCCTGCTATGATATTGGGTCACATGATCTGCTGTGGGAGAAGGCTAAGCATGCACCCCTATGGAGGATGGCTGACCTTGGTATTCACTCATTGGAAAATTCTATGGTGGGAGACTATGGCACATGTCTCACCTTACGAATCAGATTATAGGTCAGAAGGGCATGCATATGCAGGTGTGTTCTAAAAATGAAAAGTGAAGCAAAGGGTCTGCTTTGGTGGAAGGACCAGTACGAATCAGTTCAGGCTACTTATGCCTTGGTGAAACAGTTGAGTGACCAGAACCAGATGATGCAGAATATGCTAAATGTGTTACTCAACTTTGCACTGCTCTTCAAGAATCCTACAGGAGAGTTGAGGTTCGCCTTGACAAAGCTGGTATTAGGGTCGAGAGGATTCTGAGGCAAAGGCAGAGTCATCCCATGCTGCTGGTGATGAAGATGATGATGAACGGTTTCCGAGGAGAAGAAGAAGAAGAGGAGAGAGGAAGAGCAGAAGAGAGAAGAGAAGAGATAGAGGAAGATGATAGGACTGAAAATGACTCTGGAGCTGATTGATTTCTTTCTTTTCTTCTTCTATTTTGCTGCTAACCCTCTCTTTTATTGAACTTTATCTCTGGTTGCCCCCCCCCCCTTCCCCAAATTACAAAAATATTTGATCATATGTAATTTGGTCTACTACTGGTCTGTAATAACTCTTATTTAGGACAAGTAGCTTTTGGTACTCTGCAGGAACTTTGGTAGCATCAGCATCCCTAGAATGCTTTGAGCTGCCTATTTAGCTTGACTTAATAGTTATCTACTGCTATGTTTTGTTCCTTTGATAGTACCCTTGATTTATTTTGATGATGCCAAAAGGGGGAAGCAGGTGAAGTTCTGTGATCTTTTCCGCCTACTCTTAGGGGGAAGCAGGTCTGGTGTTACAACTTGTGTGTGTTGCAGCAACTAGAACAAGGCTGAGTGCCTTGTTAGTGGTGACAGACCAGAAGTGGTTTGGATTTGAGTGTATTCAAAGCACTTTACTTCTTTTCACCCTAATGACTTAGAAATAAGTCTGAACACTACTGATGTTCTTCTTGCGAATGCATGTTTAAGTCTAAGAGCTCTGAGTCTAATCAGTATTTGCCTATGGTACTTAGAAATCTTTCTTAAACTGCTGTCAGTTAGTTGTGAACTGGTGTACTTGTAAATGATGCTTAATCTGCAGGAACAGTACGAGACCAGTGCTTTGAGTTCTTATCTTAAGAATTCAATTGTTTGAAAAAGTTCCCAAAACTAATGATATTATTTGCAGGGGGAACATCAGGGTTTGTCATCATCAAAAAGGGCGAATTTGTTATGTTCCCTATTTTTGAGTTTTGAATGATGACAAACCACATTGAACTATTATATTGCATGCATGTTTCTGTTTACATGTGTAGGTGCCAAAGTACGAGTTCAATGGATAGAAAGACGAAGCTAGTGAAGCCAAGTCTTGAAGAATTGCATGAAGACCAAGATCAAGTTGTAGCATTTAGGTCTTAGATGCAATGTAAGTGGTATAAAGGTTTGAATGCACTATAAGGTTTGAAACTAGAGAGATGAGCTAGTTGTGGATGACAAGAAATCTCGGTTACTTGTCATACACAACTACAAGTAAAACTTGGTTGATTGAAACAGTCTGGGAACAGATCTGAACCAGTCCTCAAGGTTTTACTTCATGCATTCGTATTTTAGGAAAGTTTCTTCCCGCGTAAAATTGATTTTCAAAATACACGGATGCATGGTTTGTTTGTGTGAGCAAGATTTCATAATTATGGTAAATATGATATAATACTGAGTATATTTTCCTTGGAATAATTTCCATAGTTTTTAGGAAAATATACTCTCATAATATCGTGTAAACATTTACTTACCAAAGGCTTATTTAAGGAGTTTTGCTAACACACAAACCTTAAGCTTTTGCACGCATATTTTAAGAATACTCTAAGCAAAAGCACTTCATCTCTTGAACTCTCAAATCTAAGCAAAAACCCGAATACCACATAGATCTTAAATTACTCTCATTCTAAGCGTGTAAGGCTGTTGTTTTTGAGAGAAAACTATTGTATTTGAGCATTCTGTGAGTTCAGTTTGCTGGGAAGTTGATCAGGGATCAACTTCATTTGAACCATCATAGTTGGTGGTTGAGTCGAACTTCCATAGGTGGAAGTTGGGGAATCATCTTGTGCATAGGTGCATAAGTGATTGAGTGTAATTCTTTTTTTTTTTATTCTGAGTTGATTAATAAAAGAGTGAGTGAGTGGAGAACGTAGACTTATTAGAAGTCGAACCTCGTTAAATCCTGGTGTTGTTTATTCATTGCTTTTATTTTCGCTGCTAGAGAACTGTTCTTTTACTGTTCTTACTATAATCGAAAAAGTTACAACATTCGGACAAACACTCAATTCACCCCCTCCCCTCTTGAGTGTCTCTTGCACTTACACCCCAGATGATGGCAACTTATAGACACCTATGAGATAAGTATGGAGAGCTTGTATAACAGCTTTAATCAACACCTCTTTCCCTGCTCTCGATAGTAATTTCTTCCATGTTCGATCCATCAGGCTTCGAAACACCAATTTCTTGGAACTACCACAAGTCGTTGGAATGCCAAAACACTTATCATGCTTTTCAACCTGACTCATATGGAGAAGATCAATCAATTATGCTTTCCGCCAGTTCATTCCCCTGCTAAAAGATACTTCCGACTTTTCATAGTTAATTTTCTGCCCGGATACTCCTTCATATTTGTTGAGAATATGAACTATATATTGTTGAGCATTCCTGTTAAGTAGCTCTAGTAAAGAGGTGATTATCATCTGCAAACTAAAAAGGAGATGGCATATCTCTGGACCATTACAGCTTGCTTTAGTTCAATGAATTTCCCCTGCATCAATTCTCTGTTGTATCATCTAAGAAAAAGCATATGCCACTAAATTGAATAGGAAGGGAGAAAGAGGGTCTCTCTGCCTTAGCCCCCTCGAGGGGTTCACTAAACCATATACTCTTTCATTGACAACGAAAGAGTAGGTAACAGTAGTAACACATTTCATTACCATATTCACCCATCTTCCGTTAAGACCATAGTGAGCCACAACTTTCTCAAGAAACCACATTCCACACGATCATAAGCCTTCCTCATATCAAATTTCATTGCAACAAGGCCCTTCCTACTACTATTTCTCTGCTTCATGGAATGAAAAATCTCCAGAGCTACCAAAGACTGATCAGTAATCATACGCCCTTGAACAAAGGCACTCTGGTTCTCTGTAACAATACCAGGGAGAACAATTTTCCACCGATCACTAGGGCTTTAGATCTTATTTCGTCAGGACCTGGGGCTTTACAGGGTTGCATCTGAGTTAGAGTAGTTTATACTTCTTTCTTCGAGTATGGCTTCATCAGATCATCATAAATTGAGGAGTAACAGAGGACCGAACACTACCAAGCAAATTTTCCATTTGGTCACCCATTGGGTTGGAGGAGGAAAATATATTTCAAAAATATTTTTCAATCTCTGCTCCTTCACTATCTCCTCCTCTTGCCAAACTCCATCATCATAATAGACTCCCTTTATATGATTTTGTTGCTTTCTTTGGGACACTTAAAGTACTTGGTGTTTCTGTCATCATCTCGAAATTCAAACACACGAGATCTAAAATACCAGTAAGCCTCCTACTTTGCATTCAAATTATCTAGCTCATGTTCAAGTTACGTACACACCTCACAACTCGTTTGTGACACTTTCTCCTGTTGGACATCGTGTAACTGCTTCTCCACTTTAGTAATCTGTTTTTCCAAATTCCCCACACCTTTTGTACTCCATTTCGCCAAACCACAAGCTACTACTCCCAGCCGAGACTGAATAGAGTCCTCCGAAGCCTCCTCCTAGCTTCGCTCACTACCTCCTCACACCCATCTTCCATGAGCCACCAAGTTTCAAAGCGAAAATTCTTTGGACGCATCCCAATACGTCTCATGTCCAACTCTCCTCTTAATACAATAGCAGCATGATTGAATTTGTATATTACTGTATGTTCAATATAGGCATCAGGGAAAAAATGCAGCCATGATTGCAAGACAAGAAATCGATCCAAGCGTTCGTCGATTCGCGTTTCCTAACTATTACCTCGTTCCCATGTGTACCATGGACCTACGAACCTTAGATCATTTAGATTACACTCCTCTACCACCTCACGAAAACCTACCATTCCTCGTCTTTCTTTGTTCGAGCTTCCCTCTTTTTCACCATAATGCAGAATTTCGTTAAAATCACCACGAACAACAACTGGAATGTCACTGTCCCCACAAAAAGTTTTGAAAAGACCAAGTTTGATGCTTGTGATTCTTCCGGCCACCCATAAACACCTACAAAATTCCACTTCTTCTACCCCTCATTAATGACCTCTCCGCAGATCATTTTGCGCAAAAAGACACTAAAGTAAAGGATATATTTTCACTTCTCCAAAAACTACATAAACCTCTAGCCTTCTGCACACTAGATACTCCATTTGCATTCGAAAAACCAATCTTATCTTTCATTTGTTCAGCTTTATCTTTCGTAACCATCGTTTCTGACAAAAACAAAATGTTGGGTGCATAAGAAGAATTCCATCTTCTTATTGCCGAACTCTCCAGGGGTTGCCCAAAACCTGACAGTTCCAACATAAAAGATTCATAATCCCGATGGGGTGAGTGCACACCAACCTGCACCTTGGCAGTTTCCGAACTACTGACAAGAGCAAAGGACAAATCAAGCTTTGAACGCTTCGAATCAATATTATTATCTACACATCCATCATTCACAAGCATGCGATCATTGTTTTCTCACCTAGGGAAATTTCTTTTATAATGCCTGGATCAATCTGAACTTGAATGTTTTTTGCCTTGATATGCACACGTCCAACATGCTTTATTTTTCGAGCTTTGACCTTTGAGGGGCCAGAATCAGCAATAAAGGCAAAAGACCGAGTCTCATCTTCCCCATAAATTGATGAGGTATACTTCGAAGATAAAGAAGAGAGGAGTGCTGCTAAGTTGTACCTGTTGTATTTCATTCACCACAGAGGTTGGCTGAGTACTAGTTGTCACCAAAGCTATATCCATGTCACCCATGTCTTCCTTCCTCTCTTTCGTCTCACTCTCAAACTTCAGGTTACGAGCACTTCAAAGAAAAGCTTCCGTCTACTCCTTAATTTTCTGTCTACCACGCCTCGGGGATGTATGTAGTCATGATCCCCACTATTTTTCAATCTCTCTCTCATCGACATGGTTCAACAAGCAAGCACGCTCTATATGTCCAATTACTCCACAAGCATAGCAAAAGGTTGGCAAACATTCATACATAATTTCTGTTTGGTCCCAATAAGTTCTTAGTGGGCCCCACGTGTTCTCAAGCCCTACGCCAACATGGCAAACTCTTAGTGGGTCCCACATAATCTCAAGCCCTAGGTCGGATTGGCAAGCCCCCCAATGGGTCCCACCCATCTCGGATCCCGCGGCAGTCTGGTAGGGCATTCTTCACATATTTCAACACTCATAAATAGGGAGTCGATCCCCATTTATTCAGGTAATGAGTTCTAGACAAACTACTTCACACATCCCAATTAAAGCACATCAACTAACTTGATTGTCGGACAGGCGATCCCGGTACACCCCCGGGGTAGTCTAACTCTCGCTTTTGCAGGTCTCTCGTCATCCTCCGAGCAGCTAGCCACCATCCCGGCTCCTAATTTCGATCCATCCCCCATCTTACAAGTTTTTACCCGAAATAGGTTGGCACCAGCTGTGGGGATATCGAACTAAAAGCCATGGCCAATACTCGAAGAACCTGCCGACAATAGAGGACCTCGATCCCATCACATCACGCGGGGACTCCGCCTCACCGAAGTGGCCGATGAGACAGCGGGGAATCCTCGACGAGCTCCCATCCTCTCATCTCACCACCATCATATCCTCGAAGAGGTCCACCATCGAGAGGCAACCAGTGCCATCAACTCTAGGAACCTTGACAAAGGACGGTTCTTCCCTAGATTGAGCCCCCTCGATTTGAGTAGACCACTGAGCAGCTCGCGGATCGCCTCAGCGACAACCTCGAGCGCAGCCTTAGGGCCATAATACTTAACTTCCAAAACAATGGGAAGGAAACCTCAAACAGGCCTCCCATTCCTCGATTGGTCTTGGGACAACCTCGAGTCGGTCTTCTCGACCCTCAGCCTTAGGTCATAGCCCTCAACCCCCCTAACTCCCTTCGAGCTCCTCAGTGATCTGCTCGAACTGCTCCCGGTAAAGGGGACACGAGGCACGTTATCAACGAACGCTACCTAAGAAATGGTAGGCGTGACGCCCGCAAAGTCTTGAACGAGAAGCGAGCATAGTCTAAAGGAGGAGAGACTCCCCCAATCCCTGACCGGGGACGAAGGAAATCTCGACTGTAGAAGAAAGAAAAAAATAAGGATCAAACAAGGGAAGTAATATGTTACCTTTGGGGCTCGAGGAACTCGAGTATCCTCTCTCGGCATCTTCTGTCGAATCTGGTCTTGCACCCGTTGATTCGCCGTTAAGCGCTTCTGCATCTCCTCTTCAAGTTCTTGACGAGCAATAACTGTAACCAAGAAAATCAAGTTATAATCAGGTTCCAAGAAGGGCGGTCGAATACCTAACAGTAAAATCCCTACCCTGGGAATAGGTAGGGATGAACCCCATCGTTGATAGGAAGTGCTCATCACTCAGTGCCTCGGCTCCCGGGTTCCAATATTGAGGAACCTGCTTTCGAACACTATTATTGATCATGGTGACGGTCTGGCAATAAATGGCAACCCTGGCATCATTCTCGGTCATTCGAGGTACAGACCTGTTCAGGGCTAGGTTCGGCACCTCGAGCAAAGGAGTGATAGGAAAGTCCCATGGCTCTACCCGGTACAAATTCACAAACTCGGTTCGAAAGAACTGCTGGTTCGAGGCATCGTTCCCACAACCTTATAGGGAAAGCGAGCCTGAAAGCTCCACCACCCCTCTCCGTTCGAAGTGGCGGACATAATCACCAACTTTATCATATTGCGCCATAGCACGAAGGAAGGCTCCACGTCCATCATAGCACAAGTCGCCAGAAAGCCCACCAACAAACCTACGTTGTTGGGCATAAGTTGGCAGAGGGCCAGACAATACGAATGAAGCACTTCATTTATGAAGGGATGTAAGGGAAACCTCAAACCTAACTCGAGATAAGCCTTGTGTATTGCTATGCACCCTGTTTGAGGAGTGCAAAGAGTCTCAGTGTGTTCCGGTATATACAGGGCATATGGATTCTTAATCCAATAGAAACCTAAGGTCCTCCCCATAAACTGCATAAAAGGGCCTTGAACATGAAAGTGTGATATTCCACTCAGTAGAGGTTGGGACCCTTCAACCCTACCAGTTGTGCTCGTACTTGAGAAGCATCTTACTGCTCCCCTCCATCACGCGAACCAATATCGAGAATATCATCTAAGTAACTCCTAATGGCCCGGGGTCGAGCAATGATGACAGAGTGTGGGGGGATATTTAACTCCTCCCTCATCAGAAAGAAGAGAAACACCATCGCTCGAGCACGGTAGGGCATCAAGCACCTGAGACGTGTCAGGACAGTCGAATACCGTGGACAACACAGGAACCCCATTTATTAAAACCCCATCGAACAATGGTTCAAGTGGGGGAGGAGGGGTCCCCGAGCTAGATGGTGATTCCCCGATATCCATTAACCAGGGGCTCCATCTAGAACGATCCATTTAAAAGATAAAAAAAGAAGCAAAAGAATAAGGTCGTACCTTGATTAAAAGGATCTCGAGATCCTCCCCCAATTCGAAGTAAGACTATCGACCTCTGGCGCTCTCGAAATAATATAAGTAGAGAAAAGGTAAGTCTCGAGAAAGTCAAAATATGCAATGAGACAAAAAATAAAGTACTTTCTTCCCCTTATATAGACTGCCTGAAAAAGACGGTTAAACATCCAACATGCTCAAAAGGTTCTCGAGAAGCATTTAAATTAGGCCTCGCGGCAGGCCCAAATTCGCCAGCTGCCTAGACTGGTCCATCGAGGCTCCCTGAGTTTGATTGAATTCATCTGAGCCCAAGGGCAAGGTGCAACAACGCCACCAAACAGGGTCGCCCCGAGCCGGAACGTGTTTCCCCTGATCACCGGCCAACTCGCGTCGGCCCATTAGATCGGCTAGGCTCGGCTAAAAATCGAAGACCTACACTTAGGCACTTCACCCAGATTGAGTGAAGGATACCCCAGGGTCACTACCACCACTTAGGTCGGCGCCCGTTAAGTGCTATGACTTCACGGCCCTTTGAGTCGTTTAGGGCTCATTGGTACCTAAGTAACCTCGAGCGAGGTCCATAGGCCCCTCGAGTCGCTTGGGGCTCAATGGTCCCTAAGTAACCTCGAGCGAGGTCCATAGGCCCCTCGAGTTGGTAAGGGCTCATTGGCCCCTAGGTAACCTCGAGCGAGGTCCATAGACCCCACGAGTTGCTTGGGGCTCATTGGCCCCTACGAAACCTTGAGTGAGGTCCATTTCAGTCATTTTTGCAAAACACGCGACATCAGGAGAACCTTCTTCAACATATTTCGCGTGGGGCTAATGTTTGGGCCCAATCAGTTCTTAGTGGGCCCACGTGTTCTCAAGCCCTACGCCAACAGGGCAAACCCTCAGTGGGTCCCACATGATCTCAAGCCCTAGGTCGGATTGGCAAGCCCCTAGTGGGTCCCACCCATCTCGGATCCTGCGCTAGCTTGGCAGGGCATTATTCACATATTTCAACACCTTAAATAGGGAGCAAATCCCCATTTATTGAGGTAATGAATTCTACACAAGCTACTTCATACATCCCAATTAAAACACATCAACTGACTTGATCGTCGGAGGGGCGATCCTGGATACACCCCGGGGTAGTCTAACTCTCACTTTTGCCGATCTCTCGTCATCCTTCGAGCAGCTGGCCACCATCTCGGTTCCTAATATCGATCCATCCCCCAACTTACAAGTTTTTACCCGAAACAATTTCAATTAAGGTCATACCACCATTTTTTGTAGCAATTCTCTGTACTTGACGAAGTGGTTAATTGATGTTAGCATATATGCTAAAGGAAGTTCGTTTTCTTTCTTTTATTCATTTGTTTACACTTTTATCTAGTCTTACACCTCTGCCTTTGCCTCCAGCGATCAAAGAACAAATTGCATGATGTTTTTCATTTATTTTTATTTTTTCATTTATGTTTTGAAACATTACAATATGTATTTTAAATTGTTTAAATTTTTTTGAAGATTATATTAATTATAAATAATTAGTAATACTTGGTTATATGGGCTATAAAGTTGTTGTTATTGCTTGATGTTTGAAATTCTTTAAATGAAAATAGTTGAAATATTAGTTCACATTATTTGAGCAATATGTTGATTGTTTTTATGTATATTATATTCCAATTTTCCTTTTCTATTGCAACAAGTGGATCTTTACACTATTCATCTACCACCCGTTCACTATTTATTGTGAAACGTTATGATATATAGATATGGCAGGTCTTGTTAGAATCGTCTCGATATATACTCTCATAATATCAAATTTTATACTTTTTAAAATGTTAAGAGTTAGACTTGTACATTTGCAAGCGTAAATACTCAATTGTTATAATTGAAAAAAAAAACGAAGGAAGTTAAACAATAGTATGGGAACTTTTGAATGAAAGTTCAGTCACAATTTGTTAAAAGAGATCTTTTTGTTCAAATAACTTTTTGTTAATGTAATCTAATGAATTTACATCCTATTTAAGTATCATAATTTAATATTTAGTTTAATGTATTCAAATTTTAAGTAAATAATTAAGTTTATTTTTTAACTTACTTCGAACCCATGTGGTTGAACTCCTAGATATATATTGTCTACAATGAGAGACAGTAACGATTAGTCGATCACACGACTATTTTTTAAGATTCAAAGACATTGTGTGCGAGGCATGGAATAAGTTGAGAGATTATAATAAGATCATGCCACACTTTATTTTATTTTTTAGGAGGGTTCATGTCACGCTTGTTCATCAAATATAAAAAGGCATGTATGAATTGGATCG
The DNA here is from genome assembly GCF_026745355.1 of Beta vulgaris subsp. vulgaris. Lineage (NCBI taxonomy): Eukaryota > Viridiplantae > Streptophyta > Magnoliopsida > Caryophyllales > Amaranthaceae > Beta > Beta vulgaris. The sequence continues at coordinate 19,627,616 of NC_079207.1, read as the reverse complement.
CATCAATACCTTTCGGCTCTCATACCCTCTTTTTGGAGATTATTATAGTAATCATCTTTTATTTAAGGGATATTCCATTTGGTATCATTGTACTTTTGGCTTTTCCATCTGGTACCACTATTTTTCAAATATTCTACATGGTACCACTATAATTTGATTTTATTCTCTATGGTAGCATTCAACTAAGTAAAGTGTTAATTTAAGTTAGAATAGGCTAGAGTTTTACTTCAATTTACATGTTTTAATTTGCGTTAAGGTTTTAGTAATCGTTTTAGTCGTTAAGGTCAAAGTTGAGGTCATATTTGACAATAAAAAGACATAGAATATTATGATCATTTTTATGAAAATTTCGACTGAAAAATAGAGCTTTAAGGATTAAAACGACACCCTAAAATCTTAATTTATCAAATTTTGCAATTGCAAATAGAAACATACAAACGCAAACAAAATCGTATTCTTATTCAACCATTAACTAACATTTTACTTAAAAAATTTGGTATTATAAAGATTAATATTAAATTAGAGTGGTATCATGTGGAATTTTAAAATAACAGTGGTACCAAATGGAAAAGCCAAAAATTCAATGGTACCAAATGGAATATCCCTTTATTTAATATAACCAAATAATAATGAACCGACATGTTCACGTATTACTTTATGCGGAAATTTAGATGAAATACAGAAGTACTTGAGCCTTTACAGTGATCTTATGTTAGACAACCCTTAAGTATTATCAATGGGAGACGACACACTATGGATTGTGCTTTACAGCTTAGGTAGCAAGGTAGATATAACATTTCCCTGTGAATGGCTTGAGAAAATTTTACGCATTACGAAAATTATTAGGTGGTTTATGACAATCATTTAGCCAAAAATTAATTTAATACCATCTTGTGACTTGCTTCCTAAGTATCCCAACAACAAGAAAATGCTTGTCTGAAGTATTTTCTGATTAATACCATGATTTGACTCATGTGGATTCAAAATCTTTTGAAAATTCCACTTAAATAAATTCAAAATGGTTTGTGCATTAGCAATTCTATAACACTTTCTAGGCATTAAAATATACAGATCTATATAAAAACGAATAAATACTCATTTTTTTGGAAGAAATATAAATACAAATATATATATTAACTATTCACAAACGAAATTGGAAGGCAAAAATTTCAAAGCAATATGTATTACACTCATACATTATTTTGGATCCTATAAAAAGGAAATTTGATATGAACAATCTATATATGATTTCAAGTTGTGGGATGGTTTTCATAATTATTGAAGCTCATACTATTGATTCACTAATAATAAAAATGAAGAGTGCATATTATTTGGATAAAATAGCACTTAAAGTCGGGTGTTTTCCAAAATAATAAAAAGTTGAGATAATTATAAAAAGATTGATAAAAGTTAGGTTTGTTTGGATAAAATTTGCACAAAATAAAGGGACAAAATGCTCCATAAATATGTAAAAGAAAATAAAACAAAATAGAAAAAGTAGCACTCTATTTAAATCAAAAAAGAAAAAAAGGTAAAGTTGATGGAAAGGAAACAAAAAAAAAAAGGTCTCAAACCATCAGTAAAGATATTGTCCAAAAAAGGAATTTTTTCTTAAATAAATCAACCTTTGCGTCGTCTTCTAATTTTAAGTCTCCTATTTGATTATCCCTGATTGAGTCGGGCTTGTATGTCTGTTTTCTTCTGTTGAGTTTTAACCTATTTGTAACTTGTTTAGTAGTATACTTATGATACGTGTTAAAATGTCCCACCCCAACCCTCACATGTTTTTAGAAGAAGGGACATTGTAAGACGTATTATAAATAACCTACTAATTTAACAAGTCACAAATAGGTAAAAACTCAATAGAAGAAAACAAACATACAAACCTAACTCAATCAAGAATAATCAAAAGGTAAACTTAAAATGGATTGTGCAAAGGTTCACTTAAGGGCACCATTGATCACGAGTTACATTTATATCCTTCTACTTCTATGTGTTTGATGATTACATATACTGACACTGATTGTGGTGGTTCTGCTAATACTCGCCGCTCCACCTCCAGATATTGTTGCTTTCTAGGCGACAATATTATTTATTGGTCTTTGAAGCGTCAGGCCACTCTTTCTCGTTCTAGTGTAGAGGCAAAACATTGACGTGTCGCCAATGTAGTTGTTGAGTCTTGTTGGTTGTGTAACCTTCTTCTTGAGTTACATTGCCCGCTCTTTCAGGCTACTTTGGTATATTGTGATAATGTCAGTGCCATTTATCTTTCTAGTAACCCTCTACAACACCAGCGCACCAAACATGTTGAGATGAATATTCATTTTCTTCAGGAGAAGGTTGTGTTGGGTGAGGTAAGGGTTCTTCATGTTCCTACCAGGTATCAGTTTGCCGACATCTTCATCAAAGGCCTCCCTCGGCAGCTCTTTATGAAATTTCGCTCCAATCTTAGTGTACGACCTCCTCCCGCTATGACCACGAGGTGTGATAAAGATAATATTCAAGATAATATTTTCTCTCCTATTTAGGATATACTTTGTATTCTTTAGTGTTATATATTTCAGATACCTATTATGTTTAGGAAAAATATATACAAACACTATAAATTCATATCAATGGAATCACTCTGAATTACAGAGTTTACATTATCTAACATCATCAACTCATACAAGATTATAATATATTATCTTGAATTATAATATATTATCTTGAATATATCGTAGAATTATCGATCAAAATTATAATCTATATGGTACTCTTATATTTGGCCAATACCTAACTTTATTTAAATTGATTGAAACTATCAAAGTAAAAAAATTGAACACAAAGTAAAAGAAAATGAGATTACAATTATATGTCTAGGCAATAATGTAACCTAGAGAGAATTGATTTCGCCAATTATGTACTTCCTATATTTAAAATTCTCGACATACTTCTTCATCATAATTGTCCATATCTTAAAATACTTAACATGTTTTAATTTGTCACTTTGTTGAGGTGGTAATTGCATAGTTGCCTATCCTTTGTGCATGTATGTTTTCCAACATACTTACCATGAATCAACTCAAGCAAGATATTCTTGCAAGATATGGTTGGTTGTTGATAGAACTAGGGATGGTAATTTGGCGGGGCAGATGCGGAGGATGGTACCTCCACACCCGCACCCACATAAAACTCCAATCCCCATCCCCGCCCCACCATTCATTGTAGGGGAAAATTCTAGATCGATTCTCACCCCACCAAGTATGTATTTATACTCATCCCCGCCCCACCACCCGCATGGGTACCCGCACCAGCGTCGTTCCCACTTCATCCCCATCCCCACCACTCGCATGGGTATCCGCACCCGCTTTGTACTTGCGTCATACCCACATATTTATATTTTGCAAGATAAAATTATCAATAATATAAGTATATAAATAGAATTTTAATCATATATGTGGGGCGGGCGGGGGCGGGGCGGGCAGGGATGGGGATATCATAAAATCCATACCAGCTCCACCACCCATTGCGGGGTAGGATCTTAATCCCCATTTTCGTCCCACTTGGGTGGGGATGGGGAGGGTCTCCTACTTGACCTGTCCCACTATCATCCGTAATAGAACTTTAAAACTTGTTTCGAGATTTGATGATTGACTAAAGATGTGTTTTTCTCACATGAATGAGTTGAACATGTCTGAATCTATTGAAATCTATATTTGACAACTTACATATTTAATTATATATTAGCAGAAATTATGAAAAATTTGATATTTAAAAACTCACTTTGAGATGATTTAGCAAGATTACACATGATTACTTTTTTTTCTATATAATGATGAGAATTTATGATTAATTTTATGAAGTTTTATCCTAAATTAGCAAGTGTTGAATGATTATGAAAAGGAGGAAAAGTATAATATGCAATAACTAACTCACTACTAGCTAGAATGAAATTGTACCCTTTGTAACAATTGATCTACTAAAGTTGATATTTAAGAATAATTCATGATAGTGCATTACTTGAACCACATTCATTTCGGTTCACTAGCTAAACATAATGTTATTGGTGTATCAATGGATAAGTTGATTTATATGTTGTATACTAAAAAAATTATAAATATAATAGTAATAAAATATGGTCAAAGTGAAACATATAAATTGTAAAAGAATTCAAAATAGTAAAGGAAAAGCAAGATAGTACTTTTGCATAAGTACTGTAAGATCCCACATAACTAAATATTTCCTTTTTCATGAATAACAGACAATGGGTAAAGTGAATTATATTTATAATGACTAAGTATACATATATAGATTAGAAAAATAAATGAAGTATAAGTCTCTGAATAGTTGGATCAAATTTTTATCTACATCCCAAAACTATCCAAATAATAAAATGTATATCTTCATGATCTAGTTTTCTTCCACCTATTATTCTCCAATCTAAAGTCACATGTGCTAGATACGCGACTTTCTACCTAAACCCTAATTCTCACATGCATAATGGACAAACTCAAGAAAAAATATTGCTTTTTCCTAACATAGAAAATAATGTGGTTTTTAAAATTGTTAGAGGGGGCCGGGCAGAGGTGGAAAAAAGTGATACGGCCCACCAATCCTACCCCAACCCGACACAAAAGTAGGTGGTTTCGAGGTCTTCAACCCGTAAAAGGAAGTGGGTTGGTCCGGCACTACCCGATTATTAAACGGATCGTGTTAGGATAGAACTTTTTAACCCGCATCTGGCATAACAATCTGTTTAACTACTATTCTACTATAAATATAATTATTTGGGCTCGAAATAATTTGATTTTTCATCACAAATGTATAAGATTTATTCTTTGGTTATTTGATTTGGTTTATTTAGGTAATATATTAGTATATAAGACGTGGGTTGAGAAATATATAAAGTGTAATTGTCTAATTTATGTATATATGAGCGCTTGATAAAACGGGGCGTGTTAGGATTGAGTGTTAATGACTTGTTTAATAAACGGATCGAATTAGGGTTGAGGATGATCAACATTTATCGTTGAACCCGACATGAATTTAAAGCGACGCAACGCGACACGACCCATTGATCAACTCGAGGACCGGGTTATCTCTATTATATAAGGGAAGAGGAGGGGGACACCAAAAATGGTATTTCCTTTTATACCCTTAGATAATAAAATACAAATTCATCATCTTTTATCATGATTGATTTATTAGCTTTCAGAAGAAAAATATACAGTGAACTTTATGACATCATCATTGATTTATTAGCTTTCAGAAAACAGAAGAAAAATATAAAATGAACTTTAAGAATAATTTTTCGTATATATTCGTATGCAATTGACTTTTTTATTTGTTTTCGCACGCATCGCGTTCATATAGGACTAGTAGAAACTTAAGTGAGGATCAGGATTGAACTTTCGTTTTCCAAGATCCCGGAAATTTCATTTTTGTTCAAGAGTTGGTCTTGTAAGAGACCGCCTACTTTTAAATTACAATTAGGCAATGCTAAGCCCAATATTAAAGCCCAATAGTGACTAGGTTAATTTATTGTGAAAGTATTGGGTCAGACCGTCTGACCAATATTTACTGTCAGACGGGCTGAGCCCAATACTCAAAAGTCCTTAGTAATAGAACGCAGACTTCCGCGCTTCTTCCCCTTCACCCCTCCCTCCTTCTCACTCAACCACCACTAACTCTGTCGCATCCCACAAACACCATTTACGCACCTATGGAGGTGGCAGTAACACAGTAAGATGATTATGAATTTTTTTTGTCATGCTCTACGCAAATTTCCCAACCCATATTCTTAATCTCTTACTGACACTCTCACGCACATATTGCCAAAAAAATTGCAGAACCAAGTAGGCAGGTTAGAGATTATTAATAGAGAACATTTCTCGTCAATCTCATGTTTTACACATTTCCTAATATCAATCCATTGAAGGCATTACTGTACACCGCATATTTCTCGTCGCTAATATCACATCCATTGTTCTTAATTGAAGTGGCATTCTTTGGAGGGGAATTACTGAACAATAATTATGTTGTAATAACATCCAGATTTACTATATACTTTCATCATCCAAAGGGAGAAAGTAGAGGTTAGTGTTTTGTTTTCTTTTCAGTTGGACTTTGTTTTCTTTCAGTTGGACTTTCTTTTCTTTCAGTTAGACTTTCTTTTCTTTCAGTTAGACTTTCTTTTCTTTCAGTTGGACTTTGTTTTCTTTCAGTTGGACTTTCTTTTCTTTCAGTTGGACTTTCTTTCTTTCAGTTAGACTTTCTTTTCTTTCAGTTAGACTTTCTTTTCTTTCAGTTGGACCAACTGAAAGAAATAATGGGCCAACTGAAAGAAATAATGGACTAACTGAAACAAAAAAGACTACCTGAAGAAAAATGTAGACTACCTGAAAAAGAATAAAGACCAACTGAAACCCAAGTAAGTCTAACTGAAGCACAAAAACCCGCTGAAAAACAAAGAAGACTAACTGAAAACAAAATGAGACTACCTGAAAAAAAATTGGAACCACCTGAAAAAAAATGAAGACTACCTGAAAAAAATTGGAACCACCTGAAAGTCGTCCGACCAAGATTATGGTCGGACGAGTCCGACACAATACGTTCTCTAATTTATTTCGGTCACTAGTTTAATCCATTTAGTTACTAGGTCTACTTTTATATTAAAATTAGACCGTCTCTTTTAATAATTTTTGTATGTTCAATACCTTCATCTTTACAATGGAAGCCAAAGATTGATAAAATCTTACTATAAATTCCATCGAAAATGCCTCAATCCACTATCGTCATTTTTAATTCTAACTATTCGGACTCGACAATATAGCTTCCAAGTTTCAACCCACCCCCTCCCAAATTTCTCTGTCTCTCCTTTTCTGATTTTTTTTTTTTACTATTGTTCAAAAGTCTTCCAAAGCACAAATCACACTTCAAAACCCCAACATTATTCTATTTTTTTTTTTTGTCTCCAAAACACACATCACAGTGATCACACTCAAAACACTAACATTTTTTACAAATGGAGTACATCGATCATAAATTCATATTCAAACTTATGATGTCACAAATCCAATCAACATCGCTGTTCCCTTTCCTCCCTCTTTTCCTTTTATTTTCGCTTCTGATTATCTCAAAAGTCAAATCCTCCGTACTATTCATATCTTTACGGATTAATTAATTCAAAAATGTAGTAAATATTTACTGAAGTAGTATTAAATAATTTTAAAATGTAGTAATCTATTACTATTTTAAAACCTTCTTACAATTTCTTACCCATATAAATTTGAACGACTTGGAAAGTTACAACGTTAATGGGGCGTAGACCCTAACAACTAGGGCTGAGCAGAAATGGGTACTCGGACCTAGTTTGGATCCCTCAGGTCCCGACCCGGTTATATTGGGTCCGAATCTGAGCCTAAAAAGGAGGTGTGGTTGCATATGGTTTCAAGTCTGGGTAGTATTTTTTCGTACCTGATGGGTACCCGATATAACTAGTTTTGAGTTTGGGTATCCGGTGGAATATGTTCTAGGAGCACGTACCCCGTGTACGTGGAATTAGTTTTTGGCATATGTGAGGTGGTTAGATGGTCCAAAAATAATTAAGTAAAAAGTAGCTAACAAAAAAGTTAGTAGGTTTCTAGACCCATTTAAATTTAATTTTTTTTTGAATTTCATAGCTCAATCGTCCCATTTTGTATGCTCTTAACTGGCAACCAGGTACCCAATTTCGGACCCAATACCCAGTGGTTCCAAGTCTGGGTTCAAAAATTTAGTACTCGGGTTTGACCAATTTTAATTCATATTCCAATATTTTGGGACTCGACTGTTCCGGTTCTAGGTCTACGAAATTCCGTCGGGCCGGTTGTGCTCACCCCGACTAACAGCCATACCACCTTCTAGTTCTATCAAAATTAAATTTGAGGATCAACATAATATTAGTTTTGTGAAATCAAATTTGGGAAATAAGATTTGAATACTAGTATTTTGACCTGGATGATGCAACAAATCAATTACAAATAACAAATATATTATTTTTCATAAACGTCATAATTATTTTATTGGACCATATTAATTCCAAAACTCCATGCTCAGATTTCGCAGAGGATTTATGAAATTGTCTCGATTCCATTACGAAAAACTGGATTTATGGACCATTTTTCCTGATGCCCTCCCAATTTTGCTTTATCGAAGAGCCACCGGACAAGAAAACATGAAATCGTCTTCAAGCAATTTTTCAGGATAATAAACATAGGCACTATTTATATGAAGAAATAATTCAATGCCCTGCATTTGTCCAATTTCCAAGAAATCTCTTCCTACTAACAACTCAAGCATCTCAAAGATCAATTGCTTACCTAATGTTGATCAAATAATTTCGAAACAAAAATAATGTCTTACATATAGTTTCATGGTTTGTTCATAGACTTTCACACTATTGCTTCCATGACTCAACAAATGGAACCATTACCTTCCCTCGAAATGTCCTGATCTAGATTACTTCTTGAAGAATCTCGTCGTGCGCAAGAAGCGCCACGATGTCCAAAAATATTGTTGTTCACAATGATACGCATACGAGCACAGTCTAGCCATCAGTCCTACAATAGACCCACCAACCCACTCGTGGCAGTGGTCGGTCAAGCGGTCATGGACGCAGACGCACCAACAACTGGGGTAGAGGTTGGGGGTAAGGGGTATGGGACTCAACAACACCCACAACAAGCCTCCTAAGTAGTTGGCCTCATCACCCTCCCAACCAAATGTCTACTAGACACCCCCAACAAGCAGCACTAACATGGGCACATGCCTGTTTCCTTATCTCCAACAAGCATGCACCTAACGGCTTGGGCATTCTCCTGTCCAGCCCATGCCATGGGACCCAATGAGCCAACATGAGGCATACCATGCCTATGCAGCCTAATAAGGCGATGAACGTCTCCAATTGAATTGCGCCATGCGTTTTATATTATGAACTTGCAGCAACTTGATAATGGATGGTACATGGACTTTAATGCTTCCTTTCATGTAACTCACAACTCACGTACTCTCATGCTCTTATTTAACTGAAGCACTAAAATAATCATATATTAAATGGCAAGGGACACTGAATTCTAATGATGGGATATAGTCATACCACCCTTCACCAAACTCCCCTTGCCTTCTTCGATGTTCTCCTAGCACCACAAATTATCAAAACCTTAATTTTCATCCGTAAATTTTTTCCTGATAATTTAATGTCTAAAGTGTTTGATCCTTTTGATTTTTCTGCGAAGGAAGTCAAAGCAGGGGAACATAATAACGAGATATAATATCTAGGGCGATCTTTATCCCGTCACCAACAACCATCCCTATACATGTCTTGCTACCGCCCTCATGGCTATATCTCTCCATCCATATGGCACGACCATCTCGACCACCCCAGAGCTCAACTTTAACCTTTCTGATGAGCACTAATTTTTACAACTTAATAAGGAGTATTCCTCCGAATTCTGTAATTCATGTCCTATTGGGAAAGATGTTGGCTTTCTTTTGTTCATTCTAGTACTACTACTTCATGTGCTTTATTATTATTCATGTCGATTTATGGACATCTCTTATTCCTAGCATCAATGGTCATCATTAAAACTATTTAGTTTTGCTTGATAATTTCATTCATTATGTGTGGACATTTCCCATAAAATACAAATAGGAGACTAAACAATATTTCTTGAATTTCTGAAAATATCTCCTCACTCAATTTGAATGTCCTATAAGATCCTTTCAAAGTAACCATGGATGCGAATTTTGATTCATTTGTAAAAAAAAGTGTGTTTAACAAGGCATCTTCTCATGTCTCCACAAATCCTCTCAGAGTGGCAAAGGTTAACATATGATTCGCACCATAAATAATATCATTAGATCTCTTCTTCTTCATGCATCTATTCCTGACAAGTATTGGGTGTAGGCTTTAGAAACTACTACCTATCTTCTGAATATTTTGGCCAAAAAAACTACTCCTGCACAAGCTTTACTTTTATTACCCCATCATATGACCAGTCTTTGGTTGTCTTTATTTTTCGAATATCACTGCTAATGCTCCAAATACACAATAATCGGGGCTAATGGTGCCTTGATCTTGCCACAAACAAAATCATTATCTTCCAACATGTAATATTTGATGAAACCCAATATCCCTTTGCCCAAATTACACATGTTTCGCCATCTTCGTACAGTTCTTAGGCCAAATTACCTATCCTCTCTCTTAAACCCCTGTTGTTTCGCGTAGGCCCAACTCATCATCCTTCCACAAACGCTTCACCCCAGCCAATACACCACACAACCAGTGATGGCCATGGCCTGCGTCACCTTTCCCGCAGCCGAATCCTACCTGCTACCCCCCAATTCACCCCCTCTCATACGCGGCCTAATATCCTGCATCCCCAAACCTACTCATTCCTCTTAAACTCCAAAAAGGATAAGTTTTATGTAGTTCGTAATTAACTGATCTTAGTCCTTTGGCTCACGAGATCCCCCAGCACCTTTTGAGGGCTCCCTCACTTGTCCCATTTCCCACATGTTCTCGTTACACTCCTCCACTCAAACGTGGCCTAGATCCCATTCAGCCCACGCACTCACCCAACCCGTTTTTCTCACGAGTGACTTACAACCGACATGTCATCAATAAACCAAAAACACGCTATGCCCTTGTTGATACACATTAATATCGATCTCCTTTACACAAAAACCACAAACAAGCCCTGACCGAACCAAAAAGGAATATGGCCTTGTTGATTGCGAGGCTCCTCACAATGTCCGTAGATTTCCCAAAGCATTATATGGGTTAAAGTAGGCCCCTAGTATCAGCGAATTGCAAATTTCTTACTTCACACGGGTTTTGTTATTACTAAAAGTCTTTGTTCACATATAAGTAGGGCTCGCACATAGCATATTTATTGCTTTATGTAGATGATATTATTTAAACCACACCTCTCTGGGAAGGTTACGCGAGAGACTTATTTCTCAGTTAAAAACTAAGTTCTCAATGTCATATATGGGACCATTATTGAGTTATTTTCTAGGCATTGTTGTTACCAGAATTCCTTCTTATATGCTTCTCTCTCAGCAAAGATATTCACATGCGCAAACATTATTAATTGTAAGCCTGAAGCTACTTGGATAGTAAGTCTAAACTATTTTCCTGTGAAATAATTTTTTTGTTCCTTTTGAAGGAAATGGCAAATGCGATTTTCTAAGTTGGAGTAAATAGTTAAATTGAGGAGTATGGAAAAAATTAGCCTTTACTTTTTTTGGGAAGAATGAGTTTAGGTTTTTTAAAGAAGTAAACCTTATCCCTATTATCAGAAGTGTAGTCTTAGCAAGTTAATTTTGACTTAAAGGTAAGTAGTATCTTCCAATATCAAGTGTGGGTTTCACTCCCTAATATAGGTACTATGCTTGAAAAGACGTACAATTTTTAGACAGAAAGGTATTTTGAAAAGACGTACAATTTTTAGACAAGAGTTATTTTGAAAAGACGTGCAAGTGTAGGGTCGATTAAGGTCAAAAGCTTTCCCTCTCAAAACTTTGGTCGTGCATGATAAGGGTTTAACTATCGTGTGCCCTAGTGCCTATTGGGGAGGAAGAAAAAGACGTTCGACCAAATAATAGGCTAGTCGGCACTGGACCAGTCTTATGAAACTTCTAAGCGTACTAGTGAGCAAGGAAAATCAACAGAGAAAAAAGGTGGCAATGGAACAGTAACTTTGGGGAACCCAGAAGGATCGATTGTCACAAGATATGCTTTAGGAGAAGCAGCGAGGAAATGGAAGACTTTTATTGCTCAAAAGTAAGATCTCTGATAAAGGTATGGGTTTAAAATTTGTAGCTCCTACTGTAGTAGAAGGTACGCCTACTACTAGACTGGAGAAACTTGAGGTTAATAAAATGACTACACTCTGGGCAAATGCAATTATTGTCTATGTTGTTGGACAAAATCCGACTCGAACTTCAGTTAAATCTTATATGATGGCTCATTGTGATTGCTGAACCGATCATGTTTAAACATGAAGAAGGATATTTTGTGATAAAACTGGATAATAGAGAAGTTAAGGATTCCATAATGTTTTCAGGTCCTCACTTATTTTATGGTAAACCTACTTAATTTTTATATTCTAACTCAAGCCTTAGTTTTTTATATCTCTCTATTTGTAGAGGCTTAGTTAGTATATCAGCCATTTGATTTTCAATTTGACAAAACTCAAGCTTAATCAAAGCTTTTTCCACATTTTCTTTTAGAAAGTGATGTCTGATATGTATATGCTAAACCTTTGAATGATGCACTGGATCTTTTGAAATATTAATGGCACTAGTATTATCACAATAAATAGGAATAACACAATTAAAGTTTATTCCATAGTCACAAAGTTGTTGCTTTATCCAAAGCATTTGAGAGCAACATGCAGCAGCAGCTACATATTCTGCTTCAGCAGTGGATAAAGAAACTGTATTTTGTGTCTTGGTGCTCCAAGAAACTAAACTATGACTAAGAAATTGAACAATACATGAGGTGCTTTTTCTATTTACAAGGTCTCCAGCATAATCAGCATCAACCTATCCTTTTAACTCAAATGTGTCACTTCTTGGATAGTGGAGTCCAAGATCATTTGTTCCTTTAAGATATCTAAGAGTTCTTTTCACGACGGTTAGATGAGATTCCTTGGGATTAGCTTGAAATATAGCACACAAACCAACAGAAAGCTATGTCTGGACGACTAGCAGTTAGATACAAAAGTGAACCAATCATTCCTCTATATTTTGTTTGATCAACACTTGTTCCTATGGATCTTCATCTAATCTAGTTGAAGTTCCCATAAGTGATATGTATATTTCTTTGAGTTTTCAGGCCATATTTCTTTAAAGTTCCTTTATGTATTTTTGTTGGTGAACTAATTATTCCTTTTCAGTTTGTTATGTGTAACCAAGAAAGAAATTTAACTCACCCATCATACTCATTTCAAATTCATTACTCATGAGATTTGAGAATTCTTTGCATAATGTTTCATTTGTTCTCCGAATATGATGTCATCAACATATATTTGAACAAGTAAATATCAGTTCCTTTGATTTTAGGAACAAGGTTTTATCACCTTTCCTCTTTTAAAAGTTGTTTTCTAAAACTTTGATAATCTCTCATACCATGATCTAGGCGCTTGTTTTAACCCATAAAGAGCTTTCAAGCTTGTAGACATGGTTTGGGAGATTATTGTTTTCAAATCCAGGGGGTTGTTCAACATATACATCTTCATTTAAATAGCCATTTAGAAATGCACACTTAACATCCATTTGATATAATTTAAATCCCATATAAGCAGCAAATGCAATTAGAATTCTAATGGCTTCTAATCTAGCTACAGGAGCAAAGGTTTCTTCAAGTCAATTCCTTCTTGTTGATTATAACCTTTTACTACAAGTCTAGCTTTTTCCTGACAATGGTTCCATATCATCTAGTTTATTTCTAAACACCCATTTTAAGCCAATTACTTTTTGTTGTTTAGAAGAAGGAACTAGATGCCATACCTTGTTTCTTTCAACTCATTTAATTCAGCTTACATGCAGTGATCCAATCAGAGTCAGTTAGGGCTTCTTCATGATTTCTTGGTTCCATCATTGATAGGAACGCATGAAATGCACAAAAATTCCTTAACTGAGATCTAGTTTGCGTACCTTTGGATATGTCACTTATTATGAGTTCCACTGGATGTGACTTTTGATGTCTCCAAGGTTTTGGTTGAAACTCCCTTATAGGAACAAGTTGTTCCTCTTGAGTTCTTGAGTAGATGAGGACTATGATCAGTTGTTCCTCTGTTGCAATGGTAGACTCAGTTCCTTCACTTGAGGAACAAGAACACTCCTTCACCTTGAGGAACAGGAACATCATTGTATGAATGTTTTATTTTTCGTTCCTTTCCTCTTTTATTTCTTCTTCTTCATTTGAATCTGTATTTTTCTCATTTGGTCGTACCAACCAATCTCATAGTCATCGACCTGTATGCTTGGATTGTATTTGTCAGATTCATCAAAGATTATGTGAATACTTTTTTCAACACACATAGTTCTTTTATTGTAAACTCTAGAAGCTTTCTATGTGACGAGTATCCTAAGAAAATTGCTTCATCATTCCTCGCATAAAATTTTCCAAGATTATCATTCCCATTGTTATGAACAAAAAATTTGCAACCAAATGTTCTAAAATAAGTGATGTTTGGTTTCTTTCCAAAGTAAAGCTCATAAGGAATTTTGTTAATGATAGGTCTCATCATGGCACGATTAATTACGTGACAGGCAGTATTAACAGCTTCAGCCCAAAAGTTCCTTGGAAGTTCCCTAGCAATTAGCATGGTTCTAGACATTTCTTCCAAAGTTCTATTTTTCCTTTCCCACAACCCCATTTTGTTGTGGTGTCCTAGGGGCAGAAAAATTATGATCCAGTCCATGATCTCTACTTAAGTCATCAAATTTATAATTTTTAAATTCTTTACCATGATCGGATCTAATATGCATTATTTTGTTACCACTCGAATGTTGAACTTTTTTAGCAAAGACAAGGAACTCATCATAAGTCTCATCTTTACTCGAGAGGAAAATAACCCATGTATACCGAGAGTAATCATAAACAATAACTAATACACGCAGATGACATCATCAAGTGTTGTAAAGGAGAATACAAGTCTGTTTTGAGAATGTTCCAAGGGTTCACCCACTTTTCAGAGACTTCAGGCCTAGAAGCAAATAAACAAAACACTAAGACGTATAATGTGGGTGTAAAGCAACAGGAAGTGCAAAGACTACTATTGCATATGTCAGGCTTTAGTCTGAGCAGATTTCCATTCAGGTACTTACACTAGGGGAAAAAAAGGAAGGGCAGCGGAGAAAGGGTTGCGCTTTTTCTACAAGCGCAGCCCTACTAGTGAAGGGCAGCGCTTGAAGGGCTGCGCTTTTGTACAAAAGCGCAGCCCTACATCACAGAAGGGCTGCGCTTTTAGAAAAAAGCGCAGCCCTTCAGAGTGAAGGGTTGCGCTTGTAGAAAAAGCGCAGCCCTTCTGACTAAGTAGGGCTGCGCTTTTGAAGAAAAGCGCAACCCTTCTTAAAAAAATTTGAAATAAAAATATCGCGGGCTTTGAAATATTGAGCGGGCTTCAGATATATTATCCCTCCTTCTATCTCCTCTCTCACGTCCCTCATCCATTTTCCTCCTTCTCTCTCCTATCTCACGACCCTCCTCCCTTTCCTCCTTCTCTCTCATCCTCTCTTCTCTCTCAAAAACTCCCAGAAAATGCGAGAAACGCGAGAAAAAGCCTGAAATGATTTGCACGAATCATGCCGATGGAGTCCGATTGCCTATTGTGATACCTTTTCGGAAGCGGAACGGCCCAACGAGTCAAACTCACTGCTATGTTGTGATGTTTAGGCTTTTTAAGCCATCCGAGTTCGTTTAATCCTCCAAATAGCCATTTTAAGTTTTTCCGAATTTTTTTTTCCTTAATTATGTATTAGGGTTTTGTTTATGTATTTAAACATTATTAGGTTAATGTTTGGAGGTAGTTCTTGTATTTTCAGATCTATAGGTCTTGTATACTTCTCTTTGTTTTGATTAATGTTCTTGTATACTTCTCTTTGTTTTGATTAATGTTCTTGTATACTTCTCTTTGTTTTGATTTAATGTTCTTGTATACTTCTCTTTGTTTTGATTAATGTTCTTGTATTTTCATATTTGTTTTGATTAATTTGTATTTTCAGATCTATAACTTATGTATATTAGTTTTTGTTCCTTTTTTTCATTTTCGTTTCGTTCTTTTTTTTTTTGGGTTTATTTTCGTTTCATTTCTCTTCTCTTCTGTACAATTTCAGAAAATGTGAGATTATGAGTAAAAAATGTCAAAAAAAAAATTTTTTTTTTTTGGTAGGAAGGGTTGCGCGTTTTAGGTAAAAGCGCACCCCTTCTAGCCATGAAGGGCTGCGCTTTTCTAGCGCAACCCTACTAAAAATGTGAAGGGCTGCTATTGAAAGGGCTGTTGTCAAAAAGCGCAGCCCTATAGGCCTTTTTCAGCGCAGCCCTTCTTCATTTTTCCACTAGTGTTAGATGTACCAATTTGTCATCAAAGGATTAGCATAAAAGATTGTGAAGGTCTAGTTGAAAAAATGACAGCTCGAATTAAATGTTGGAGTAGTAAGCATTTTTCTTACCAGGGAAGACTATGTTTAGTGAACATTATGCTCATGAGCCTACATGTATATTGGGCTCAGATTATGATCATTCCTAGGAAAATTCTGCAAGATATCAACAGGATATGCAGATCCTTCTTATGGACTAGTGCACACTACAGTCAAAAACCTGGGAATGTGAAGTGGGAATCAGTATGCTGCAGTATAAAGAGAGGGTGGCCTCGGTATTAAGAACATAATGGTGTGGAATCAAGCTGCCCTTGGTAGGTATGTATGGGCAATTGCCACAAAGAAGGACAATTTATGGATTAGATGGGTCCATGAAATCTATGTGAAAGAGGAGGAATGGTGGGACTATATCCCTCCACAGCAGAGTAGTAGGTACTGGAAAATGATTTGCCAGGCAAAAGAGCAATTGAAGATGAATCTCTCCCACAGCTCATGAATATGACTGTATACTCCATCAAGGAGATACACAAGAAGTTGACTGAAGAGCATCAAGGAGTGACTCAGTATGGTTCTATTTGGGGTAGATTGAACATACCAAAGCATAGATTTATATGTTGGTTGATAATGCTGAGGAGGCTATAAACAACTGAAAGGTTAACTACAGTGGGGGTGCTAGAAGATCCTGCATGTTTGCTGTGTGGCTCAGAGAGTGAAACTCACCATCATCTGTTTTTTAACAGTCACTTCAGTGAAGTTGTGCTCAAGAGAGTTCTAAATTGGATGCAGATGAGTACATATGATATCACAATTCAGGACCTGCTAACAAGGGTGAACAACAGTAGTGAGTCTAGATTCAGGCGCCAAGTGAAGCAAACTGTTATCTGTGCTGCAGCATATATATCAAGTTTGGTGGGCAAGAAATGATGTGATGTGGAACAAAAAAACTGGATATAGTGGAGAAACATGTACATAGGATAAAACACACATGTATAGATAGAATATATAGTGTTTTGCCAAAGAAAACTTCTATGAGAGATAGAATGTGGGTGAGAGAATTAATAATTACAATGTAATGTTCGCTTAGTGTATGATGTTTGGTTAATGAAGTAATATAATCTCGAATTACTTAACAAAAAAAAACAATAACTAATACGTACCTCTTTCCACTTCCACTTTAAATTCTCATAGGGCCACACAAGTCCATATGAATTAATTTTAATGGTTTAGTGGTGCTTACTACAGTTTTAGATTTGAAAGAGGATCTAACATGCTTTCCTCTGGCACATGCATCACAAACTTGATCAATATGAAATTTTATAGATGGTAACCCCAAGACGAGATCTTTTGATCGAAGTTTGTCAAGTAATGAGAAGCTAGCATGTCCTAAACGCTTATGCCAAAGGAGTGAATCATCTTCAATTACACTAAGACACGTCAGATTGATTTTAGGAACAAGATCAAGATCCACAATATATGTGTTCCCTTTCCTTGTTCCTTCCAAAATAACCTTCTTAGTTTTAATGTTAATGATCATGCATTTTTCGTTATTAAATTCGACAACATTTCCCTTATCACAGAATTGGGAAATACTCAATAGATTATGTTTTGGACCTCCAACTAAAAATACATTTTCAATGGAGTGTGATGGTGACTTACCAACCTTATCCATGGCAACTATGTTACCTTTCTTATTGTCACCAAATGTCACACTTCCACCTTCGCAGGTTGAGAGTAAGAGAAACTTAGATTTGTCTCCTGTCATATGCTTGGAATAACCACTATCAAGATACCATGTGTTGTTCCCCCTCACTTCAACTTACAAAAATCAATTAATTGTTAGTTGTAGGAACCCCTTGTTTCGTGGGTTCCTGTTCTTTGCAAACTTTAAGAGCTTTTTCAGTTTGTTCACGTTTTTCACGTTCATCTCTACATTCAAGAATTGCATCATAAAGAAAATCATATATTTCAGGCCTAGTTTTGCAATCTAAGTCCGACTCAAGTCCATGTTGGCTTACCTCAATATTTCTTCATCTTCTTTTTCATCAATGTTTGCCATGAGGCAAAAATTTGCTTTTTCTTCAGTTTGTTGTTCTTCTTCCTCTTCCGTCTCTAAATCTCCCCAAGCAGCTATCATTGCCTTACGAACGTTTGCCTTAGAGAAGGGTGCCTTGGATTCTTTGTTCCTTTCAGCAAAGCCTTCCTTGTTGCTTTCTTTGATTTTATCATTTTCCGAAAGTGGAAATTCTTTGATGAAGTGATTTGTACTCCCACATTTATGACAAGCAGCTTTGTTAGAAAACTTTTTAGTTTTACCTTTGAAGTTCCCATTTTTCATGTTCCTATACATCTTTCGAAATATTCGAACCATGAGAGTTGTTTCCTCTTCTTCTGAGTCAGAGTCATCTTCATCATCTGCTTTGAGAGCAATGGATTTTGATTTGGAGCTTTCACCATACTCAGTGTCGAGGTTAAGCTCATGAGTCATAAGTGACCCAGCCAACTGTTCCAAGTTTAACTTAGTGAAATCTTTTGTTTCTTGTAAAGCAGTGACCTTAGTCACCCATTTGTCCTTAGGAAGACTCCTAAGAACTTTTCGAACCTGTTCCTCTGATGAAATAAACTTTCCAAGAGAAGCTTACTCATTAATAATATTAGTAAAACGAGTAAACATCTCTTGAATGCTTTCCTTAGTCTTCATGGAGAACGGTTCATATTGATTCATTAGTAAATCAATTTTAGATCTTTTGACTTCTTTAGTTCCATCGTGATTACTTCTAGTAAATCCCATATTTTCTTTGCGGATTTGCATACCATGATCCTATTATGTTCATGGGTCCAAGTCCACAATCCAACAGTTTAACAGCCATGGCATTTACTTCCATTTTTTCAAAATCAGCTTTGTCATATTTAGAGAAGGGTTTCAGAATTACCTCATTTTTGTCATTAGTAGTTGTGACCTCGAAATCACCAACTTCAATGACTCTCCATAGTGGTAGTAATTTAGAACGTGGGATTAAAACATGTATTTGTGAAAAACCATTATCCCATGATGTTCCTTACTTTGAGGAACACGTTCCTTAAATATCCCATGATCCCCATGATCATTGTTAAACGTGGGAGTGTTTTTAGTTATTGCTCCTTAATTTTAGCAACCACTTTAAGTATTACTCGAAAATCTGGTTTAATTAAAAACATATTACTTATTAAACCCGAAATAAATCCTTTTAATAAAAATATCATCTATAAATTATTTTCGTAAAAATCGAAAAAATATTTTTGTTATCATTGGAAAAATAAAATCTTTTCCTTAAAAAGATTTCCATAAAATAAGATTTTCCATTAAATAAAATGGTTACCTAGATTCTAGACATAATTTGCTAAACTGCCATAAATGTACCGTTGTAATGCTTCAACCTAAGTCTAGTTCCTTTTATTTGTTAGTTCCTTAACTTATAAGTTTAGCGCCAATTCTTCTGTTCCTTACAAAGGAACAAACGATCATTCTCATTCTAATCTGCCATAGTTCCTTACAATCTTTACTCGTTCCTTTACAATGGAACTAGAAACAAAAAGCCTCGCTTTAGTCTTCTTGCTCCAATGCAGCTCCAGTACCAAATAGAGAAACATCTTCACATAGTCTTCAAAATCCAAACTTGATTTCTTCCTTGACTTAGTATTCTCTTTGTTCCTTTCAATGATACCTTAAAATTCACTGACTTAAATAACTTGTTAGTCCAGTACTTAGTTTGCATCTTTGTTCCTTTGTCATCATCAAAACTAGAGTTCAACACTAACTTCTAACCCTACTACCTGAACCCTTAATCCTAACCCTTAGCCCTCCCACTACCCCTCCCACCACCCCTACCCTTCCCACCAAAGCCCCTCCCATCACCCCTACCCCTCCTCTCGTGCAGCGCCTTACCCCACCTCCACCCCTCGCACAACGCCTCCCCCCACCCTCTTGCAGCCTTGAGTCGATTTCCCCTCCCCTTCCATCCTCGTCGAATTTTGCTCCCTTCCTCCACCCTCGTTGAGTTTTCCTCCCCTCCCCCATCGAGATCTCGTCAAGTTTCTATTCTTCATTCAAGTGACCTTCAACCAGGTACAGCTCCGAACCTACAAATGGAGTGAAGCACTTACTACGCTATATACGCTGGACAACGGATATGGGATTATTCTATCCACGAGATAAAAATCCTACCCTTGTAGGATATGCTAATGCAGGTCACCTGTCAGATCCAGTCAAGGCAAAATCGCAAATCGGTTATCGTTTTAGCTGCAGAAATACAACAATATCTTGAAAGTCGACAAAAGAGACTCTAACAACTACTTCATCAAATGAAGCTGAATTAATCGCACTTTATGAAGTTGGTAGAGAATGTGTAATGGTTGAGATCTTTGACCCATCACATAGCAAGGGAATGTGGTATAAAAGAGACACAAGAAGGCCCAACCATCATCCATGACGATAATACTGCTTGCATTGCACAAATTAAAGAAGGTTATATTAAAGGTGACAAAACAAATCATATCAATCATAAATGCTTTTCCACTCACGACTTGGAGAATGAAGGAACAATCAATGTCACACAAGTTCAATCATGTGATAACGTAGCCGACCTACTCACAAAGGCATTACCAGCAAAGCAATTCCAAGAGCTTGTTCACTTGGCTGGTTTGCGTCGCCTCCGAGATATACGTTAAATTGAGGGGGAGCTACGTATTGTATTGTTTATCCTTTGTCCAAGTTTTTACCCCACGGGATTTTTCTTGGCAAGGTTTTAACGAGGCAGAAAAGCATATAGGGATATCAAACCCAAATGTACTCTTTTTCCTTTATGTTTGTTTTTATCCCATTAGGATTTTTCAAATGTGAAGTTTTTAATGAGGCAGTTGTCACCCCGTAATTACATTTTAGGATCCGTTCAAGACGGAGTGTCTCTATGTAAACAGTGAACAGATAAATTCAGTGTTGTCTCTTAGCAGCCCAAGATTAGATATGTTGTATCACTGGGTGAATTATTCACCCGGCACTATATATACTGTGATTCGCGGGAGAAAATAAGAGAAACAACTACAATAGCATTCTCTTTCATTCTTGCTTAAAATCTCTCTAAATCACAACAATATCTAGTTTCAAAGCAAATTTTAATCTCTCAACGCTCTGATTAGCTGACACTCGAAAGTACATATATTTTACCATAAAGTACCACCATCCTAAAAGTAATATTTCTCCCGTCTTCTTTATTTATAAGATTTCTTTATTTAAAAAATCATATGAATCGCAACATTTTTATTATTTGTTATTTTTTTTATCTATATCTCTCTCCTTTTCATATAAGTTTCTTAGATAATATACAAATAACGTGTGTTGCAATTTCTATATAATAGAGGAAGTACTTTCTGACAACTATGGCTAACTCCATTCTAAGCCACAAACCCCACTTAGCCAAATGTAATTGTTGCTTGGGTAAGTTTCACATTTTAATCTTCTTTTGTATTTTATCTTTTACTCCCTCCGTTTCCTAAAGATCTTCCCTCTTTCCGTTTAAGTGCGTTTCCAAAAGATCTTCCCTCTTTTACTTTATTTCTTATTTGGAAGTTTTTTTCTCCTTTTTACCCTCTCATGTCCCTATCATATGGTCCACCATTACATTATTAATTCAATTTTGCTCCCTTTTTCTCTCCTACTTTAACAGTTTAACCCTTTTTTATTTATTTATTTATCTTCACCCCTTTTCTCTCTCCTACTTTATCCACCCCACACCCTACACAAATGGATCCTCCTTGGTATCTGTAGGAACAATAACAAGGAAGATCTTTAAAAAACGGAGGGAGTATACAATTTTAACTTATTATTAATTGCAACTAATTTATAAATAGAGTATTTAATATATACTTCCTCTATTTTTATTCTATGGCAACCATTAAGTTTACATGCTTGTTAATGCACAATTTCAATTATCAATAATTTTAATTACTTTTAGTAAAATATTACAATCTTGATATTTTGAATGTATATATTGAGATGAATTTGACATAACAAGACTCGATATGACTATATTTTTTCTCACGTAAAAATCACAATAGATAGTAAAAGGTGGTTAGTGAATAGTGTAAAAATCTCATTGTTGCAATAAAAAAAATAGATGAAGTATATAATTTCATAAATGAATAAATAAAAACTTACTTTTGAAAACATAAATTTTGTAAAATAAATATTTTAAACATTTAGAAAATTGTCAAGAATTTGGAATTAATGTTCAAACTGCAAAAAGACAAGAAAAATCAGACCAAAGAAATAATAGTTTTTAATGTATGATGTGACCCAAGGCTTTATTCAACTTCCCATCAGATTGTTGTGCGTGAGCGGAACCATGCCACGAGAAATAATAAACATATAACACTTCGCAAACATCTAACATGAAATAAAAAATAATAAAAGGTAGAAAAGGTGGTGATGTGGGTCCCAGGAAATAGAAGAGGAATAAAACAATATATATATTTCATGAACACAATTTTTAGTTGCATAAACAATGGTTTACTAGTTACAATAGCATGAACACTATTTATTAGCATCGGAATTTTCGAGATCAATTTTTTGTTTGATTGATAGTTTACAATTTTTCAGATCACTTTTTTGTTTGATTGACAACTTTTTCCCATATACATTGACAGTTTTACCCCTGTTAGATGTTTGCAAACATCCAGCAAAAAGTTGTTTATCATTTCTCCAATGTCACAACAATTGCTTGTGAGTTGCACGCATCCAAAAGGGTTGATCATTTAAATAACTTAGGGACCACAAATTATGCTTCAGCTATTTTGCTTTATCAAGCGAAGTTCCAGTAGCAGAGCAATTTTTATTTGCTAACAAGTTTCTAAAGTGCACAATTAGATTGGCTTAGATAAGAGACAAATTGTCAGATACATCTGAATCTTAAATCCGTAATTCGTGTTTGCGTCTATTCTCTATGGAAAATATTTCAATATAAATAGTTTATAATGATTGAAACCTTGGCGATGTACGTATACAATTAATATTTTTCAATTATAAATTACAAAAGAATAATATTTTAATATATATTGAAATTAACCCAATGACAATTAAAATATTGACTTTATAGTTATCAATTAGTAATGGAATATGGTCAAAATTAATATCAAAAAAGTGTAAAAAGTCAACCTAAGAACAAGTATAAGCAGAAAATCTCCAGATCTACGATGCATGCATTCAATTAATTCAATGACGTTGTATAAGCTTTCTTTGTGGACCTTTGACTTTTCCTATATTTCCTCTCCTAAAGTCAACTGAAGTGAAATTTGATCATGTCTATGAACTACACTTCTTCTAACTCAATATGGCGTGAATGATAAGTCCGGATTTTATACCTGAGTATTTTTTTGAATGTGACATGTTAGACTATAATTTGTTGTGTAAAAAGGTCTTATAGTACATAATAATACAGACTCTATCAAAAATGACATGGAATATACAAATATTAACATGCTTCTGACATCATTTTGTCACTTACTCCATATCCTTTGAGTTTTTTTTTCATAAAAGAAGTGGTGGTTTCCGGGTGTTATAGCATAAGTTACTGTGCAATAGTTAAACACAATAATTTATATTATTCGATATTCCCTCAGTTTTCTTTTGTTGTTCCTATATGCAGCCGGAGAAGAAACCAAAAAAGGGCAAGATTCAACTATCTTAAATAAAATAAAATTAACTAAAAACAAAAATTCTTGGCATTTTGAGTTATTGTATAATAGGCAACCAATGATACAAAAAGTTTGAGAGGTAAATGAGTAAAATAATTATAAACTAATGTAAACACATTTATTGCTCTTTGACTTACTCGATGTTAGACAACTAATTAGGCAAAAGTTTGAGGGGTTAAAAGGTAAAAAAAATAACTACTAAATAGTGTGAACACATTTATTGCATCATTTTTTTTAGGAAAGATAATTGGTCCGGATACAACCCCTGCTTGGTTACTACTCCCTCTGTTTCAAATTATAAGGCATTTTAGCTAGAAGAATTTGTTTCAAAATATAAGGCATTCTACAATACCAATGTAAGATTAAATGCGATTTTATATTATCAAGATAAGCTTATAGGTTATTTTGCATTATCAATACAATATTTAATGTCAATTCTTATTACCCATGCAAAACTAACTAAAATTAACTAAATTATTAATCTGTGTGCAAAAACCTTAAACGACTTATATTTTGAAACGGAGGGAGTAGCTTGCAGGGCACACCAGCTCAGAGGTTGGGTACAAGGCGAAATCACCGACAATTAAATATCCAACATATTGTTGGGATGAGGATTCAAACCCTGAGCAATGCCCTGGAATTCGAGGTGGTACTCCATTATTACCACCTTTCCCTCACATTTATTGCATCATAAAACTAATGAAAAATTTATTCATAACAAAAGAAAATGAAAGAAGTATCTATTAAGTAATGAAATTACAAGATGATACTAATATGAAGACCAATTGAAAAGGGTTTTGAGTAACCAATTGTTGATTGTGTTTGGTGCTCTAATACTGGGTGATAATTCCCAAAGGAATATATGATATATTAAAACTTTATATGCATTTGTTTAGGGGATAAAAATTTATATGTTTGATGTACCTTTTCCTTAGATATTTACCATGGAAGCCAAAAATTCATAAAACTGTGATGAAGCTTAGTTTGACTCATTTGGTACAGATCTCACTTTATGAACTCAAGGTTAAGGATTTGAATCCTATTAAATGAGAGGCATTTAAAAAAGGATTTTTCTTACAATTCCATCCTTCTTCCAATTGCTTAGACCTTTAGCCATATTATATGCGAGAGCTGTCCAAAGGTTATTTATTTTTGCAATCTTAAAAAAAAAATCATAAATTGATGTATAACTTTTCAGATTGTACCACAATCTAATTATCATCATTTCTAACGAAGCCAATACATAGCGACAACTAACTTCCAAGTTCCAAACCACCACTTCCCCAATTTCTTGAGGCGTAATATAAAATTAATATTCATCAAGAACATTTTGTTTTTTTCAAGAGGGAGCGAGAGGTGGTAGTTCACTGGGATACCAACTCGAATTTAAAGGTATTATCCAAGATTCGAATTTTCATCCCAACAATATGTTAGGGATTTTACTTGTGAGAGCATGTGTCTTTAGGCATGTTGTCTTCTAGACAATTTAGTCTTATATGCAGCCTCTAAATTGGTCATCCTTGTAGATTAATAGCTTAATAGGAGTTAATTTTCGGACTAAACATCTTTCCTACTAAAAAAACATGTTAATTCTCTTGCAAGAAGATTGGTAGGATTTGGAAATGAAATAATTTGGTATTAAGTATTAACTAATGGACTTTTGGTACCCAGTACTAGTCGAACGCATTCTCGTACCAATCAGTTACTTTCTAGTACTAATTAGAGTAGCCAATACAGATTGTTAAAAATTATTGTACTATCATATCAAATCTTCTTTTCTTTTTTGAAAGAACTATTAGATCAAATCTTTGGTGCAATCAAATGTATTATTGATACACTTTGTTTTATCAAATATAAAACTTTTAGTAGCAAATAATATTTTTGTACTACCAATATATTTTACATTGTGGAATCAAATTACTCAATTTTTATCACAAATAAATCATTTACATTTCTAAATAAGGATGTGATTTTTGGTGGTTTTAATAAAAGACTCCACCAAATAAATAACAACACTCTCTCGTCTCTAAATGTTCATTTCTAAAGTGTAATAATTAAAAAAAACCGAAGGTGGTATTATTTAAAAGTCCAATATCCAAAGCAAATACCATTCTCCAACACGTTAACATTTTCTACAATCATAATCATATATAATCTAAAATCAAATTCAAACTTAGCCACATATCCAATCAACATCAGTCTCCCCCTTCCTCCATATTTTCCTTTTATTTTTACTTCACCTAATTAAACGAGTTCATCCATATACCATCATGTATATTAATTCTTCATCTATACTCTCTTTGTATTTTTTTTATCCTTTTTAATTTCCTATTCATGTTTGTGAATGCATTTGTTTAATTTTTAATATATTTCATTAATATATGATGAAAATTATAATGATTGAATATTAATAAATTATTCACTGAAACAAATCAAACAAGACATCACACAATTAATTATGGTCTTTTTTATTATATATTGTAGAAATTTAAAAAATTCTTTCTAATTGTGAATAGTATCAAGATTTCATATTGAAAAAATAAAAAAATACTAAGCGAGTAATAGGCAATAGCTCAAAACTTATTCTAATCCTTTAAATAAGTTCAATGCATAATTGCTCATAGATTTGAATGACTTAAAAGAAGTCAATGGAGGCATAGACTAGAACAACAATACCAACTTCTCATTCTACGAAAATCAGATTCAAAAATCAAATAAATTTACATTCTATTTGTTAGAGCCATTTTTTAGACTTTACTTCCTACCTTAATTATATGATATTTACTATTTAGTAGAAGTAAAATAAAATGACAAAACATGGTAAAAGCAACATCTCATCAGAAAAAGTTTCACTAATCAACAAAACTTTAAACTTCTAAATAAATTAATGTCATGTTAAAACGCAATACTTTCCAAAAACATTGATTTTACATGTAAGGATTTTTTGGTACAAGTTGATAATTGAAGTAGCTTCGACGCCTTCAATTGAATATAATTATATAGTCAACATATGGATTACCGCAAATCTCTTCAATTCTGAAATTATGGAACTCATAAAAGTTGTACAATACATTAATATCCTCCCTTTGCGAAATTCATAAGCTGATCGATCTATAATTTCCCAGAAAGTATCTCAATCCAATATCATCATTTCCGACTAAGCTACTACACTACATAGTCATCAGTAGCTTCCAAGTACCCCCTCCCCAATTTCCTGAGGCGTAATATACATTATTAATTTCTTTGTATATTTTTATCTTTGTACGCGTTTCTTAATATACTTCTTTGATCTTAATATATTTCAATACTGTTTCGGGTAAAAACTTGTATTATGCGGGATGGATTGAAATTAGGGTTAATGAGGGTCGGATGCTCGAAGATTGCTGGGAGACCTACACAGGGTGAGAGTTAGACTACCCCGGGGCTGTATCCGGGATCGTCCCTCCGACGATCAAGTTAGTTGATGTGTATTAATTGGGATTTGTGAAGTAGTTTCTCTAGAAGTTATTACCTCAATAAATGGGGATATGCTCCATATTTATAGGTGTTGAAATGTGTGAAGAATGTCCTTGCCATGCTGGCACAAGATTTAAGATGGGTGGGTCCCACTAGCGAACTGCCACGCTGGCAAGGAGCTTTGGAGCATGCAGTGGCCCACTGAGGATTATTGGGCCCAAACATTATCCCCACACGGAACATGTGGGAGGGGCCATTGATGATGCCACGTGTTTTGCAAAAATTACCAAAATACCCTCCGAGGCTAGGTCCTCTGTCTATTTTGAGGGAGTGAGGGTCCTTACTCGGGGTCCCCAGGGGCCAATGAGCCCCAGGTGATTCGAGGGAGTGAGGAGACCTCTCTCGAGGTTACCTAGGGGCCAATGAGCCCCAGGTAACTCGAGGGAGTGGAAAGACCTTGCTCGAGATTACCTAGGGGCCAATGAGCCCCAGGTGACTCGAGGGAGTGAAAAGACCTTGCTCGAGATTACCCAGGGGCCAATGAGCCCCAGGTGACTCAAGGGAGTGAAGAGACCTCGCTCGAGGTTACCCAGGGGACAATGAGCCGTAGGTAACTCGAGGGAGTGGAAAGGCCTTCCACGAGGTTACCCAAGGGCCAATGAGCTCCAGGTACCTTGAGGGAGTGGAAAGGCCTCCCTCGAGGTTACCCAGGGGCCAATGAGCCCCAGGTAACTCGATGGAGTAGAAAGACCTCGCTCGAGGTTACGTAGGGGCCCATAAGCCCTAGGTAACTCGAGGGAGTGGAAAGGCCTCGCTCGAGGTTACCTAGGGGCCCATGAGCCCTAGATAACTCGAGGAAGTGGAAAGGCCTCCCTCGAGGTTACCCAGGGGCCAACGAGGCCCAGGTAACTTGAGGGAGTGGAAAGGCCTCCCTCGAGGTTACCCAAGGGCCAATGAGCCCCAGGTAACTCGAGGGAGTTGAAAGACCTCGCTCGAGGTTGCGAAGGGGCCAATGAGCCCTAGGTAACTCGAGGAAGTGAAGAGGCCTCGCTCGAGGTTGCCTAGGAGCCAATGAGCCCTAGACGACTCGAGGAGTATGACACCGTAGCTCTTGACGGGTGTCGATCTCGACGTCGACGATGGCCGAGATATCCCCCACTCGATCTGGGTGGAGTGCCTAACTATAGGTCTTTGGCCTCCGTTTGAGCACGAATCCCCCGGGGAGTTAGGGCTCCGGCAAGGAGAGGTTCTCAGGGTGGAGCAGTTGTACTCCAACACTGGATTCAGCTGGGCTTCAGTCAAGCTCTGGGAGAGCTAGTGGAGACTGGTCCATGAAGCTGGTGTCATTGGGCCTTTTAAGAAGCCCAATTCTTGGTACTTTGAGGGGTTTCTGAGCCCGTCGGGATATTAACGTCCTTTTCAGGCAATCTATATAAACAAAGGCAAGTACTTTATTTTGCCTCATTACAAGCTCTAATCCTCTTGAGACCTCGCCTTCTTCTTTGTACGATCTCGAGAGCCCTGAAGGTTGGTTGCTTTATTTCAAGTCGGGGATAGATCTCGAGAGCACTTCTTTAATAAAGGTACGATCTTTTTCCCTTTGTTACTTTAATAAAGGTACGACCATTATGGATGGAGCCCCCTATTGAAGGATACTGGGGGCACCTCATCTAGCTCGGGGACCCCACCTCCCTTGTTAGAACCCTTGTTCGATGGGATTCTGATAGGAGGGGTTCCCGTGGTGTCCGCGGCCTTCGAGTGTCCGGATCCCACTCAGGTCTTCGACGCTCTTCCGTACTCGAGTGACGGTGCGTCCGTAGTTTCCGATGGGGAGGAGGAGTTAAAGAACCCGCCCTACTCTGTTACCATTGCTCGACCTCGGGCCGTTAGGAGTTACTTAGATGATCTTCTCGATAGCCAGGTCGTTCGAGTGATGGAAGGAAGCAGGGAGGGCAACTCTCTTACCGTGAGTACGAGTGGCAGAGATGAGGAGGCGGTGAATCTACCTCGAGGGATCATTTCCATCTTCGAGGGCCGTTCATGGACTTCTTAACGGGGAATCTTCGGTTCCTCGAGAGCTCTTTTTTCAGCAAACACCCATATGCCCTTTACATACCAAACCTACAAAGACGGTCTGTACTCCTCCGACATGTTGTATTGCGCTGTATAAGGCGCATCTCGAGCTAGGGCTGAGGTTTCCGGTGGACCCTTTCATAGTCGAGGTGCTCTCCTCCTATGGTTTGGCCTTATGCCATCTCATGCTCAATAGTGTGGGCTCGATGGTGGGCTTCTTGGCCATTTATAATATGATGGGCATAAAGCCCTCGTTAGTTCTTTGGAGAAAATTTGGTGAAGCTTGTCATCATGTCCGCCACCTCGAATGGGGAAGGCTGGTGGAGCTTCCAAGTCAGTCACCCCTACAAGATCGTGGGCGTTATTCCCTCGAACCAGCAGTTCTTTCGTACTGAATTCATGTACGTGTATCGAGCCGAACAGTGGGATTTCCCAGTGGTTCCTCTACTCGAGGGCCCAAACTTGTAGTTGAACAGATCTGTGCCTCGAATGTCTGAGGACAAGGCTAGGGTAGCCATATACAATGCCAATGTGTCACCATCATCAAGAGGGGTGACTGGAAGCAAGTTCCCCAGCACTGGAATCCTGTTGCGGATGACCTGAGCAATGAGCATTTCTTGTCAGCGATGGGGTTGAGCCCAGCCTATCCCCAGGGTAGGGACTTTGTATGCTTAAGGCATTCGACCACCGTCCTTTATCCTTTAAAATAATTCTAACTATTCTGTGTTGACTTGCAGTCATAGCTCGTCAAGAACTGAGTGACGAGTTGCAAAAATGACTGACTACTAATCAGAGGGTTCAAGAGCAGCTCAAGATGAAGGTGTCGAAGAGCGACACAAAGGTTCCTCGAGCTCCAAAGGTAACATCCGTCTTTTAAGTGATTGTGCCATATCCATTTTATTGCTTCTAACTCCTCCCTTTCTCAGGACCCCTCGAAGAGGCCGAAGGTCCGTCCTCCAACCAAATTTGCTATCGTCACCCCTCGAGGGACGGACGAAAGGAGGGACGTGGCCACGGAAGACGTCCCTAGGGCGAAAGGAGACACCCCTAAATCTAAGGGGAAGTCTGTCGAAGTGTCGGAGACAGGGGACGTATCTCCTACTCGAGTGGAGGACTCTCCTGCCCCGAAAAAAAGGAAGACGTCAGAGCCTGAGCCCGACACCCGGGACTTCACGCTGAAGATCACCCTTGAGAAGGACACCCTTTTCAATTAAGTGGTCAAGCGGTTCATCTCGAAGCCGGACATCAGGGTGATCCGAGAGCTCTCTGAAGAAGAAGAGGTCGATAAGCTTCATTCTTCTTGGACCGACGTAAGTTAGTTACTTTTAGTTTGTTTATTATACACTACGATTTAGCATTGACTCCCTTTTACCTTTCAGCACTTGATTCGTATGGCGGTGATAAGCCATCGCCATACCGCCGGCTTTCACAAGCTTCGAGAGGGGCTGAAGGCGCAAACAGATCTGGCCGCCGAGCGGGTGAGGAGACCGAGAAGCTCAACAAGAGCTTCGAATAGGAGAAGAAGCTCTGGGCCGAGGAGAAGGCTGCCCTAGAGCAAAAGGTCCGGGACTCAGTGAGCGAATGGGATAGCATCTTGCGCAACCGGGACCCCATAATCGAGGAATGGAAGACCTCGAAGGCGGGTCAAGAATTCGCGACGGACATGGGCCTTGAGGGTCTTAGGTGGCCGCTCGAGAGGCCGTGGGAAAACTCCAAGAGGCCTTCAGGAAGGTATATCCCCAGGTTGACTGGGAGGCGGTCGAGGCAAAGTATAATGCGGTTGTCGATGCCGCATTTCATGCGGGAAACGACTCTGACCCCGAGTTCCCGGTGGATGATGCCATTAACATAGGGGATCTTCTTGGAGGGGATATCCCACAAATCGAGGAACCCTTGGCTGCCGGGATGGCCGACGCTCGAGGAGAGGAGGTACATGAGGAGAACTCGGGGGAACAAAAGGACTAGAGTGATGTCTCCTCCCCCGAGAGTGACGATGAAGAGGGTGTGTCTGAGACTTTGGACAGCAACACCTCGAGCAACTCTCCTTAGCTCTTGTATCTCATAGCTTTTGGCTTTTGCCTTTCCTTGATTGTATAGCTAGACCCTGCGTGGCCCTTAGGATGTAATGCTTTCCTTTATCGAAAATGAAGATTCATTTTTAGCTAAGCCCTGAGTGGCTCTTTGGATGTAATGTTTCCTATAATGAAAATGAAGATTCATTTTTTGGCCTATCTCTTCATGACTCGTTTCCTTTTGCTTAGTCATTCGATGTATTATGCATTTCGAGACTTAGGGCTTTTATGCTTAGACCTGGAGATCCATGACTTATGCGAGATTTAGTCGAGTGGCTTCGCTCCAGTTTCAAGCTTTATTATCTAGCCAGTCTCGCGTGAAAGTTTCTGTTCTTTTTTCCTGTCTGAAAGTGCGTGCTGATCGTAAGGCTTTTCTCCTGGGCCCTAACATGTGGGAGCCCATTGGGGGGGCAAGCAATTAATGCCCTTTTTGGGAAACTGTGATATGACCTGCCTATAAGAACGCACAATCAGTCCTGCAGAATTCACAATTTCATCCTCTTTTCTTCTCTCTCTTCAAACTTGATTTTTCACCTCTTTCTTAACCTCGACCAGCAATGTCTCAACCTTTGATCACTACCGAGCCCTTCGAGCGGCCAAACGCCGCAAGCTGGCTAAGGCCGGCTTTAGCTCGTCCTCAGCCTCGAGGGCGGTCACGGAGGCTTCAATAGTGAAACTTGAGGCTGATCCTTCCATCGAGGAGAGGAAGCAGCCTCCCAGTCTCTTGGCTCCGAAGCCCGAGTCCAAGGACGTTAAGGCCGAGGTCTTAACGTCGGTAAATGTTGAGGATCCCCCCGCCGTTGCTACTTCAAGTGCTGCCACAGCTACGACGGCCTCGAAGAAGAAACCTTGGCCAGAAGAGACCACCAGGCTACCCTTCTCGGCCCTCTCGAGGGCCGAAATGGCTGCGAGGTTTGATAAGGCCTCGGAGCACCTCATGACGGAGCTGGATAGGAAGGCGTGCCTGATGCCTGTCAGGTAGGAGGTCGAGGTCGTTAAAGCGACCATGATCGAGGTATGGTTACCTTGTTTTGTTAATTCGAACATTTTTAGTTTTTTAACGCTTTCTAACACTTTTCTTCTCACATCAGCTGTCGATCAGGGTATTGGCCCTGGCTCGAAGGTCTCAGCCTGGGATAGCTGCTGGGGCTGTCTTGGGGGAGATGTCTTGGGATGAGAGGAACACTCTTATCAATCGACTGCACCTAGCCTAGATGCGACTCTCGGAGGCCCAGGAGACCATGACCAAGTCCCTCAAGGCTTTCGAGGAGAAGAAGGGTGAGCTCGAGCACGCTGTCGAGGTCGCCATCTCGCAGAGGGAGTCTGCCAGCAAAAGGCATAGGGCGGCTGCCAAGGATTGCAAAAGGCTGATCAGCGAGCTGAGAGGGCTCGAAAGAATGCTGAGGAGGCTATTGCCAAGGCCCGGGAGTGCCGAGAGGCCGTAGTCAAGGATTGGAAGGACTCCGATGAGGGGAGTACCTTCCTCGAGGATGTCTCTCTGCAGGACTCTGAGATAGGGCAGACTGAGGCCCTCCGAAAGGTGCGGTTGGTCCTCGAGAGGATTGCCCCCGGTCTCTCCTGGGTCGATGTCTAGGAGGGTGTCAAGGCACTTTCCGAGGAGGAGGGAGCTGCTGAGGCTGCGCAGGCTGAGGACCAAGTTCCTCCCCCTACAAATCTCGAGGGATAAACATCGACTCTTCTCCTCTTCTTCACGCCCCTCCTTTTTCTCTTCCTTCTCCGCAGGCTCTTCTTTTCTTATGTCTCCTACTAGGGTTAATGTTGGATGCTTAAGCTTTCTTGTTTGATCTAAGATTTTTCTTGAATTTGTGTTGTAGTAACTTCGATAGTTTGTACTATGATTAATGGAATAAAACTCGATTATAAGAGATATCTTTGAGAAGGGTCGTGCCTCGAGTCTCGGGGAGGAGATCCAGGTTAATCTTCTTTTCCTCGTCATTAATGTCGCGATCGTAGATTGTGATCCGGGGAGACGAGATGCCCAACTCGACGGGTCGGACAGCTTCACTTCCATATACTAGGTTGAATGGTGAATGGCCCGTTACTTCTCGAACGGTAGTCCTGGTTGACCAGAGAATTCCGGGAAGATCGTCGATCCACGAGCCTTTCGCTCCCTCGAGCATTGTTTTTAGCCCCTTCAGGACCACCTTGTTGGTCGCTTCTGCTTGCTGGTTAGTCCGGGGTCGACTAACGGCGGAAAACCTGGTTTCAATTCCAGACTTCGAATAATAGTCACGAGTAGGGCCACTGTTAGTGAACTTGCTTGTTAGTGATCGAGGCCAGAGGTGCTGCCTCGACCCATTTTTTGAAATAATCGATCGCTACCAGCAAAAACCTTCGTTGTCCTGACGCTAGAGGGAAGGGTCCAAGGAGGTCCATGCCCCACATGTCGAATGGCAAGGGGGCTTGGATAGTAGTTAAGGTGCTTGCAGCTTGGTGAGGAAGGTTAGCATGCATCTGATATTCTCTGCACTTTTGGATCATTGTTGAAGCATCCTCCCTCATGGTGGGCCAGTAGTACCCTGCTCGAAGAGCTTTAGCTGCAATGGTTCGCGCCCCTTGGTGGCTCCCGCATGCCCCCCGATCTATCTCTTGAAGCACATAGTCCCCCTCTTGGGAGGTGAGGCAGCGAAGGAGAGGACGGGTAAATGATTTCTTGTCTAATTGCCCCTCGTGATAAGCGAACCAACGAGCCCATCTCCGGACTCTCTCTGGCTCGAGTTCGTCTTCGGGGAGGATGCCATCTCGAATGAATGCTATGATTTTGTCCATCCAAGTCGGGCTCCTGTCAAGAGTGGTTACGCCCCTGTTAATGCTGGGTGCCTTCAAAACTTCCTACATGATGGGTCCTGGTGAGAGATCCTCCGCTGAGCTTGCCAACCTCGACAAGGCGTCTGCTTGTTGATTCTCCGATCGAGGGATGTGAGTTATGGTGAAAAGTGATAGGTCAGATATTTCTTCTTCTACTTTCCCCAGATACATCTTCATGCTATCTTCCTTTGCCTCGAACTCCCCCGTCACCTGTCCAACGATGAGTTGGGAATCAGAGTGAGCCTTGAGTTTTGGAGGGTCAGTCGTTTTGCAAAGCTGGATACCAAGGAGCAGTGCTTCATACTCGGCCTCGTTATTCGAGGCGGCAAAGTCGAACTTAATTGTGTATTCAGTTCTGTTGGCCTGCGGATCGAGGATCAGGAGCCCAGTGCCGCATCCTGCTTTGGATGACGACCCATCGACGAATAGGTTCCAGGATCCTTCTTCACTAGGCTCGGGCCGGGAGGTGCATTCTGCTCTGAAGTCGGCTAGGGCTTGCGCTTTTATAGCACGTCAGGGCTCGAACTCTATACCGAAGTCTGATATTTGGTCGGCCCAATCAGTTACCCTGCTCGACTGATTCCTCCCTTCGATCACCTTCCGTATTGACTGACTTGTGAAAACTTTGATAGGGTTAGCCTAAAAATAAGGCTTGAGCTTCCGAGTTGCAAGAACCAAGGCAAAAATCATTTTCTCGATCGGGGGATACTTGGACTCTGCGCCTCGAAAGGCGTGACTTATGAAGTATACCGTGGCTGGTTTTTCTCTCGCTCGGCCACGAGGACTGCGCTAAGGGCGTGCTCAGACAGCCAGGTAGACGAAGAGCTTGTCTCCTGGAAAAGGTGAGACTAACTTAAGGAGACTTGCTAGATGGGTTTCGAGCTGTTAGACTGCTTCCTCTGCTGACTTATCCCATTCGAACGTCGACTGTTTTAGAGCTCGAAAGAAATGGAGACTCTTGTCGGCAGATCGAGAGAGGAAACGCCCCAAGGCCGCCATGTAGCAGGTTAGGCGCTAGACTTCTTTGACAATTCGAGGACTTTTCACTTCGATAATGGCTTGAATTTTGTCGGGGTTGGCCTCGATCCCCCTCTCATCAACAAGAAACCCGAGCCACTTTCCTCCCTTCACACCGAAGATGCACCTCTTCGGATTCAGCTTCATGTTGTAGGTGTGAAGAGTGGAAAATGTTTCCCTGAGATCGGAGAAGTGGTCTCCCTCCTTCTTGCTCTTAACGATCATGTCGTCAACATAGACCTCGACGTTCAGGATCTGCTTCTCGAACATTTTTTTTACGAAGCCCTGGTAGTGGCCCCGGCGTTTTTGAGACCGAAAGGCATTACTTTGTAGCAATAAACCCCCGAGCTTGTAGTGTGACCACAGTCGTGATGGAACTCATACCAGAGCCTTTTATCCCGTTTGTTAACGGAAGTTCGGATAGGATTAGGCTTCGGCACGGGGTACTTCCCTTTGATGTCCAGGTAGATCTCTCTAATTATACCAGGGGTCGTGCCCGTTGTCCTCCAATCGGGGACTCTTGTCCTTCTCTTTCCGAGGGACATCCCTTGGGTTATCCGCTCGAGGAGTGTATTCATGCTTTCTTTTTCCGGAACTGGGCTCCTCATGTGTTTTGCAGATATCGGAGGCTTGAATGAACTTCTGGGCAAGGTTCATAGCTTCTGAGAATGACGAGGCTTCACTTTCCGCGAGCTTCAGCTTGAATCTGCTCGAAGGGTATAACCCGGACATAAGCGCGGTGAACGCGACACTGTCCTGGAGATCGGAGACCTTTAATGACTCCTCGTTGAACCTTTTGATATAGTCGGCTAAGTCCTCTTCTCTCCGCTGTCTAATTGACATGAGGTGAATACTAGTCTTCCGATGTCTTCTACCGGTAATGAAGTTCTGCTTGAAGGCTATCTCGAGAGCTGCGAAGCTCGACTTCCGGAGGGGAGCTCCGTGAACCAGGTTAAGGCCAACCCCTTCAAAGTGGTTGGGAAAAACGTACACCATCCAACCTTGCTGCTACTCTGCACACTCATCTATGCCTTAAATGCTGCCAGGTGGTCGATGGGGTCTGTAGTTCCATCATAGTGGTCGATGGGAGGAACCTTGACCTTTCGGTGGGTGAGGGCTCTCATGATATTCTCCCCGAAGGGAGTCACGAACCCTAGATTACCCATGTGAGCCTCTGACTCGCGGCTGGACTCAAAGCTACTAGACGCTCGTTCTCGATGACCCCAACGATGTCGAGGCTCCCTCTCTTTTTGAGGCTCCCTCTGCTCCTGAGGCTCCCTCTGTTCTCGAGGTTCCTTCTATTCCCGGTTAGGGCTGGGAGGTGTATTCCTTGCCTTGGATTGTGCTCGTTTTTCGTTCAACACTTTGCGAGCGTCACGATTGCCATTCCTCAGATGTCGCTCGTTGATCACATGTCGAGCGTCCCCCTTGCTAGGGGCGACCTGAGCTGCCCTTCGAGGTACTCGCGGTGCATTCGGCGGGTCGAGGGATATGACTTGGGTTGATCGAGTTTCCTTGCTCGATTGTGATCAATGACCAGTCGAGGCATGGGAGGCAGAGAGGGTTTGTTCGAGGTCCCTTCTTAATCTGCCTGGAAGTTCAATATCAGGGCTCGGAGGCCGCGCTCAAAGTTGTCTCTGAGACGGTCGGCTAGCAGCTGAAGATCTTGTTGAGTGACCGGATTAGGACTGGTCTGCTCATATCGAGGGGGCCCCGCTGGGGTTTGGGCTGTCCTAGCTCGAGGCACCCCGAGGTTGATTGCACTTGTAGCCTCTCGAGGATGAACCTCTTCGAGGACGTGTTGGTGGCGGGATGAGAGGACAGCGGCCTGTCGGGGGTTCTCCGCTGTCTCGTCAGCCACCTCATAGGATGGTGCCTTAGAGTGATGAGAGGGGACGTGAGTCCTTTGTCATCTCCGATTTCCCCGAGTGATGGCCATGACTTTTAGTTCGATGTCCCCACAGATGGCACCAACATGTTTCGGATAAAAACTTGTATTATGCGGGATGGATCAAGATTAGGGTTGATGTGGGCCGGATGCTCGAAGATTGCTGGGAGACCTACACAGGACGAGAGTTAGACTACCCCGGGGATGGATCCGGGATCACCCCTCCGATGATCAAGTCAGTTGATGTGTATTAAGTGGGATTGGTGAAGTACTTTGTCTAGAAGTTATTACCTCAATTAATGGGGATCTTCTCCATATTTATAGGTGTTGAAATGTGTGAAGAATGTCCCTGCCATGCTGGCACGATTTAAGATGGGTGGGTCCACTGGAGGACTACCACGCTGGCGAGGAGCTTTGGAGCATGCAGTGGCCCATTGAGGATTATTGGGCCCAAACAATTACATATTAGTAAAAATTATTAAAATTGGATATTACTAAAATACTAATTAAAATGAATCAAACAAGACCCCCCATGACTATAATATTTTCTTATATATAGTATTATAGAGAGGAATTTAAAAGATTATCTCTAACTGTGAATAATGCCAAATTTTCGACGCAAAAAAATAATAAAATACAGATTGAGTATTCATTAAGAACATTATAGTTTTCTTGCAAGAATATTGGTACCATTTGGAAGTATTTTATGACATCTCTCAAGCTTACATGAATTTAAAGGTTACGAAAAGGTATCCAACTTCTTTTACATGAGGTAGCTAGTTCACCCGCTTTCTAAACTTAGTCTCTTGAAACTTTTGTCAGTCTACACCATTGGAATGAGCGGCCAATGTTCTTGATTTCCTGAACGATATGTTTGGTGCGGATATCCTTATTCTTCTTAGATTGTAGGCATTCCACAAGTCACATAATTAACTTGCTGGTTGCTGGCCTTTTGAAGGGCATGGAGACACGCCTTGGCTTCAGTTTGCAGCGCAACAGTTGCATAGAAGATCTTTGAACTGACCCGGTCTTGCGTCATAGGTGGGTAAGAGACCTGCCAAGTCATCTACGAACCATCAATTTGAATTATGAGCTGAGGAGTATTTTGAATTTCTTGCCCTATATTTGCTATCAGAAACAGGGAGGAAAAATGTAAATCTTGAGTATCTTCTTGCTGTGAAGAAGGAGTTTCTCGGAATGTGTCATGTTGTTTCATTGCTTCTTGTTACTACCATTTTTATATGATGGCTGACATTTATCACGATACATTATATTAAGCCCCAAAGGGTTTAATGTTCATGTTGATATGGAGGCCAAATCATACTAAGAGGCTCATAATAAAGAGTCCACGAAAGTGAATGACTAAAATCCAATAAAAGAAAGTCTATAGAAGTCAAGCATGTTAAGGAGATAGAAGCCAAACAAGATCAAGACGTGGACAAAGACGTGGGTAACTATAAATCTGATTATGGAGGATGCAAGTTACGTGGGTAGTGAGACGTGGCCACTTTAGGTCTAGAAGAAAGCAGTTATGATTTGAAAGATACCAAACACAACATACAACAACGTTCAATTTACTTCCTTTCTAGCGTAGCTTTATCCTAGATTAGCCAACCCCCTTCTAGTGTTATAGTTTAGTTCCTAGCCTAGACTTAGAGCATGTATTAAGTGACAATTTTGTTCATCTCCAGTTTTAGCCGGAACTCATGGAGGTATTCATTCTTCGTGCTTTCCGTTTAATTGTCCAGCATGGTTTATCTTCATGTGTGTTATAGAGAATCTTTCTAGAAGTTTGTGATATGAGTGGGAATGTTCAGCTCTAGTTAATAGATTAATTATTGCGTTTTTGTTCAATTTAATATCTATCGTCTGAATTTCTTGGGTGTTGTAGTTTAATTAATTTAGATTACAACAAAGTATGTTAGCAAGGTTT
The DNA here is from genome assembly GCF_026745355.1 of Beta vulgaris subsp. vulgaris. Taxonomy (NCBI): domain Eukaryota; kingdom Viridiplantae; phylum Streptophyta; class Magnoliopsida; order Caryophyllales; family Amaranthaceae; genus Beta; species Beta vulgaris. The sequence continues at coordinate 19,588,489 of NC_079207.1, read as the reverse complement.
TAACTAACTAAAACCGGTAACTCCCAAAGACTAAGACTCCCGTGGCGCTTAGTATCTAACTATTGGGTGTGCATTAACTTCTTTGCAAAGTCAACCAACTGATTTGCACCAACAAGTTTTTTGGCGACCTTAGTGGGAGGAGAAAGATTCATAATCAAATTGTGAAATTTTCCTCTTTAATAAGTTTTATTTCAAGGAGCCATTGTTAGTTTTCTTCCTTATCTTGAATGTCGGATACACGTTCTCGAAGGAATAGAGAAGGTCTTAGAGTTGAACCTGCCTCCCAAAATATGGAAGACAATAATTTGATACCTTCAGAGTCTAGGGTGCCTGAGGATGGTGGTTAACCAATTCATTATGCCTTAGGACAGTTGCAAGGACATACTCCCCAAAGGGAAACTTCATCTCCAAGTAGCACTGGTCGTGTATTCGTACATCAATTGTATGGAAAATTCACTGAAATAGTAAAACAATTACTACTGGAGGCCAGGGAGAGTCAAAGGCAACAATTTGATTTTAACTACAGAACTCTGCCCCATGAGTCAGCCAGAGTCTTTACAGATATCCTTCAAAGGATAAGTGAGGAGAATAGAGATATTAACTCTAGGCAAATAGACCCAATACCCGTAGATATCAATGATACTATGAATGCAACCTTTACGGCAATGTCAACATCTCTTGCTACTAAAGTAGTTACTCGCTTGGAACCGTTAGTTGAAAAACACTACAAACTAGATGAGAAACTGCTTAAGGCTTTGGAAGAAGCACTAAATAGAACACAAGGAGATCGTGGAATAACGTCGGATCTCCCAACAGCTTACCCATCAAGGGTACATTTTTTTCCCACATAGAGAATAGAGAGCCACTGGTCTCAAATGATCCACAAACTTCTTCCCATGGGAGTCGAACAAGGGTAAGTCCCTTGAGCCTTGGAGAGAATGGTCATGGGAATTTTAGGAGAAGTGATGAAATGTCAGTAGGCGTGGAGCCAGGATGGGACCAGGCGCCAAGACGTCACCAACCTTCTTTTTCCATGGGTGGTGGACAGTTTGGAGATAACACACACCGACCTGGACCATCACATGGAGGATAGAGTCAAAGTGCTTTTATTGCAAACAACAGTTCACATTACTCATATGTACCTCTAAATCAGCCAACTATGGTTGGGAACCCTTCATCTTCTACTTATATGTCTTACCAACCGCCTATCATTTGGGCGTCTCATTATGGGAATGCTCTAGGTTATGGTCATAATCAAGTTCCATTTGCTCATGCAACTGGGAACTTACCAACAGGGGGTACCCATTAATGGGCACACGTTTCAGCCACCAATGGCACAGGGAACAAATAATAATCCTACTTATGTGCATCGCCAGGATATTCCTATGGGAGGTTATTAAAATCAATCTTTATGTCCTAACCCTAATCCTATGTATGATCAACTGGGAAATATGGGGAATGGAAATCTAGGACATCCGGGGAGAAATCAAGATCCTATAGCAGCACAAGTTGAGGCGCTAGTCTAAAGATTAGCGGGGGATAACTCTAGGAGAGGTCATAGGCAGATAGGTCAAAGCCTTACCCTGAATAGATTGACAGGGCCAATCCATTCCCTAGGACATTTAAAATACCTGACTTTACTTTATTCTCAAGCAATGATAGAGTATCAGCCGAAGAGCATCTAGTTAGGTTCAATTGTCAGTGTAGGAAGACGGCTGATAATGAGTTTTTGAAATTAAGATTTTTTCCATGTCTCTAATTAAAACAGCTTTTTTGTGGTACATATATTTACCACCCAATTCTATTCGCTCATGGCAGGACATGCAACTGCAATTTACTAATCATTTTGCACGCACTGAACCTGGAGTGACTTTAAGTAACTTGGCTAGAATCTAACAAAAGTTAGGAGAGTCTGTAGAGGAGTACCTAGCTAGATTCAAGATGGCTAAGATTAGGTGTCATGATAGCATCCCTGAAAGAGAATTTGTACAAATGGCTCAAGAAGGGATGTTGATTCAGTTTCGAAAAAGAATTGATGGTCATGCCTTTGGTGATTTTGTTGAGTTAGCAGAATTAGCTGTAAAGTATGAAAGGAACCTAAAAGCTGAATGTGCAGCAAGACACCGGAGTTTCTTTGCTCAGAATGAACAACCCTTTCACTTTGAAACAGCACCAGAGGTGGGTGTGGTTGAAACCGTCCAAGGGGTACCTTAAAAGTGTTCTCCCCTTGAGAAAAGAGAATTCTCAGCGCCAAAAGACTAAAAGTCTGGGCAAAAGAGGATGTATACTTTTGATGCTAAAAAATCTAATGCCATCTTTGATTGGTTATCATCTAATAAGAAGATAAAACTTGTAGGGAGGCATAAACTGAAAACTGTTGATGAAGTTAAGGGAAAAAAATACTATAAGTGGCATGATGCAGTAACCCATGATACTTCTTAATATATTATGTTTATAAATAAAATTCAGGATGAGATTAATAAGAAAACTATCATGTTCCCTGCTGATGAAGATGTTAATGTGATTGGAATGGGAGAACCATTCGAATTATTCTGTAATATGGTAGAACTTAAAAATGATTTTACTATTATTCTACAGGCATCTCAAGCCATTGAAATTGGTAACCAGCTCTTTAACAGGCTGCTTGAATTGATGAAGGAGTCCTATTCATGCCAAAGATAGCTAATAATGAAGAAGGACTAGCAGACATGTGCAGATGGCATATGAATGGGTCGAATACCACAAACCAATGCCAAGTCTTCAGAGGGTTCCTTACTAGACAACTGAATCTTGAGAGATTAGTTATCTCAGAGGTAGAGCATCAGGCCATGGAGTTAGAAGCATACATGAACAGTTTAGCCAAATCTAAGGTTCCTACCAATGCTAAAACAAATCCAAGTATGGCGGTGCCCGAGGAGAAAGCTAAAACCTACAAGGAAGCTGCTCAGAAATTCCCGTTGCAAACTAGGGTAATAGAGGGATTGAAGGCTCTAAGGGGAGGTATGTGCTCATCATGTTCGGATAAATTAATTTTTGAAATGATTAGAACACAAGACATACCAAATGATTCTACATATGTCCCTGCTTATCAACGCCCATTCCAGAAAAAGTCCAGGAGTCAAGGATCAAGAAAAAATAATGGACATACTTTTTCTCAAAAGAACAAGAAGCAGATCTAGGTCTAATCCCTGTCCCTAAGATTCTCAAAAGAAAGGAAAAGTCCAAGAGGAGTCAAGGGGATACAAGGCTTAAATCGATGGTAAGGGTAGCATCACCTCAAGATGATCAAAACATACATCAAAGTAAGTCATCAAAGATGAAAGAATTGAGCCTCAAGGCTGTTGTAGCGAGAGCTCAAATTAGTAATCAAAATGTGCAAGAGTCTCTCATAACAAATGTTTGAATCGATGAAGAAGTTCTTCAAGCTAGTATCACAAGGTTGTTGCCTCCAGAAGAAAATTAACCTAGTTCCTCATCTCTAGAAATGGATGTCAAGCAGCATCATGAAAAAGATTCTCTTATGAAAGAGGTTGTGGGAAATGGTGTTAATGAAGAGTATGACTCATAATTTGGATTCGAGATTTAAATTTGTTGGTATTAGACAGTGATTTATTGCTGGATGGAGATCCACTGATAACCGAATCCCAGACAGGAAATCATGAAGGTCAGAACATGCAATGCAACATAGTCATGTTACCAATGGAATTCAAGAGATTAGGGGACCATTCAGCATTCCATACTAACGCTGCATCATGGGCAGATGAAGTTGATAATAAATAGAAAGCAGGTAAATTAATTACTTCTTCTCGAAGTTTATCCTCTTACTTAACTCCACCATAAAAAAGAATGCGTAGTAGAACATCCTTAAAAGCTTATTTGGAGAAACTAATCATAGATAAAATAGATCAGAGGGTGTTGATAATAAACTTACTAAGGTTTTATTCTTCAATGTGGACTTTGAGGGGGTACGTTTGGGCAATGTATTGGTAGATACTGGAGCCACTATCAATATTATGCCATTTTCTGTGTTTAAAAAAAATAGGAAAGACTAGAAAGGATTTGCATGATATTCAAATCAACATAACTGGTTTTTCCGGTTTATCTGAAAAGGTTGAAGGAATGGTTATTTTAAATATCAAAGTAGGTACTAAAACTACTTTTACTGGTTTATTTATAGTAGAAAATGGTACATATTTTAATGCCAGACTTGGAAGAAATTGGTTACATCATAATTATGCTATTCCATCATCACTTCATCAGATCTTAATACTGTAGAATGATGATACCTTTGAAATGGTACAAGCAGATCATGAAGTTTGCCTAATTACATCTCTTGATTCTGTTCTAGCAGGGACTCTTTAAAGTCGTATCCAAACATCAGGTTTGAGGTTACTCTACAACTTGAGTCACAAACTCACCAAGAGATAGAATAATCAAGTGCAATTCTCATTCATGAAATTGAGGACGTCTTAGAAGTTAAAGATATTCAATCAAAATATGAATTTATTCAACAGGCGTCAAGCTGTGATCAATCACTAGCCCTAGTTAGTTTATAGAGTTAGATTATATTTTTCTAAAATTTTATCAAGTCTGTAAACCATGAAGAATATTATAATGGGTTTACCCCTATTGTTGATCAAGTTATGAAAGATTTAGTTTTTAAAAGATATTAGGAAGATCTTCTCGTAAATTCTAGTACATGTTGCTCCCCCTTATATGAGTATGAACCTCTACAAGAGGAAGATGAGAAAGTATGGGCTAAAAGTGAGGATATTAAACAAGAAGTTCATGATCCACTAGAAGAAGTAAATCTAGGAGATAATGAAAATTCGCGTTTTACCTACATAAGTAAGCTTCTCACTAATCAAGAAAAACATGAATATTTGAAATTCTAAAATAATTTAAAGACTGATTTTGCTTGGGAGCACCATGAAATGCCTGGTATTGATACAACAATAATAGAACAAATTACATATCAAGGAAGGATATAAGCCTGTGGCCCAAAAACCTAGGAGACTATCGCCAGAACTAACAGAACCTATACTAGAGGAGATAAACAAACTCCTTAAGGCAAAGTTCATAAGGCCTTGCCAATACGCTGATTGGATTTCTAATATAGTCTTAGTGGCTAAGAAAAAAATGGCAAGATAAGAGTCTATATTGACTTTAGGGATTTAAATAAAGAAACACCTAAAGATTAATATCATATACCTGTAGCTGATCTCATAATAGATGCAACATCAATATATGAATATATATCTTTTATGGATGGGTACGCAGGTTATCACCAATTAAAAATTGCACAGGAAGATTGTAATAAGACAGCCTTTAGATGTCCAAAGTCATTATGTTTATTTGAATATGTAGTTATGCCATTTGGTTTAAAAAATGCTGATGCTAAATACCAACGAGCCATGGACGCAATCTTTAAAGATATGATTGGTAAGATAATGGAAGTTTATGTGGATAAAATACTTGTGAAATCAAATGATTTTTTAAGACATAAAGAACATTTGGTACAGTCATTTACAAGGATGAGAGAATATCACCTAAAGATGAATCCACTTAAGTGTGCATTTGGGGTTAAAGCCATTAACTTTTTAGGATTTCTCATCCAAAAATAGAATAGAAATTGACCAAAAGAAGGCAAAAGCAATTTTGGCAGCTAAGTTACCTTCTAATAAGAAGGAGTTGCAAAGGTTCCTTGGACAGGTCAATTATGTTAGGAGATTCATGGCTAATCTAGCTGGAAAGACTAAAAGTGTTCACCTCTATTAAGATTAAAACACGAATCAGATTTTAAATGGAATAAGGAGCATCAAGAGGCTTTTTATCAAATTAAACGAGATTTGGCAAGTCCTCCCGTATTGATCTCTCCAAGGCAAAATGGAAAACCATTAACGTTGTATCTATCAGCTTGTGAAGATTCCATTGGTAGTCTCCTTACTCAAGAAAATGAGAAGGGACATGAGCAAGCCATTTTCTATCTAAGTAGAATCTTGCATGATACAGACCGAAGGTATACCATGGCAGAAAAATGGTGTTTATGCTTATATGATGCATCCATTAAGCTCATACATTATTTCATGGCCTTCATAGTGCAAGTGGTATCTCCAACAGATGTCATAAAATATATGATATCTCAACGTGTCATTAAAGGTAGGTTAAGTAAGTGGAGTCTACATCTACTGTAATTTGACTTAATATATATGCCTCAAAAGGCAGTAAAAGGTCAAGCTCTAGCTGATTTCTTAGAAACTCACCCTTGTAGTGAATCTAGAATTATTAATGAGGATATCCTTCCATGGAAATTATTCTTTGATGGCTCTAATACCAGAGAGACAACAGGAGTTGGATTATATATTCTATCTCCTGATGGGATTCCAACCAAATTAGCAGTAACCTTAAAGGGTTCATGCGCTAATAGTAGAGCAGAATACGAAGCTTTATTGATTGAATTGGAGTTGTTATTAGAATTAGGGGCTAAAAAACCTAAAGTATACGGAGATTCTCAGCTGGTTATTTATCAAATGACTGAAGAATTTAGATGTATTTCATCAGTATCCTAGGAATGTTGCAAGAAAGCACATGAATTATCTAAACAATTTAAAATGATATCTTTCATGCACATTCCTAGAGAAGAGAATGGAATAGTTGATCAGTTATCCCAAATAGCTTATGCAGGAGATACCTTCACCAAATGAAGATATCATCCTTCAAGAAAAGATCATGGATCCTATTAATGGAACTGATAAAGAAATATCACAAAATATATTGGAAGTCTATAGAAGTTCAATTTTAAGAGAGAATGAGGATTAGAGAAAGGAAATTATTCAATATCTCCATAATCCAACTGGAATAAAAGTGCCAAATAGAGTTAAAATGGCTGCAACTAAATTTTGCATGCAATTTAGGGAATTACACAGGAGGGATCCTGAACGGATTACTTTTTAAATGTGTAGATGCTGGAGAAGCTTTAACCCTGATGGCATAAATTCATCAAGGACTATGTGGTGCTCATCAAAATGGCTTGAAAATGAGATGGTTGTTACACGAACATGGTTACTATTGGCCTACTATGAGAAAGGATTGTATAGATTATGCAAAAGTTTGTAAGAGATGTCAAAAGTTTGGACCCATTAGTAGGGCACCAGCCTCATAACTAAAGTATATTCTTAAACCTTGGCCATTTAGAGGATGGGCAGTAGATGTTATAGAAGAAATTAATCCTACATCTTCTAGGAAGCATTCATACATCATATTAATTACTGATTATTTCACTAAATGGGTTGAACCTCAGGCTTTCGTCAAGATTAATACGCAGTTTGTGATAAATTTCTTGGAAGAAAAGATCTTTGCAAGATTTGGGATTCCATAAACCATAACCTTTGATCAACCCACAGTGATCAGAAACCATGATTTATTAGACTATCTCACCCAATTTGGGATTACTAAGTTGCATTCAACACGATACTATGCTCAGGCTAATGGTCAAGCTAAGGCTACCAACAAGATCATAGTACAGGGGATCTCAAAGATGATAGATAATAATCCTAGGAAGTGGGATGAATTATTGTTATATGCTCTATGGGCCTATAGGACCTCTAAAAGAGAAGCAACATGAGTTACTCCTTTCAACTTAGTTTATCGACATACTCCAGTAATTCCTGCCGAAGTGAATGTAAGGTCGTCTAGAGTAGCACAACAGATGGGATTATCTGGAGATGATTATTCACAATCAATGAACATTAATATAATGGATGCTCTAGAAATCAAGGAAGAATCCTTGGCTAAATGAGGATCCAAAAAGAAAAGTTTGCTAGAGCCTATAATAAAAAAGTAGTGCTTGAAAACTTTCAAGAAAATGATAAGGTTTGGAAGATGTTTCTACCATAAGCAGCTTATAAAGACTCTCAACTAGGGAAATGGTCACCTAAATGGCAAGGTCCTTTCATCATTCACAAGAAATTGTCTGGAAATGCATACTCTTTGAAAGATATAGATGGTAATGTATAGGGCTTTAAATGGCAAATTTCTTAAAAAATACCATCCCTCTATCTGGGAACAACATGATCCAGTGTATGTTTCAGCATGCAGAATTGTTTCAAACATCCAGGGATTACTAAGATTACATCATTACAAAATTAATGTTATATATATATTAAACGTTCTAGCATTGTCTAACAGCTAAACTAAGGTTTTTATGGCCGACCAAGCATTACAAAGTTTCTCCCTTTGGAGAATCAAGCTTTGTTGGACAGTCATTTCTTTAAACATCTCTTGTCTCAAAATGGCAAGCTTGGCGCGTCCCTGGTCCAGCTTCCTTTTTTCAACATCAATGGAGATCTGAAGGGAAGACTTCTCATTAATAATGTTGATTTCTTCTTTGTAATCTCAGCCAAGCGATTCTGTAAGGATTGCCTCTCATTAGAAAGAGACTTCAGCTGCTGATCATAAGAATTTAAAGAATCATATGTATGTCCGTGAAGCTTCTAAAAGTTTTGGCTTGAACATCCAAAGAAGTCTCCTCTTTTAGGAGTTTATGAGCTGAAAACTTAAGAGATTGAACTCCTGTTTCAGCGTTGTGTTACTAAAGAAGAAGAGTTTCCTTCACATAAGCAAGACAAGGTATCCAATACCGAAAGCCTTGAAAGATTAAGGATTTCAAAATCTACTTAAGAGCTTGTCCAGAAATCGGATCATGAGGATTTTCAGAGAGAGCACGGCAGAGGTTCCATATCTTGTCTTCTTGTTTAATGCGCTCAGATTGTTCATCATTGGGACTACTCGCAATATTGCTAGAAGCAGGTTAGTCCCTCATAACAATGGACATGTTCACATGTACCTCTTTTCCTCCATCAGACTCTTTCATCACACTTGCTTCTTGAGTGCTTCCCTCTGCATCATAAAGCAGAGAAGCCAAGTTAGCAAGATAGTGAAGTTTGGTTTTTTGAGGATATGTGTTCAAATAAAGGAAGTCTAAAATGAATCTATGAGAAAGGGAATCCAAACCAGTCTAAGAAGAGGGTTGTGATGATGATGATGGACCCTTTGATATAGGGTTGTTCAGAAGTTTAAAGTTGCTCCTCAAAGGTGCAACATCTAAAGGAATTACATATGATGGAACCCCATCTCTAAGAATTGAGGGGTTTGCTATAATGATTGTTAGAGTAGAAGGAGAATCTGGAAATTCAACATTCAATGAAATTGAATCCATATGGTCCTCATTACCTTGAAAGGAGAGATTTTCTTTAGCAGATGCCATGTTAAGATGCATAGCTTTTTCCAACTGGGGGCACCTTGTCCTTCCAAAGTAGGGTTGGCCTTTAACTCCAACTAGGGGGCAATCTTGTTTCATGTAGAGATAATAGGCTCGTCAGTAGGTGTAATAATGGGTTCATTAAAAGGACCACCCTCTATATCTAGTCCTGGATCAACTGTTGTGGGAATACTTGCAGTAGGTGGACTGACAAAGTTGAGATTTGAAGGTTGCCTAAGATTACGATTTGTCGGCTTTTCCAAAGACGGATCACTAAGATCCTTAGACTTTATCGGACCAGATGAACTTGTAATGCATAATAGATTATGCAAAACAGGTTAATGATAGAATGAAACTTCATACCAAGGAATATAAAAAGATGTATATACCTTCTTTAGCTCCTTGAAGTTTATTTTTGGCAAGATTTGAGATATAGTCTTTGCATTATCTTCTTCAGAAGAAATATCGAAATGCAGGACCTCAGAAGATGCTTCTAATTTAGGATGTTTCCTATAGGAATGTCTCAAGGATTTAAGAGCTGAAAGAGAATTGATATCTCTTTTCTTGGAGACTTTATGAACAAATTCAGATTACGCTACTAACCCTACGGATGGAGTGCTCTTAAAAGTGGAGATGCAGTTGTAATCTATCTTCCTAGCAGCTCTTTTGAAAAAAATCAATTTGCTCCATTGGTCCCATGGTTTGAATGGCCTCTACAGTCTGGACATCTCCATAAGAAACCCATTGATCATTGGCAGCATCATCTTTATCTTCTGAAGGAATAACCTCAGGGATCCTTTTGTCCACAACGTTCAAGTATAGCCTGCCATATCTAGAGTCCACTTGCATTCCCTCAGGGACTTTCAATTTTTTCTCGCTAGCTTTTGCTAAAAAGTAATGAAAGGCAGAAGGAAATTAGATAGGACTTATTCTTCCTGAAAGTTATAAAATAACTAAGAAGATAGATCACTTACAACCTAAGAAGAGTTGATCTTCAAAGTGTGTTATAGCATCGGCACATTATTACTGATCATTTGGGAAAACATGATCCCACCATGTCTGGAAGCCTCGAGCAGTTTTGAAAACCCATTTCCAACGAGTGATGGACATAAGGGTAATGCTGAGAGTGTTGCTTCGAAGGGCTTTACCTTCCTCAAAATGACCTCTTGACATCCAAGGATCATTACGGGTCAGGAATAGGGTATGGCTAAGAATTGGAGTAATTCAAACTATCTAGCTACTAGTTGTGGATTATAGACTTCAAAACCAAAATATTCAGGTTCAGCTGGTATTAAATCCCTAGACCTAAGGACACTACTCCAAAAGTTCCCACTCCCTAGGGTAACATCGCGAATGTCTAGGGATTGCATCCATGTAGGCACTGCATAAAGGCGCCAGGGTGCTTACCTGGGAAGATATTCTAGGTGCCATGGTGGCTAGAAAACACTAAGAAATGTGACAAAGGTAAGCTGGGATGCCATACTTCATCTAGAGATATGAGGTTGAAGCTAACTTCACCATAACAGCCACATTCTTCATGCTTAGAAAGGAATGAAATTGAATCAAAGGAAATATCTTTTTCATCTGTTCCCTTAGCTGCTTCAAAAGCAGAAGGAGGGCTGATCACCATCAAGCTGGAAAAATGTAAATGGCACCACCAAGTCAAGAGCCATAAGGGTCCAAATCCCTTATTAGTGGAAAAAATGGGAAATTCAGAGGTAGGAATGCCAAAACCTTTGAAAGACTCTCTACTCCTAAAAAGGCATCTATAAAGTTGCCCTAAAAAAGATAGGAGCTAAGGCAAATTCTTCAAAAGTATTGGTGATGTTAACAGCTAGAGATAACCATAATGTTACCACACCTCTAGCCCTAGACATCATTAATTTGGAAAAAGCAAAGGTGAGAAATAACACTTCTTCCTGGGAAGTCACTGCCTCACTTAAATCCTTATTAATGAAGAAGTCAACAAATCTTTGAAAGCCACATTTGCTAGCACTAGCAGAAGGACTAGCAATTTGGTGGAAGATATATAAACACTAATTGTATAGTTGATTATATTCCTTTACATGATGGAAAATAGGGAGGTCAATCCCATGCTTACCTCTTGGAGAATTTTCAGTGATAAAGGCAATATCAGCTAATGCTATAGTCATTAGTCCCCATTTGAACAAGAAATAATTAATGGCAGGGTCCCAACAGGCCAATAAGGCAATGGACATGGCTCCATCAAAAGGAATAGTTTTATAAGAAGCTAGCCTCAAGAAGGGGAGTATCTTGTTCTTGGTCCATTTATCATGAAAAGGTTGCATGCGCAGAAACCATGCCCTTGCATCCACGCATGATATCCAGCCTTTAAATGGCTTACTAGATAAAGGCCGATGTAAATGGGTAGTTGACCTTGAAGTAAAAGGAAGCATTTTGGGTTTAATGTCTTCTAAAATGATATGATCCAAGAACTCGTAGTACAACTCCAAATTAGGTTGACGATGTTGGCTCTTCATCCTAAAAGGAGATCCAGGTCCAATGGCAGCCATTTTCTCCTCCAAAGGCGTATCAGGATTATTAGTGCGTTTATTCGCATACCAGAATAATTGAGCCTTATAGTGCCTAATATTCACTTTTATGGCGTTACATAATTGACGAGGTGCCTCAGATTGCATGGAAGTGGCCTTTGTAGCCAGAGCCTCAAGAATTTCATTTTCACGGTGAGTTCTTGCTTCTTTAGACATGGTGAATTTAAAATTCGATTGATGTATGTGAGTTTGCAAAATAATAATTGGTCCAGAAGATTTTAAGTTTTCCTAAAATCCTTAAAGGGATATTAATGTAGAAGACAACCAAAATTAGCACACATGCAAGGGGTGTGTCATTTTAGTTTGGGTCATCTTTCAATGGGCCAAGTTAACGTCAAGTTTTAATATAGAGGGTTGTAAGTCATGAAGAAACCCACTTAAATCAGAAATGACTAGGAGGCCTAATTTTATGAAATTATATGGTGAAGGCCCACATTAAAACAAAGAGGCGCAACTTTTAATCTACCAGGTTTTCAATAAATGGTAAATGTCCTTATAAAAAGGGATGATGTAATGATAAACAAGTCATATCCATTTCTTGATCATTTTACTTTCAAAAAACTTCTCATCTCCCCAAATTTTCTCTCTTTCTCTAAAAAACTCTTCATCAATGGACCCTCATCATTCCCCTGAACCAGGCCTCACTATAGAGGTAAACCCTCAAGATGTTGATTAAACTCAACCTCCAAGGTCAGTACCCTTCCCTCCTCTTGTTATACTAGAGGAGTTAGAGGAGGAAGAAGAGGAAGAAGATCGGAGGAGTCAGAGGATAAAAGAGGAGACCCCTTCTCCTCATAAAACTCTTCTCCAAGGCACACATCTTCTTCATCAGACAATTCTGATGGAGATGAGAGTGACGATGAAGATGACGAGGAAGAGGAGGAAGAAGAAGAAGACTTCCCTCCTTCCCACCAATGGGGGGAGGAAGAAGAAGATGACGAGCCTCATGCAAAGAGGAGGATGGTTCGTGGGGGCCCTTCTGTGATGAGTATGGCCCTGCCAAGGAGATACAAAGGCAGCGATTCTGAGGCATACTTAGATGCCTACAAGCCTGCATCTCCTAAAATTAGAGTAGTTTAGGCCTAGGAAAATTTAGAACTAGTCTCTAAATTAGCTTGAAGATTCCTAAAATCTTTAATCTCCAGGTTGTATGTTTTCTTTTTTATTTTATTATGAAATATATAAAAAATTAAACATGTCGCTCATTTTTCCACTAGGGGAAAAACATAAAGGGCTGCGCAGGAAGGGCTGCGCTTTTCGTAAAAGCGCAGCCCTACTAGTGAAGGGCTACGCTTATTTAAAAAAGCGCAGCCCTACTAAGCAGAATGCGCTTTTTTAAAAAGCGCAGCCCTTCTGCTTAGTAGGGCTACGCTTTTTTAAAAAAGCGCAGCCCTTCCTGAAAAAATTTGAAATTTCGGAATCGCGGGCTTTGAAATATTGAGCGGGATTCGTCAAATATATTATCCCTCATTCTCTCTCCTCTCTCACGTCCCTCATTATTCCTTTCCTCCTTCTCTCTCATCCTCTCTTCTCTCTCATCCTCTCTTCTCTCTCAAAAACTCCCATAAACATTTGCGACAAAAACCTTGAAATGATTTGCACTAAACATGGCGACGGAGTCCGATTGCCTATTGTGATACCTTTTCGGAAGCGGAACGAGCCAACGAGTCAAACTCACCGCCAAGCTGTGACGTTTAGGCTTTTTAAGTCATCCGAGTTCGTTTAAGCCTCCAAATACCCATTTTAAGTTTTTCCGAAATTTTTTTTTTCCCTTAAATTATGTATTTGGGTTTTGTTTTATATATTAAACATTATTAGGTTGTAGTTCTTGTATTTTCAGATCTATAATGTTCTTGTATACTTCTCTTTGTTTATATATTTTGATTAATGTTCTTGTATACTTCTCTTTGTTTTGATTAATGTTATGTTCTTGTATACTTCTCTTTGTTTTGATCAATGTTCTTGTATACTTCTCTTTGTTTATTTTGATTAATGTTATTCTTGTATACTTCTCTTTGTTTATTTTGATTAATGTTATTCTTGTATACTTCTCTTTGTTTATTTTGATTAATGTTCTTGTATATAATTTCTTGTATTTTCATCTTTGTTTTGATTAATGTTCTTGTATACTTCTTGATACTTATTGTATACTTCTCTTTGTATATTAGTTTTTGTTCCTTTTTTTCATTTTGTTTCATTCTTTTTATTGTTTTGGGTTTAGTATTTTCGTTTCGTTTCTCTTCTCTTTGTTTAATTTCAGAAAATGTGAGATTATGAGTAAAAAAATGACAAAAAAAATTTTTTTTTTTTTTAATTTTTTTTTTGGTAGGAAGGGCTGCGCTAGTTAGGAAAAAGCGCAGCCCTTCTAGCCCAGAAGGGCTGCGCTTTTTCCTAACTAGCGCAACCCTTCTGGGCTAGAAGGGCTGCGCTTTTTCCTAACTAGCGCAGCCCTTCTAGCTTAAGGGCTGCGCTTTTCTAGCGCAGCCCTACTTAAAAAGTGAAGGGCTGCTACTGAAAGGGCTGCTGTCAAAAAGCGCAGCCCTACATGCCTTTTTTAGCGCAGCCCTTCTTCATTTTTCCACTAGTGTTCTTACTTGCAATTTCGTAATTTTATTTACATTATCTGTTGTTTATTTGCTAATAAAAAGTCATACATTTTAAAATGAAGGTTTAAATAACCATCACATCAAATAATGTATATTGAAATTGTTTTGATTAAAAAGTTATTTAAGGTGTCCCTTGGGATACAAAAACTGATAAATCATTTAACTTGAGACATAATTACTTCCAATAGTAATGATGAGATTTTCCCACTTGCACACGCTGTTGAACTTTAAAAAAGTACAAATATAAAATAAGAGTTAAGGAGCAAATTGTTGATAACCCATGTTTACCCACTAAGGGCTAAAAATTTGGGATATAGGATCATTAACCGGGAGTTAAGATTGTTAAGGTCTATAATTAAATATTTATAAAGACGTGATAATAACAAGTGATGTTTAGTTATCCCTAAAAAACAGGAATAATTGTTTAACCAAAACATATTATAAATACGCCACAAATTTGTTAAATAATCTCACTGCTAAAAATCCCACTTTCCATAAAGAAATCTTACACTCTTAAACAATGGCCAATCATCAAATTGAAACCCTTCCTAATTTCCCCGGACAATGTTGGAGACATAGGTTCAATATTGACATTGTTAAGGAAGATTGGGAGGAATTCAAGGACGATGAAATAAAGAAATGGCAGGATAAAATCCTAAAATAATTTGGAAAAGATTCAAAAATCCAACCAAAAGAAATTGAGAAGAAAGATTCAAGAGTTGCAAACATGGGAAGTGATATAGACTTTCTGGCGACCAATCTTTGGCCAAGACTAGGAAAGGATGACTTGTTTAATCTCCTAGTGGTTTGTAATGCATGGGGTGAGAATATTTCAAAATAATATTTTCTTCCTAATCTGGCCTTTATGCACCATAGATCCATTATCTGTGAAAGTGGCCTAGGGGTCTTCATAAGGAAATACCGGGTTGTTCAGTTGGACAACTATACAAGCTTTAAAAGCTAGTACAGTACAAGTGTACGTGCCTTTTATTGCAAGAGCACATGCTGGAAATGGGTTTCCAATGCCCTTGGATGAGGACTACTCTGAAGATGATGATCCTAATCTGGATGAGAATGAAGACCTTCAAATCATCATTAGCTTTGCTCATCTTAGGACAAATTAAAATGTTAAGATGGATTATTTTTAGCTTAGTTTGCCAACCTAATTTATCAATTGTCATGTTCATACGTAGTATCCCTTTACGGGACTGTGTAATGACTTTTGATGATTAGTAAAAGCGTATTTTAAATATCATGTTTATCGAAGTTTATGTTCATAAAATGAATATATTCAAACTTTTATTTCCTACGTACCAAATTACTTATGTAAATTCATAACGTCTAAATTACAAACTCAAATGTTTAAAATGCATAATGAACTAAAGAAGTAAAAAAAATCTAGGCCCTAAGGTCTACACATGATATCATCATGAGACTTTCCTACAAATTGGTAAAAAGTCTTCTAAACTTCTCGAAAAAGGGTCCAATACTTACTCATTGATTGATCCTGGAAGTTATTATAAAAATGAACGTTAAAGAAAATAAACTGGTTATTTAAAGAGGTTGTTTTAAGAAGCCTTCCCTATCATTTCATTTTCATCTTATAAAATACTTAAAAAAGATGGATTTTGATGCCCATGAAAATTTAGCTGCTGATTTTAATGATGACTGTTTTTATCATCACCAAGCGCTGGACGTCGTTCATGAAGACAAGGAAGCCTTCATAGCGATTAAAACACAACAATGGGGGGAAAAGATGGCAAGGATCTTTGGTAATGATCCTGTAGTGGAGCCAAAAGATCTGGCACTAATAGAGTCAAGCGCCACCAAAGTTGGGGCCAGCATGGACATTTTGGCCACTTATATATGGCCAAAGTTATCAGACAAATCACAAGACCAATTGCTAACAATTTGTAAGAAATGGGGAAAGAGGTAACAAATACCTTTGCTTTTCCAAGACCCTAGACTTTGAATTGGGCATATGCAAAATGCCTAGTTCTTATTTGCACCCAAACTTCTGTTAAAGTGGTGAGGGTGGAAGCAAGTGAAGATGAAATTGAAGGTAGGACAATACACTTCAAATGTGTATGTCAACTTTGAAAGTTGTTAGCCTCATAAGGTTTCTTCCCATGGATGTACTTAGCCTTGCTCAACATGAGATGTGCATGGGATAATACCTATCATAGGATGATCTTCAAGGCTAGGTTAACTATTCTTCTGGAGATGGCCATTATTTCATGGTCATAAGATATGCAGCATGTCACGAAATCGAAGATGAAGACTATCATGCTATGGTAGGACTCGTCTGTAGGGAGCATCTCCAGAGGATATCCATCAACGCATACAATTAAGATGTAATATTTGTCTACAAATAGATAAATTTTAATGCTTATAGAACTACATCTAAAAGTAATTTCTTGAATGTATTATGGGAATTTGATTATTAATAAATGACTGGATTTTATTTAATTAAAATAAAATAAGTTATTACGTGCCTATTGATGATTTTTTTTTCTCTTTATACTGCTCCCATAATTAAGCAGTTAAGAAGATAAGTGGATGAAAAGTTTAGGTCCTTATCTATAAATATATGCGTACAGATACAACATATATGCTCAATCTTCAAAAAGATTTGAGGGTTAAGGATGGATTTGACTCGTTTATCCATGTTTCACGAAATTGGCCCAACATATATAACATATTCCTTAAAATGCCGAAATCATCATAAGGCATTAAATGTCATATCTGGAGATAAGAATGATTCATGAAAAAGGAGTCCATTAAATGGAATGCCACAATCACTAAATGTTTTTGCAATAATCCTATTATACAAAAGGATCTAAAACATATAAACATATCTAAGGCCTTTCAGATAGGGTCAGATTTAGACTTAATGCAAGAATGAATATAACCAAAACTTCATAAAAATTATCAAGTCACTTCCTTATTGGTATGCAAATCATGGGGTAAAAACCATAATGGAAGAAATTGGGCAACCTGATATGCCTTGGGGACATCTAAGAAGACTTTTTGTTAAAGGAAATTCAAAAAGCATAAAAGTCTTTCGAATGGTGGATGGATCATCTTCAAGAGATTTGGTGCAATACATATGTGCATGTCAAATATGGATAATCTCATTATCCTTGACGTGGACCCCTACTGGATGTTACAAAATGATCCCATGGGACCACGCCCTAACCAAACATTCTTAATGGATTTCACAATGGTTAGAAGAAAGAGAGAAGGAAGGAATACATGATAAATTGTTCTTCTCAGCTAAATTCAATCATCCTAGAGAAAGGTTTGTTGATCACCTTAGAATAATAGAAGAAGCTACCTTTAGAGTATTATTAAAAAATATTAGTTATAACCATTGAGCGTAACTCTCTGCTAATAATTTGTGGATTCTGAGCACATCACCTCATAAATTAGGAGGGGGGCAATTTGTTACTACCATTTTTATATGATGGCTAACATTTATTACGATACATTTTATTAAGACCCAAAGGGTTTAATGTTCATGTTGATATGGAGGCCCAATCATACTAAGAGGCCCATAATAAAGAGTCAACGAAAGTCAATGACCAAAACCCCATAACAGAAACTCTATAGAAGTCAGGAATGTTCAGGACACTAGTAGAATAATTGCTTATTGTTGTGGTGGTATTACTGCGGTTTTACCCATACGCAGCAATATATCACGTAAAAAGAAAAATAAAATATAAAATAAAGATATTGCTGCGGTTTCTATCTAAAACCGCAGCAATATCAACATACATTTTTTTGAAAAAAATTGACTATTTGACCAGATATATTGTTGCGGCTTTTGACAAAAACCACAACAATATATTAAAAAATAATATTTTAATGTATTGCTGCGGTTCTTGTCAGAAACCGCAGCAATATCATTAAAAAAAATTATAAAACATAACAGTTAGGGTTTTTTCCCTCATTTTCCATCTCTCACCCTCACCCTTAGTCTCTTTCAGCGCCTCACACTCTCTTCTCTCTCTCATCCTCTCAACCTCTCAACCCTCTCTTCTCTCTCTCAGCCTTACACGCACTTCTCTCAACCTCTCTAAACACGCCAATTCGCCTCCTGTCAACCTTCGCCTTCTATCAATCTTGTGCGACCCTGTGCGACCCGACGAAGCCGACGAAGCGGACGCGACAAAGCCGACTTGACCATGTGCGACCCCAATTCGCCGCCTCCGACGAATTTCTTCTTCGGTTTTTTTTCCGTTTTTGTTTCCTTTTTTCGTTTTTTTTTCATCATTTAGATTTGTTAGTACCGGCCAGATCTTCTCGAGGTGAATTTCCGGCGAGTTTTGTTCGATGTTTCTTCCCTCTCATCGTTGTCTCAGCCTCATATGAAAATTTCGAAGTTCCTTCTCGCGATGAATCTCCGGCGAGTTTTGTTCGAAGTTTCGTTCGTTATAATCTCCGGCGAGTAAGTTGTTCGATTCTTCGAGATGCGTGTCTTGGTTTGCGTGATTTCTTCGGTTCAGGACGGTGGTTGATGGCGGTGATTTTAGTTTTTTTTTTCTTAGATCTGATTTTCTGGTTTTCATCATCTTTGTTTTCTTTGTAAGCTGGTACAGTTATAATTTGGTACAGTTTTTTTACTTAGATTTTACTGTTATAATATAATTTTCTGGTTCTTATTGTTAGTTTCATCTATTGTGAATGAGAAGTGATGTTGGTTTCATTTTGAGTTTAGTTTCTATTAAACGATATAATGCTCATTTGTGGATGGGTTTGTTGCCCGATTTTTATCTTTCAAATCTTATGGAGAAATGCATAAAAAAAAAAAAAAAAATTTTTTGCCTGTACCATGACCCTATTGTTGCGGTTTTGGGATAGAAACCGCTGTAATATGTTGTATTTTTTTAATAAAAAATTTATATATTGATGCAGTTCGAGCTAGAAAACACAGCAATATCTGAAGATATTGCTACGGTTTAAAACTGCAGCAATATAATTATGACCTATTGTTGCCCCCCTTAATTGTTGCGCGCCCAAAACCGCCGCAATAGGCCTCTTTATGACCACATCAATAAGCATTTATTCTACTAGTGGGAGATAGAAGCTAAACAACATTAAGACGTGGGTAACTGTAAATCTGATTATGGAGCATGCAAGTTACGTGGGTAGTGAGACGTGGCCACTTTAGGTCCAGAAGAAAGCAGTTATGATTTGAATCATAAATGATTCAAAGCATTTCCCTCCAAAGATGGAAGGAAGTTATGTCTAGTGATGAAGTATAAATACAAGAAGAAGGATCCATTGAAAGATAACAAACACAACAAACAACAACGTTCAATTTACTTCCATTCTAGCGTAGCTTTACACTAGATTAGCCAACCCCCTTCTAGGGTTATAATTTAGTTCCTATCCTAGACTTAGAGCATGTATTAAGTGACAAGTTTGTTCATCTCCAGTTTTACCCGGAACTCATGGAGGTATTCATCTTCGTGTTTTCCCTTTAATTGTCCAGCATGGTTTATCTTCATGTGTGTTATAGAGAACCTTTCTAGAAGTTTGTGATATGAGTGGGAATGTTCAGATCTAATTAATAGATTACTTATTGCGTTTTTGTTCCACTTAATACCTATTGCCTGAATTTCTTGGGCATTGTAGTTTAAGTAATTTAGATTACAACAAAGTACATTAGGTAGGTTTTGACTAATTAAAACCGGTTACCCCTGGGACTGAGACTCTCGTGGCTCTTAGTATCGAACTTGAGTGTGCATTGACATGTTTGCAAAGTCTACCAACTGAGTTTGCACCAACAATTCTCCATATTTTGTTTGATTTTATTCAGATTGGACATTTGGTTACTAAAGGCATGATCAATGAAACTCTCTCCTTTCTCTAAGATCAATGTAATAGTATCTCCATAGCTGCTCTGATAAAGCTTACTAGGATTCTTTCGATGATTACGCCGTTGCCATGGCACGGAAAACTAGTGAGAAAACTCATAGTACGAGTCATGATAAGGGGAAGAAGAAAGATAGGGGACCAACTTCGGATTCTCAAGCTCTGCGAACAAGATCGATAGATGAAATATTGGGGATTGAGGTACTTGATTTTGGTTTAGGTAAAATTCTCACTCCAAATTCATCAATTCAGCATCTGCAGCAAAATTCGGAAATTAGGCACACATTCAATGAATGGTTGCAATCAATTCATGATAGTGCTGTGAAACATAATCACTCAGGATCTCAGTCAGGGAACTTTATTCCAATTTTACAACAATTTGATGATAATAATGAAGTTGAGGTGAATGCAATTGCAATAGAGGATGAAGTAGTAGAGGCTAATGAGGCTCATGCGAATATGAATGAATCTGAAACTAAACCAATTCATATTGAATTAAAGGACATTCAAGATGAAATTGACTTTTGGAACACTTCAATTATATGTTATGTTGTTGGCTCGAATCCACCAATACAGGTCATGGAGGGTTTTTTGTGTAAAATCTGGAGGAATTTTAGGATTGATAAAGTTGATGAAGAAGGGGATGTTCATTGTAAGGTTTCTTACCATGGATTCTAGGGATAGAGCTCTTGAGGGGCACTATTTCTTTGATAAGAAACCTTTTGTAGTAAAACCTTGGTCTTCTGAGATGGACTTTGAGAAAGATGATTTGAAAACAATACTAGTATGGGTTCAGTTGAAATTGAATCTGAAGTATTGGGGTGAGAAATCTCTACATAAAATTGTTTCTCAATTAGGGGATCGAATTAAAAGAGATGACGCAACAAGAAATCGGGATAAATTACAATATGCTCGTATTTTAGTGGAGGTGAAAATAGACCAGAAATTTCCTGAGGTGATTCAATTTTGGAATGAAAATGGTTGCTTAATAGAAATTACAGTCCTGTTTGAAGGGAAACCACTACAATTTCAAACTTGTAATGGTTTTGGGCATTTGACAAAGGATTGCAGACACAAGAAAGTTCAGAAGAAATGGGTTCCTAAAGTTGTAGATCCTACTAAAGAGGTGATCCCTGCTCCACCTGTTATGGTGGTACCTGACACAACTGTGGTGGCACCTGGTACAAATGTGGTGATATCTGATTCAGACAATGCAAAAGTTGATAAAGTAACTGGTCATGCTAAAAATGTGGACCAGGAGGGTTTCCAGAGGGCTTTAAAGCCTACTAGGGTCAGAACAGCAAATGTTAGTACAACTAACACTCAGAATCACGTCAAGCCTCTTGATGATATTGGTGTGAAGGCTAATAATATTCAGATGGTGAGTCAAGCTGAGGGTGCTCAGAATGAGACAAGCAGGAAAGGAGGGGGAGGGCCTCCTAAGGAACATGGATAAATTGCTATGCTGGAACGTAAGGGGATTGAACAACATTAATAAACAAACTAATGTGAAACACTACATTCACAAGTTTGCTTTTGGTGTTGTAAGCCTCTTAGAGACTGTTGACCCTTGAGTTTTGAAGATGACCTAACCACAAAAGACATAGTATATTTTATTTATGTTGATTGCAAGGTATTTCGTGCTCGAGCTAAGAGAATACTTGATTGAAGATTAAAGCGGAGAATTAATCAAGATCGAAGTAAAGATGTTCGAGAAATGAAGAATCAAGCATGGAATGAAGATTAGAATACATTAGGGTATTTATTAATCTTCTTGTTAAGGTTGAGTAAAAGCTTTATTAAGTTCGTGGTGAATTCTCAAAGGAACTTGGTTCTGTTCCCATGAAAGGAACAGACCTGGCACTATAGGAACAAGGCCTAGGAACAAGACTTAATAATTAGAGAACAAGACTTAAAACTAATTTAGGAACTTCTAAGTGACTAATATTGTGCGCCTAAGATAATTGTGTGCCCAATATAGTTGTTAGAGTTTTTAGGGATAATTTGACTAAGATCCATTATTTTAGGAAGTTAGTTTAAGTTTGTTAGGAAAAGATTTTAAAAGATTTTCTGATTTTAAAATAACTGATTTTCAAATATTATCTTTTTAAAATATATATTTTATCTTTTATATTTTATTTAAAAGATTTAGTTTTCGAAAATTTTTATTTCCGGTTTTCAAAATGTTTCGGATTTTTTATTTATAAAAACTGTTTTCCGGTTTTATAAAAGATTTTGAAAAAGATATTTTTCCTAAAAACTAGCTAAAGTATTTTATTTATTTATTTCCCAAAATTTAGATCACACGCCTAAGGTTTACTGCTACACGTTTATGTAGTTAGTGGATTTAGTGGCTTAAGTTAATTATCCTCCAAGTATTTAATTAAATTAAATAAGTTTAATTATTCTCCAAGTTTTGCAAAAACCACGTAATATGTTACTGCTTCTATGGAGTGAAGTAGTGGATTAGTGGATGCTTTACATGACATGGAATAATTAATTAATTAAATTAAACATCATGGAGAACATGTGATAATGGTTTAAGTTAGTGAAAATCATGTCTTGTCTTAATAGTCTATAAATAGGCGCTAATTCATTTGAGTAAAATTGTGTCTGACTTAGTTAATTTGTCCTAAGTTATCTAAAGTGTCAGTGCCTTTTCTTTAGAGAATTCATACTTACATTAATCGAGTTTTTATTACTCTTCCATTGTTTTACAAAGTGTATTTTTGAGAAAAAGGGTTTGAGTGAACTCTTGTAAGTGTGAGAAAGCTTTGAGTGAAGCAAGAGAAAGAGAAAGAGAAAGAGAAAGGAACTTCGAGTGAAGTTTGAGAGAAAACGTCAGTTGTTGGGAACTGTCGTTGGGAACTTGAGTTGAGTGACTTAAGTTGAGAATCGAGAGAAAAGTAATAGGTTGTAATCAAGTTGTTTTGCCTATTATAGTGGAAAGTTGTTTAAAATCCCTTGTGGTCGAGGTTGTTTCTTCCTACTAGGCCTAGGAAGTTTTTCCTCGTAAAATCTCTCGTGTTCCCATTGTTTGTTCCCAAGTTTACTTTTAATTCCGCAAAAAGTAGTGCTTATTCTCTCACTATAATTCACCCCCCCCTCTTATAGTGCTCATATTATACAACAATTGGTATCAGAGCGGGAACTCTAATATTCAGGAAACCCTGTTGAGTTCAAGATCTTGAAAAATATGAATACTAGAGAGAAACTGGAAGAAGGGTACTCTACGCAGAGGCCACCAATGTTCAATGGTTACACTTATTGGAAGAACAGAATGGAGATCTTTATCAAAGCCGACAATTACCAGGTATGGAGAGTCATAGAGGTAGGTGATTTTGAAGTCACTACCACTAATGACAAAAATGAGGTAATTCCTAAGTCTATATCTGATTTTGATAAAGCTGATTTCGAAAAGATGGAAATTAATGCTCTTGCTATAAAATTGCTTCATTGTGGTCTTGGTCCTCATGAACACAATCGTGTCATGGGATGTAAAACCGCAAAACAAATTTGGGATCTTCTTGAAGTCACTCATGAAGGTACGAGTGAAGTTAAGAGATCAAAAATAGATCTTTTGATGAACCAATATGAACTTTTTCAAATGAAATCAAAAGAGTCTATCCAAGACATGTTTACACGCTTTACTAATATAATTAATGAGCTAACATCTCTTGGTAAAGTGATTACATTTGAGGAACAGGTACGAAAGGTCCTAAGGAGCCTTCCTAGGGATCGTTGGATGGCTAAGGTAACTGCCTTACAGGAAACTAAGGACTTTACTAAGTTCAATTTGGAACAACTTGCTGGTTCCCTCATGACTCTGAGTTGCAATTGGACAATGAGAATGGAGACATGTCCAAGCAAAAGTTGATTGCCTTAAAAGCTGATGAAAGTGAAGGCTCAGAAACAGATGAAGAAGAATCTGCTTTCATGGTCCGAAAATTCAAAAGAATGTTTAGGAACATGAAGAAAGGTGATTACAAAGGTAAGAATAAGAAATATTCTAACAAACTTGTTTGTCATAAGTGTGGCAGTTCTGAGCACTTCATCAAGGATTGTCCCCAATGGGAACAAGAAAAAGGCAAAGGAAGGGAACAGGGCAGAGATAGGAACAATGAATACAAAAACTCCTATACTCGATCTGACATGAAGAAAGCTATGGTTGCTGCATGGGGAGACTCTGACTCTGAGGAAGAAGATGATCCTCACCAAATGAGGAGACTGCAAACTTCCGTCTAATGGCTCTTGACAATTCCGATTCTGATGAAGAGATTGAATCTCTTGAGGTTGGAGTGAGGGGGAACAACACATGGTACCTAGACAGTGGTTGTTCTAAGCATATGACTGGAGATAAATCAAGATTTCTCTCACTCTCAGCCTATAATGGTGGAAGTGTGACTTTTGGTGACAACAAGAAAGGTAACATAGTTGCATGGGCAAAGTTGGTAAGTCATCGTCACATTCCATAGAAAATGTGTTTCTAGTTGATGGATTAAAGCATAATTGTTAAGTAGGTATTTCCCAATTCTGTGATAGAGGGAACTGTGTGAAGTTTAATAGTGAAAAATGTTTGATAGTCAACAATAGCACAAAGGATATCATTTTGGAAGGAACAAGGAAAGGGAACACATATGTTGTGGATCTCAACCTTGTTCCCAAAAACAAATTCACATGCCTTAGTGTTATTGATGATGATTCATTCTTATGGCACAAGCGTCTAGGTCATGCTAGCTTTTCCTTGCTTGACAAACTGCGTTCTAAAGAACTAGTTTTAGGTTTACCCTCTACTAAGTTTCATTTAGATCATGTGTGTGATGCATGCGCAAAAGGTAAGCATGTTAGGTCTTCTTTCAAGTCCAAGAATGTGGTAAGTACCACAAGACCTTTAGAGTTAATACTATGGATTTATGTGGACCTATGAGGATACAAAGTAGGAGTGGAAAGAAATATGTGTTAGTAATTGTAGATGACTTCTCTAGATTTACTTGGGTTATTTTTCTTTCTAGCAAGGACGAGACTTATGATGAGTTCCTTGTCTTTGCAAAGAAAGTACAAAATTTGAGTGGTCATAAGTTACTTCACCTTAGATCCGACCATGGTAAAGAGTTTGAAAATTAAGTTCGATGACTTTAGCAGAGACAAGGATTAGATCACAATTTCTCAGCCCCTAGAACACCTCAACAAAATGGTGTAGTTGAAAGGAAGAATAGAACACTAGAAGAGATGGCTAGGACTATGCTGATAGCTAGTGGTCTTCCCAAAAACTTTTGGGCAGAAGCTGTGAATACTGCTTGTCACATTATAAATCGAGCCATGGTAAGACCTTTATTAAATAAAACGCCCTATGAGCTGTATTTTGGTAAAAAGCCCAATATTACATATTTCAGAACATTTGGATGTAAATGTTTTGTTCATAATAATGGGAAACAAAATATTGGAAAATTTGATGCTAGAAGTGAAGAAGCTGTATTCTTAGGATATTCTTCTAGTAGCAAGGCTTATAGAGTGTATAATAAAAGGTCTATGTGTGTAGAAGAAAGTGTGCATGTTATTTTTGATGAAACAGATAAATTTGATGCAAGCACACAGGTTGAAGATGACTTCGAAATAGGATTGCAAAAGATCTAAGTCTTATTGATGAGACTTTGGAAGACGAAGTCATGGGAACAAAGCCAAGGGAACAACATTGTTCCTGTTCCCAATGAGGAAGAAGAGGAACTAAGTGATGATGCACTAGTGAATGAATCCACTATTGTTGAACCTGGTTCCCAAGTACAGGGAAATGAAGATGATCAAGGAAACCAAGTTTCCATCCAGGATTTCCAACCAAAGCCTTGGAAAACTCATCGTTCCCATCCTGTGGAACTAATAATCAGTGACATAAATAAGGGAACTCAAACGAGATCTCAATTGAAAAACTTTTGTGCTTTTCATGCTTTTCTTTCTATGTTGGAACCTAGGAATCATGAAGAAGCTCTCACTGATGCTGATTGGATCGTAGCAATGCAGGATGAACTTCATCAATTTGAAAGAAACAAAGTTTGGCACCTTGAACCTAAGCCTAAACATAACAAGGTTATTGGTTTAAAGTGGGTGTTTCGAAACAAATTAGATGAGTTCGGAACTATCATAAGAAACAAGGCCAGGTTAGTTGTGAAAGGATACAATCAACAGGAAGGCATTGATTATGAAGAAACTTTTGCTCCAGTTGCAAGACTGGAAGCAATTAGAATCTTCATAGCTTTTGCTGCCTTCATGGGTTTCAAATTGTATCAAATGGATGTAAAATGTGCTTTTCTAAATGGTTATCTTAATGAGGAGGTATTTGTAGAACAACCTCCAGGTTTTGAAAATAAAGAATTTCCTAATCATGTCTTTAAGCTTGACAAAGCTCTTTATGGGTTAAAGCAAGCTCCAAGAGCATGGTATGAAAGACTTTCTAAGTTCCTTCTTGAAAATGAGTTTAAAAGAGGAAAATTGGATCGAACCTTGTTTTTAAAATCAAAAGGAAAACATTTATTAGTTGTTCAAATATATGTTGATGATATTATATTTGGTGCCACTAATGAATCTTTGTGCAAGGACTTTGCTAATCTCATGAGTAAAGAATTTGAAATGAGTATGATGGGTGAGCTCAACTTCTTCTTGGGGTTGCAAATCAAGCAAACAGAAGAAGGAATCTACATCCATCAACAAAATACATAAAGGAACTATTGAAAAAGTATGGTTTGGAAGCATCCAAAGTAAATCATACACCTATGGGAATCTCAACCAGATTGGATGAAGATTCTATAGGAATAAGTGTGGATCAAACCAAGTATCGAGGTATGATTGGCTCATTACTATATCTAACTGCAAGTCGTCCTGATATTGCTTTCAGTGTAGGTTATGTGCAAGGTTTCAAGCCAATCCAAAGGAATCTCATCTCACAGCTGTGAAGAGAATCCTAAGATACCTCAAGGGAACAGATGATTTAAGCCTATTCTATTCGAGGAGTGATACCTTTGAATTGAAAGGATTTGCGGATGCTGACTATGCAGGAGATCTGGTCAATAGAAAGAGTACATCAGGTATGGTTCAGTTCCTTAGTCATAGTTTAGTTTCTTGGAGCACCAAGAAGCAAAACACATTGCTTTATCTACAGCAGAGGCTGAATATGTTGCAGCAGCAGCATGTTGTTCCCAAAGTCTATGGATAAAACAACAACTACGTGACTATGGAATCTACTTTGAATGTGTTCCCATCTATTGTGATAATACTAGTGCTATTAGTATTTCTAAAGATCCCGTACATCATTCAAGAGTCAAACACATCCATATTAGGCATCACTTTCTGAAAGATAATGTTGAAAAGGGTCTTATTAAAATGGAATTCTGTGAGACTGAACGTCAAATTGCAGACATCTTGACAAAGCCCTTAAATAGAGATAGGTTTGAGAAATTGAGACTTGAACTTGGCTTAATAATTGAAATGATTGCTACATTATTCCCCTTTGTGTTAATTCTTTGGCATTATGTCTGGATGTGCATTTTTGATGTTTTATTTGCTTAAATACATCACAATTTATATGATTATTTCATATGTATAAGTAAAAATGTCTGAAAACTGCTCACCAATGTCCAATAATATTCCCCTTATTGTTCATAAGACAATTCTATGCCTTAAGTGATGAAAAGGATTAAAAGAATTAATGGAGTTCCAAAGTAGCAAAATTTCATTGTTTCCATTCATTGTTCCCAAACGCTGTTCCCAATTCCAGCGTATTCGCTTTAGATATTTTTTTTTAAAATTCGAAAAACCAAAAATATTCTGTTCAGATTTTATTTCCTAAAAATCTGATTTTTCCTTATATCTCTCAAGTTAGTTGAAGATATTTTTTTAATTAGATAGAAGATTTTTTTTCTAAAAGTGTAAATACACGGTTTTTATATTCCTTCCTTAAACCAAAACAAAAATCTTTCTCCTTCCTTCTCATAAAACCGAAAATATCTCCACAAAAACATGACTACCAAAAACACTTCTCACTCTCTCTCCTCCCACAAAGCCGAAAAACCCTCTCCTTCATCCTCTAAAATTGAATCACCAACACCCATGGATATTTCTCCCAATTCTTCATCAAGAATTCTAAGGAAAAGGAAGAAACAAGAAGAATCGGTTGAAATGGAGGTTGAAGAATCATGCATAGTGAGGGGAAATGATGTTCCCGAGAGAGGAACAACTCGGTTGCTCGAAAAAATTCCACGGCAATAGGTATGTGCATGGACTTTTTATTGATGTTTCTTGGTGCAAAAGAGTAAACTTTCGTCAATTGCTTAATATGATTAAGTTTCAAGGTTGGGAAAATCTTTTTGTGAAATGTTATGGAAATAGTTTGATTCCTAAATTGATGGACGAATTTTGTGAAAACTTTTCCATGGATGAAGAAGGAAATTGTTCCACCTTGGTGAAAGGAACTCAAATATTTTAATGCTAAAATTTTGGGTAAACTGCTTGGTGTTCCCGTGAGAGGAATAGGTTTATTTCAAGAAACAACGTGGTTATATCCATTTTCGGACATTTCTTTTGATCAATTGATTGTTAAGTATGGTGGTCAAAAGGGAAAAACATTTCTTGATCATAATCTTCTTTCCCCTTATCACAAAATTTTGTTTCACATCCTCAAGAAAGCTTTATTGCCTCGTCTTTCCAAACGTGCTCAAGTTAGCATGTTGGATTTAATTTACATTCATTGTTTAGCCTCTCACAAACACATAAACTTTCCCTTTTAATGATTCAACATTTGAGTCATTGCATTGAAAATGGATTTGTTGTTGGATATGGAGCTTAGTAACCGAAATTCTACTTAAGTTTAAAGTGAAAATTTCGGGAACTCAGTCCATTGGAGTTTACGGGAAATATGTTGAATGTGCGTGCCTTGAATAACTTGAATGTTTGTGTTGTGAATGGAGAAGTTATTAAGGGAGTTAATCTTGATGATGATGAGGATGAATGATGTGGATGATGAAGTGGAAGAAGAAGAAGAAGAAAAGAAGTTGAAGAGAAGAAAATGAAAAGCGAAAAAGAAAAGAAAGAAAATCAAAAAGAAAAGAAAATTGAAAAAGAAAAGAAGAACTAAGAAGAAAGGGAAGAAGGTGGTTGATGAGGTGGTGAAACCGGTTATGAAGAGCACTAGAGCTAGTCAAAGGGTTCAAATATGAAAGTGCTTAATTTTCCTTTCTTGATGCCGAAGAAAGTTGTGAGGAAGATGAAGTAAAGGTGATTGATAGGGAAGATTATGAATCTAACCTACCTCCTTCTAGGGAACCGACTCCTGTTCCCATGGAAACCAATCCTCCTTTTCCTCCATCTCCACAAAAATCTGCCTCACCCTCTACCCTAGCACCACAAGATGATCCTATCCCTCCCTCTACCTCAAAACCCTCCTGTTCTGTTCCTAAAGCTAAGAAATCAGGTGGTGTTCCCATTCTAGAGGAACAACCTGCTGTTCCCAAACCTAAGGAACAAACAGCAACTCCCAAGCCTTCTCAAACTCCCTCGTCTTCTCAAAATCCTACCATTGGTTCTACATATACTCTAGCTCATGCTAGAAGGTTGGATTCTTTGTTTTCCTTGGTTATGGGTCATTCGGAAGCAATGATGGAGTTTGCTACGGAAGCTAAGGATTTAAATGGGTTGGTAAAAGGGGTATGAGCAAAGTTGACAAAGCCTTGGATGGACAACAAGAATTATGGCTCGGCTTGGTGAACTTTCTTTCCATTCAAGCAATGAACTCTAGATTGTTGAAGTTGGAAGACATTGTGCTCAAGGGAAATGATACATTGGCCGAAAATCATCAAGAAGTGATGGCAAAGCTTCATGATGTGGTGGAAGAAGTAGAACAACCTCCCTCTCCTAATATAAACTTTCTAGTTTAGCTTGTTTTATTTTGTGTGGGAACATGAACTTTGTTTAATATTTGTCTTTTCTATCCTTCTCCTTTAATCATGCTACAATGGAACTTATTGATTTGCTAATTCTAAGTTTGATCTTTTTGCATGTGTGCGTCTAAATGAATGGCTAATATTCTTGGATTGCGGTTTTTGAGAGTTGAATGCTTTATTTGCTTATACTAACCAACTTATTTCTTACAAGTTTGGTGGTGTGATGTGTTTAGTGAATAATATTCATCTTTTTGAAATCGTGGACTATGTTTTTGAAGATGCCAAAGGGGGAAAGATAAGGCAAATCAGAGTAAATTTTTTTTGTCATGAATTATGTTCTCATATTTCGACTTTACAAAATAAAATAACGAGTCTATAATTTAATTTAACTTGGTTACATACTTTGTTAAAATTATTTTTATGACTTATGAGTATTATTTTTAGTATATGCCTTTTGTTGCCATCTTCAAAAAGGGGGAAATTGTTGACCCTTGAGTTTTGAAGATGACCTAACCACAAAAGACATAGTATATTTTATTTATGTTGTTGCAAGGTAATTCATGCTCGAGCTAAGAGAATACTTGATTGAAGATTAAAGCGGAGAATTAATCAAGATCGAAGTAAAGATGTTCGAGAAATGAAGAATCAAGCATGGAATGAAGATTAGAATACATTAGGGTATTTATTAATCTTCTTGTTAAGGTTGAGTAAAAGCTTTATTAAGTTCGTGGTGAATTCTCAAAGGAACTTGGTTCTGTTCCCATGAAAGGAACAGACCTGGCACTATAGGAACAAGGCTTAGGAACAAGACTTAATAATTAGGGAACAAGACTTAAAACTAATTTAGGAACTTCTAAGTGACTAATATTGTGCGCCTAAGTAATTGTGTGCCCAATATAGTTGTTAGAGTTTTTAGGGATAATTTGACTAAGATCCATTATTTTAGGAAGTTAGTTTAAGTTTGTTAGGAAAAGATTTTAAAAAGATTTTCTGATTTTAAAATAACTGATTTTCAAATATTATCTTTTTAAAATATATATTTTTCTTTATATTTTATTTAAAAGATTTAGTTTTCGAAAAATTCGTTATTTCCGGTTTTCAAAATGTTTCGGATTTTTATATAAAAACTGTTTTCCGGTTTTAAAAAGATTTTGAAAAAGATATTTTTCCTAAAAACTAGCTAAAGTATTTTATTTATTTATTTCCTAAATTTAGATTACACGCCTAAGGTTTACTGCTACACGTTTATGTAGTTAGTGGATTTAGTGGCTTAAGTTAATTATCCTCCAAGTATTTAATTAAATTAAATAAGTTTAATTATTCTCCAAGTTTTGCAAAAACGTAATTGTTACTGCTTCTATGAAGTGAAGTAGTGGTTAGTGGATGCTTTACATGACATGGAATAATTAATTTAATTAATAATTAAACATCATGGAGAACATGTGATAATGGTTAAGTTAGTGGAAATCATGTCTTTTCTTAATGTCTATAAATAGGCGCCTAATTCATTTGAGTAAAATTGTGTCTGACTTAGTTAATTTGTCCTAAGTTATCTAAAGTGTCAGTGCCTTTTCCTTAAGAGAATTCATACTTACATTAATCGAGTTTTATTACTCTTCCATTGTTTTACAAAGTGTATTTTTGAGAAAAAGGGTTTGAGTGAACTCTTGTAAGTGTGAGAAAGCTTTGAGTGAAGCAAGAGAAAGAGAAAGAGAAAGAGAAAGGAACTTCGAGTGAAGTTTGAGAGAAAAGTCAGTTGTTGGGAACTGTCGTTGGGAACTTGAGTTGAGTGACTTAAGTTGAGAATCGAGAGAAAAGTAATAGGTTGTAATCAGAGTTGTTTTGGCCTATTATAGTGGAAAGTTGTTTAAAATCCCTTGTGGTCGAGGTTGTTTCTTCCTACTAGGCCTAGGAAGTTTTTCCTCGTAAAATCTCTCGTGTTCCCATTGTTTGTTCCCAAGTTTACTTTTAATTCCGCAAAAAGTAGTGTTTATTCTCTCACTATAATTCACCCCTCCTCTTATAGTGCTCATATTATACAACAGAGACGAAAATAAAGGCCAAGAATCTTGGCTCGTTTTATCATAAGGTGTTTAGGGGATGGTGCTTCACTAGTAACTCTAGTCAACATGATAGTGGGAGAATTATTTTGGCTTGGAATCTTGGAAGTTTTCAGGTAACTATATTAAAAACTACACCACGGTTGATACACTGTTATTTGCAGCCTCTTAGTGGTAGACAAGATTTTTATAGCACTTTCATTTATGCATTTAATGAAAGGGCTAAAAGAGTAGAGTTATGGGATGATGTAAAAAGCTTGAATAATGTTGATTCATGGATTTTTTGTGGTGATTTCAATTGTATAATGAACATTGAAGAGAGAATTGGATCTCATGTTAGGGAGATCGAAATGAGGGACATGAGAGAATGTATGGCATTTTGCACAATGGATGATGTAAAAAGTTCATGAAACTTCTTTACATCAAATAATAAGCAACAAAGGGAGGCTAGGGTATTTTCTAAACTAGATAGAATACTAGCTAATGTTGCTTGGAAAGATTTATAACTTACTGCAGAAGTCAGTTTCCAGAATGACGGGGAGTTTGATCACTCTCCTGCAATGCTTATTGTATACCCTGATACTAGGAATGGTTTGGAGGCAGTTAGCAGAGCTTGGAATATTGATGTTACTGGTACTAAAATGTTCAAGGTGTCCCAGAAATTAAAGAAGGTGAAGTTAGCTTTGAAGGAGCTAAATAAAGCAGTAAAATTCATACAGCTGATATTCAAGCTTATCACTAGATGATAAATGCACAGAAATTAATGCATGATAATCCTAGTGATTTACAGATTGCTTCAATAGAAAATGAAGCTTTTGAGGAATATCATGTTAAGCATAAAGCTTGTATGGAATTCCTTGCACAAAAAGCCAAATTGGCTTGGATCAAAGATGGAGATGAAAATTCTGCTTTGCTGCATTAGAGTATTAAAGCTAGGAGGCTTCAAGACCAGGTATATAGCATATATGATGAGGCTAGTAATTGGCATGATGATGAAGGGGATGTCTCAAAGGCATTTTTATCTTATTATGAGAAATTGTTGGGGAAGCACAATCTACCTAGGAAGGTTGTATTGTCTCAAGTAGTTCAAGAAGGGACTCTGGTAACAGATGAACATAGAGTCATCTTGTGTGCACCTTACACAAAGGATGAGATCAAGAAAGCTTTATTTTCAATTCATGGTGAGAAATCCCCAGGTACAGATGGGTTGGGTACATATTTTTACAGAGATGTTTGGACAGTAGTGGGAAATGAAGTAATTGAGGCAGTCCTTGATGCTTTACAAGAGGGAAAGATCTTGAAAGCCTTGAATACTATTGTCATCACTTTATTGCCTAAAACAAAATGCCCTAAGAATGTGACAAAATTTAGGCCAACATCTTGTTGTAATACACTTTATAAGTGTATTACTAAGGTATTGTGCAACAGATTGAGACAAGTGTTGCCAGATTTGATCATGGAAAATCAAGGAGGGTTTGTACATGGCAGGTTCATTGTTCATAATATCATGGTAATTCAAGATTTGGTGAAGCACTATGGTAGAAAGCAAGTCAAACCTAGTTGCTTGATGAAAATTGATTTACAGAAGGCTTATGATACTATTGACTGGGATTTCCTCAAAGAAATGTTGCAAGCTTTTGGGTTTCCTACTTCTTTCACTTCTCTTGTGATGGAATGTGTTACTACTCCTATGTTCACTTTGATGTTGAATGGTCAGATGGAAGGTTTTTTCAAGTCTCCTAAAGGATTGAGACAAGGAGACCCTATATCTCCTCTCCTATTTGTGATTTGCATGGACTATTTGTCAAGAATATTGACAAAACCTGGTGAATTACCTCAATTCCAGTTTCATCCAAGATGTAGAGAGATGAAACTAACACACATGTGTTTTGCAGATGATCTCATAATATTTTGTGAAGGTGATTATATTTCAGTATACTTAATGTTGAAGGCTTTTAAGCTCTTTTCTGAGTCATCTGGATTGCAAGCTAATATTAGCAAGTCAGCCTTTTATGCTTCTGGTATGTCTTCAACTGATATTCAGAGAATAACATAAGCTTCTGGTTTCACACAACAAAATCTTCCTTTCAGGTACTTGGGGTACCCATATGTGCTAAAAAGCTAACAAGTGCTCAATGTGAGATACTTACTAAGAAGATTACAACTAGGATCAAATTATGGAGTTCAAGACATTTGTCTTACACAGCCAGGGTACATCTTATAAACTCAAGTTTAATTGAGTTTACGCATCTATTGGGCTCAAGTTTTTATACTACCCAAGGCTGTCCTAAAGGATATTGGCAAGATTTATTGAGCATTTCTCTGGAGTGGACAACATTTTAGCACCAAATCAGGTGATGTAGCTTGGGATCAAGTCTGTACTCAGAAATCTGCAAGAGGTTTGGGATTTAGAAATGTGTACCTATGAAATGTTGCAAGTCTGGGGAAATATGTTTGGGATGTAACAACAAAAAAAGATAGTGTGTGGATTAAACGTGTTAATTCTGTCTATATGAGAGGAACTAATTGGTGGACTTATTCTTCTAAACCAAATGCCAGTTGGTATTGAAGGAGAATATGTGGGATTAAGGAGCACCTAAAACAGGTTTACTCACAAAGAGAACTTAGTTCTATGAACACATATTCAATTCAGGCTGTATATAGCAAACTTATGGGTGAGCAACCAACTGTAGCTTGGGATGGAGTGGTGTGGAACCCACTGAATGCTCCTAAACATCGCTTTATATTATGGTTAGCTATTCAAACTAAACTTCAAATAAGAACTAAATTAGTTCAGTTTGGAATTAGTCACACTGACGGATGCCTCATTTGTGACAGCAGCACTGAAGATCATCCTCACTTATTTTTTCAGTGTCATTTTAGTAAAGAATGCTTGAAATTAATTAAAGCCTGGCTGAACATTAGATTTATTACAGAGGACTTGCAGCAGTTAGTTAGAAGGATTAAAGGTGGCAGGCATTGCAAGTTTCAAAAGCAAGTAATGCTTGCTAGTGCAGCTGCCTTAGTCTATTCAGCTTGGCAGGGGACAAATGAGGTGTATTAGCAACAAAAGGTACCAAGAATCAGCAAAGTTGTTCAACAGATCAAAGGCCTCATTAAAGCTAGAATTCATTTTGTAATGCCAAAGAAGATAACTAGGAAAGATGTGGAATGGTTTGAACATTTGTAATATGTTGAATTGTATTTAGTGGCCTAGATTGGCTTGTATTTTCCTTCCTAAAGATGAGGGGGTCCAACCTAGTTGGTTTGTCTCCCTTTAGGTTGGGCTTGGTTGTAATTTGGGTTTTAATATTAATATACTCTCTTGCTTAGCAAAAAAAAAGACATGATCATTTATTGTTACCCATATACTCCATAAAGTTGCTGCAATTAAAATTAGACGAGTACCCCCCTAGCTCGTCTTCTCTTCGAAAATAGAGAATCCAGTTGGAGACCAATTCTTGAAAGCACTAGTAGAATAATAGTTTATTGTTGCGGTGATATTGCTGCGGTTTTATCCATACGCAGCAATATATCACGTAAAAAGAAAGAAAAATATAAGATAACCATATTGCTGCGGTTTCGGCCGAAAACCGCAGCAATATTGTTTTAACGATTTTTTTTTTTGAAAAAAAGTTGATTATTTAACAAGATATATTGCTGCGGTTTTGTCAAAAACCGCAGCAATATATTAAAATAATATTTGAAAATAATATTTTAATATATTGCTGCGGTTCTTGTCAGGAACCGCAGCAATATCATTAAAAAATATTTTTTTAAAAAAAGTATAAACTATGCGTGTATCAGTTAGGGTTTTTTCAATCTCATTCTTTCATCCTCTCAACTTCTCACACGCCGTTTTACTTCCTCTCAACCTCACCCTGCTTTCAACCTCACACTGCTCTCAACCTCTCATCTCACCGGTCTTTCGTCGGCCTTTCTCAACGACTAACACCGGCGCTTCCTTCTCTATCTATTCTGATCGTTAGTTCGTCCTTCGTCGACTCTTCATTCGTTCCATTGAAACTTAAAAAACGATGCCCAAAATATTTAGGGTTTTCTTTTCTCACGCCCTCCGTTCGTTCATTCTTTCGTCGGCCGTTCATCGTTCGTTTGTTCTTTCGTCGGTCGTTCATCCTTCATTAGTTGTTTCGTTGGCCGTTCATCCTTCATTCGTCAGAATCTGGTTCGTTCTTCGTCGAAACCTGCTTCGTTCTTCGTCGATTTCCTGTTCATCCTTGCAACACTCGTGGCTCGTGGCTCGTGGCTCTTCGTCAACACTCGCTGGTGTTCTTGGCGCCGGTCATCGCAGTAGGTCTCGAGTTTCTTCGAGTTCTTGGGCGATCTTTCAGTTTCTTAATTTCAGTTTTAATTTAGGATTTTTTTTTATTTTTAGTTTCTTGTTTTTTTCATATGTTTTTTGTTTTCATTGTTTTTTCTGTAATTAGTTATTTAGTTGTAATTCTTGTTTTTTTATTTTACTTTCTAATTTTTTTGTATTATTTATGTAACTAGCTTTTTTATTTTTATATATTAGAGATTCATATGTCATTTTATTTTAAGTTCATTTGCGAATTGGCGGATAGTGAATGGGTTTGTTGCTTGATTTTAATCTTTCAAATGTGACTGCAAAATGCAAAAAAAAATAAAAAAATAAAAAAATTGGTTACCAGGACCTATTGCTGCGGTTTTGGACCAAAACCGCAATAATATGTCCGCAACAATACTATTTGTTAAATAGTTAATACATAATAATATTGTTGTGGTTTGGCCTAAAAACCGCAACAATATTTGTAGATATTGCTGCGGTTTAAACCGCAGCAATATTATTATTACCTATTGCTGCCCCCTTAATTGCTACGCACCCAAAACCGCAGCAATACGCCACTTTTTGACCGCAGCAATAAGCATTTATTCTACTAGTGAAGTAAAGTGATCATTAGGTCTAGAGTTTATGCTTAATACACTCGTAATCCACGGTCCTGAAGCTAGATCACAAGAACACAAAAGATGTTGCAGGTCCTCCCTCTACATGGCGCAAACAGGGCATCTATATGTAGTATGTAAATTTCGACGTTGCAGATTTTTTTATGATGGCTATGATGTTATGCCATAGCTTCCAAATAAAGATTTTCCACTTTGGCATGAATATGAGACTCCATAGTGTCCGATACATTTTCGGATCTATTGGGTTGTCATGCTATAGATTTATTTTTGTTGTTGCTGTAGAATGAAGTTGTATCATCACTTAGTTAGGTAGTATCTTGAAGATGAGGAAAGCTAGTATTTGTAATCCTTAATAGCAGGATCATAGGTTAATTATATCCCTTTAATTTGTAGTGTCGATCTTGGGGTAGATAGCCTATTTATTTTGTGGGTGTTCCATTGTAGGTCCAGAAGGATAAGATGTACCATTTTCCTGCTTTGTATTTCGTGCATTGTGATGGTTTCCCTATAAATTGGAATTGTCCCATCAAACCACTTCATGTTTGCTATTGTTACCTGGTGACCATTGTCTATCTTCCATGTAGAGTTTTGGTTCAGGGTTTTTCCCGCTTTAGGAAATTAAACTAGTTACCTCTTAATACCAATGAGGAGCACTGAGGAGAGAATAGATAGTTGAAACTTTATTTGCCTTTGTTAGGCTCTTTTTCCTACAATTAACAAAACCAAAGTTGCACATTAATCATTTAATTCAATTACGAAAAAAAAACTAACTTAATAACAGGATTAATTCCTACTTAACTACGCAAAACTTAGTATAAGAAGAAAGAGTAGGGTAGTGGTGGTGGTGGTCGTAGATGCTTCCTGTGGGTGGTGCGCAAGGTGGTGGCACTCCGTGGTGCTAGTCATTGTTGCGTGGTGGTAGTCATTTCTCCACAGAGTAAACCTACTTGAACGAATGAAGGAGAAGAGAAGAGAAGTGTGCAATATGGTGGTGCTGAGGGCGGTGGTGCGGTGGCGAGTGAGTTCGGGGTGGTAGAGGGGAGCACTAGTTGGTGCGCAAGAGGGAGGGAATTTAGCGAGGCAATGTATTGTGTATGCGAGCAAAAACCAAAAAAAAAAGTGAAGGGTTATAGTTAGCCCTAAAATCGCAGCTCTTCATATAAAAAGGACTTCGGTTTTAGGGCTAACCGCTTGCCTTCACGTCCATTTCCTTTCCCTCCTTTTTCCCGACAGATTAAGGGTTGCGATTTCCAATAAATCGCAGCCCTTGCACCGCAACCCTTGCCTTTTTTCCGCTAGTGCATGGTGTACAAGATTCAATGGTTCATATGTTTGTCTAAGAAGAACATGTAAACTTCTAAAAGAAAAGGCTAAGATTTTGTCTTAATTGACAAGGTTTGGTAATATTTTTCAGGTCAATTACGAGAAGTAGAAAAGAAGATTAAAGTTATTCAAGAAAAGCTGCTCATTTCTAATGATTGTCCTGATCTTATTGCTACTCAAAATATTCTCCTTACTAAACATCAAAACTTTTGGAATTCCAAGATACTTATTGAAAAGTTAAGGCTAAATCAAAGCATATTAAGCTAGGTGATGCTAACACAAAATAATATCATGCTTGTCCTACTACTCGGAAAAAATCGTAATATAATTACTTCCATTAATGATTCTTCAATTCATCAAATCCTGCAGC
Organism: Beta vulgaris subsp. vulgaris; assembly: GCF_026745355.1. Lineage (NCBI taxonomy): Eukaryota > Viridiplantae > Streptophyta > Magnoliopsida > Caryophyllales > Amaranthaceae > Beta > Beta vulgaris. The sequence goes on along the minus strand of NC_079207.1, from coordinate 19,549,545 downwards.
CTAAATTAATTGAAGGATGCATATCAAATGCCTTCATCAGTAGCTTAAAATCTAATCCTAATTGTGATGAGTTTGATTTTCAAAATTATTTTGATTTACTTGAGCTGATTATAACTGATGAGGATAATGGGTATTTATGTGGTGACGTATCAATAGAAGAAGTAAAGAGGTTGTTTTTATTTAGCTCCTGATAAATTCATGGGACCTGATGGGTTTCCTCCTTTCTTCTTTCAAAAGTATTGGACTCTTATAGGAAATTGAGTTTTTCGAGCAGTTGAAGCTTTTTCGTTTTTCTTTTTTTAAAGAAGTTGAAGCTTTTTTCTACCCATGAAAGATATTAAAGGAAAATAATCATATTTTCATTACGTTGATTCCTAAAGTAGACTCTTCATCAAATCTTAACCATTTTAAACCTATTAGTCTATGTTCTACAATTTATAAAGTAATTTCAAAAACAATGGCTAATAGATACGTATTGTTATAGGAAAAATTGTTCATCAACATCAGGGAGCTTTGTTCATGAAAGACTAATTTAAGATAATATTTTACTAGATTATGAAGTTTTAAATTCTGTTAAAAATAAAAAGGGGCCTCAAGGTTGGCTTTCTATTAAATTAGATATGGAAAATTTTTATGATAGATTATAATGTAAATCTATATTTGCTACATTTGAAAATTTAGGATTCTGTGATAAATAGATTAATTGGTTAAAACAATGCATAACGGTAGTGTCTTTTCAGTTTTAGTAAATGGTATTCTCGAGAGATGTTTTATCTTCTTAGTAGGAGTATTCGTTAAGGTGATCCCCTTTCTCACTATTTTTTTATCTTGTGTGCAGAAATTCTATCTCGACAGCTTCAATCAACAAGTACTAATGGTGCTAAATCTTTAGGGGTAATTTTGGGTCATTCTCGGGTTAAAATCCCTTTTTAAAACATTCTCAAATGATATATATGATTTTTGCTAACGCAACGTCGAAGAATTGTTATACTATAAAAATATATCTAAAAATAGATTGTTCGATGTCTGGGCAATTAGTGAATTACAATAAGTTAGATTTCAATCCTCTCAAAATATGGAACCTTCTTTATTATTAGAATTTGCTTCTACTTTACAAATGGTAGAATCTTTATCATTAGGAAAATATTTGGGTTATCCAATTATAAGTGGCAAAGTTACTAATGATACTTTTACAGATATTCAGGAAAAAAACTTTGTCTCAACTTAGTAAATATAAGGCTAATTCTTTATCTCAAGCAGGTCGCATTGTCTTAATTCAAGCTAATTTGGCTACTAAATCTAACTATCAAATGCAGAGCTTTTCTCTTCCTACTTCTATTCATCCATCACTGGATAGGTGTTATAGAAGCTTCTTTCGGAACAAAAATGTAGATTCGAAATCCCTTAATCTTATTGGATGAGATAAAGTTTTTCTATCTAAGAAATTTGGAGGTCTTGGGATTCGTAAAGCTAAAACTGATAATATGGCTTTACAACCTAAATTATTATGGAAAATTGTTAACTCTCCGGAGAATTTATGAATTAAACTTGTTAAAAAAGAATATTTGAAAAATGATGATTGATTCTCTTATGTTACAAAGAAAAAATGTGTCTTGAGCAGTGGAGAATTTTATGGTTCGTCATACTAAATTTAGAAAAGGTCTTCGTTGGAATATAGGTAATAGGGGAAATATTTCTTTCTGGAATGATAATTGGGTATTTCAATATCCACTTCCAAAGTTATATCATCCTCCTCTAGGTACTAATCAACTCAAAGTTAGCCATTTTATCATCTGATAGGAAGGGAAGAATATTTATTATCTTATTTTGTTTCCCATGAAATTGCTAAGTATATTGTTCTTATTTTTATTCTTATTATTGATATTCGAGATAAACTTATTTGGGGTTTATCTTCGAATGGGAATACTCTATTAAATTTGGAATGACTCTGCTGCAAGGTGTGAATGTTACTAACAATTCTGAGAAATCTTTTGGGTGGATATGGAGTTTAAAGATGCCTTCTAAAATGAAATTTTTTTTTGTGGCAAATTAATCATGATGGTGTTCTTACTAAAGAGCTACTCCCTCTGTTTTTTTTATCTTTCTCACTTGGATTCTTGACGCTATTCATGCTTAGAAAGAATCTTCTCAAATATTCTCAATTTATAAGGAAAAATATAGTCATGTGGGGTATTGTTTGATTCGTCGCAATTAGTACTTTATTAATATTCAATTGTTATAATTTTTACTAATATATAATGAAAGATATTTAAGTTCAAAAACGTGCATTGGAAAATGCGCACAGGGTAGTGAGAATGATAAAAAAAACTGAGGGAGTATTAGAGATGAGTCATGTTTTTCTTTCTCTTGAGTGTGTTTTTGTAATCATCACTCAGAAGATGTTGCTCACCTATTATTTTCCTGCCCTTTTATTTCAAATGTGTTAGAGAATTTTGGTGGAAGCTAAGGTTTGTACTCATTTGCCTAGTTGGAGAATTGATATGGTGTTTTTAAAGATTTTGTTATTAATCTTAGGAATTATTGTTCTTTGTATCAAATTGAAAATTTTGTCATTATTTGGTGATTTGTTTGGTTTGCTAGAAATAATATTAATTTTAGACATAAATTCAATTCTCCAAGTAAGATTGGAAAAACGATAAAAAAAAAATGTATATTAAAAATATGAAAAGAATTGATTCCAATTTTTTCAGTGATAATATGTCTACTTGTTTTGCTCAGAAGAAAGGTCTTCTAAGAATTTCAGCTGCTTATACTCCCCTCCTGAGGGTTTTGTTAAATTGAATTTTGATGGTTTTAAGTTAAGCAATGGTCATACTTCTTATGAGTTTGTTATTTGGAATAGTAATGGTGATGTCCTTCTTTGTGGAGCTAATTCTATTGATTCCTCTCACTCAATTATTGTTGCTGAAGCCTGGGGGTAAGTGAAGGAATCAGACGAGCTCTATCTCTTGGTATAGATAAAATTTGTATTGAAGGAGATAATATTTCGGTTATTCAGTCATTAAAAAACTTTTAAAAATTCTTTGGACTATTAATGCTTTTATGGTTGATGCACACGTAAAGATTTGAAGAAGTTTGAGGTGGTCAAAATTGATTATGTTGTTACAGAAGCGAATTGTGTTGCAGAGTAGATGGCTCATCAAGGGAATTTGATGGCTAACATGTACTATTGGTTTGAATCTCCTGATATTTCTTTTTTTATAATCATCCGAAATGATATATGCTTTATGATGATCTCTTTCTTAGAACCCTCCCTAGTTTTTTCTTCCTTTTATAAAAAAATCAAAACTTTCTCCAACTTCTCTCTTTCTTTTACTATTGTTTAAAAGTCCAATCTCCAAAGCACACAACATACCCCAAAAAAATAATCATAATTTGAATCAAATTCAAACTTACCACATATGAAATCAACATCAGTCTCTCTCTTCCTTCATATCTCTATTGTATAAGGTAGTGTTTGGAAATGAGTATTTCATTTGAAATGATTCATTTCAAATTTGTATTCTCAAATCATGGAATCTAAAATCAAATTCATTGTTTGGTAAACTTAAGAATTTCATATTTATGATTTAAATCCATCTTCATTGTTTAGCTTACCATAGAATTTACAGAGAGGAAATCGAATAGTTAGAAGCTAGAGATTCGTTAATTGTGGAAAAGAAAACTAAGAGATTCGTTAATGGAGGAGAGAAAGCTAGGGTTTATAATTGAGGAGAGAGAAAGTTAGGAATATGTTGAATACTTAAAGGGGAAAGTAGAAAATAGTTAGGGTTTAGTTATTGCAAATGACATCCTTGTACATGGAATTTGAGAATTCTTAAAATTGGGTTATTATTATACGAGTTTTTCTTGTAAGAGACGTCCTATTTTTAAATTAAAATTAGACAATAGTAAGTCCAATATCTCTATTACATTATAAGGGAAGGGGGGAGCAATGGTGTCCTCTTTTGAAACGCCTATTTTACCCCCCCCCCCCCCTTCCCTTTCTAAAATTACAAAAGGAATGTCAAAATCAAAATCGGCACTCAAAGAAAACTACCGAAAATTAATTTATAACACTCACTCGCAAATCACTTAAAAGAAGAAACTTTACAAACCAGTCATATACTTGAGAAAATCACGTTTTAAAAATCACGCAAATCAGTCAAATAATCAGGAAACTTTATTAAAACTTAAAATTAACATACAAACTAAGGGCCTTTTCTCTTCAGCATAAAACAACTGAACTGAACTGATCTGAACTGAACTAAATTGAACTGAACTGAAATAAAATGAATAGTGATATGTGAGTGTAAAAGTATTGTCAAGAGCTGAACTGAACTGAACCGAACTGATCTGAACTGAACTGAACTGATCTGAACTGAATTGAACTGAATTGAACTGAACTGAATTGAAAATAAGCTGGGGAGAACAGGCCCTAAAACTAATAACCTAGAACGTCAATACATACACAAACATTTACAAAAATTTACTTACAAATCACTATTCTCAAGAACCATTCTCAATTAATGGTGGGTCATGATAAAAAATAGAGGTATATTTATAGTGAAATCCGAATTTAGAAGTTAGACAGAGAAAAAAATTATTTACTTTTTTTATAGTGTTTCCTATATATAATGAAACTTTTACATATATTTGGACCTATCTTTTTCTATTATATAATAACGATTAATTATCAAGGTAAAAAGGTTTATGTAAAATATCATTCAAGAAGTAAAGTACAACATATCTCTATTATATAAGAAGGGGGGAGCTATGGTGTCCCCGAATGAAGAGATTATCCCCCCTGCCCATTCTAAATTACAAATTCACTTACAAATCAAAGGGGACTTCAAACAATAATACCAAAAATATAATTATAACAATCACTCACAAGTCAACTAAAATCATAAAATTGCATAATTTACGTTATGCAAATCACTAAAATGAGGAATTTTACAAAAACTTAAAAATTCATTTACAAACTACAAACTATGAAAAATTGACTTGAAATCAAAGTGTCCACTTTCTTTACAATTTATGAAGTACTGTACTTAATTCAAAAATCAACTAAAAAATTATAATATTAGAAATCATAAATAAATTCAATAAAATTTCTATTTTGTTCATAGAATTTAACTTTGAAAAGCTAAGTAAAAAAAAAAAAAGAATGCTGAGAGATTTAAGTGACAGAAACTAAACCAATCAAATTTTGCAACTAAAAACAATTATACTTTGTATGTCTAATGTTCAAATTTTGACTCTTATGCCAAAGAAAATTGAGTTTCTGTTTCGAAAAAAATTCAAGTACGAATCGCATGCAAAAAATTCTAGTTAAAAAGAAAATTACCCCAATAGTGACTAAGTTAATTTCTTTCGGTGACTAGTTTAATTCATTTAATGAGTAGGTCTACTTTTATATTTAAATTAGACCGTCTCTTTGTTGAATAATTTAGAGTATTTGGTTGATTGATTTCATAAAACGTATAACTTGAATTACATGGTTATGGTGTCGTTGTTCAAGTTACGTTAAGTATGCACGTAAATTGTTTATGGTGTAGTAAACAATAAGCTGAAACCGCAAGGTGAGCAGTGGAATGCAAACAATATATGTAATACATACTATGCTTGGTAAATATAGCCAATCATGCCGCAGTAAGATCGCACAAGCAGTAGCAGTAAGTTCGCACAAGCAGCAAGCAACTCACTCGCTCGCGACTGGCTCAGGAACACGAGTCTGTACAGAAGGGGGCAGATGCTTGGTCTCGACTCGCGACCACTGTCGCGACTCGCGACAGGCTCGCTCGCGACGCGCGAGCTCTGTCGCGGCTCGCGACAGGCTACTGTTTTTGCGTGGCTTTGTGCTTGTTCAGCGGTTTTTGACGGTTATGTTTTGTGCGTGCATAAAGTGGTATTCCACAGATGAAAGGAAAGAGATTTCTCAGAATATTTTTCTCTCTAAAAGCACTCTTTCTCAAAGTTCTTTGATTACATTGATCATCAAACAAAATTTCACAAACTTATTCTCATTTTAACAAGATTCATACGAGCGTGACTCTTGTTGTTCTTCTTTGTATCTCGAAATTGAATTACGTGCAACCCGTGCTTCGTATAGGGTCGGAATATCACTTTTGGGAAAGTGTCTACACACGCCTAGAAGATTCGTTATTCATAGTATTCATCTTCTTCACCCTTAATCTAGTTCTAACAATCCAAAAGTGATATTTCTTGAAGATGGCTACGGTACGTGAAATGACTTCGAATTTTCAGAAACTTGAAAAGTTTGAGGGTGTGGGATTCCGTAGATGGCAAAAGAAGATGCATTTTCTTCTCACTTCTCTTTCGGTGGCATATGTTTTGAGTACTCCAAAACCCGAGTTTGTGGAAGATAAACTTTGGAGGCCTCAAGGAGAAGGAACAAGTGGGAGAATGACGATTATATATGTCGTGGTCACATTTTAAACGGTATGTCTGATACTTTATTTGATGTTTATCAATTTTAGAATCCGCTAAAATGCTTTGGGATGACCTTGAGTCAAAATACATGGCCGAAGATGCATCTAGTAAGAAGTTCTTAGTTAGTAATTTCAATAACTTTAAGATGAATGAAACAAGGCCTGTGATGGAACAATTCCATGAAATTCAAAGGATTTTAGGAAGTTTTAAACAACACAATATTAGTATGGATGAAACTTTTATTGTATCTTCAATAATAGACAAATTACCACCAAGTTGGAAGGATGTTAGAAATACTCTTAAACATAGGAAAGATGATATAAATGTGGAACAATTGGGTGCTCATCTTCGGATTGAAGAGGGCATTCGGGTTCAAGATGGACAAAAGGAGGTAAATCCTAATTCTTCTACCATTAACATGGTGGAGGATGGAAAGTTCAAAGACTCAAACCCTAAGAAGAGGGCTAATAATTTCACCAAAGGCAACAATTTAAGAAGCCTAAGAATGGTGGAGGTGTTCAACAACGTGGTTGTTGGGAGTGTGGCAAGCCCGGACACTTCAAAAAGGATTGCTTCCTATGGAAGAGGAAAATGAACAAAAAGAATGAGCAAGGTGGAGGGAAAGGCGAGTCTAGCCAATCCCAAGCCAAACAAGGTACTTGTACACAACTTTCATGTAATTCAAGTTTGAATTATATGTGTATGATTTCTGAAATCTTTTGTGTACAGGATGATTGTTCATGGTATATCGATTCAGGAGCTTCAAACATGTGTGCAAGGAGCGGTCTTCATTCAAAACCTTCAAGGAGGTGGACAATGGAGAAGTTCTATATATGGGGAATGACTCTACAGCTCAAGTTCTCGGTGTAGGACAAGTAGAGTTGGTCTTTAGTTCCGGCAAATCTCTAGTGTTAAGAGATGTTGTATTTGCTCCGGAACTTAGGCGTAATCTAGTGTCAGGAGCTATCTTGAATCGAATAGGTTTTAAAATGGTTTTTGAGTCGGACAATTTTATTATCTAAGGGTGGTTTGTTTGTTGGACTTGGTTATTTGTGTAATGGTATGTTTAAACTTAGCATTTCAAATGCTTTAGTAACAATGTGTGTGTTATTAATGATAATTCTTCTCTTTGGCATTTAAGACTTGGTCATGTTAATTATAGAAAATTATATTCTATGGCTAAGGATGATTTAATTCCTGCTTTTGATCCAAGTATTGAGAAGTGTAAACATGCATGCTTACCAAAATAACTAGGTGTTCTTTCCCTAATAATGTGGAAAGAGATACTAAATTGCTTGATTTGGTACATAGTGATCTTTGTGATTTTCATAGTACACCTTCTTTAGGAAACAAAAAATATATAGTAACATTTATTGATGATCATTCACGATTTTGTTATGTATATCTATTGTCTACTAAAGATGAAGCCCTAGAAAAATTTGAGATCTATAAAAATGAAGTAGAATTGCAACTAAGTGACAAGGTTAAACGGTTTAGAACCGATAGAGGTGGTGAATTTCATAATCCTAGTTATTTCCAAGCTTTAGGAATTAATACATGAAACAACCGCGGCTTATACACCACAACAAAATGGTGTAGCGGAAAGAAAAAATAGAACTTTACAAGAAATGGTAAATTCTATGTTATCATACTCGGGTTTGAGTGATGGTTTTTGGGGTGAAGCGGTTTTAACCGCTTGTTACATCTAAATCGTGTTCCTATGAAAAAGAACAAAGTAACCCCTTATGAATTATGGTACAAAAGAAAACCAAATCTAAGTTACATTAGAGTTTGGGGATGTAGGGCAATAGTGAAAGTGCCGGAACCTAAACGTAAAAAGTTAGGTGAAAGAGGAGTTGAATGCATCTTTATAGGATATGCTTCTCATAGCAAATCCTATAGGTTCTATGTTATAGAACAAAACGACTTTTGGTCGGTTCACACTATTGTGGAGTCAAGGGATGCAATTTTTGATGAAAATAGATATTCATCGGTTCCTAGACCAAAGGATATAACTCCAAGTACCGAAATTCAAGATTGATCAAAATGATGATCATGAGTTAGATGAACAAATTCTAGATGAAAATGTTGCATCTACATCAACTCAACCAAGGAGAAGTAAACGGGTTAGGAAAGAGAAATCTTTTGGCCCGGATTTTCATGTATATTTGGTTGAAGGATCAAGAGATAGTGTTTTGACTAAATTTCCATATGTCTATAATGTGGAAGGGGATCCTTTAACATATGATGAGGCCATGCAATCTCAAGATGCTTCATTTTGGAAAGAAGCTATTGATGATGAAATGGACTCAATCATGGGGAATAACACATGGGTTTTAGCGGACCTACCTCCTAAATGTAAACCAATAGGGTGCAAATGGATTTTCAAGAAGAAAATGAAAATCGATGGAACTATTGACAAGTTCAAAGCCCGGTTAGTGGCACAAGGCTTTTCTCAAAAGCCGGGTATCGATTATTTCGATACATATGCACCTGTAGCTCGAATCTCCACTATAAGATTATTGATTGCCTTGCAGCAATTCATAATCTTGTGATCCATCAAATGGATGTCAAGACTGCGTTCTTGTATGGAGAATTAGATGAGGAGGTTTACATGAGACAACCGGTTGGATTTGTTGTCAAAGGTCAAGAACAAAAGGTTTGCAAACTAATTAGATCTTTGTATGGGCTAAAACAAGCACCTAAGCAATGGCATCAAAAATTTGATGAGGTAGTGTTGTCTAACGGATTCAAATTGAACAATTCAGAAAGTGTGTATATAGCAAATTTGATGACAATGGTCATGGTGTTATGATTTGCTTATATGTAGATGACATGCTAATTTTTGGAACTGATTTATCCCAAGTTGAGTGGACTAAATCTTTTCTATCGTCTAAGTTCTCAATGAAAGATTTGGGGGAGGCGGATGTCATTCTAGGAATTAGAATTAAAAGAAGCAAAGGTAAATTGAGTTTGTCTCAATCTCACTACATCGAAAAGGTTCTTAAGAAATTCGATGTTAGTGGTTGCTCTTTTGTTTCAACTCCAATGGACCCTAGTGAGAAATTACTACCTAATGTAGGTAGTGCTGTATCTCAACTTGAGTATTCAAGGGTGATTGGATGTTTGATGTATGCAATGACGAGTACTAGGCCGGATATCGCATTTGCGGTAGGCAAACTCAGTAGGTATACTAGTAATCCTAGTATACAACATTGGCAAGCTATTCGTCGTGTGTTAAGGTATTTAGGAAAAACCAAGGACTATGGTTTATCCTACAGTGGATATCCTTCGGTTTTAGAAGGGTATTCGGATGCAAGTTGGATCTCTAATAAAGAGGATCACTCTTCCACAAGTGGATGGGTATTTCTACTTGGGGAGGTGCTATATCTTGGGCTTCCAAGAAACAAACTTGCATAGCGGATTCCTCCATGACTTCGGAATTCATTGCTTTTCTTCCGCAAGCAAAGAGGCGGAGTGGTTGAAGAATCTCATGATTGAGATTCCTTTGTTGCCAAAACCGATATCGCCCTAGCGATTCATTGTGATAACGATGCTGCTTTGGCAAGAGCATATAGTCAAGTCTATAATGGTAAGTCAAGACATATTGGTGTGCGGCATAGCTACATCCAAGGACTTATCAAGGATAGTGTAATCACTGTTGACTATGTACGTACAACGTATAATCTAGCGGATTGTTTTACAAAGGCCTTGGCTAGAGATAATGTAAAGAGGATGGCAATCGGTTTAGGATTGGAGCCCCTCGAGAATCACGAATGAGGGAATCTTAACTTAACGCCCAATATGACGTTGGGTCTTAAGTTCAATAAGATTAATTTCTTCATTTAGATGATTGTAGAACTTTATTCATCCTAAGTTTATAGTTCTATCACTGTGTTGTATAAGGAGGTTGTATAACTTAATAGGTCTCTTGTTTATGCTTTTCACAGTAGCATGTATGTTAGAGATCTACCTATGTAAGTGTGAAGTTTAGCCGCTTCAAGGAGCTATTGGGGCATAGCTTTGATACACTTATGAATAGATATGGACACAAGGCTTTATGTGTCGGTTTATAATGAGTTTAAGTAAACTTTATCTTGTGTGTGTATTGTATCTTCGGGTTTCCATTATGTATTGAAATTGGTTCAATCGTTATCGACACCAATTGGATACGGATACTTGGAATGTGTACTTTACTATATGAAAGTTCAAGTTTTATACACTTTCATTTACGCATGAGATGTTTGTTTGATGATGTTTAGTGCTTATTATCTATTAGAATACTCTAAATGGGGGAGGATTGTTGAATAATTTAGAGTATTTGGTTGATTGATTTCATAAAACGTATAACTTGAATTACATGGTTATGGTGTCGTTGTTCAAGTTACGTTAAGTATGCACGTAAATTGTTTATGGTGTAGTAAACAATAAGCTGAAACCGCAAGGTGAGCAGTGGAATGCAAACAATATATGTAATACATACTATGCTTGGTAAATATAGCCAATCATGCCGCAGTAAGATCGCACAAGCAGTAGCAGTAAGTTCGCACAAGCAGCAAGCAACTCACTCGCTCGCGACTGGCTCAGGAACACGAGTCTGTACAGAAGGGGGCAGAAGCTTGGTCTCGACTCGCGACCACTGTCGCGACTCGCGACAGGCTCGCTCGCGACGCGCGAGCTCTGTCGCGGCTCGCGACAGGCTACTGTTTTTGCGTGGCTTTGTGCTTGTTCAGCGGTTTTTGACGGTTATGTTTATGTGCGTGCATAAAGTGGTATTTACCACAGATGAAAGGAAAGAGATTTCTCAGAATATTTTTCTCTCTAAAAGCACTCTTTCTCAAAGTTCTTTGATTACATTGATCATCAAACAAAATTTCACAAACTTATTCTCATTTTAACAAGATTCATACGAGCGTGACTCTTGTTGTTCTTCTTTGTATATCGAAATTGAATTCCGTGCAACCCGTGCTTCGTATAGGGTCGGAATATCACTTTTGGGAAAGTGTCTACACACGCCTAGAAGATTCGTTATTCATAGTATTCATCTTCTTCACCCTTAATCTAGTTCTAACACTCTTTTAATAGTTTTTGTTATTATAAAGGTTGGAATTTGGTTGGAATAATTGGGCTAATTCCAATTCCAAATTCCCGGATTTCCCAAATATGTCATTTGGCCCAATTTCACATTTAGAAATGAAATGCTCATTCCCAAACATAGCACAAGGAAATTTTGAGAACTTAGGTGTCCATCCTTTTTTACTAATATACCTATAAGTTTAAAAAAAATTCAAAACATCTATCGCTCTATTAGTTTAAAAATAAAAATTAAAAAAAAATCAATCTAATAAATTGCAAAAATAATTCAAGTAGCTTCGACACTCTTAGAGCCGTAGACCTTTTTATTGAATATAGTCAACATACGGATTACGGCAAATCTCTTCAATTCTGAAATTATGGAACTCATAAAAGTCGTAGATTTGATTAATATTCCTCCCTTCGCGAAATTCACAGGTGCCAAGGTGGCACTCGTCTTTTTTTTTTTTTTTGACGGTTGGCACTCGTTTTTTTTTTCTTTTGAGGGGGTGGCACTCGTCTTTATTTGCGGTATTACGAGTAACGATAATAATATATAGTACAAAGCAAAGAAGATATATTTTTTTTGTTAAGCAATGGAGGAAAGCTCCAATTAATAAAACAATATAAACAAAGAAGATGCTCCTTTATTCGCTGGCTGCTTCAACTTGCATGGAAAATCAATTACTCACAAACCTTTACACCCCAAAAACATTAGAATATTACTAACAACTTCATTACCTTTTTTGTCCTCCCTATGAAATTACGTTTACCTCAAACACCTATTTCATTCTCATAATAAATAAATATTTCTTGAATCTATACTAATTGTAATAGGTAGAAATTCACACCTCGATACACAAATATAACCATTTTAATATTTTTACTCAATTAAATAAAAATTATTTATTATGTTAGTATATAATAATTATATATTGAGAAAAATGCAATTGACTTCAGACGCATTTTATTTTGCTGTTTTTCATAATGTTAAATACTATTATTAAATGAGTTACTTTTTATTAACATTGGAAGCCCATTACATTATGACATGGTAATGTTTCATAATTTAATGAGTCTTTCACTTATTTAAATTACTTTCAATAACGGTAGAAGCTCAAATATTGTCAAAGCCTCAAAGGTAATGGATCAATAGTATTATACAAATTCGTGAATAAGATGGGTATAGAAATGTAAATGAGACGAGACAATTTACAATATACTTTAATTAAATTTCAACTTAAATAAGCTCAAATAAAACTCAAATTTGGCTCAAAAACTTTTTGTAAACTCGAACATCAAACCATCTATCACAAATAACTAAAACAATACATAATCTATACTCTCTCCGTTTCATTTTATTTTACTCACTTCACTTTCAGGAGAATCAAAAAGGAAATACAAAAGTATGAGAGAGAAAAAAATTTAAAAGTAAATGACATGGGTGGGTGGAAAAGGAGAAGAAAGTACAAAAATTATTAAAAGAGACGGTCTAATTTTAATATAAAAGTAGACTTAGTAACTAAATGAATTAAACTAGTCACCGAAAGAAATTAACCTAGTCACTATTGGACTAAATTTCTTTTTAATATTGGCCTTACCATTGCCTAATTTCAATTTAAAAGTAGACGGTCTCTTGCAAGACAAACCCAAGAAAGTAAAAGTAATATGTGACCAAAAATAAAAAATACAACCGTATGTAAATTAAAAAGAAACTAACTAAAAAGAAAAGTATGTAGATTAAAAAGCAACGAAAAGAGTATTATGTATACTTTTAACACGAGACAGATACAATACACGACACAGCTAATTGGTCAAAGCTCCATGCCCCTATCACTAGTTTCACCAGAAATAATAAAACCACAATCTAACCTCTCCAATCTCCTTCCTCTCCGCAACTCTCTCTCTCTCACCAACCAAAACTCTGACTGGAAATGATTTTACCTCCAACAACCCTCATCTTCTCTCTCCTCACCTTCCTCCTCTTCCTCCACCACCCTTCCTCCACCGCCGAACCCATATCCCACACCTTCGGTTTCCCTTTCGACCACACCTACTACGATACCCTCCAAGTACAACCTCCTTCCACCATCAGCAACGACGCACTCCAAATCACCCCCGACTCCGCCGGAAACTTCTCCCTTACCAACCGCTCTGGCCGTATTCTCTTCAGACAACCTTTCCGTCTCTGGGAATCCTTAGGCCACAACCGAACCCGCGTTGCCTCCTTCAACACCACCTTTCTCATCAATATTTACCGTCTTAACGACACCGATGGCACCCCTATTACTCCAGGTGATGGCTTAGCTTTCATTGTAGCACCTAACCTCACCGTTCCTCCAGCTAGCTCTGCACAGTTTCTCGGCTTAACCAACTCCTCCTCCGATGGAAACCCGCTAAATCAACTCTTAGCCATCGAGTTTGACACCTTCCAGAATGGACCTTATGACCCTGATGATAACCATCTTGGACTCAATATCAACTCCATCCGATCTAACCACACAGTTTCTCTCTCCGATTTCAACATCACTCTTGCTCCTCTTACCACCATTTTCCATAAAGTGTGGGTTTTTTACGACGGAGGAGAGAGAAAATCTCTTACTGTTTACATTTCCGATCTTCAAGACCGGTACGAGGTCCCGCCTTTGCCGGATGTTCCTGTCATGAATGTTTCCGGTATCGATCTAAGTGAGATTGTTAACCCGGATTCCTACTTCGGATTCTCTGCTTCAACTGGGGACGAAATTGCTGAGCTTCATTGTGTTTTAAGCTGGAATATTACCGTTGAAAACCTCGGAAACTCCGGCGCTGGAAAACTTCCTATTTATCTCGGTGTCGGGATTTCGCTGGTGGTAATACTAGTTATTTTTGCGGCGGTTGGAGGGTATTGTTGGAATAAGAAGAAAAAGGCGGCGGCATCCGACCCCAATATTCTCGGAGCTTTGAAAAGTTTGCCGGGTACACCGAGAGAGTTTGAATATAAGGATTTGAAAAAAGCGACGAATAATTTCGACGATAAGAATAAGTTGGGGCAAGGTGGGTATGGGGTTGTTTACAGAGGGTTGTTGCCGGTTGAAAATATGGAGGTTGCAGTGAAGAAGTTTTCAAGGGATGAAATTAAGAGTAAAGATGATTTTTTGGCTGAGCTTACTATTATCAATAGGTTGCGCCACCGAAATCTCGTCAAAATTCTAGGTAACATTTTATTTTACTTTCATTCGTTATAATGCCAAAATTTTATTGTACTATCATTAATATGTTGGAATTGCTTGTTTGCGGCTCATTTAATGGGGGACAGGGACACATCACACATCCCATTTTTGTTTGGATAGAAGCATACTTGTAGGCTTTATGTGCTTTCCTACTATTTTTGGGTATGTTAAGGAGAAAATTTCGTCTTCAATTTTTTTTTAATCTTCTTTTCGAGCGCTTGGGTTGGAGTATTTGTTGATACTACTATCTCTGTCGGCTCTGTAGGCTCTATTCTTTTTTTTATCCATATGAGCCACGAAGGGGGGAGTCGAACGTGTGACTTATAGTTCACATCACCTTAATCTTAACCACTAGGCCAAGACATCCTTGATGTCTGTAGCTCTATTCATATGTAGAAAGTTGTTAGGCCATAAATTAACATTTCCATAGAGGCTTGGAGAATAAGATTTTCATCACTCCGAATTCAACACTCTAAACACAATTCCTAATGTCAATATGGTAAAATATCAGTCTGAGTGTTTCTTCGGATTGTGAGTAGATATGTAATCTTTTCTGTTTCTTATTGCTCATTGAGTTCTACTGTTTTGTCAGGGTGGTGCCACAAAGTTGGGACACTTCTACTAGTTTATGAATACATGCCCAATGGCAGCTTAGACCAGCACATATTCTGCGGAGATGACAAGGTTCCCTTGAGCTGGGAACTCCGCTTCAAAGCCCTCAAGGGTGTAGCCTCCGCCCTTCGCTACCTCCACAATGAGTATGACGAGAAGGTGATCCATCGAGACCTCAAGGCAAGTAATATCATGCTTGACACCTCCTTCAATGCCCGCCTTGGAGATTTTGGCTTAGCTCGTGCATTAGACCATGAAAAAACCTCATATGCTGAGATGGAGGGTGTACATGGCACAATGGGATACATTGCTCCCGAGTGCTTCCACACAGGCAAGGCCACTAGGGAATCTGACATCTACGGCCTTGGGGCAGTGTTTCTCGAGGTTGCTTGTGGGCTTCGCCCTTGGACCAAGAGGGGAGGATACCACTGTCTAGTTGACTGGGTGTGGTCAATGCACCGAGATGGGAACCTATTAGGAGCAATTGATGAGAGATTGGGAAAAGAGTATGTAGCCGAGGAAGCAGAGAGGGTTTTGCTCCTAGGTCTGGCATGCTCCCACCCTATGGCAGGTGACAGGCCTAAGACACAGGCAATCTTGCAAATTTTGTCAGGATCAGTGCCTGTGCCCCATGTCCCACCTTTCAAGCCATCGTTCGTGTGGCCAGCAATGCGCTCCATGGAGGACATCAGCTCGGATATGTCTCCCGATACCACTCCCATTGCATCTTCACAATATGATAATTCTAATTGGACACCGAATTCTGTCAGCCCACATAGTGGTAGCGTATTCTCCATGGTATGACAGGATACTTGGCTCAGCAAACCGCAGCTACAACTAAGGCATTTTTGCTGTAATTTTTCCCACTTATTAGTAACTTTTCTGCCATTTTATATGAAAAGTTTTGCTTATTTTATAGTTCAAGGCTCAAATGCTTGAAATTTGTGTCCCAATTTTTTTTCCACTTAATTTTGTTTTGTACATGGGAAAGGGGATGGATTGTCAATGTAAATCAAAATTTGTTTTTTGCTTTAGGTTTGCTTGTATTTCGCTGGTGTAGTAACTGGTATTGTACAAGGAGTTTCTACCATGATAAACAAATGTATTCCAGGATAAGTCTCTTTTTCCGTACTTGAGCATCCAAGGGCCTAAACTCTGTGTTGACAAAGCTTATTGTAATTACAAAAAGAAAATTGACAAGTCTCTTTTCCGTACTTAAGCATACAAGGTCCCAAACTCTGTATTGACAATGTGTATTGTAATTACAAAAAGAAAATTAATTGAGATAGAAAACGCTATACTTAGAGAAGAACAACAAAACTCTGAAAATGCCACATTCATACTTCAAATTTATTGGTCAAGTATTTGAACGATCCCTATTAAGTTAAAAATAGTCGTTACTGATCATTATCAAACTGTAGGATCTACGCAAATCTTATTCCGCGGTTAGTTAGAATCACATGCATTTGACTGGTTATATATGTAGAGTTTTGGGTTGACGAAGAAAAACTAGAAGCTCAAGCAATCAATGTTAATTCACCATATTTTATTCCCAAAATCATTGTCAGCCTAACAACGACTACATCATACTTATCTTTTTTGCTTGTATTCTTCTACAAGCTAGCGCAGTCCTTAAATCATCGGCAAACTGGATCGAGTGGTAAGTGGGTGGGTTTAACTGGATCATTGGCAGGTGAATTTGTGTGCAGGTTAGTTTTGGGTCGAAAACATGTTGGATCTGGGTCGTTTTTCACAAGTCCAACTAGGTGCCGGTCCAACCTCGGTCGGTCCAGTTAAGTTTGGGTTTCCAATTCCACGGCAACTGGGCACGAAAAGACGCTCGGTCGGAATGGGTCGACTTTCCACCCTTTCTCTCTTGGCTCGTAACAAGTTGGATATAAATCTTATGCGGATTCACCCGTGAATCGCCCAATTTTTGAACCTCTAGAGAGTACCAAAGAGGACGAAGGAGGAAAATGTAAGCGTTATTTCAATCTCAATCTATTTTCAAACAATAAAAGTTTATTCACACCCTTATAGATAAGGGAGAAAATGTGTAAACTATTACAACGTAATCTTACATATGGAAGTAAGTTCTAGTTAAGTCAAATAAAGAAACTTGAATGAACTCGATACACAATGACTTATTGTGCAACAGGTCTCGTATATTGTATGCTATAGTCAGTTGCTATTTGATTTAGTCCATTTTTGTATAATATAATGATCTTTTGTATTGTCAATTTTTGCAACATATTGTTAGTTTTTTTTATGTAATCAGTTATAGCTTGATATAGTCATTTTCCTATCTTATAATCAATTTCGATTAACAATAAATTATTATGAACTTGGCCCACCCAAAACCTCCTATAAGTCACAACCCCCCCCCCCCCCCCCCAATTTTTATTAGAACCATATCTATTGGACGTAAATGATTAGAAAACAAAGAATGCATTGTCAGCAACCATGTCCATCACTTTCGAGTTGCGATAAGATTGTTTAAACACATAGTAGAATAGTAATAACAGTCTGCATCAGTGGATTTAAGTTACAAAATAGAATCTTCAATTTAATTATATCATCAGATAAGAGATATATTATTACAGTGAAATATCATCTTCAAGTGATATCACAACCTATAGGCCATAACAACTCCCACTTTTAAATTAACACACGAATAAAAGGCAGGTGATCTAGTCGGTATTATTTGAAAAAGTATTCTTTTTTTCCCGTAAGTGGTGAAGTACAGCAAGCAATAAAATAACCATAACGTCCATAATACCCTTAATGACTAAAATTACCAATATGCCTTGTTTTTTGAACAAGGATATTTTAGTCATTTGCATACTTGTATTGCGTATAACCTATTTTAGTCATTTTCAGACTTCTTTTGTTCGTGCATAACATTAAGGTATTTGGGCAGTTAATACTACCTCTTGCGTATTAGTTTAGCGAGCTCAGCATATTCTGTCGGATTTACTCGGCAAGACGTACCAACTCAAGGACTTCTCCGCAATGCAGCTTTTTTGAAGCGCGAAGCCTCCGTAACTCTTCATATGTGACGGGAGCATAAAGGCGAGGGTGCTCAACATCAACAAACTCAGAAGGTGCTTCAATTATTTTACTTGGTGGTGGTGACAGGAATGTTGCAATCGACATGCGTATTCCAGCACCCTTGCACTCTACCCGGTGTTGTACATTACGTAGAATTCCATTGCTCCATGGCTATCATAGTAACAATAATATAATCAGTACAAATGAATGCTATTTGGACCACGTAAAAAATTCAAGTGAAAAATACGCTAATTAAAATATAAAACTAGACACATAGAACGAGTCAATTGGGTAAGGTTTGAATCACAATTCTTCAAGTTAGGATTATTTTGGAGTCGAATTATTTTAGGTTCAGGTGAGACATGTTTATTCAAACCCACACTATTCTGATTGACCCAACGGGTTAAGGGATTACAAGTTTCCCTTTACATCTCCAATTTTAAGTACAACTTATACAAGTCTCAACAAAATCCACAACAATATACATGCCAAATAGGTAAGCATCAATAGTCATCCATAGTCATATCCAACCACACAAACAAATGAAGTGTAAGTCCAACAAAAACAATGTTAAAAATATATTAAGTGTTTTTTTTATCTTTGCATAATAGTTATCATATTGATATTTAATCTAAATGCAAAGGTTTCCGAGTCCTACCAAAGTATTGATAGAATTGGGTTTTAGGCCAGTCTATTTTTGATACGATCAAATTGATTTTCACTAGCAATTGATTTTCTATTTTAAAGTTGAAGTGAACAGGGGTTGAAGCGAAAAATAACTTACAACGGCAGCGTCTCCAAGATTGACAAGAAGAGTCCCTGGCGAGGGATCAACAGCAACAAATGCACCTGACTCATCCATAACTTCAAGACCACCAAGATTCTCATCATCCTGAAGTATTGTTAAAAATCCAGAGTCTGTATGGATTTGTACGCCTGAAGATCCTATAGTTTCCGGAGTGAAAGTGTACTTATTTATCCTAAACTGACAAGGCCAACCTTCAAAACTGTAACCTGTCAAACCCATGCTGGTGGCTATCTTACTTGCAATATCCGTTGCAGAATTGTATATTGCTTCAGCATAACTTTCTATTATCTCCCTGTTCAGTATTCACAATCAATAATGTTGGCTTAAAAATAAATAAACAAATAGATTTTGAAATCATTCGTGATGCAAACAGAAGCAAGCCTGTAAACCAAGGCTAATAAGTTAAACAAGTCACAACTAAAGATACTAATAATTTTAACCAAGGATGTCTTGGCTTAGTGATGTAGAGGCAGTGGCGGAGCCAGCAGGGGGACATGGGGACAGATGTCCCCCACTTTAAAAAAAAAAAAAAGAAAAAAAACAAAAAAAAAAAAAGGAAAAAGAACACGCTGGGCGTGGGCAGACGCGTGAGGTTGAGAGAGAGAAAATGATTTTGAAAAGAACACGCTGAAACTCAATGAAAGGAAGAGAGAGACTGAGGAAGAGAGAAACTGAAAAAAAACCCTAAATTCGCGGCGGAGGAACAACGACGATCGACCGTAATTTCGCATTCGCCGGAGTAACGACAACGAGCGGTGAGGATTGAAGAAGAGGAACGAAGTCAGTCAAGTCACGAACTGACTTCGTGAACGAAGGAGTCACGAGCAGTGAGGAAGAGCCGAAGAGGAACGAAGCCACGAAGCGACGCCGCCACCACCACCGCCCACGTCCTTCGCCGTCGCTGACCTCTCGAGACGCCCAGCACAGCAGCACTCATTGATTGTGTCAGTCCGTAAGTTTTCTAAACCCTAACTTTTAGTTTTAGTTTTAGTTTTTTTAAGGTAATATTTACATGATTTGGTTGTGAATTATGATACTTATGAAATGTGAATTTGTGATTGTGGATTTATGGTTGTTGATTGATTTGTTGTTGGTTTGGAATTGGTCATGAACTCATGATTTAGGAAATTATTAGTTGCAATTTCGAATTTCTATAAGGAAATTGTAAATATGAGTTGATTTATAATTGAAACATTGAATAGTTTTGTTTAATTACTTTAATATGTAATTGATTAATATTTATCAATTTAATAAGAAATGTCAAGTGATTCACATTCATCTAATTCTATCAAGTCCAAGGCTAAGGAAAAACAACCCGATCTTCGACAATTTTTCTTTAAAAGAATGAAATCTCAAGAAAATTCTTCACTCGCTCATAGTGAAACCTCAAAATGAATCTCCTTTATTTAGTTCTCCCCAAACACATGATGTTGATATGGATGTCCCCAAACACACAAATTGGAATTATAAATGTAAATTATTAAGTATTAAACAATTTGTGTTGTATTTTTTTTTCCCGAATGCTCGACAGTCGAATTTTGTCCCCCCCTCCCACTTTGAGAATCCTGGCTCCGCCACTGTGTAGAGGTGCTGTGAACGATAGGTCACAGGTTTGAATCCCCCTCCCCTTCTTTGTATTGTACTGCCTTCGTAGCTCATTTGGATCAAAAAAAAATACTAATAATTTAAATTCAAGAACAAAAAGTAAGTAAAACATGGATATCAACATCAAACTTAGACTTTAATAAGCAAAATTGCAACTGGCAAACTACACTACTAGGAAGATCGCCCAAACACCACCAGAGCCATTAACTCATCTTATCCAACAGTGTACTATTTTTTAAAAAACGTGTGTAAGCTGACCGTTCCTATAAGACCATATGTAGCTTAACTTGAATTGAATGTTGGACTTCACGAGTTTATTTCAGATTATTTTGAGTTGTAACTTCTACGGTCAGGTGGCAATGGATGGGATCGGATGTGGATTCATCCGCGAAGAATCCATCCACCACCCAATTCACGCGTCAGCCGATCTACCCTTCATCCACATCCGATCCACCCATTATTCATGGATGAATCGGGTGAATTGGGTGATGAATCGGGTGAATTGGGTGATGAATCGGGTGAATTAAAGTATGCAAATGTATTATCGTACTTTATAATTAAAATCAAGATTTTGGGATAAAGTGATTATTAATTATTACTTCCTCCGTTTCTTTTTACTTGCAACAGTTTGACTTTCACGTTTGTCAATGCATAATTTCAACCATCAATAAATTTAATTACCGATAGATAAAAATTATAAAAAGTACATATTCGAAAAATATACATTCAAACTTATCTAACAAGATCGCACATGAATATGTTTTTCCTTAACTATAAATCACCAAACATAAACTAAGTAGAGTTAGTGAATAGTACAAAAGTCAAACTGTTGCAACTAAAAAGAAACGGAGGAAGTATATTAAAACTTTGATACATCCTTTTAATATTTTTTCCTTTTTACTGACAAAAAATCGCAATTCAACCCAAACGTTGCAAATAGACATACATCAGACTATTAATATTTATAAATATATATGCATGTAAATTTTTTTTTTCATATTTCTTTAGTGGGGTAGATGGATGGGTCGAGTGATCAATTAGACCGAATCAGACCCAATCCATCATCTGTTTATTATCTGCATAAACTCATGTTTTTGTCCATATATCTAGATTAGATTGATGGTTATCCATTGAGTTTGAATGAAAATGCCCGTCCCGTCCTAGTCTCCTCATTACCATAAGGGGTGTTTGGGTAATATCACATCCGGAGAATGGATATTGCGTATCAAAATGTCGAAATCCTTATCAAGACCATGTACAATGGTATATATATGGTTCTCCAACTAGCTCTTTACTCTCATTTATCTATTATCTCTCTTCAAGCTACTCTCAAGAAAAGTATATCTAAAAACACCCAACAATAATTAAACTCTTTAAAGAGCTCTCCATTCAACTTTTCATTGTTTTGTGATCCCCATATCAATAAATGAACCTCATTTCATACTATGATCAAAGTTATATAAATAATGTCATTCATGTAAATTAAATATAATCAAAAAAATTACCTATTTTATAATTTATGTATTGTGAATTTTTTTAAAAAAAAATATGAATTTGAATGCTAATATTTAATTTTTTAAATTAAAAAAAAGTAGATTTTGTGTATGAAATATATCCAATATTATTTTTATAAATAACGAAAATTTATAGTTTTTGGGATAGTAATTATTACCATCTTTTTTTATTTTTATAGAAAAGATTAATAAATGTTACAAGAAGAAAATAAAATTTAAGTAATTATAATAATATGTGGGCTCCACACATTGGAAACTATATCTCCTTCAATCCAAATAGTATCTTCCCCAAGAGCTACTTTGCAAAGTGTTTTCATGGAGAAACACCCAAGACACATCCAAGAACCCCATTATTGAATAAGAAATGGCTTTCCATTTTCTATTTCCTGAAAGAGCTACCTAGAAAACTAGTTAGAGAGGCACATTGTACATATTCTTAGTTAGAAGGATTGAATATATTAATAAGTGTTCTTTTAGTCACTGAGTGCATATTTCCTACTGTCATGGCCCACACAAGCTGAAAAAAAAGTACAAACAAGAATCCTCAAGTAAAGTTCAAAAAACTTAAATTGCCGGTCCTGATTCTTAATTTCTAAATTTCCATTACACCAAAAAATAATTCTGAATTTCCATTTTTTTTTCTATTTCCATTTCCATTCAACATATGCCGACTATAGTACCTTGGATGGTCAGCTACGTCAAAAAATATTAAAACGTGAAACATGACTTCCTTTTTTTAATTTTTTTGGATGGTTCTCACGTTTCTCGAGTTAAGTATACAAGAGGGTACTGAACTTTGGAAAAGTTTCAGTTAGGGTACTGAACTTTCAAAAGTTCCAGTTAGAGTACTCAAAATGGATATCTGTTAACTTAAGGTACTAAACTTTAGTTTGTACCGTTATCAGCCCAAAAAATAAAAGAAAAAATGTGACATGGCATTAGTTAAAAAGAAAAAGGTGACATGACATTAATTATAAAATTTCACACTCCTCTCTCTCTCCTCTGATTCCTCACCTTATTTTCTCTCTCCATCCCATAATCAAAAATCAAATTATCCATACTCCCAAAAAAAAAAAAAAATTCCAGAATTCCCCCATGAGAAAATTGGGGAACGTACTGTAATCAATTACTTATTCATGGGTCGTCGTCTTCCTACGCCTTCTATTTTCTCTCTCCTCAAAAAAAAAAAAAAAAAAAACCAACTTCACCTCCATAACTAAAATCTCAATTCATAAACTTCATCTCTAACCTCTCATTCTTCATCTTTAACTTTCTCTCTCCTCAACAATTGTACTCTAAATCTAAATCTTGGTCAGTAAATTCGCAGCTCACTGATCTCAATTTTTTTAGCTAAATTTCATTAATTTTACTCGATTTTAGTAGTATGTATGTATGATAATTTGATTTCGTCATTTCGTGCATAGATTAAGTGAATTTTGAATTTGATTTTGTGGGTTTTTTGTTTTGGTGTGTTTTGGATTAAAGTTATAATCTGGAGAATTGATTGAGAAAAAATAAGAGAATGATGGGTTCGGAGAATGAAGAGGGAGTTCATCCTCTTGCTCCGAGTGAAGAAATGGAAACCCTAATTTTGGACGATCCATTATCATCTTCAAAATCATATGCTCATTACAAAAGTGCAATCACTAGTTTATCAGATTCTCATAACCATCCTGTATCGTCGTCGATTTCGGCGGAACCTGCTGATTCAGATTCATTGTTGTCTTCTTTACAAGAGGAGGATCAAATTAGATCTAAAGAGATTGATTTTAGTTCACATTTTGAGGGTTTTTTTATACCTCCTAGGCTAGATAACAGTGTGGTGGAGAGTCAAGTGATGCAGAAGCAGGAGTTTGTCGAACAGAGGAGAGGGAAAAGAAGGTGAGGAATGTTTCTCAAGGTAATGATGGTGCCGAATTTACTTCAAGGAGACACAGGAGATATCCACCCAAAAAGAGAGAGGTAAAAATTGAAGGGAAGATGGTGGCAGATGGGATTGATGCATCTCAAGGACAAGATGATGATGATAATGCTGGTGATTGGCGTCCTGCTGTCAGTCGAAGCACCCATGGAAGGTTTCTGAGAAGGAAAGCTCGTCGTGAAACATATGAAGCATCTTTGAAAGATGATGAGCAGCAAGATGTCAATACTGAAGGAGAAGTAATTATGGAGGCTGAGTGTAATGTTCAAACTTCTGATGATAAGCTTGTTGATGAAGGGGTGGTATGCTAACAAGGGATGGGTTATGATGCATTGTGTTATTTTAATATAATGCGAAATATGGGATTTTTTTGGATTGTGTTAATGTACTATATTGTTGAAATAAATAGTTGCAAAAAGTAAAAAGTAAAAAGAGTATGAGGAATCAGAGGAGATAGAAAAGAAGGTGAGGAATCAAAGGAGAGAGAAAAGAGAGTGGAATTTTATGATTAATGTCATGTCACCTTTTTCCTTTTAACTAATGCCATGTCACATTTTTCTTTTATTTTTGGGGCTGATAACGGTACAAACCAAAGTTTAGTACCTTAAGTTAACAGACATCCATTTTGAGTACTCTAACTGGAACTTTTGAAAGTTCAGTACCCTAACTGAAACTTTTTCCAAAGTTCAGTACCCTCTTGTATACTTAACTCCACGTTTCTCATCATAAGAGGATTCTCAATGGCACCCAATCCTATATATATACTTTCTCTATTTAGAAATATTTACACCATTTGCATAGTATTTACTATTCACATGTTACACTTTGATTGTCTTTAATGATTCATATTGTAGAAAAAATATGATCATGTGGGATCTTGTTAGATGCGTCTCTAACATATATTTTCTTAATATCAACTTTTAATAATTTTTACTTATTAATAATCAAAAATATGAATGGTTGAAAACATACATCGACACACGTGAAAACATGAAATGATACAACTATTTTTAAATAGAGGAAGTATAACTCTATGCACTAATAAGCAGCATCAAATACATTTTTAGTGTCATTCATTTGGAGATCTATGACTAAAACATATCTCTATCATCAATATGTATCAGTAGGGAACTATGGGACACCTATATGATCCCATATTACTTTTCAGAGAACCCATGTGATGCTTTTATATGAAGAGACACCTATATGATCTCATACTACTTTTCAAAAACCCCATGTGATACTTTCTCTGAAAAAGTATCTCTATGATTCCATACTACTTTTCAGAAAACCCATGTGATACTATCTCTAAAAGACACATTACCTATTCCTTTTCAGAGAAGTCATGTGATGATACACTTCTTACTTCAAAATAAATCTTATGCTCCTCCATTGGTATATATAAAAAGGATCAGAGTTCTACAATTCTCTACAACAATCTCCCTTAACAAAATCAGATATCTTACAAATCTAAAATGAATTCCTACAAATTTAATATCAGTTCAACTTCCTCTTCTTCTTTCGATGATTCAGGAGAGGAAATGAGGGATATGGAGAACAAAGAAGTAGATGTCATGATCGACAATGTCACTCATACTTATCTCCCATTCCTTGTGTCGACGGTCACTCCTAGAATGAGACCAGGCGGGCGTACTTGACCTCAGGCTAATAGGGGTCGAGAAGGTCATTTAAGATTATACAATGACTATTTTGCAGAAAATCCAGTTTATTCAAGTAGGTTGTTTCGACGTAGATTTCGTATGCAAAATCATGTCTTTGAGCATATCATGAATGAAGTTGTGAGGAACGACAAATGATTCAAACAAAAGAGGGATTGCACTGATCGTTTTGGCTTGTCGCCACTGTAAAAGTGTATCGAACAATATGACAATTAACTTATGGGTGTGCTTCTGACGCTTGCGATGAGTACACACGTATTAGTGATAGTACGGCAAGATTGACACTTCAGAGATTCATTGACGGCGTCATTAACCATTTTAGTAATGTATACTTAAGACGGCCGAATGAAGCTGATCTGAGGAGGCTGTTACGAATTGGAGAAGAATGTGGATTTCCTGGCATGATTGGTAGCATCGATTGTATGTATTGGGAGTGGAAGAATTGTCCAACAGCATGGAGAGGGCAATATCAAGGAAGGGCAGGGGTAGCTACACTTGTGCTTGAAGCTGATAGGGACTTGTGGATTTGACATTCTTTTCTCGGAATGCTGGGAAGTTGCAACGATCTGAACGTGCTTCATAGATCTCATGTGTTTGAAGATGTTTTAGAAGGTCCAGCTCCGGCTGTTAATTTCGTTGTAAATGACCATCAATATAACAAAGGATATTACCTTATTGATGGTATCTACCCCAAATGAGCTACTTTTGTCAAGTCCATAACGAGTCCACAATCTCATAAAGATAGACTCATTGCAAGACATCAAGAAGCAGCAAGGAAAGATGTAGAACGAGCATTTGAAGTGCTACAACTTGATTTGCTATTATTCGAATGTCATCCGTTGCTTGGGATGTGAACATACTTCATAAGATTATGTTGGCGTGCATAATCATGCACAACATGATAGTTGAAGATGAACGAGAAACCGACCAAAATTACATGGATCCAGCAGAGTTTGACTTATGTGGATCTCGATATCGTTCTGCTCAGAGAAACAACGAAGAGCAAGAAGGTCGTTTTGAATATCATAACGAGCGAATTATCGACATCAACACGTATTTGCAGCACAAAGTAGAAATCGAAGATCAACAAACTCATTTATCATTGAAAAACAATTTGATCGAACATATATGGGCAAAGTTCCGTAGGAACGAAAACTGAAAAAATGGGATTTTAGTTTTTTGTTTTAATGTTGCATTTAATCTCCATGTCTTCTTTTCATTTGATTTTTATGTAATATGTTTCGAATGGATGCATCTTTTTTAGTATTTGTCAACTATATAATATTAATTAATTTTCAAAAAAAATAATTAATTTCTCCTCGATAATCATGATATAATAAAAATTAATTTTTATAAATTAATAATTATAAGAGTTAATTACAATTAATTAGCGTAAAGTCGTTTTACATTAATTAATACAACTGCATAGAATTATTTAAAGAGAGAGAAAATGTGGTGGGGTAGGAAAAAAGAATGAAAAATAGTAATGAACCATTATTTTTAGATTTATGGAGAGTAAAATTGTAAATGATTTGTGAGAATGTTGTGGAGGAGAGAGAAAAGAGGAGAGAGAACGATGAATCATTTTTTTCCATTGTTAAGAGTGCTCTTCGCTATCACAGAAACCCCAATTTATTTTATTTTATTTTATTTTCATTTTTATTTTTATTTTTTTTGGTGCAAACAGAAACCCCAATTTATGCATTACACCCAGCAAAATAAATACATTAAATAAAAAGAAAAAACAGTGAGAAAGTGAAAGAAAGAAAAAGAGTGAGTAGTGAGTACCTTTGGTGGGAAGAAGCTTGGAGTTGAGAGCAAAAATTAGAAACAGAAAGAGAAGAAGCAACATCAAAAAGACCCAACGCTTCATAAAGTGGGTTCTTTTCACTGGGTGCCATATATCCACTACCTGGGATCACATCCACATTCTGACGTTTGATTTCCGACGGAAGTTGAAGCAATTGTCTTGACACTAGTTTCATTTCTGCCATTAATTTTAAGGGTACCCCATGATTTACCACTCTGAAACAACCCCATTTTTCACATATTTCCCTTAATTTCGTGGATTTCCCTTCTATTTCTTTGACATCTATTACTGGAATTGGACTTGGGGTTGGGATTTGGATTTTACCTTCCATTTCTCTCTCCTCTCTTTTTTCACTGTGTTGTTGATGCCTGATCTAGTGAATAGTGATCTGATGCCAATAACTTTACTAATAAGGTTTCTATTTATTTCGGATGGGCCATGGGGCATGACGTGTTGTTAACGTAACTCTATTTATTTCTACCCCTCTCTCTTGCATGCATTTTATTTGCTCAATTTCTGGGTTTTTGTGGGGGATGATGATGCGCACTTTGTGATGAGCATATAGGATGGACAAAACTTGGTTTATCTATTGAGTAGATTATCTATTAGGCCATTATTAATGATTTTTATTTTCCATATAAGTTAGGAAAGCATTACAAAGTATAAAGAAAGGAAAAGGGGAGTTGAAATCATCTGACCTATCGTTCACACCACTTCAATCTTAATCATTAGACAAGACATCCTTGATTACTACTAATGGAATTTGATATAACGGGGGATCCAACTCTATATTAATAATTATTTTTAAGGATCTTTTAAGATTAAGAGTAGGTAATTAATTTACCAAGTGACTCGGTGAATAGATATACTTAAATCCAATCTCTCACGACTGTCTTAAAACTCATTTCATTTGGTATCATAGTTGATTTCATGAGCAACGATAGCCCCAGTAAATCTATCCTATGTTGAACTTTTAAGAGTTTCTTTTTAACAGCAAAAATTATTAAAATACGATCTAATTTTAATATAAAAGTAGACCTAGTTACTAAATGTAATAAACTAGTCATTGAAAGAAATTAACCTACTCACTATTGTATTAATTCTCTTTTTAATATTGAGTTTATCATTACCTAAATTTAATTTAATAGTAAACGATTTCTTACAAGACAAACTCTTTTAACAGAGGGTACAAATAGAGTAAAGTGCTGGCTTACTTAATAAGTTTAGCTTCATGTATGCTTTCGTACACATTTGAATTTGGATTAACTTGTGATTTTGTAACATTCAGGACTCCAATAATAATTTTTTAAGAAAATAAAAATGCTAAACGAATGACTTCCTAACAAACCAAAAGATGAAGATTGGAAATTGACCACATTGTATTATCCTCCGTACCAAGAATATTTACAAAGAACCTATTATCTTTGCGCTTAAAGATTTTAATATCGGGATCATCAGTACATATTAGCTATCCCTTCAAAAGGGCAATGAAAATCTTCTTAGAGTTAGAAAGGAATTAGACAAACAAGAACCTTGGTTTGTCAACTGTAAACTAAGTTTCTAATCTTCCTAACTGTGTAACACAAATTAATCTAATCATTTTCAAGGATTATAGTACAAAATAAAGATTTATAGAACTTTTTAAAAGAAAAAAGAATATACACATATTTCATATTTTCTGCCTATACAATCTAATCAACATCCCCATAACCACCATAGCCCTGCAAGTGGAAAAGATTGAAACCTCGTGCAAGATGGTTCAAGGGCATTGTGGATCAACTACATCCTAAACCATCACAAAAAAAGACGAAACCTGGGGAACTCCCAAAGCATAGTCGAGGTATCTTCAGGTCATGAAAATTGAACCTTCTTCTTCGAGCTAAATGTACGACTTACATGGAGTGACGGCCATCTGTTTTATCTTTCTGAGGAGGCCTTTCATCTTGTATCTCCTCAAGGTCTTCATCATCACCTCTTCTACCTGCTTGTTCCTTCCAATAAGCAACAAGCTTTTTCAATCTCGCAACTTCTTTTGAGGAAACATTTTTGTTTGGATCATTTATGATGGATCGAACTCTTGATGCATACCTGGAATTAAAGAGAGAAAGAAAGAGTGGTCAGAGTTATCAAGGAGAAGTCACATTAAGCAATAAAAATTGATTGATGCCAAAACAAAAATATCAGAAGAATAGACAAATCTATCACCACTCCAAGAACACTAACAATTTGTTTGGTCGGCACTAACAAATAGTGAGAATGACAATGAATTATATGTCATTGTAATATAAGTCTCGTGTCGATGTACATGGTAATCAGCCGTGCTTGTCCATTCTTGTATACCTCTTAATCTTCACAAAGTTCCATTAACATCCATTACCATGTTTAGATACGGCATCAAGTGGTAATGAAAATTTATGAAGAAAGATACATGTTTGGGGATGAAATTTAAGGGATGAAGTTTCATTACCATGGGCATAGGCATAATATTTTCTTTGAGGAAATTACATGTAAATCTATTATCATTACCAGCTACCAAACAGGTCGTAAGAGTATTTCTTAGTAATCATGTGATTCAAAAGAAAATAATACTCTGACGAGGCATGAACATAGCACACAAGGATGGTGAAACATACACTAAAGAGTTGTAGGTCTCATCCAAATTTGATTCAGCAGGAGACACATTAACGAACATCAGTGTTTTAGCATTGCCACCAAGGGAATCACTCATCAACATTGTTAGTTTGTGATTCCTATATGGTATATGTTGTCCACCGGTTGATAATGCACTAATTACATCTCCAAGAGCCGAAAGTGACTTGTTGATGCTTTGCGCTTCCTTTAATTGATTGCCTGCAGATCCTGACTTCTTCACTCGTTCAGAGCCAGCAAGATCAACAAAACTTAACTGCAAATGTCGCACAAAGAAATTAAGATATAATACCAGAAAAATGCAATAATAAGTATACATTCAGATAGTTCACTTCAAATTAAAAAATAATTTACTTGCATTATTGCTATATAATCCATATGAACGGCTTATATGATGGGAATACCTTTCCTCTAGCTACAGATTGTGTTTGAAGATTAGTACTTTCAATAACAATTGAAAGTATTAAATGAGATCTTGAACTTTGCTCATTCATTTGTGTCCCTGATATATGCCTTTGTTCGGATCCTTTCTGAATTATACATTTCAACTCCTCAAATGTGGAGACATGTACTATTGACGCGTTTTCAACAGTTACCATCCCCTGACACCAAGGTCAAAACCATCAGTATAATGCACGACGATAATGTTCGTACATTTAGGTCCTAAAAGTGCATAATTCAAGTCACAAACTCGCCATGCATTATCAAAAAAAAAAAAAAAACAGTAGTATTGATGAGATCAGGATCCCAAATTAAAATTTACATACATAGCATATACTTCATATATATAAAGATTAGATTTTAAAATAAAATAAAAAGCAAAGGCTACAAAAGTAACAAAAAAAAATTAGCGAACCAACAATAAATGCAGTTTCTTCTAACAAATTAACCTTTGAATCTTTCTTGATGTCTAGTTTCAACCGCTTTGCATTTTTTGGTAATAGGAGGTCCATTAACGTATCTTGATATAGCTCCAACATATAGGCCTGCGAGATGTTTTCAAACATCAGTAATGGTTGAAATTATTTTTGACACTGTTCTACAAATATATTGAACAATGCAATGTGATCAAAATTCAAAAGAGATTAATTACATAATAAGTTCATCAAAAGTGGCTACCTTCAATGAAAATGAAAACTTTTTGTTGTCTCTTTTCAAAACCTTGAAAAGTTCTGAAGTGGCACGTGGGGTAAGTCCAGGTTCACTTTCTGTTCCGTAAATGGTATACGTCTTTCCGGAACCAGTTTGACCATAAGCAAATATGCAAACATTGTATCCGTCCACAGCAGATTGAACTAAATACTGCATGAAAATAAAACACATGCAGTTGACAGCATATGCACAAGTTAACTAATAGGCTACAGAAATCTGAGATTATATGAATTCACTCTTTCAATTTTTTATTTTTTTTATAAGAGTACAAAGAGGAAATCCTTCTCTCAAGGTCTTTTCCTAATTTATCAAAAATAAACAAAATTTAAGAAATTCATTAGGAAAGATTTAAAAAATGTGGGGATAAAATTTGTGATCAGAATATATGATGAATTTGGGCCACCCAAAAATAGATGCAAATAACATGGACAGGTTCATTAAGTAATCAGAACTTGCCTTTGTATCCTCAAAAACATCTTCTTGGGTTGCACTTCCATCAAATACATGATCATAGATATGTTGCTTAGCCCTTTCATCTT
The DNA here is from genome assembly GCF_026745355.1 of Beta vulgaris subsp. vulgaris. NCBI lineage: Eukaryota > Viridiplantae > Streptophyta > Magnoliopsida > Caryophyllales > Amaranthaceae > Beta > Beta vulgaris. The sequence goes on along the minus strand of NC_079207.1, from coordinate 19,517,464 downwards.
TCCATGGATGTTCAACTGTAAACTCGTCAGCACTTATAACAATGTTCTTTTCGTTATCAGTCTTTTCTTTGGCACTTAGAGGTCTAACACGACAATAGACTCTAATTTTGCCTTTCATGTCTGCAACACAAAGAAAATGACATATCAATACATAAAACAGCACTTTTTGATCAACATGATAGCTCCTAAATTCTATCTACAGTGTAAGTGATGTTTCCTATCTAAGATAAAGTAATAAACCTTCTATCATGTTAAAATATCTCTTCCTTAATGCCTGTTCTTCCTTGTATAGCCCTTCCAACTCAGCCAGCTGCGCAGCTTGCAGCTTCAGGATTGCTGCAGTTTGTTCATTCTTTCTATCCACATCCTGGAACCGAGCAAGGATATATATTAACAGCACTGTATTTCATACAAATGAGAAAGATCTGTGGCACTGCTTAAGTGGGAGAATACTATAAACATGTAGAGTAACTATTCAATATTTCAAGAATTTTTTATACATACTGCTTTCATTTCCCTTAGTTCTTCTAGCTCCTTCAGACTATTCTGTAATGCAGACAAATCTGACTCCTTAGCAACAAGCTTTGACTCAGAGATCTCAAGCTCATGTCTCACCCCCTCCAGCCTCTTCTCAAGTTCAGAAACTCGAAGCTTCAAGGTTTGACGTTCTTTATCGAGATCTTTTCCAGCATTTTCCCTCTGAAAACCAGCACCAATATGACTTTCTATCTAATATCTAACAGATGAGTTGAAACGAAGAAGCAACACCAGAAGTGATAAGTTACCTCCTCTGCATGTTTCCTTTCAAGCCTTCGAATATTCTGTTCCAGTGAAAACTTCTCCTCTACTAATCTCTTCACTGTTTGTTCAGCGGAATGTAATTCTTCACTCCGCACTCTCAACTCATCTTGTATCTTATGTAAATCCTGCTTAAACATGATCAATCATTGACATGCAAAAAACCCAAGAAGCTAAAATGATATGCAGATCTGAGTTCCATGCTTACCTGATTATTTTCTCCAGGCAAGTCCCTCTGGTTGTTTTGCTTGGATAGTAGATCATTGACCTTTGCTAATCTCACTTCCAGGCTGTTCTTTTCCAACAATGCTGACTGAAAAGTGTAAAGTCCTAACATAAATTGAAATAAAAGGAGCCAGTTATAGCTACATGCATTAAGCCTTAAATAACACATACCTGAAGAGCAGATTCCTTTTCATCACATAAGTTGTTGAGTGTGTCATGCTCAGCCGTAATCTTTCCCAAATTTTCCCTCTCAATCTTTAAGGACTCTTTCAATGCATCCAACTCTTCTTGCAAATTCTCCTCTATCTTTTGTTTATCCTGCAACTCTCCTAACAGCTGAAATAAACAAGTACATGTATTAACCTCTGAACTAATTTCCGACCAAAGTGGGACATCCACGATAACTTCTACAGCTATAGCCGAAAAAAAGTCATTCTAGCAGGGCTACGGAAATAAACTAATATCAGGGTCCATCTCAAAAGTGTGTTTTATGCTAGTAGACTTGAACCTACTAATCCAGATAAATTACTAATCCTTTCACTTTGAGTTTGTAATTCCTAGTCAAAACAAAGCAATAGAACATTATCCTCTAAAGTTCTGACCACTCTTGCTTTTGCTTCAAATATTAAGATTGGTTCAAGGTGAATGATAGAATAATATAAAAAAGAAATCGTAAATATGAATGGAGGGTTATTCCCCCAAGTGAGGGCCAAAAGGGGGTGGGGCGTGGAATAGATGATCAAGGATCCATCAATAACCAGATCTTTCAAATATTAATCCATGTAACGGACCTTGACAATGACAATAAGATTTGGAGCATTAAAGTGCTGTAAAAAGAACAGCTGTTGTCTCAATAGAGTTGTGTTCATATTGGCTTTCAGCTTTAAATTATAATGATTGAAACAATTAAATGAGTCGAAGTTCTTTATTTGTTATGGAGCAGCCTAATTACAGTTGCAAGGACAGGAATTTGGTAATATAGCTCTATGTCACTCACTACACCTCACAAGATAAGATAAAGTGCCTAGTCCGATGACCTCCTAAATGAAATCTTTGAAGTTGGAAACATGAAACAAAATGAATTCAGTAATTATGCAGTAAAGCATCTATCCTGGGATCCGTATTCAATAATTATGTAATAAGGCATATTTTCTGAGATCACATACTCGATCAATGTGCTTTTGAGATTCTTCAATAGCCTTGTACAAATCTTGAAGACGCTTTTCATAAACTTCTGCAGTAGGAGCAGGAGCAAGAGCAGGAGCAGGAGACTTCAAATTGTTCGGAACATCTCCATTTGTTGCATTATTGGTAGTAGCTCTTGCTTTGGAGTAGCGGCGCAACATTACATCATTTATGTGTGTCTGAAGAGCAACGCATATTTCTTCTCCCTGCATTACATTTGGAATTTAGTGCACATTTAATTGCAAAATCAAACATCATTAGCTACAAAAGAAGACAAGAGATAACCTGCTTAGTTTCAAACTGGAAGATGTGGAGAACACCAGCAACTCTCATTTTGAAAAACACAGCAGTATTACTGCTACCAAACTGCATAATATCTCTAAGTTCAGCAGAGTGCAAATACTCTTTAGGAACTGGCCGGAAAAAGTGAACCTGTAGGAGTAACAAGGATCTATTAGCGGATCTGAACTATCACAATAGATTGGCAAGAGTCAAGACCATCAGAAAAGTATTCTTCAAGGACAGACCCCACGCTTGTTAATTCCCAGAATGACCTTCCCAGGAAGAAGGCCAATGGGATCATCAATCTTGCGGACGCTAAAAAAAACTGAATTGCCATAGGGAAGGAGTCTCAAGATTCTTAAAAACTGCTGCCTAGCATCTTCCTTTGTTAATTTTTCCTGTAAGAAAACAAAAAATATTTAATCTTTTGCTTTTAACATAGGACTTGCGCTGACGGAAAAAAAAAAAAAAAAAAAAAAAACTCCACAAAAGAAGTAGAATATAAGAATACTTAACTACAGCACTTTGTTAACAAACTGCCAAGATTAATCATCTAAGTTGAAATATGTAATAGATTAAATTATAACGATGTGCAAAATTAACCAGTCAGATTCCTGAAGGTAAGCAAGCTTGAAGATTTTCAACATATAGACATTACAGAAACATATACTACCTCAGGTTTTTTTAGATGCAACATTTGATTGTTTTAATCCACCCACCAAAAAGGCAAATCTTGCATCTAAAATAGCATAACCCCGACATTTTCACCCTTATCGCGAATAACCCTGAACTTGTATTTTGTCGTTAAACCTGAAGGAATAACTAATGGCGTTGTCTATTTTTAAACAAAAATAATTACTGCTTTTCTAAAATAAGAAAAAACCTCATGTTTTTCTCTCTTGTTCTTCAATTCTCACTCTTCTCAAGCACTCAATTGCTCAAATAACACAGGAAGTATATATATGGGATATTAATTAAATAACCCCGACATTTTTACCCCTATCGCAGATAACCCTGAACTTGTTTTTGTCATCAATAGTGTCCACCATTTCTCTCTCCTCGTTTTCTTACCTAAAAACTATACCAAACTAGTAATTACAACTGGAGAAGCGAAGAAGCTACACAAACTAGGGCTTTGTAACTCCATTCCGAAATCTGAAATCTATTGCATTTGGGTAAGAAATCGTAATCAAAATATGGCTCAAAGTGGCATACTAATGCCAATCTGCAGTGGCGGAGCCAGCAGGGGGGACATGGGGACAGATGTCCCCCACTTTTAAAAATAATTTCTTAAAAAAAAAACGAAAAAAAAACACATTCACAGTAGACGCGTGAATCATTTAGAAAAAAACACGCCGAAGACGCTTTGGAAGAGAGAGAAGGAAGAGAGATTGAGAGAAACCCTAAATGGGAAGCGCCGCGGCGGAGGGACGACGTCGACCGCACATTCACAGTCGTCGGAGCCGACGACGGCGAGCGGTGAGCCGGTGAGGAACGAAGTCACGAAGAGGAAGTGAGCCTGCGACGAAGTCAAGAGCGAAGAGGATTAGAGGAAGCGACGATTGCACGCTGCGACCCACGATGGACTCACGAGACGAAGCGCACCGCCACCTCCACCGCCTATGTCCATTCGCCGTCGCCGACTCGCCGACCTCCCGAAACGCCCATTTCAATTTTCTGTCAGTTTGTAAGTTTTCTTAACCTAAGCTTTAGTTTAAGTTTTTTTTTAAGGTAATATTTACAATTTACATTGTTTGGTTGTGAATTATTGAATTATGATATTTGTGAAATGTTAATTTGTGATTGTGGATTTATGGTTGTTGATTGATTTGTGGTTGGTTTGGAATTTGTTGTTAATTTGGAATTTCTTATTAGGAATAGATATGAGTTGATTTATAATTGAAATATTGAATAGTTTGGTTTGAAGAGGAATACTTTGATATGTAGTTGATTTATAAATATGGGTTGATTGTAAGACTATAAGCATTTTGGAAGTTTGAATGTAAAACATTATTTGAGTTGTATTGTTTTTTTTTTTTCTAAATTTTTTTTCGGAATACTTGACAGTCGAATTTTGTCCCCCCACTTTGAAAATCCTGGCTCCGCCACTGCCAATCTGGATCAAAATAGTACAAAGTTGCTCAATCTCATAGTTCTTCAGCAAACCGATCCTTCCATTGAGGAGATTCTCATTACTAAAAAACGAACTAAATTACCTTTCAAAGTCTAGATCAGGAAACTTTTGTCATTTCTAGTGAAGGACCCTAAAATTCTTTGACAAAAATGAAGCTTGAAAGTGAACAACTAAAGTTTGGGTCACTTGGAAGAAGAAAGAGAAAGAGAAAATGTGTGGTTCCGGTTGGTGGGTGGTGGTTCCGGTTGGTGGGTGGTGGTTATGGGCTGGGTGGAGTTCTCAGCGTGTTGTTAGCTTATTGTGGCCAACTTTGAGGGGCTTTTTTTCTGTCATCATAATCATCAATTCATCATCATCATGGTATGAATATATGATGGTCTAATCTTAGATCTTTTATGTGCTTTTAAAGAAAGAGAGTATTTAATCTGGTGGTGCTTATTGAATGAATATGTTCTTTGGTTTTTTTCTGAATTGAAGAACAAGAGAGAGACACATGGTTTGGGTTTTTTAAAAATTATTAATTATTTAACGCCGATAGCTATCCCGTAAAGTTGAATGACATAATACAACTTCAGGGTGAAAATGTAAGGGTTATTTGGGAAAAACGGGTATACATCAAGGTCATATGAGATAATTTCCACATATTATATATATATATATATATATATACACACACACACACACACACACAAATATATTAAAAGGCGTGCATAAACAAGAAACTGTGCCACGTGGCGCTCTTCCTAGGGAGTTTTAGTTCATGAAATCCTTGTACAATAAAAAAAATTTAGAAATTGCATAGTATAGGGTTTGATCCCGAGACCTCAAGTACATACACTAAAGTCTTAACCTGGAAACTAAGTTGTATTTAGTGTTATTATCATAAAGTATTATATTAACGGTTATTTCACCAAATACCCCCGACAAATCGCGAAATTCACAATATACCCTGAATATTTCAGAAATGCACCATATACCCCTGACTATTCGAAAACGTGCACCAGATTCCCTTTTTCTAACTGCCGTTAACTCACCGTTAGCATTATTTACAATTTTGCCATCATTAAACCCTAACCCTAATTCTAATCTAACCCTAATCCTAATTCTAATCTAACCTTAACCCCTTCTCCTTACCCTTACCCTAACCCCTTGGCAGCCCCCACCCCCTCCCCTCCACCCCACCCTATCCCCCACCCCTCCCCCTCCCCGGCCCCACCGCCCCACAGCACCGCTCCCCCTCCCCCACCGCCGCAACGCCGCTCCCCTCCCCCTCTCCTCCACCGGCCCCCCCTCCACCGGTCCCTCTCCCCCTCCAACTGCTGCCGGAAATTCGTGTGTTCCCTCCCCTCCAACTGCTGCCGGAATTCGAGTCCCCCCCCCTCAAACTGGTGCCGGAAATTCATGTGTCCCCCTCTCCCTCCAACTGCTGCCGGAATTCGAGTCCCCCCCAAACTGGTGCCGGAAATTCGCGTGTCCCTCTCCCCCTCCAACTGGTGCCGGAAATTCGCGAGTCCCCCCTCCAACTGGTGCCGGAAATTCGATTCCCCCCCAACCGCTGCCGGAAATTCGATTCCCCTTCGAATTCGAAATAGAGAGGGTCTACGGTGGCAGGGGAGGGGGTGGGGGCTGCGCTGGGTTAGAGGGGACGGGGATGGGGTGGCGGCGACGGTGGCAAGGGAGGGGGTGGGGTCTGCGCTGGGTTAGAGGGGAGGGGGAGGGGGAGGGGGAGGGGGAGGGGGTAGGAGGTGGGTTAGGGTTAGGGTTAAGGATTAGGGTTCGAGATTAGGGTTAGATTTTAGGGTTAGGGTTTTATGATGGCAAACTTGTAAATAATGCTAACGATGAGTTAACGGCAGTTAGAAAAGGGGTATCTGGTGCACGTTTTCGAATAGTCAGGGGTATATGGTGCATTTCTGAAACATTGAGGGTATATTGTGAATTTCGCGATTTGTCGGGGGTATTTGGTGAAATAACCGTTATATTAATAAATGAATTTTTTTCTTACCCGGGGCATAGCCCGGGCCTAAAAACTAGTTTATCATAAAAGGGAAGGGGGAGAGAGTTGTATTCACCTAAAAAGACTATAATGCCCTATCATTACTTTGTTTCTGAACAAATCACATTAGTTTCAATTAATATATTAAATATGTCATTTAATGCTAATGTCAAAGTGGATTGCGAAAGGAAATTTGTCATATGAAAAAAAGGAAACTTAATTACCACTGATTTGTGTACTTAAATTTCAATCATAATTGAAAGAACATACATATAGAATTTTCTGTCATTAATCAAAGAAACTCATCTCTACATGTACTCCCTCCGTTTCCTAAAGATCTTCCTTGCTACTGTTCCTACAGATACCAAGGAGGATCCACTTGTGTGGGGTGTGGGGTAGGTAAAGTAGGAGAGAGAAAGGGGCTAAGATAAATAAACAAATAAAAAGGGGTTAGAATAGGAGAGAGAAAGGGAGTAAAATTGAATTAATAATGTAATGGTGGACCATAGGATGGGACATGAGAGGGTAAAAAGGGGAAAACAAATTCCAAATAAGGAATAAATTAAAAGAGGGAAGATCTTTTGGAAACGCATTTAAACGGAAAGAGGAAAGATCTTTAGGAAACGGAGGGAGTATCACACATCAAACAACGATCAAGTACTTTCAACTCAAGTTACAATGTCAAGAACAATAACAGATTAAAAAATGTTCTATAATTGTTATTGTACACTTCTATGTACTTAATTGGTTTGAAGTAAATTACTTAATAAAATATTAGATTTTTTTATAAAGAAATTAAAACGACGAAATATCAATCAATTACTTGATAATAACATAATCCAAAAAAACAAGACAACTATTAATCATATTATAATTTCTAGCAAATAACTCATAAATCACATAGTTTCAAGCAAATTATATATATATATCAATAATCTCTAACAAACTCAATTTATTAATATAATGAATTTTAAAAAAATCCACCTAACACATGAAATTATTTGTACAAACACGTTTAACAAGTAAATTGAAATTGATTTCGATCTTAACATGAAATACGCATCGCGTGCACATATGCCTAGTATGTATGTATATATATCCAAGCCAAACGGAAGAGACTTTGTTGTGATATTAGAAATAATTTCAAACCATATTGGCCAACAACCTTTTCTTGCCTTAGTTAGATGGGGTTTAAGTTCACATGCCACTTACTCTTCAATCTCTCTCAGAAAGTGAATTTCATAGTTCCAAATCTTACCATCAAGTGATATCGAGAAATAATGTCCACCTCCCAGTCCTGCTTTGCACGAGTAATTGCAATTTGTCTTGGTAAGAATCTCTCTAAAAGTGAAGTCCAATCACTGCATGTACACCCACCAAACCATCAAATCTTGTAAAAATTTAAGAACCTTTTCATCCTCAGAAAAATCATCAAACAGTACTTGAAGCATAATTTTGGTTTAGGGCCTTGGCATATGTCCCCAAGCAAGATTTACTCACGTGCACGACTCCGGCTGGCTGACAAATCCAATCTCAACCAAGATCTGCAGTGCAGACAATTGTGCAGCATCATCCCTTCCAACAGGGTAATTACCCTGTATATAATCATGTTGCAGCTGCCAAAAAAAACATTCTATAAGTTCTCCAAGTACGACCTTTCATAACCATTTAAAAGAAATTTGACAGATATAGAAACACACAAACCACATACTTGAACATATGACAGCTGCACAAACATTGGGTCAGTAACAGCTTCATCTGCCTCCCGAAACAGCTTCTTTTTGAATACCAGTTTACAATGCAAAATTTCACCTCTGCTACGCTCCTTTGCTGATTTGAACTCAGCAAGCAGATCGCCTATGTATTTGTTTTCATCTAAACCAATATACTCCTCTATGGGACAACAAAAGGTAATACAAGATCAGCATGTAAATAGAAAATATATCATGCAATACCATCACAAACATTAGAATTGCATACCCGTTCCAGCATCACTTGATTTAGAACCTGCAACAACTTTGCGGAATTCAAACAAACTGAAGCTAGAATATGCAGAGAGCTTGATGATTCCGGCAAGTTCCTGGGGATAATAGGGATAAATTTAGTAACAGCAACATTCATAAACTACTAAAAATTTGAAATTCGCATATCCTAACAAATAGAAATATAAAATAAAATCTAAGAGCAGTTCTTCAGTCTTCACCTAGTATTATGAAACAAACTGGAGAGCCAATCCCCTTAGGTGCCCAACTAACACATAGGTGTAGTTAGCTTTTGCCACCAACCTAAGTTGGTCCCCAAGGAATGCCATCAAAGTTCATCCCTTTTTTTTGGGGGGGGGGGGGGGGGAGACTCTGTCAATATATAGCATATACATAGGATTTTACGATTCTAAATTCAATCCTACACCTCTCTGGGATACCCAATCAATCCTAAAAGCCATGAGAAGCAAAAGGAACCACTATATAATTCTTTGCACTACAAGAGATACCATTTACGCCTTCCATCCCTTAAAAGATTGCCCCCTGGCCCCTTTCCCAGTTTGTTACTTCATTAAGATTTACTTATGTGGGTAGTAGAGAGAGATTGCAGGGACCATATCACCTAAATAGGAAATGGGGCAAGCTTTTAGGGACAGAGGGAGTAGCAATAAGTACAAGAGACCAACAGTGAAATATCTCATATATGCAACTCATGAGCAAGAAAGAAACTTCCGAGTTTCAATACTAAACACAGGAGAGCATTATATTAGAGAAAGCCGGTCTTTATTCTCTCCCAAGTATTCTACTTTGAATTTACATTGATAAGTTATAATCTATATGGTGCAGTGACTTTCTAGGCATACCTCAACTGCATCTGCTACAGTGGTCGACATGTCATAGGTAATTTCTTCAAACGTTTCATCCAGAAAGAACACAATCGTTGTAAGTCTTTTTCCAGTCAAAAGAGCTTCAATCTCTTCTCGTCCAGGTATTATTTGCCTGGGGCCAGCCTTAATAGAACTCTTTAAAGCATTTAAGGTATTTTGAGCAAGCAACTGAATGTCTGGGTCTATATTGACACCACAAGCAACATTGTGGACGTATTCAGAAAGATAAGCACCGATTTCCTTGCTTGGAGGCATCGAGGATGCACATAAGTACATGAGCTCCCATGATTTGATCAGATATTGCCTGCACTCAAAGAAGAATCCAAGAAAGCATAAGTACCAAAAAAATATTGTGTACCATATGTGAGAAATTAAAAAGTGGCAATTTGGAGGACAGTTTAGCACCTGTCTGGGTTATTCCTGGTTTGCTTTGAAATTTGTACAAAAAGTTCATCCCGCAGCTCTGATCGCTTAAGGGTGTGCTTATACAGCTTTCCAACCAGTTCAATACTTTCATCTAAGCTTGTTGGTGTCACTCTATCTGAAGAATCAACTCCCATGTACTTCAAAATTGTTTGAAACAACTTTGTAGCACGAGTCACCAAATCACTATTGATTTTAAGCAAAGAAGTCGGAATCGGATCCTGTCAATTAATTGTTTGGACTGAGTTTCAGAGTTAACAGGAGATCAATATGTACTAGTAACTGGTGGATTACCTTCTGGAAACAAAGCATATCTTCAAAAGTGAACTTCTCCCTACTCTGAGGACCACAAGATTTTTTGGAAAAGAAGCCACGTTTTCCAGAAGACTGAATCTGTTTCTGCATTGCTCTTAAAAAACCCTCAACCTAAAACAACCATGTTTCACAAATTTAGAACAAAAAAATCTAGATTAAAATCCCATGTTGTAGTTATTGCATAGTAAGAGTTTTTCAGCTAATTTGAGTAAAAATAAAAACTGCAGTAGGCACATTGCAAATGTCACTTAAAGAATAATTTCTCACCTGAAATTTATTGATCAAGGGAATAGCCCCAGCAAGTTCAGCTGGAATTGACATCGACAGGGTCATTGGTGTACTGTCAATATATCGGAAAGCAAAACCCATGAGTCATTATTGAAGTCCTCATAGAGGTGCACGAAAACTCAAGAGCCCCAGATTTAGAGCAGCTGAAATCTATGTTGATCAAGCAGAAAAAAAAAATCTATGCGACTATTTCAATCATTGCAAACCAAAATAATTCAAGGTTTATGCCATACCCAAGCATATCGATGAGAGGATAACTATTATTGTAAATTGTTGATTTAGTGGCAATGCAATAGCATCACAAACTAACCAATCTATTTAAGAAAAAGTTATAACAGTTTTTGGTTCATACGTACATCAGAAAGTCAAGATTGCAAGTACATAAAGCAAACAAGCTCACAAGAACCAGAAAAGGATTCATTAAATCTCTATCCAATGTCAGATATCAAAATCACCGTTGAAACAAAATCAAGGAATATTTTGTTGTATCAAAGAACAATTGTGAGTATCAGCTAAAGAGTTACGGTTTGGAGAGTGCAAGACTCTGAAGATGAAATTTAGATAGCTTGAAAAGGATAATTGAAGCTTAATCATTTAAGCAAATAGCAAAGCCACAATTTGCTATCAGAGAGTAGCTTAGCATGAAAAAGGTGCCAACTTCCGGAGGATCTAGCCAGAAACCTAGTTATGGGAGATATAGCACTTCAGTTCTTTAGTTTGAGCAAGGAAGTGAGCATTCTCCCCAAAAGTGAGTTGAGCACACAAGGTTCATACAGCATTATCCTACATAATTGACTTTTTATTCAGGACTATAGGTGATTGGGACTTTTCTGCAAACCAGTACAAAGCCCGATGCAATGGGAAAACATTGCTACAATAATATGAAGATCAATTCATAATCTTCACTAAGCAATTAGAAACTCACGGTGGAGCAAAGTTCGAGGCACCATCACTGTCATAGTCTTCTCCATTTGAGAAGGCTCCTGAAGGGGAAGGAGATCCATTCTCATTGGCGCTCATGGAAGAGAATCTTGAACTCTGGGACATATTGGAAGTACGATCCATTGTCATTTCACAACCGAACCCCAAATATCCGGGGGCTTCACGAGCCACACCTTGCTAAAAAACCTTGCCAGCCTGCAATACATTGCACCCTAAACCCTATAAGAACAGGAGCTCAAAATGACAGAAAACCAATGGAAGCTGTAAATTATCATATTCATAGGACCAAATAGAGATCATAACTGAATAGAGAAAATGTGTAAAGTCAACTCAATCAGCAAGAAAATAACTTAGACCCAAATAGATGAGACGAATAATTATCCATATATAATAAGAAACATTTCAGAAATGATAACATTTGAGAATGTCATATGGCTGAAAATGAACCCACATCACATGCATATTAAAACTTGAAACATGTTCATGGACCACAAAACCCCAATGCCATCTCTATCAACTTGAATTATGAGTCAAAAAGAGGGTGAAAAAAAGGGCTAATGAACAAGTAGCTCAATATAAGACATTATAAATTGACAAAAGAACCTTCATGAATCAATACCCAACAAAAAGGAATAAAATTTGAAATAAAATAAAAATTGTTGCAATAAATTAAGCAATAATCTTCAACCAAAATCTAAAAATCACAACAAATCTCAAAACAAAACAAAAATGCATAACATAAAATGGAAAGAACAGATCTTTACAATGAGAAATAAATGAGAGACAGAAATTCATGTAATTGGACGAAATAATATGAAATATGTGAGAAGAAAACAGGAAAAGATAAATGGGCATTACCCAATACACAGTAAAGATTGCAGCAGGCCAGCAGCAGAAGGTTGAAGAAAAGGTTAAAGCTTTGACAAAAAGAGGAGAATGCGATTTGACAAGAAAAATAAAATGAGAGAGAAAGAGAGGAGAGAGAAAGTTGTAAAAAGAAATGATACTCACGAGAGGAGAGAGGAGAGAGGAGAAGGGAGAGATTTTGTGAATAAATTAAGTTAGGAGGGACTCCTTTTCCTTTTCTTAGCTCCTGCGCAGTATACTTGCTTGTTGGGGCAGACGGCAGAGGAGAGAGATGGATTGAGAGATTGTGGGAGGGGAGTTTGGGAGACAACATAAATTTGGGAATCTCAGGGATTTTTGTTCATTATGTTTGAATTTCATTGAGTAAAATTTGTAGTACTAAGACAATATGTAGGGTAGAGATGTCATTTTCTCAATGACTTGAAATTCACATACAAGTACTATCAATCTTTTAAATCTTCCAAAAATATGGTGATGGGTAGATCAGAGAAGTCTAAAAATATGGTAATGGATAGAGTTAAGTAAGTTTTAGAGATGTATTAATTTATCGGATAATCTGACTCTTAATTGGTGAATTGCGTACATGATTAATTTTTAACTCGTTAATAGCTAAAATGATCTGGAGGTGTTCATGTCTTTATAGAAATTGTTTACCTAGTCTAATGTCGAGTCTTAAAGATCATATCTTTGGTTTTCAGCATGATCTCACTACACATAAATGAAAATCCCTAATTGATAAATAAGATAAGTAATTTAAAAAGCGTACTTTAGATAAATTTAAATTCGAATTTGATGTATTTCATTTGGAGATACAAAAATAATACAGACCTCTAAAATTTGGGAACCTTAAACACCCCTTTCAAGTACATGTACTGACCTATACACGTCTTAGGTGAGTCCTTATATTAACATACATTAATTAATTAAGATATCAATTTTTATCTTTGAGTAACAACCTGAAATCTAAAACAAATGTTACATTCTTACAATATTATTGTAAGTTCATATTATACAAGATTATGTGATACAGGATTATGTGATGTCCTGGTAGTGGAAAGGACGCAATTTGAATTATAAAAATGATTACAATTATATCTAGATCTAAAGCATATTTTTCATATATTTTTGATAATTTTCACATCCATTGTAACCTAAAATTGGAAAATCTAAATAAAAGGAGTAACATACAATCTACAAATTTGACATTCTTTTAGCTACAATATAGTTGTCTTAGTAGTTGAAAGATATATACTACAATATCAGGGTTTCTCGAGAACACGTCAACATATTGAGGGAGACAAATGGGTAGTAGATCAAACCTTCTATTAAGGTATTATATTAAGAGATAATTTTGTATGGACTTGATTAACACTAATATCATTGTTGACCAAAGTCATAGTTTTGTATGGACTTGATTAACACTAATATCATCTTTGACCAAAGTCACACATGTGATATAGTGACCTTTTTCTATATAGTTATTTTTTACAATATAAAACTGCATTAATTTACCATTATCTAACATAGTGATAGTTATTATAATAAAAGTTATACTTTATACCATAGTAACTTTTTTCTAACATAGTAACCATTAAGTTTATGGCTATATATACTAGTATTAGGTCTATATTACTAAACAAGGATGTCTTGGCCTAGTGGTTAAGATTGAGGTGCTATGAACGATAGGTCATAGGTTCAAATCCCCCTCCCCTTCTTTATTTGCCTTCGTGGCTCATATGAATCAAAAAATTAGGTCTATACTAAATTTAGTATAGACCAAGTTCATATAAATTTTTAACTTATATTAGTGGCAAGCTAATAAAGATGAGTCTTTTTTTGTCTTTGTGGCTCATATGAATCAAAAAATTAGGTCTATACTAAATTTAGTATGGACCAAGTTCATATAATTTTTTTACTTATATTAGTGGCAAGGTAATAAAGATGAGTATTTTTTTTTATGGAAGAGACACTTTGAAAAGATCATTATGATGAAATATTAAGTTTCGCCAAGCAATCCGTTTGAAGGGACTAATCTAGTAATCTTGCTGCTGAATAAGTCATAGACATTCTTAGACCCTCCAGGTAAATAAAGCGTCACTCGGACAATTTAGAACCATCCAAACAATTATAGTTTGAACTTACAATTACAATAAGTTGGGCGATAAGCTATATTAAACTCAAATTGTATTTACCATACTAGTATTTGTTCCACGATGCCACGAGTCAGTTAGAATTATCAAGTATATTATTACTTATAAATTTTCTAATTGATTTTGTTAGTTTGTCATTTTTTTTGCCTTGTGCAAAATTTAAAAAATAGACGTTATGACATGATAATTATTTTTTAAAAACTTTCAAGTAATTGAAGAAAAATCATAACAATTCAATGAAATCGAGGTAAGAGAATGTTATAAACCTTAATAAAAATGATAGCGATCAAAAAGTTTGTCTATGTCTTTATATTTACATATAATTATAAGACTTTATTATGTTTTATTTTAAAACATTCAATATTGAAATGATAGTAATAGATTGGTGGTTAAATTCTCACATTTCATTTCAAAACTCACGCGTTCGATTCCCAACAGCTACAACTTGTTAATATTTTTAACTGATATCAGTTTGAAAAGAATGATACATCGCACATAAATTAAAAATTGTCATGTGACACCATTATTTTAATAGAAATACTGAACACCTTTTAATATATTTGTATAAATATTTAATAGTTTTAAAAAAACTAATTTTAAATTAATATAAAGGTATCAAAGAAAATCGAGGTAGGCTAAACAAATCAAAAAATACTACTATTACATGACCCATCCTTTTGGAGCAACCGAGCAAACTGCAAACCCTCATGTTAGGTGTATTAAAAATATCAATACAACATCATGATTATCCCGTTATATTGTCATGTTCTGCAACAAGGGAATTGATAAGATCATCATACATCTAACACTTTCGGGAGATCCTCTGTGCATCATCGTACATTTTCATATTCCCAATAACAAAATAAATTTTTGCTAAACGACCATATGATTGCGATCAGGGCCCTTATAAAATGCTATAATTCTCTAATACAATTGAGCAAATTTAAAAGATAATGGCGGAATGGCCCCCTTTTGTCCACCATTATAGCTAGTCCTGCGTGTATATAATCCAAACGAATATTGTTGTAGACCAAAAGCCACTTATATAACATAATGATCCTTTTTTATTATATAGTGATCTATTAAAATTTTAAGTTACAATAATCTATTATTATCTAAAATTTTAAGTTAATTGACTATATGAACAATGGTGATGAAGTGGCAGGTCCCACACAATAATACAAATCCTATCATGAAACTGTAGAGGGATAGGGAGCCCCTCTGTAGTGAGTGCCTTGAGGAACTACTCTTTTCGGAAAATCTTCATATTGTTTTCTTATCGGAAACAAACCTGAAAATTCATGAAATGGAAAATGTTAAAAAGAAACTGGATAAGACGTTTGTTATTGATTGTGAGGGTGAAGGTAGAAAGAGGAGTGGGGGTTCGACTCTCTTCTGGAGGCAATATTCATATTCAGTTGACGTCCATGTCAAATAATCATATCGATGTGGTGGTGGGCAAAGAGGATAGTGGTGTATGGAGATTAACTGGAGTGTACAGGTTCCCAGAGGAAGAAAATAAAAACAAGACGGGTGCATTGTTGCATGCACACGCGAGAGCCTCAGAGATGTCATGGTTGTGTGGAGGGGATTTAAACCTCATGTTGATGGATAGTGAGAAGAAAGGAAGGGATGGCTTCAAGGTGCATGAAGCATAAATCCTTCGAAATGCTATGGAGGAGTGCAAGTTTATTTGTTGATCTTGGCTACATGGGTTATGAGTTCACTTGCTCAAATAACTGGGGTAGGAAGGCAAATAAATATTCAAGAACGGCTCGACAGTTTCCTCGCTAATGAGCTATGGAAAGCACAATTCGTGGGTCTCTTTGTTTCGCACCTTCCTAAAAAAAATCTAATCATGTTCCTTTAGTGGTGTGTATGAAGGGAAGCCAAGATGCTGCTAAGAAACGTAAAAATCCAAACGTTTTCGTTTCAAGGCTATGTGGCTTCGTGAGGATGCAAGTGCAGAGGTGGTGTGTGAAGTTTGGAAGAGAGGGGTTGATGTTGGAGTAAACATCTCGCGTACTGCTAGTGAACTTACGAGATGGAGCAAGAAAGTTTTTGGAAACACAACTAACGAAATTAGTGTGTGCCAAAATCATATGAAAGAGTTAACGGAGAAGCAGTCTATGGTGGATGTTATTCAACAAATAAAGAATGTTGATGCTAGAATGGAAGAGCTTGAGAGGATGGAGGAGGTGTATTGGCATCAAAGGAGTAAGCAAAATTGGATTCAAGATACAAAAAAAAAAATCATCAAAAAGCAAATCAAATAGAGTAGAGAAATCGTGTGGAAAAAATAAAAAGTAAAGTTGGACAATGGTTCGAGGAGGAGGATGATATAGCCGAATGTTTTGCTTCGTTTTATGAGCAGCTCTTTAATTAGCTCGGGAACCTCGTCTGAGATGGACCTGTGTTGGACTTAGTTAAACCAATCGTCCCTAATGATATGATAAGCATGCTTGTTGCCATGTTCAGCAGAGAAGAGGCGGAGATGGCTTTGTCTCAAATGCACCCAAATAAGGCACCTGACCCGGATGGCATGAATGCTCTTTTCTACAAAACCTTATGGAGTACAATAGGTGAGGACATTATCGACAAAGTTTTAAATTTTTTGAATGATGTTGAGAATGTTGGTTATTTGGATTAGACGCATATTGTACTTATTTCAAAAAAGAAGCATTTGAAGTCTCCGATTGATTTTCGTCCAATTAGCCTCTATAATGTCGTTTACAAGTTGGTGTCGAAGGAGTTAGCAAATAGAACGAAAAAGTCCTCCCGATGGTAATTCGTGATAGCAAAAGTGGTTTTGTGCCGGGAAGATTAATTACAGACATCGTTCTGGTGGCTTATGAATGTTTTCATTTTTTGAGGAAAAAAAAGAAGGGAAAGAAAGGTTACCTGGGTTTGAAACTTGATATGAGTAAGGCATACGATAAGGTAGAGTGGAATTTCCTGGAAAATATGATGTAAAAATTGGGATTTCTGAATTGTTATACAAAGAGGGCTTTGCAGTGTGTTTCTTCAACCTCGTTCTATGTTCTTGTGAATGGTCAACCATCTAGATCGGTCACTCCTTCCAGGGGCTTGAGACAAGGCGACCCGTTATAGTTTTTTTTGTTTGTCTTATGTGTAGAAGGCTTGTCTACGCTGCTTAGAGATGCGGAGGAAAAAAAGCTAATTCATGGGATCAAAATTGGGAGAAAAGTTAGTCCTATTTCTCACCTATTTTTTGCAGATGACTTACTTTTTGTTCGAGCTGGATCGTATCTGGAAGAAGTTTAAGGTGTGGAAAGGACAATGTCTTTCACAAGCTGGACATGAAAGTTTAATTAAAGTTGTTACTTAAGCTATCCCTACATATGCTATGCAATACTTTAGGATCCTGAAGTGTATTATAGAAAGAATTGAAAAGATGTGTAGGAGTTTCTTTTGGGGTCAAAAAGATGAAAAGATGAAAATGGATGGGGATAAAATGTTTGTATCAAAAAAAGAAGGTGGCTTGGGCATTCGAAATTTCGAGATTCTTAATAGAACCCTTCTTCCAAAGCAGGCCTGGAGAGTGCTTATGATGCCTAGCTCACACATGGCAAGAGTCTTGAAAGGTAAATACTTCCCTTCTTCTTTGTTGGATGTGACCATCAATCCGAAGGCAAGCTTTACTTGGAAGTCTATACTCTCGGTTCGAGATTTAATCATTAAAGGGTATTGTAAAGTTATTGGAGATGGAAAGGATACCCAATTATGGAGAGACCCTTGGGTGTCGGGGACCCCTAAGTTTCGGGTCACCCTAAGACAGGGAGGGGATGGTGTGGATGATCCGGTTTATGTTAAGGAGTTTATGGGAGGTGGAAGGTGGCTAGGAGACAAGCTGGACATGCTATCTAATCCTTGGGAGGTGCAAGCAATCAAAAGACTCCCGATTCCAGTTCACGGGGTAAAAGACGAGTGGATATGGAGCCATACAAATCATGGCCATTACTCGGTGAAAAATGCTTACTATATTGAGTTGATGGAGGCTTGAAACAATGGCCCATCATCTTCAAAAATTAAGGAAAAAAAGGTATGGTAGCAACTAGGGGTGTTAATGAGCCAGGGTGGCTCGCAAACTATTCGAGTTCGGCTCGATCAAAGTTTGGTCAAAGCTCGGCTCGAGTGGGCTCGATTCGAGTTCGAGATCGGCTCGAGACCTTAACGAGCCGAGCCTAGGGATGGAAATGCATCGGATTCGGGGCGGCTGGAACATCACCCGCATCCACCACCCGCAATTTTTTACTCCACCCGCATCCATCCATCCGTCATCTATCGGGTGAAACGGGTGGGTCGGGTGCTAAACGGGTGATGATATTTAGTATATTTATAAAAGAAATTAGTGACTATAATATAAAATAATTATATCAAACACATACAATATAAGTAATTTACACGTAAAATTTAATAATTGGGTAATGAGTTGGATGTTAAACGGGTGATGGATCGGGTGACGGATGAAAAAATTCTCACCCACTTTCCATCCATTTAAATTTGGGAAGATTAATTACAGACATCGTTCTGGTGGCTTATGAATGTTTTCATTTTTTGAGGAAAAAAAGAAGGCAAAGAAAGGTTACATGGGTTTGAAACTTGATATGAGTAAGGCATACGACAAGGTAGAGTGGAATTTCTTGGAAAATATGATGTAAAAATTGGGATTTCTGAATTGTTATACAAAGAGGGTGTTGCAGTGTGTTTCTTCAACCTCGTTCTATGTTCCTGTGAATGGTCAACCATCTAGATCGTTCACTCCTTCCAGGGGCTTGAGACAAGGCGAACCGTTATAGCCTTTTTTGTTTGTCTTATGTGTAGAAGGCTTGTCTACGCTGCTTAGAGATGCGGAGGAAAAAAAGCTAATTCATGGGATCAAAATTGGGAGAAAAGTTAGTCCTATTTCTCACCTATTTTTTGCAGATGACTTACTTTTTGTTCGAGCTATAGAGGAAAAAGTGGAGAATGTGTTAGAGGTGCTTTCCATTTATAAAGTTGCATCGGGACATAACTGAATATAGAAAAGTTCGAAATGTCCTATAGCCAAAATCTGGGGCCGGAAAAGATTAATATCCTTCAAACGAAGTTAGCTACTAAGGCAGTAGAGGGATATGATAAATATTTGAGACTTCCTACGTATATAGAAAGCTAAAAAAAGAGTTTTTCAACCTATTCAGGATCGTATCTGGAAGAAGTTTAAGGGGTGAAAAGGACAATGTCTTTCACAAGTTGGACGTGAAATTTTAATTAAAGTTGTTACTCAAGCTATCCCTACATATGCTATGCAATGCTTTAGGATCCTGAAGTGTATTATAAAAAGAATTGAAAAGATGTGTAGGAGTTTCTTTTGGGGTCAAAAAGATGAAGAGATGAAAATGGCTGGGGATGAAATATTTCTACCAAAAAAAGAAGGTGGCTTGGGCATTCGAAACCCAAGTAAAGCTTGCATTCGGATTGATGGTCACATCCAACAAAGAAGAAGAAGGGAAGTATTTACCTTTCAAGACTCTTGCCATGTGTGAGCTAGGCATCGTAAGCACTCTCCAGGCCTGCTTTACAAGAAGGGTTCTATTAAGAATCTCGAAATTTTCTATACTCTCGGTTCGAGATTTAATCATTAAAGGGGATTGTAAAGTTATTGGAGATGGAAAGGATACCCAATTATGGAGAGACCCTCGGGTTTCGGGGTCCCCCTAAGTTTCGGGTCACCCAAAGAGAGGGAGGGGATGGTGTGGATGATCCGGTTTTTGTTAAGGAGTTCATGGGAGGTGGAAGGTGGCTAGGAGACATGCTGGACATGCTATCTAATCCTTGGGAGGTGCAAGCAATCAAAAGACTCCCGATTCCAATTCATGGGGTAAAAGACGAGTGGATATGGAGCCATACAAATCATGGCCATTACTCGGTGAAAAGTGCTTACTATATTGAGTTGATGGAGGCTCGAAACAATGGCCCATCATCTTCAAAAACTAAGGAAAAAAAAAGGTATGGTAGCAACTAGGGGTGTTAATGAGCCAGGGTGGCTCGCAAACTATTCGAGTTCGGCTCAGTCAAAGTTCGGTCAAAGCTTGGCTCGAGTGGGCTTGATTCGAATTCGAGATCGGCTCGAGACCTTAACGAGCCGAGCCGAGCCTGAGCTACCCTAAGTTCGGCTCGAAAGCTTGCAAACAGGCTCGGTAATTTTTTAATTACTAAAAATATTTCATTAATATTTAATATAAGATAAAAAGTTAATTAATAACTATGGCTAAAAACAACCATGTTAATAATCATATGTTTGTTTAATGCCAACCAAAGATGTCGTGGCCTAGTTCGATTAAGCTTAATGTTTAAGCTTCTGAGCACGTCAAATTCGACTAGGTTGATATGTTATGGTCAGCTAGAATGTGATTGTGCTCCTTTTGGTGTTATATTTTTTATTAGAGTATGTTAATCAACCAATGTTTCCTTCTTTCTTTACATGTCTTTCGATTTGATTGCTAGTGTAACTGTGTAATGCTTGGCCTAGCTTGAGTGCAACATATGGTGAATGATGTTTTGTTATGCACTTATGCCTGAGAGTAGGGGTGTTAATGAGCCAGGGTGGCTCGTAAACTATTCGAGTTGTTGTTATTAATCATAATATTTTCAAAGTTGTTTTCAAATTTGAAAAAAAAATATATGAGTAATGTTGCCTTGTTGGGATAAGTTGATCCATGCCAAGAATGCTAGCCAAACCGAACATAAGAAATGTGGGTTAGTCTTAATAGAAAACAATTTATGATCTAGCTTAATTAGTGTATATATTAAGTGTTAAAAGATTAGCATGGTGGAGTAATGTACTAGTGTTTATTTGATTGGAATAACTTGAAGAAAAATTAAAATTTTCAACACTTCAAAAAGGTAAACTTGATCCTAGTATAAAAAAATTTTGCAAAAAAGGAAAAAACACACACACACAAAAATTGACAATTCTTCATCTTCAATGATCTGATTTTAGTACCAATACTCTTGAGTCTTGAGCCTTCAAACCTTCTGCAAAATCTCAGCAACCTTGCCCACACAACTATATTCAATCATACATTCATCCACTGTTAAATTGACAAGAAATCGAATGAAGCTGGAGCAGCAAACTTGGCGCCTTTGAATTTAAATAGCTGGTGAGCCAAATAAGAAGAACAACTCTCTCCTATTTTACATTTTGCAATCTGCAAATATACTTTGAGAACACCAACTTCTAAGAAACAAAGACCCGATTCCCCGGCCACCTTGTTATCTACGAGATCCTCCGTCGTCGTCGTTACTACAATAGTAGAGCTGCGGCAACAGTAGGAACGTCGGCGGTGCAACAGTGCACCGTTGGCAGTGCACGTCATCTCTGTGTGGCAGCTTGTCGGCGCAACCCAGTTGAGGACAGAGAAAGTACAGAGAGTGGTATGAGATGGTGGGGAAGAAAATAGGAAAACTTAGGCGTCCCACATTGCTAAAATAACATGCGGGGTGGGAGTCAAAATCTCTATAAAAGAAATGTTTGACATCTTCACACGTCACGGCAGGCTTTACTTATTTTTTGGCCTTGTAAATTAATAAGTTTGGATATTAGGCATTTGAACTCTTAAAAGTTTGGGCCTCAAATGTCTTGGACTTATTTAAGTTGAAGTTAGATCTCGAGCTTTTCGAGCCTGACGAGCTCGAGCCGACCTGTACTTTTGATACTCGAGCTCGAGTCGGGCCTAATCTTTTAAGCTCGACGAGCTTCGAACTAGAGCCGAGCCTAATGAAAAAGTTTTCGAGCCAAGCCAAGCCTAGTTAAGTTCGGTCTCGATTCGGCTCGTTAACTCCCCTAGTGGCAACTTTGGAAGGCTAATATTCCACCAAAAGTAAAAAAGTTTGGGTGGAAAGCATTACAAAATGGTCTCCCTGTTGAACACAATCTTGCTAAGAGAGGGGTGAAAGTGAGTGCAAAATGCCAAAAATATGGGGAAGGGAATGAATCTATCGAACACATGCTTATGTTCTGCGAGATAAGTAGGAAAGCTTGGTATTATTCTCCTCTTAGGATTGATGTGGCTGGGTTGGGTGGCGCAAAGTTTGATGAATGGGTTGACTCCCTCATGGATATGGTGAAGGAAAAGGAATGGTGGGCGTTGTTTTAAATGCTTTGTTGGAAAATGTGGCTTGGGCGCAATAGGTGGGTGTTTGAAAGGAAGATGGTACAAACATAATATAAATATCATAACAAACATGTGTCACACAACGACATAAAACATGTAAATCCAACTTAATAGAAATCACATATGAACTAGAAAAAGTTTTCTATACATGATACTACATAGGACATGATACTAATCCAATCAACACATAGGTATGTACGTACCTTGTGTAGACAAATCGAAAGACCACTTTCACAACCTTAAAAGTCGTATAAAGAGAATTCTCCGCCTAAAATAACCAATATAACCAAGAATCAATACTCAAATAATTTCCAGCAACTTTAAAATATTTTAAACCCTCTTTAAAAGTGTTTAGAAACCTTTCTCATCATTAAAACTTAAATTATTAATACTTTCTAGTATATTAGTCATTAAAAACACTTAAAACTCATACTTTGGTAATTAAAACTCAATAATAAGCATAGTAATAAAAATTTCAGCAACTTATAATGTATTAAAATACCTTTAAAACATACTTAAACATAATCATAATTATAAGAGTACTTAATTTTACAAACTATATTATAATACTAGGATTTCTAACTCATAAGACCTTAAAAATTCATGCTTTGATAATTAAAATTCCGATTGAAACATAATAAGTAAATCTGAATTTTAATTATTTCATTACATAAATTATATAATCTTAGATTAATTATTAAATCATCAAACTATAACTTTTAAACATAAACATATTAAAACAAACCATAAAAAATACAAAATTTGCATTATAATAAAACTTGAGCAGGAAGAAATAACCAAACAAAAGAGAGGAAGAGAGGGACTCCGGCAGGAAGGGCAGCGGCAGCCGGTTGGATGGGCACGTCGTGGTTGGCCGGTGGTCCGCGGTCGGCGGTCGGCGGTGTTCCACGAACAGCGAGTAGGACAGGAGAGAATAAAGAGAGAAAAAGTAAAGAGCGAGAGAAAAGAAGAGGAGGGTCGAAAAAAGTAAGGAGGAAAGAGAGAGAAAATAAAGTATGTGGGAATTTAGGTTTTTTTTTTTTAGGGGGGGGGGTTATATAGGTTCCCATTTTAGGCTTATGAGAAGGTGGGTAAGCCAAAACTAATATTTAATGATTAATGATTTGAGTGGTTTCATTTCGCATACCCGGTTTAAAAACCCTTTTTACAACCAAGAAAATATTTTAAGCTTTTCAAATATATTTCAAAGTATGACTAACTAAAATGTTTGACTTTTTAAATCATTAAAATAATTCCTTTGACTTTCATATAGTCAACCATTGAAAATTAAATTGTTTAAATACCAAAATTTACTTAATTATATATAAATATACATGAAAATATATTTATAAAATTCATAAATTTACGAGAGGGATTTTCAGTTAACCCTCTTAAAAGAAGTTTAGTCCCGAAACATGGCAGAAAAACTCACACATTTTCAAAAGTTTATGAGTCACTTCCATTTGAGAAATACTTGTGTCACTTATGTGCTAAAACCACTTGTGTTACTAATGAACATATTTTTCATGCGGAGAATCTATTTTTTTTTTTGCACCAATCATGTGCAAATCGCCAACATAAGCATAAAAATGCATAAAAGTATCATCTATACAAATATATTAAAAGGCGTGCGAAAGAAAGTTTATGTGCCACGTGGCACTCTCCTCCAATTTCTATTGCAAATGCTTTATGTTCATCTGTACTCCTCACTTTAAAAATAAAAACGTAAGTGCAAGGTATTGAACACGTGACCTTTGAAATGAAAAGTAAGAGCTTAACCATCAATACACTATGACTTTGTTGTTCAATAATGTTTCAAATAAAATATGATAAAGTCTTGTAATAATTGTAATTAACTAAAAAAACTTAACAAGTATGTACTCCATCCGTTTTTTTTATTGTTACATTATTGTATGCACAATAATTTATGTAATGTCACTTTCAAGCTTTTTGGAGTATACTTTTTGATCCATTTAATGTAAAATAATGAAAAAAGTGAAAAGGTACTATTTTTGGGTGGAAAAAGAGAAGAACAAATATAAAAGTATTACTTTATGGTGGGCCAAGTACCCCCAAATAAAAAAATATAGCAATTAAAAAGAAACAATCATTTAAAGAAAATGTAGCAATTAAAAAAAAAAACAGAGTGGGTACATCTTTAACACTCTTATTACGTAACTTACAAGAGAATATTGATGTCATTTCCTCTTACCACAATCACTTTTTAGGTACTATTTTCAAACTCAAAGCTTTCAAATATTTTTTACTTATCACGCGTGATGTGAATTTTTCAATTTATTCGTAATGAACAAAAAATACAAAAAGTAACAAAATAAATTATGAAATAATAAAAAATAACAACATATTTATTTATTGTAACTGACCCGGGGCATTGCCCGGGCAAAACAACTAGTAAAATAAGATAAAAAGTGCGAAATTCTATCGCATTCTACCCCTTAAAGAAAACGAGTTACCCCTCGTAACTCACCTCAAGGAATAACTCAAGATACTTTTTCTTCATTTCGTCTTCGGCTTCCCACGTTGCCTCTTCAGACAATTGGTTAGACCAAAGTGCTTTCACGATATTTACATCCTTATTGCGTGTACTTCGCACCTTTCTATCAAGAATTCTCACAGGCATTTTCTCATATGTGAGGCTACTATCAATTTGGATTCTTTCAGGCTCCAAAACATGACTTTAATCAGGGATATATCAGTTGAGCTGGGAAATACGAAACACATTGTGCATTTTCTCGAACTTCGTTGGCAAAGTCAACTTATAAGCTACCTTCCTAGTTCTTTGCAAAATCTCATATGGGCCAACATACTTAACACTTAATTTGCCTTTTTTTCTCAAATTTCATCAATCCCTCAGTTGGTGATACATTAAAAAAACACCTTATCACCCCCCACTAGTACAAAAAAGCTGATTTGCGTCCCCTAATTTATGTCGGATAGTTGTACAAATGATGCAAATAGGAAAATTGCGTCGTGTTTTAATCCACGCGACGCAAATTAAACAAAATGTGCGTCGGATCTTGTCTTCCATGCGACGCATATTAGTGATTTGCATCGACTGGAAATAAGGTGCGTTGCAAATCATAAATTACCTATCCGCGTCGCATGTAAAAAGAGGTGCAACGCAAATCAGGCAAATCACCTTATAATATAAAACCCCACTTCTCCATTCATATCCCAGACCTAATTCAACAGTCGTTTCTCTTTTTCTCACCTACCTTCATCTCCCTCATCTCATCTCTCTCACCTACCTTC
Organism: Beta vulgaris subsp. vulgaris; assembly: GCF_026745355.1. Lineage (NCBI taxonomy): Eukaryota > Viridiplantae > Streptophyta > Magnoliopsida > Caryophyllales > Amaranthaceae > Beta > Beta vulgaris. The sequence continues at coordinate 19,491,540 of NC_079207.1, read as the reverse complement.
GCATCTCCCTCATTTTTCTCATCTCATCTCTCACCTTCCATTCTCCTCTCCCTCATTAAATCCGTCAATCCCCTTCTAAAAAACCTCCCAAAAAAAATCCGACAGTACCTACCGGCAATTTTGTTTTCCCTTTTTGTTTTCTCAAAAACTCTTAAAACGAAAATCCGACAAAAACTCTAATTTTTCGAAAAAGGCTCAATTTTTAATCATCAACAATGGCAGTGAAATCAACTAAGGCAGAGAAGAAGATCGTGTTACGTGGTTTCGAATCATCAAGTGGTTATTTCACTTGGAATTTGAAAATTTGGTGAAACCAATTTTCAGATTTTGTTTGGGGATCGCGTACGAGACAGGCTCGAAGAAGAAGATCGCGTACGAGACAGGTTCAATTTTTTTTCAATTTTTCATTTTTAGATTTGATTTTCTATTTTAGTTTTAAATCTGAAAATTCGTTTTTTCATACTGGTAACTTTTTTTTCTCAATTTCTTCTTGTTTTTGTTGATTTTTTCTTAATTTTTTTGAGTTGACTTCTGATTTTTTTTTCTCACTTTTGAATTTTCGCTTTTTTTTTGTTTACCTAATTGAAAATTCTGAGTTATAAATGTTTAATATTGAATTTTCAATTTTTTCATTTTCATTTTTTAGATATGATTTCCTTTTATTTAATTTTTTTCATTTTCAGATCTGGGATTCATTATCTCTCCCTCCCTCCATCTTTCTTCATCTTCCTCTTAGATCAAAGGCGAAGGGCGACTAACTAACGGCTGAACCAAATGACGGTCGCAATCTCACTCTCGTTGGTGTAACTGAAACTAAGGTGAAGGGCGACTAGAAAGTTGAAGATGATGGTCAAGATATTCTCACTTAGTTCTTACCCAGATTGTACTGTTCTTTAGATTTTAGGGGTTTTTGTGTATTAGGATTCTTTTGTACTTCAATTCATTTCAATTACTAAATCTGTTGATCTGAATGCAATGGTTTTAAACTCTATAATAATTAAGTTTATTACTTCCTATAATAATCTGTTGATTCTTTTGTACTTCCTATAATCTGAATGCAAACAACGAAAATCATGGCTTAAAATCATGGACAAATAAAAACATCATTTCTCTGAATTAGCAACAACGAAAGAAAAGCTACTCTTCTATCTTGGCTTAAATTTGCGTCGCACATAGACCAGGGTGTGACGCAAATCATGCATCTGCGTCGCACCCTGTGCTATGTGCGATGCAAATTGCCCTTGAAGCTTTGTGGGGCTTAGGAGAGAATTTGCATCGCACCGTATACAACGTGCGATGCAAATAGCTAAAAGATCGATCTGCGTCGTTTTCGCATACGACGCATATCAATTATAGGTCATCTGTGTCGAGACTTGTGCCGTCGGACCCAAGTCCGATGGAAATAGGGGTCTCAGGTTCGACGCAAATCGACCTTTCTCTACTTGTGCACAACGAATTCATCTTTTCTTCGCTTTAAATTGACATAACTCTTTTGCCTATCTTGAGTAGCTTGAATTCTAGCCTGAATTAACTTGACATTCTTAATGGTTTCCCCAATAAATTATGTTTTCAATACTATATTGTCACTAAAATCAATCCAACAAATGGGACTTTTACACTTCCTTCCATACAATGCCTCAAAAGGAGCCATGTTAGTGCTCGCATGGTAACTATTGTTATATTACCTCTAAAGATTGAACCTTCCCCATTGGTCTCTTATGGTCAATCTTTATTTTCTTAAAGGTTAGTCACTTCGACACGAACTCGGCGATTTCACGCTTCATATTCGGCCACCAATAAATCTTCTTAAGATCCTTATACAACTTGTCACCCCAGGGTGCACAGAATATGGAGTATCTATCCCCTCATCCATAAATCGTCTCTTAAGCTCATCAAATATTTGTGGTACACACCACATTCCCTTGAACCTCAAACTTCCATCATCATGAATCTTGAAGTCGACTTCCTCACAAGCTTCATCTTCTCCTTAATCTTATCTAGGTGCTCATCTCCAACTTGACCCTCTTTGAGCTCGTCGAAAACTGACAACCCCAATGAAAAAGCACTCGATCTCCCAGGATTTAAATTTTTAGGCTAAGCCTTTGCATATATCGACACAATTCCTCAGGAACTACTAAGGCATTCATGCTATGGCTCGATTTCCTACTCAAAGTATCTGCAACTACATTCGCCTACCCTTCATAATACTGGATGTCTAGGTCATAGTCCTTGATCAACTCTAACCATCACCTCTGTCTCATATTGAGGTCTTCTAGGTAAAAATATACTTCAATCTCTTATGGTTGGTATAAAGATCTTACAGGTTTCCCCATAATGGTAATGTCTTCAAATTTTTAAGGGAAACACGATAACAGCTAACTCTAAATCATGGGTAGGGTAAATAGCCTCATACGGTTTCAACTAACGCGACGCATACGCGATCAAAAATTGAAGTTGTAAGATAGTGCATCACCGGCATCAACGCAAACAGCGCATCAACATCATTGGACAACATAAGCAACATCACCATTCTCGCCAACAACAAGGAAGTTCAAGATAAGCTCGGGTCGCACCTCGCGACCTGTACCGAACCCCGTGACCTGTATTGCACCTCGCGATATGAGGAATTTTGTGGTTTGTTCAAGGCATACACAAAATATAGGGTGCGACTCTGCTCGCAATTGGCCCATGTTGCGCCTTGCGACATCTGCCGTACCTCGTGACCCTTGGCAGTGGGCAATATCGGCTAAGTTGCCGACTTAGATAACTCGTAACTTGTTCCCTTTTCTTTATATTTCTTTAGGGGAGTATAAATGGGCTATTTTTCAGAACCCTAGGGAGTTAGCCACTTTTGGAAAGAACTCCGTTTTAGTTTTAGTTCCTTTTACATCTTCCATTTAGCTATATGTCATTCTCATTGGTATTTGGATAAGAATCATGGATCTTGTAGCTTAAACTCTCTTGGGAATGGTTGATTGAAGCTTTTGACGGTTTATTGTAAGATTTACTCTTTCCCTTACTCTATATCTTTGTTATTGTATACCTTTCAATATTAATGTCTATAGTCAATAACTAACATCAACTAGTAGTACTCTTAGCGAATCCAAGTCATGATTATAAACATTAATATTGAAAGGTATAAAATAACAAAAATATAGAGTAAGAAAAAGAGTAAATCTTACAATAAACCGTCAAAAGCTCCAATCAACCATTCCCAAGAGAGTTTAAGCTACAAGATTCATGATTCTTATCCAAATACCAAAGAGAAGTATATAGAGCTAATTAGAAGATGAAACTAGGAACTAAAACAAAAAAGGAGTTCTTTCCAAAAGTGTCTAACTCCGTAGGATTCTGAAAATTAGCCTATTTATACTCCCCTAAGAAAACATAAAGAAAAAGGGGGAAAAATATGAGTTGTCTAAGTCGACCTGGGCTTACCTTGAACTTGCTTGCTGTTGGCGAGAATGGTGATGGTGTCTATGCTGTCCAATGATGTTGATGTATTGCTTGCGTTGATGCCGATGATGCTCAAAGTGGCTCTATAGCCTAATGCTCACAACAACTCTAAACACTCATACCCAACAATAACACGATGACTCCAAAGGCTCAAAACGTCACATCTCAACACTCTCTTACAACTTCAACCTTTAAATTCTGCTAAAGCCTAAAAGTGCGCTAATGCCCATGACTACGACCAAACCCTCTATCCAAAAGTGTCTAAAACACCATAAAACTTAGATAAACCTGAACACATCAAACACCCCTACACTTAGTCTTTACTCGACCTTACGTAAGCTTAATGATGAGAATCAAAAACAATGCTCAAGTAAATCAACACTAAACTTCGCCTTACCCAACCAACGCCTACAATTATCACTTTTAACATCCTACTAAATTACTCTAAACCAAGTGTAAGGAACAATGGCTTCCCCTACACTTAGTCTTCGAGATTGTATAAAAATATAAAGATGTGACATAACAAACACCTACGACAACCCAACCACAACCTCCAACCAATCCAACCAATCTAACCTAACCTTACCTAAGTAAAAAATGAATAAACTCCATGCTTACTTCAAACCACAAAAATAACCTAAAATCTACTCCAACTAACTTATACCAAGCAAGCCATGGAACGATGACAAAAAGGGATAATTATATGCTTTCTTCAAAATAATCAACTAACCATCAATATAAAGCTTAGATTCCAAATTGCAAAAAGGAATTCAAACTTTAAACAATAAGCACAACTTCGCAAATCACCATGTAAACAAGGATATCTACATATTTCCAAAAACCTACTCGAAAACTCTGAAAATGCCTCCATCCTTATGTCACCAAACTCCACCAAATAAGCAATAACCGTTTTCACTCTTTTCTTTTTCTCTCATTTTTCCTAGGTGCTCTTTCGAGTTTTCATCCTAGCCTCTCATTTTTTTTTAAACAAAACATATATCTCACCATCTTTCACGCTCAAATTAAGCCATTATTTTGCATAGGTTGCACTTTCGGGTTTTCAACCTATCCGGGCCCCTATGTTTTGCTTGAGTTATCCTCCCTTGCGGGTTTTCAACTCCGCGGGCTTCATTTCATCATTTTTTTTTGTTTTTTTTTTCATTTTTCTCTTTTTTTTTTAATTTCATGAAAATACGACATAAAACATAAATATTTACAATCGGAACTTTATCACCCCCCCACACTTAGAATACATGTTTTCCTCAATGTAAAAAAAAGGAAATAGAACTAACCACTAGGAACCGAAACGCCCAAGATCGCGATCACCCGCTCCCCTAGAGTTATGCTCCGCTTGCCTTCGTCGACGGTGCATCTGGATTTCAGTAGTGGGGTCGGGGTAACCAGGTTAGAGGCCACAGAGAAAGAATTCATGGTTGAAACCACGGAAGACATAGAGTGCATTATGTCCTCAAACCCATCCAATTGTCGCTGCATGTCATTTAGTTGTCTCCCCAAACGTATTTTGGCTCTCCTCAATAGCATCGAATCTTTTCTCAGCCATAGTTTGGAATATTGAAGGGGTTTCGGGGGTTTCGACTTCAGGTTGCGGCGGGGCACGTGCCATACCAAACTCTTCTTCAACTGTGTCTCGATAAGTATCATTCGGATGGAGATAGAGCTAAAGATGAGATGTAGTAGCGGTGATGTTTGTTTTTTTTGAGGTTGAGGCAAAATCATATATTTCAAACTATTGGCCCTATAAACCCATACATAATGGTTGCCTCTTAGGGAAACTCATAACATTGATGCCTTCTTCAATTGATCTTTATTGCACACATTGGAGGCTTTTGAAAAATGAGCATCAATAGTACCCAATGCCTGGAGAATCTGTTTTCCTTCCTTGTTCGTCGGAACCTCCTCATCCAAGTAACTATCCAAAAGTGAAACCATCTCACCCATACTTATCTTACCGTTGTCTTTTCTCCCGATCTCTAAACAATTGTCAACAAATATCCCAACCCTATTCGGTCAACCAAATCCCTTAGGTGTCATGGCCCACAAACATTATAAATCAAACTTTGGGAAGTTCATAGGCTCACTGTGGCAAAAGATAGTCATGATAAGGAATCGATGGAAAGCGGAGTGCCGGATGTGAAAGTGAGCTATTATTGCATATCCCGTGCCATGTCAAACCATTAGTGATGCTACCATAGAACATAGCCTCATTGAATATACGCGGAGCTTCAAAATCTCTATCCTTTACATAAGTCCACCTAAAATAAAGCCTCCATGATCTCATTATAGTGCATCGTATATTTATTATCATTAAGGTGAAATGTAATGAATTTTCCATCCTCATCTTTGCCCTTCTCCGATGTGAAAAGGAACTCTAAAGTATAGTGTTTATAAGTGCGGGCTTGAAATTCAATGAAACCTTGTAAGTCGACTTTACCCAATAATCGCTCAATAGGTGCACGCAACCCTAAGGTTCCCAATTTATTCAGGTGGACAAATTTGGTTTCTAGTGTGGTTCTTCATCTCTTTCCTCCACTATCAACATTGACTAATTCCTGTCGTGTTAGTACTCGTTTTGATAGGCTTCTCAAAATTCGTGCCTTGGGTCGTTGGTGGCGTCTGTTTTCTCAAAAAAAAAATTATTTTGGCGGTGAAATCGACTGTTTAAGATCGCCTCGGGAAGTGTGCCTAGAATTTAGTCATATGGTCCTCATTTTGATGGGCTTCTCAAAAAATTTGCCCTTTAAGGATCATCGGTGGCGTCCATTTTATCAAAAAAAAATTGTTTTGGTAGTGAACTAAGCCGTTTAAGATCGCCTCGAGAAGCATGCTTGAAATACCGTCGTATTGGTACTTGTTTTGATGGGATTCTCGATATTCTTTCCCTTAAGGTTCGTCGGTGGCGTCCGTTTTCTAAAAAAAAAGTTGTTTAGGGGGTACCGTGGAATAATATAGAGCTTCATTTATTAAGGTTAATTAGGAGTTAGGTTAATTAGGGAATTAGGGTTAGGGATTTAGGGTAGAGGGATAGTTAATTAGGTTAATAATGGCAAAATTGTAAATAATGCAAATAACAACTTAACATCAGTTAAGAAAAATGGTAGTTGGTGCAGATTTTTAAAAATTTAGGGGTATACGATGAATATTTGAAACATTGGGGGTATATGATGAATTTTCCAATTTGTCAAAGGTATATGGTGAAAAATCTGTTTTATTTGAGTAGTAATATGCTTTACACAGCGGTTAAAAATAAAGAATTATAATACATTATATTCATCTACATATTTATATCCTTATAAAATACTTTGTCTGTATTTTTTTAGTTGCACCATTTATTTTTGCACATTTGCCTCGAATCTACATATCTCTTACTGGGTGTAAGTAAAAATTATAAAAATTTGATATGTGAAATTATCGCATTGACACGAATCTAACAAGACCGCACTTGACAATGGTTTTCTTATATAATGGTGCGACATACTCGCTTGTAACCCCCCGTAATTTTATGAATTTTATAAATATATTTTAATTTATATATATATATATATATATTATATATATACATATATATATATATATATATATATATATATATATATATATATATATATATATATATATATATATATATATATATATATATACATATAATATATATATATATATATATATATATATATTAGTATAATTTAGTATTTAAATGATTTACTTCGTAAAAAGTTAACTATTTAAAAGTTAAAATAATTATTTAAAGATTTCAAATAGTCAAATATTTTATTTGGTCATAATTTGAAAATTATTTAAATAGCTTAAAACACCTTTTGGTTTAGTAAAAATGATTTTAAATTGGGTTATAGGAACCCAACTATACAAATCATCCAACCATTAAATATAATTAAAGCTCAAACACCTTTTTCTAAGTCCAAAAAAGGGATAACTATATGAACTCCAAAACCCCAAATATTTTCCACTATATATTTTCTCTCTCTTCCTTTCCTCAAATCTTTCGGTCGTCTCCTCTTTCTTTTTCTTCCCTCTCTTCTCTCGGGTTCTCCCTCCTCCCGTTTACGGCAGCAGCCACCAGTCACCACCGTCGACCGTTGCCGGCAATCACCCAGCAACCCTTGCATCGCCCTTGCCGCCAGTCCTTTCTCCTTTTCTTTGGTTATTTTCTGCCTCCTCAAGTTTTATTTAATGCAAAGTTTATACTTTTAAGGATTGTTTTAATAAGTTTATGTTTAAAGTTATAGTTTGATGATTTAAATATAAATATAAATATAAATATAAGATTATGTAGTTTATGTAATGAACTAAAAAAAATCAAATTTATTTAATTATTATGTTTAAATTAAGATTTTAAGTATCAAAGCATAACTTTTTAGGATTTTATGAGTTGAAAAATCATAGTAGTATATTATAGTTTATGAAATTGAGTATTCTTATAATTTTACTTATGTTAAGTATGTTTAAAAAGGGTTTTATTACATTATAAGTTGCTGAAAATTTTATAAGTATGATCATGATGGAGTTTTTATGATCAAAGTATGAGTTTTTAAGGGTTATTAACAACTACTCCCTCCGTTTCCTAAAGATCTTCCCACTTACTGTTCCTACAGATACCAAGGAAAATCAAGTTGTGTGGGGCATGATGTGGGTAAAGTAGGAGAGAGAAAGGGGTTAAGATAAATAAACAAATAAAAAGGGGTTAAAGTAGGAGAGAGAAAGGGAGTAAAATTGAATTAATAATGTAATGGTGGACCATATGATAGTGACATGAGAGGGTAAATAGGGAAATTTATTTGCCAAATAAGGAATAAAGCAAAAGTGGGAAGATATTTTGGAAACACCCTTAAACGGAAAGTGGGAAGATCTTTAGGAAACGGAGGGAGTAGTATAGTAATACTATGATAAGAGGCTTTAATAATTAAGTTTTAAGGATGAGAAAGATTTTTAAACACTTTTAAAGAGGGTTTAAAATATTTTAATATTGCTGAAAATTTTTAGAGTATTGATTGTGGTTATGTTGATTATTTTTAGGCGTAGAATTCACTCTAGGCGACTTTTAAGCTTGTTAAAGTGGCCTTGAACTTTGTCTCACAAGATACGTACATACCTATGTGTTGGTTGGATTAGTATCATGTCCTAAGGATGGGATTTATGTAGCATCATGTATAGGGAACTACTTTTAGTTCATATGCGATTTATATTCAATTGGATTTGCATGTTTTATGCCGTTGTATGAAACATGTTGATCATGGATGATTATATTATATTTGTATGGATGATTGATGCAAGCATATGGGATTTGGGAACTTTATTTTATTAATTCACATGAGGGATTAATATTTATGTTGGTATTGGATCATGATTGAATCATTTTGTTCCCTTTGGATTATTTTAATTACTTTATAAGGAGCGAGGGCCTTATTTGTTAAGTTGGTTATTCACCTATGAAAGGTTGGTTGGATGTTGACTTGATTCGACTAATAAATAAAAGGGTGTGGATTTTATATTGAAATTAATCTTGGGTTGTTAAGTTGATGATTACCTTATCTAATCTTAAGATAAATATGAAAGTTTTTGTGTCTTTGATGTTTATATTAATGTCCTACTTGTGAGTCATGGCAAGTAAATAAATTATTAATCACTTAAAGTGGAACGTCAATATCAATAGGTTTAACTTGTGTACATCTGAAGTGTTCGACTAGTATGAGTTGGAGTACATATTAGTAGCCCATGGATTTTCTTGGGACCACATTGATCACCGTGTCCTCTTTTTATTTTAAAAGGTTCCTCGATATTGTAGGTCAGGAGAGTATAGAGTCGTGCATGTACTTTGTTTTCTAGATTGAAGACTGATTTGGTTTAGACAACTCGTTCCATTGACTACTCCATCTAAATTGATTAACTTATTGGTTGTGGAGTTTAGTTCAGTACAAGTAGTCTGCTATGTTATGATATTATTATTTATCATTGCTTAATATATATTAATATCATGTTAGGTTTTATATTTATTTACTATGTAGTATTTCGCTGATTACGTGTTTTGTGTGAATGTGCTGATCATGGCTATGCCTTATTGTTCCTATGATGACCCATTTGGTGAAAGTAGGTCAAGTTGTACTGTATCTGAAAGGTGAGACTGACTTATGGTGGAAATAGAATGAGGCTAGACTTAGTGTTGTTGAAGGGTTTAATTGGAATTCCTTTATTACTGCTTTAAGAAAAAAAAATTACCCTGCTTTTATTAGGAAACAGAAAGCCTAGTAATTCGTAAACCTTAGGGAGCATGACTATCTTTGAGTACTATAGTAAGTTCATAGCATTGTCGAGGTTTGCACCTGAGGTAGTAGCAACTGAAGAGTTAAAGGCTCAAAGGTTTGAGCAAGGGTTGACTGAGGAAATCCAACTCGGGTTAGGTGGTGAAACTATTGCATCCCTAGATGTGGTGTATGGAAGAGCCTTCCATATTTATGGTCTTTAGTCGAGACGTGACAAGAAGAATGTTGTAGTAGGTGAGAAAGGAAAGGATTTCAATGCTAGAGGAAATCGGGGGAATTTTAAGAAGAATAGAAAAATGGGAATGGGAATTTCCAATGGAGAAATGGTCAGGGCTATAACAATAAGGGTCAGTCTGAAAGGGTTCACCGTTGTAAGAAGTGCAGTAAGAACCATCCTGGTAGAGACTGTAAGGGAGACCGAGTAACTTGTAAATACTGCCAATAAATGGGCCATACGGAGTATGAGTGCTTCACCAAGAAAAGAAAGAGCACGAATGTTAATGGGAGTGGTAATTGTATGGGTTCAACTAGTTAGGAAGTCAAGGTTCGAAACCTATAGGGTCACAGTACAACTAAGGGAGCTACAATAAGCCTGCTAGTGAGAGCAACAACAACCACAATAAGGCTCCGAGTAAACTGTTTGTGATGAGTCGCAATGAAGCTGAACAATCTACCGACGTAGTTTCTGGTACTTTCTCTATTAAAACTGTTTTTGTTAATGCGTTATTTGATTATGGGGCGACTTATACATTTATTTCATCGTCGGTCATTAAAAGTCTGGGGTTCGTAGATTTTGAAGCCATTGACTTGTCTGTTAGTATACCTATTAGAGAGGTCATAAGGTGTAACAAGTTTTTTTTAAAGATTTGTCTCTAAAGATAGGAGATTGTGTATTTCCTTTTGATTTGATAGAGTTCAATCTTGGAGACTTAGATGTTATTCTTAGGATGAATTAATTATAATTAGGTTTCTACAAGGCCAAAATAGACTGTGAAACTCATAAAGTAGTGTTGAGAAGCCCTTTGGGGGAAGTTGGCTTCGTATCGACGTTTTGGAAAGCATAAGAATTTTGGGATTATTTATGCGATGCAAATTAAGAAGTTGATAAAGAAGGGATGTGAACTATTTTTTCATAGTGTGCAAGATGTAGGTAAAGAGGTTGGATTGAACATTGAGGATGTACCAATTGTGAACGAGTTTATGGATTTGCTTCCAAGTGATAATTCTGATATGCCGCCTGCAAGAACTGTTGAGTTCACAATAGACTTAGTTCTCGGTAATGCACCTATTTCTAAGGCACCATAGAGAATGACACCTCCTGAGATGAGTGAGTTGAAGACACAGTTGCAAGAGCCGTTGGATAAGGGTTATATTAGGCCTAGTGTGTCGCCTTAAGGAGCTCATGTGTTGTTTGTGAAGAAGAAAGATGGGAGTATGAGGTTATGCATCGACTATAGGGAGTTAAATAATGTGACTATTAAGAACAAGTATCCTTTGCCTAGGACAGATGACCTGTTTGATCAGTTGAATGGAGCGAGTATGTTCTCGAATATTGATTTGCGTTCGATGTATCACCAGTTAAGAGTAGCTGACAAGGATATAGCTAAGACTGCGTTTAGGACGCGTTATGGTCATTATGAGTTTATTGTGCTGTTGTTACGGCTATATTTATGGATTTGATGGATAGGATATTCCATGAGTTCCTAGATAAATTCGGTGTGGTATTCATCGATGACATCTTGATTTATTCAAAGAGCGAAGAAGAGCATGATGAGCACTTGGAGAATATATTGGAGACGCTTAGGAAGAATCAATTGTATGTCAAGTTATCTAAGTGTGAGTTTCATTTGGAGAAAGTAGCATTTTTGGGTCATTATGTGTCAAAAGAAGGAGTATATGTGGATTCTGCTATTTTAGGTGCATGACCACATGTTCGGGAGCCTATTTAGGCGCTTGGACACTTTTTCGGCATTTTCAAGTCAATTTCTAAATTTTACTCTATTCTGAGATGTTCTAATAAAGTTAAATAAAATCGTCTAAAATATGGACTGATTCAAAAAATGATTCCACTAAACCCATGTATCGTAAGTTAATTAAATTGCGTTTCCCCGTAATATAACGAGATGTTAAAAAAAATTGAAGTCGTTGGAAAATGGGAACTTGTCGAATTTTTTTGAAATCTTGTAGTACTTCAATGGAGGAAATAGAAGGGTTGAGAGAGAGAGAGAGAAATGAAAGGGAAGAGAAGAGGTGAGGAGGAATGGAGGGGGGGGGGGAAGGGGAATGATTGAGGGAATGGGAAATAAAGGGGAAAGAGAAGGAAAGATGCTCGTATTTTTATACAAAAATACAGAGCGTTAGTAGGAAAAAATAGAGCGTTATTTAGCAAAACCTTTTTTTATTAACAAACGTAAAACCAACAAACACAAAAAACAAACAGCAAATTAGGGCCTTTGTCTTACTCTATCTTCTACTTTAATATAGACCTCTTTAACCCAATTTTTATTACTCCAACAACCTCCAATTAATTTCTAAGTTTGAGTTGGATGGAGTTCATAAAAGATAGAACATAGTGACGCAAGAGTGAATATACAAAAATAAGTGATGGTCCTCCATGATCACCTTATACTATGGGGCAATTTTTCGAAGGCATTCCAAAAGAAAATTGGAGAAAACATAAAGAAATAGTTGGGGTATTTCTTTTTTGGTGCTTAATAATGGGAGCGCATAACATATCCGTTTTTATTGTTTTAAAATCTGAGAGAAAACGGATATATTTCAGTTCGGTCCACCGAATGCAAATATTATGGGTATGTCAGCCTGCCACTTTCTAGGTCTAATTTTTTTTAAAATGAACAAACATGTCAGACGCATAGATCAAACTTGTAGGAAGGGGTTGTGTTAGCGATGTAGTATTAATTCCAGTGAGGCGTGTGAGTTCTTTAACAATGGTGGTTGGTTTTAATGGTGGGAAGAAGATGAAGGGAGAAATGAAGTGAAGGAAAGGGTAAATAGAGGAAAAGGAAAATATACATAAATATGGTAAAAAAATGTATTAATGATAAGCCAATATAATCTAATCATTTTGAGTACCCATTATTTACTCTTTCAACCATAGTCAAGATCTACTTGGTATCATAGGAAGTTCATTATTATCCATTTAATCTAGTGATCAATTTCAGATGGTTGAATATTAAACGAAACATAACTCTTCACTTGTCTTCATAATTTCGTTTGTTTGATATATTTTGTTTAAGAATCCATAATACTTCTATGTTGCTTTTGTCAATTTATCCGGAAAAAAAAGTTTAGAGAAAAGTTCCAAAATAACATATATTGAATATATTTCAACATGGACGAGCCTCAACACTAGCGACATAGATGATTGTACAGGGCCCTAGAAAAATTAGGACCATGAGGTACATGTTCTGTTGTTGTTGGTGTTCAACTCTTTTGTTATATTTGAATACTTTTGTTCTGAAAGTGTGATGTTAATGTTTGATTATTTTTTCTTTTTATGAAATAATCTAAAAACTTTATTAGATAAAATTAAAAATATGCACATGAGTAATATATCACTTTAAATTTTTATGTATTTTACTTTTGATTTACTGATAATGGGCTGAACTTTCTCTTTGTTGCACAAGATCTTCTTAAATTGAACCGCTGTTGACTTCATGCTAAAACACGCGTAGAAATGTTTTATTTCACCAATAAGGTAATCCAAGTTGATGAGGTATAATTTTCACCTTATATCATATAAGAAACACTTTGTTTAATTTATTATTCATCAATCATCATCATAATATAAAGAATTTTTTGTTGGAAAAGACCTATTAGCCATTTTGTTGAAAAATACTTAATAATTTTTTGTTTAAAAAGACCTATTATAATATTTACTTGGCTACCTTTGTTATACAAGATCACCTTAATATTTTTCAGCCAAAATGTCAATTTTTTGACATTGACTTTTCTTCCCCTCCTTTTCTCAAATGACCAACCTATTTTTTTCTATCCTAATCCCTTAACCTTACCAAATCCTTTTAGCTTGCTTCCTATTTTAAGGGATAAAGGTAGAAAAAAAAAATAGGTTGGCCCCATATATGAAAAAGGGAGAGGAAGAAAAGTCCATGTCAAAAAAATTGAATTTATAACCGAAAAACATTAAGGTGATCTTAAGTAACTAAGGAAAGTATTATAATAGGTCTTTTCAACAAAAAAAAAATTATTAGATATTTTCCAACAAAATAGCTATTTTAATAGGTCTTTCCAACAAAAAAAATTAAAGTTCTAATATGAATCTAATAATAATTCCATGACTTATTAGATCTGCACATTTTTGTTTCAATTACCTAATAAGACCATGCCATACATATATTTGCAAGTATATTGTTGAATTATCTAGCAATTTATCAACTCAATTAACGTGAGAGGAATCATAGCACTTGAGGAGGACTTCCTTATGTTTTAGCAATTTAACTGATAAAAAGGAAATTCATGAATATTTTTATATTCTCAAATTGGCTTCTCAAACGTCACTAGGAGTATATCTTGGCACCTCGGTGGATATTCGGGATTCTAAAGTACGACATTTTACTTCTCTACTCGACAAGATTTCGGGGAAAATTTCTCAATGCCGACATCGTACTTTATCTCAAACAACGCAATGATCATTATAAATTCCATCCACATCCCCACCATTATGCATCAGCGATTTTGAGCATCCCTGAAACCATAGTGCACAAGCTTGATGGTCTACTTGCACGTTTTTTTTTTTTGGAAAGAAACGTGGAATCAAGGCATACATTACGTGCGGTTATACACCTTCCAAAAGGCCTGGGAGGCCTTGGTCTCCGCAGTATTGTCACTTTTAATGATGTTTTATTGATGCAAAGGGCCTGACGCATTCAACAACATCCCTAACTTCTTATCTCTCGAGCTTTCAAAATACTCGCTTGCATTCAAAAGGAGTGCAAATTTATCATGGGGCTCATGAGTAATATTGAAGGTAACGTCGACCTTAAGGAAGCATTGTGCTTGTAAAGTGGGTGATGGTCGAAGTATACTAGCCGCTCAAGATAAATGGGTTCATGGCCACACTCCACTCATAAAGGATGATGTTTCTTTACGTGTGGACGCTATGTTGAAAGTGACTGATCTTATTTCTCCTAATGGCAACGAGTGGAATAGTAGACAAGATCGTAGTCTCCTTATCCCTTCTAGTGCTCGTTAGATTCTAGGTATGGAACTTCCCCTTAATTCCCTTTGCAAAGATGAGTTATACTGGCACATACAAAATCCGGTGAGTACTCCACGAAATCTGCATACGCTCTTGTTATTAAGCAACAACAAAATGATATTTGTAGCATAACAACTCCATTACATCTACATTTCTTTTGCATTATTGGAGCTTGCACATCATACCAAAATGGAAGCTTTTTATTTGGAAGCTCTGGCATAATAGTCTCGCAACTTCGGAGAATTTGTTTCGTCGGGGATTTAGCGCTTCAGATTCCTGCCCTATCTGTTTGGGTGACATCGAATTTCGTCACCGTCCTTTCCTGGAATGCCCTCTTGCTTTGGAAGCTTGGTCTATTTCTAATTTATCGATTCCCGATGTCGATAATGCTACAACAACTTCTTAGTACTGGCTTTCACTGTATATTAGTAAAGTGAGAGATTCTGAAGGTAGCCATAGTCCTCTCTTGACCGTCTACATTGGCATCATGTGGGCTATCTGGAAAGCTCGAAGCGATCAGGTTTTCAGACGTATTCGAGCCACAGTTGAAATAGTTCAAAAACATATTGAGGTTGGCAAACAACACCATTTAGTTTTCTCCCAGGCCACGATATAGCCTAATAAGTCTCCAGGGGATGGCGGTCCGGCCCTCGATATCCTCTTTGCCACCTTTGGTTGCTATAATTAGGCTCCTTCGGAAGCCCTTTTTAGAATAGATGGATCATGGATCAAGCAAACACAAAGGGGAGCAACCACATGGGTCGCTCATTTCCCAGGGGTCTCTACCTCAACCAGCCATGCTCAAAGGTTGTTAGCCTCCTCCGCTCTTCACATGGAGGCTAGAGCATGCCTCCATGCTCTATCTTGGGGGTGGCACACTACTATCTCACGTATACTGATCTATATCGATTCCCCTACTTGTTCGACTATTGCAATCTCCTACAGCTCAACACATTTCGATACAACATAAGATTAATGATATTCGATCTACGGCGGAATTTTTTACTTGGTGTCGTATCATCAAGGTTCACAGGAATGATGTTGCTCCAACCCATGAGTTAGCGAATCTCTGACGCCTGTCTACTTTTCCTTTTTTTTCATGTTGATTTAACTCTTTTTAATTTTCTTGTACGATTTTTCGTTTTAAAAAAAACTCATCCATTCATAAAGAAAAAGCCTACGCCTATAAAGAAAGGTACGTATATGTAGTAGAAAAAAGTGACGGTTGACGATATACTATAAAAGTAGGAATAAAGAGGGCTTTGCTCAATTGCTCAAGATCATGGAGTTTCATTTAGCAGAGCGTAATATTGCCAGACGTGCAGGCAAGTAAATGTTAATGAACTCTTCGATGTGGTCCATGTCCTCCACACCATAATTTATATCTTATGTTTCTGTAAGGAAAATATTGAAGAAATAAACACATAAATTTTCGTTGTAATTGGACTCACGGAATTCTCTATTTACATCTTTAGATTGAATTATCATTGGTTTATATCTGTGAAGATCAATATCATTTATTTATTCACTATAGTTTTTCTTATCTTCTTAAAACAATGACACATTTATAAAAGCAGACTCTCCTTTTATTTGTGTTTTTTTTTTTACTTTGAAATGGTAGAAAAGCAAATAGAGATCGATCATACAATAATAGAAAGAGGTCAAGACATCCTTCCAAAGGTCATCAAGTCAAAAAGTTTTGGGCAATTAAGTAAAGCATGTAAAAGTAAATATACAAGACTTGTTATTATACTGTTTTGACACAATAATTAAGGGTAGAACTAGTAATTAGGTCTGGACTATGTTCCGGGTAAGAAAAAATTTCATTTATTAATATAATACTTTATTATAATAACATTAAATACAACTTAGCCCAATGGTTAGAACTTTTATACATGTACTTGAGGTCTCAGGATCAAACCCTACACAATTTTTTTTATTGTACATGGATTACATGAACTAAAACTCCCTAGGGAGAGCGCCATGTGGCATAGTTTCTTGTTTTCGCACGACTTTTATTATATTTGTATAGATAATATTATAGATTCTCAAGTTTACGAGACCACCTAAAATTAACTATCTGCTTCCAAATATATTTTTGTGCACATTTCTCATATAGTATATTACTCAATGAGCAAAATATAGAATGTAGAAAAAAAATGTGAGAGGGATTATATCTAGTTCAAGGTACTCTCAGAACTTCAGGAGCACTATGGAGGCTTTGAGGTAATAGTTTGTGAAGTTTAGGACTGCAAATGAGTCGAGTCGAGTCGAGCTGAGCAGGCAAAGCTTGATAGGAAGTGTTGGTGTTCGAGCATGTTGAGCTTGAGCAAACTTTTCTATTTCTTGTTCGGGCTTGGCTCATTAAGCTATAGTCTTGCTCCAACTCGGCTCAAGCTTAGCTTGCTCTTTTGTGTGTCGAACTCGAGTTGATCGAGCTACATTCGAGCTTAATTTAGTAAAGGAGCTTTGCAAATAGAATTATACATACTCTATTTCTTTATTTTAGGATTCTTATTTATATGTTTTTGAAATGTATGAGATGAGATGAACACAGAAGTATTCGAGCTCGGGTTATTTACTAAACGAGCTTTCATTTTTTTTCAAGCTTGTTCAATTACTTTTCGAATGAGTTTTGACCAAACTTTGATCAAGTTTCTTCACGAACTATTTGGCTCATTTATACCCCTAGTGAAGCTTCACTACTTATATGTTGTAGTTCATGTACTTGATGCTTATGAATGTACAAGGTTACTACAAGAGGACGGATGGGCATGAAAAGATACATGTTGTGCAGTACCAGACACATTTTTTAGTATCTGGCACTCCTCTTATTGGTATAAGATATCCTTACATTTAAACATAGCTGGTAACTCTTGATATGGCTAACTGAACTCGTGCAAATTACAAATCAAAAATGGAGATTTAAACATAGCTAAAAATTGTTATATTTAATTGAATTTTTCTCCTGAATTTGGGCAATATCATATTTATATAAAATGGAGATTTATTCGAAAAATTGCTATATTCGATCAATTGAATCTTCTGTTATTAAAGAAAAAATTTCTCGTTCAAGACCAGATTTATTCGAAAAAAGTTATCCAAAAAGTTTGACCACATATTCATCGAATACACGTGATATTCTCGAAAATGGAGAAAAAATGAATTTGATTGTGTTTTTTATCCATTGACATTGGATGTGTGAGGTTTAGATGTTATCTACATGAGTTTATTATATGAAGATATGATTCACTTTCTAGATGTTCAAATTGAGATGGAAAAAGACAAAATCTTTAGTGAAAGTATTGGGTCAGACCGTCTGACCCAATGCATATTGTCAGACGGGCTGAGCCCAGTACTCTGAATTTGTTAAAACAAATTTAAAATCCAAAAATCTCCACTTTCACTTCCTCCCGAACTTGTTCTTTTTCATCACATAGAACAACAGACTCAGAGAGTCCATCATGATTTGAAAAGTCAGCAAATGAAATCTGCAGAGAACCTTAGTCATTTGCATAGATGATATCAAGATTAGGATAGATGACAATGATACATACATACTGCATACATACTAAAAGTCTGAATGAATAGTAAATGTACCTCTTTCTCTCTCCTCTATACATCTTCATCCGGAATTGTCGCACGATAGAACCGGAATTGTCGCACGATAGAAACACAACATTTCTTGAAAGCTCTTCAGGAAGAGATTTGTTGTCCAGTGCACCAACTTCAGCAGAAAAATCAGAAGGGACAGAATTCAGGTGAGTCGGAGAACCCTCATTCGCCGGAGTTTCAACCCGCTGTTGTTGTTTGGTGCTCTTAATGTGTCTTTGGCATCTTCTTCACATTTATTCTTTCAGTTAGTTCTTTTTTTCTTTCAGTTGGTGTTTTTTATTCTTTCAGTTAGACTTTCTTTTCTTTCAGTTGGACTTTCTTTTCTTTCAGTTAGACTTTCTTTTCTTTCAGTTGGACCAACTGAAAGAAATAATGGGCAAACTGAAAGAAATAATGGACTAACTGAAGAAAAATGTAGACTACCTGAAGAAAAATGTAGACTACCTGAAAAAGAATAAAGACCAACTGAAACCCAAGTAAGTCTAACTGAAGTACAAAAACCCACTGAAAAACAAAGAAGACTAACTGAAAATAAAATGAAGACTACCTGAAAAAAAATTGGAACCACCTGAAAAAAAATGAAGACTACCTGAAAAAAAATTGGAACCACCTGAAAGTCGTCCGACCAAGATTATGGTCGGACGAGTCCGACACAATACGTTCTCAAATCTTTATGACTTATAAATTTCACAAAGATACAACTACACTAAAATTATGGACAATAAATTTCACATAAGTTCTATATGTAATTTTAATATTTAATCTTACATAGAGATGTCATACTGTCAACAATTAAGATAGCATATTCCTAGCGGACTTTAAATATTACGATGTGGTATTTCGTACAATGAAAAGGGTCCTATATATTGTTATTATACTAAACTTTAAGACATCCCATGCTTTGTTATTACAATTAAGCTACCATCCTATAAGTTTTACAAACCTTATGAGCCAAGTAAAAGTTAATTTTTGTTGAGACTTTGTTATCTTTCCTTATCTTTATGTTTCGGGAAGCTTTTTTTATTGTATATAGTTGGTATCTCTCATCAAAGTGAAATTTGCATATTGGCTAATACCTTTTTTAGTTGATAGCTTAATATCAGGTGTTAGTACATAAGATGTTTATACTTTTGTACAAGTGCTAGTAGATAAGATGTTTATTCTTTTGTGTAAGCTAAGTTTAAGCAGGGCCGGGGCTAGAATTTTAGAGGCCCTGCGCCAGTTTATAAAAAGAGGCCCTCAAATCTTAAAAAAAAAATTTAAAAAAATCCCAAAGATAATTATTAACTAAATGTGGACAGAAAAAATAAAAATTAGTTGAATTTACAATTATAGTAAGTAATAATCGTAATTACAAAATTAAAAAAAGAAATCAAAAATAAATAAAAATTACCAAACAATAATCTTTGTGGTTGTATACTTGTCGCCTTTGTTGGAATGAGGAAGATTGAACGAAGTACTCAAGTATATCTCTTCCCAAAGATACAATTCAATTCCATAAAGTTGATTTTGCAAAAAAGAGAGTGTGACTGTTGGATAACTAAAGATTAAAGTAATTAATTAATAAAGATTGAAAAGTAGAAGAATTAGTTTAAGATGATGATAAATTTTTAGAAGATTGATAGATATAGAAATTAAGATGAATTTTTGGCTATGGTGAAATTGGGGAAAAGTGAGATACTGTATTAAGTGAAGTATGAAATAGGAAACGACATCTCGTAAAGTGGGGAGAAAATGGGGGAAAAAAAATACAAGTAATAGAAGTAATTAAAGTACAACATACATCAATTAATTGTCAGAAAACAAAGGCACGCGGATTCGAACTTGGGTCCAAAACCTCACATTGCCAAAACCTTACCACTGCTCCATACACAATTATTTGTTATATTATGGTAACAATAGTAACAAGTAAACAAATTTTGGGGCCCCTTCCAAACCGAGGCCCTGTGCGGTCGAGCACATCGCGCCGGCCAAGCGCCGGGCCTGAGTGTAAGTACATAAGATGTTTTATTCTTTTGTGCAAGCTAAGTGTTAGTACGTAAGATGTTTATTTTTTGTTTTATACATGAGGTGGTAATATCAATTATTGATAATTTTATGGTGGATTGTGTTTTGTATTGATGTTAATCACATTGTAACTCACTAATAATTATCATCGTTTTATGGAATACACCGTAGTCTTTGTAATATGACGGCCCACAATCTTATAGTTTACAATAAACTTATAATTTTGATAGTATGGATATGTGGTCAATGATCTTATAGTTTAAACTTTAAAAAAAAAACTTATAATACAACTTATTGTATTATTAATACGTCCCTTGGTAAACTTTAAGTTTAATATTATAATCTCTTAAGACTTTTTTTTTGGGTTTAAGAAGAGAGTACAACATGTTCATTTAAATAGTTGTAATACCTTAAGTAGTGCCTAAAATATCAGTTTCTAGCTATAAATTTATTTCTTAACTAGTACAAATATATATAATTAGTATCTAAAATATCGAATTTAGGGGATATGAATTTTTAATTAGTTCCTAAAATACCGTATCTGGGGAATATGATTTTTTTAATTAGTGCCTAAAATATCGAATTTAGGAGATTTTTTTTTGGTTGTTTTATGATGCATAAGTAATTCCTAATTAATAGCAATCGATTCCTAAAATTTAGTTGATTTACATTCCATAACATAAAAATTTTATAAATAGCTTTCCAATTATATGTCTAAAAAAAGGTAATGCATAACAGACATATTTAGAGACAAATACATGTGGCAAAAAAATTGTATAAGATTTTACAAAGGATTAACATATCAGCAATTCAATTTGCTCTTGACACATAAACAAATTCTTATTGCTTTATAGTATTATACTAGGTTTTTGACCCGTGCAAAATGCACGGAATTTTTTTTATTTATAAATTTTATGATTTTATGATGTTTCTCTTAAAATCATAGTGTGAATATTAGTTGTGATTTAAAATTTTTTATAATCATATCGTTTATTATGAATATTTTGAAACTGGCTAATAATCCGTGCGTTCATTGACTGATGTAGTTAATATTATGGTGCGACGTTAACTGAAAAATCTTTGCTCTACCCATTGCTTCACTTTGAGGATCAAATAAAATCACAATTTGCTCCATTATTATTAGGATTCAATCAATGCAACCACTTCTTCTCCCACTTTATGCAGTCCCTGCTTTCCACAGTCTCGCTCAACCCCTCTCTTTTGTTGTCTTGAGATCCCGTGATCTTTATAACAAATTAAAATTTCAAACCCCTAAAGCTAGTAACTCTTGATATGGTTAATTGAACCCGTGCAAATTACAAACCAAAAATGGAGATTTAACCATAGCTAAAAATTGTTATATCTAATTGAATCTTTCTCCTGAATTTGGGCAATATCGTCATATTTAAATAAAATGGAGATTTTTTCAAAAAATTGCTACATTCGATCAATTGAATCTTCTGTTATTAAAGAAAAAAGTTCTCGTTTAATGCCAAATTTGTTCGAGAAAGTTATCCAAAAAGTTTGACCACATATTCATCGAACACACTTGATATTTTCGAAAATGGAGAAAAAATGAATTTGATTGTGTTTTTTATCCATTGATGTTGGAGGTGTGAGGTTCAAATGTTATCTACATGAGTTTCTTTTATGAAGATGATGATTCTCTTTCTAGATGTTCAAATTGAGATGGTTCAGGACATAATTTTTATGGCAGTAAAGACTGAGAGTTCTAAGCAAGAGTTTCTTACATTTTGGAATTTTATTAGCAAACTTATATTTTGCTAAGATTATTTTCGGCTTCTAGGTAGAAGTAAGATTCTATGCACCTCTAGAATTTAAAGCTTGTAATAAGTTTCATACTATTTGACCAATTTTTTATTTATTTTGGAAAGTAAAATATCGAAGAAATTGTGTTGTCAATTATTTGTTACATGCACAATTCACCCTTTTGTTCATTTATATTATGAGTTTGTGATTAGCTCGCTGACCCAGGCCAATAACACTTGTTCCAAATGAACGGTAATAAATAGAAATAAATATAAATTTATATGCGAAAATATATTATATGATATTTTATCTTCTCTTTAAGATGAACACCTATAAATTATGATCTCTCACATTTCATATGTATGGTAATATTATTATTTTTTCGTTGTGATTTGGTTGTTGTGAATAAACTGAACAATATATATGACTTATAAATTTCACAAAGATACAACCACACTAAAATCATGGACAATAAATTTCACATAAGTTATATATGTAATTTTAATCATAAATATCGATGTCATATAATTAACAATTAAGATAGCATATTCCTAGCGGACTTTCAATATTATGATGTGGTATTTTGTACAATGAAAGGGGTCCCATTGATATTATACTAAATTTCAAGGCATTCCATGCTTGTTGTTACAATTAGGCTACCCTCCTTTAAGGTTTACAAACCTCATGAGCCAAGTAAAAGTTAACTTTTGTTGAGACTTTGTTATATTTCCTTATCTCTGTGTTTCGGGGAGATTCTATTGTGTATATATATAGTTGGTATCTCTTATCGAAGTAAAATTTGTATATTGGCTAATTCGTTTTTTAGTTGATAGTTTAATATCAGGTATTAGTACATAAGATGTTTATACTTTTGTGCAAGTGTTAGCACATAAGATGTTTATTCTTTTGGGTAAGCTAACTGTTAGTACATGAGATATTTATTATTTTGTGCAAGCTAAGTGTTAGTACATAAGATGTTTATTTTTTTGTGTAAAAACATGAGGTGCTAATATCAATTATTATCGATTTTATCGTGGATTGCGTTTTGTATTGCTCATCACATTGTAACCCAACACTAATAATTATCATCATTTTATGGGATACACTGTAGTCTTTGTAATATGACGACCCACAATCTTATAATTTTCAATGAACTTATAATTTTGATGGTATCGGTATGTGGTCAATAATCTTATAGTTTGAATTTTTTCAAAAAAACTTATAATACAACTTATTGTATGATTAATACGTCCCTCGGTAAACTTTAAGTTTAATATTATAATCAGTCAAGACTTTTTTTTGGGTTTAGGAAGAAAGTACAACATGTTCATTTAAGTAGTTGTAATACCTTAAGTAGTGCCTAAAATATCAGCTTCTTGTTATAAATTTATTTGTTAATTAGTGACAAAATATATGATTAGTACCTAAAACATCGAATTTAGGGGATATGAAATTTTAATTAGTTCCTAAAATACAATATTATTTTTTTAAATTAGTGCCTAAAATATCAAATTTAGGGGATATTTTTTTTGGCAATTTTATGATACATAAGTAATTCCTAATTAATAGCAATCATTTCCTAAAATTTAGTTGATTTACATTTCATAACAGAGTCAATTTATTAAATAGCTTTCCGATTATATGCCAAAAAAAGTAATACATAGCAGAAATATTTAGAGACAAATATACGTGGCAAAAAATTGTAAAACTTTTTACAAAGGATTGACACATCAACAATTCAATTTGCTCATGACACATAAGCAAATTCGTATTGTTTTATAGTATTATATATAGATAGATATTTCAAATAAGTTGACCATTACAACATCATTATTATTGAAGGCAAAAATGTGATTATAATATGAGTACCACCTATCAAGAGCTTTTGAGATTTAAAAAAGAACACATGAATTTACAACTTTATTTTCTCAACTTACTGAACAAACGTAAAAAATCCAAGAAACAAAAAGTTATAGTACTGATATAATTGAGAGTTGGAGACTATCTCCAAATATGATCGAAAATCTCAACAACTCCATAAAAGCTACCAAAGTTAGAACTCACAACATCAACTCCAACTCCTAACCTTTCAGCCCCAGAAGCTGTAACAGGCCCATGGGCCGCAACAACAAGCCTAGGCCATCTTTTCCTCATATCCTCCCAATCCAGCCCATACTCCCTTAAACTCTTCAACAAACCCTCCACTTCAGCCGTACTCGTAAAAACAAGGCCATCCAAATTCTGGGCATTCACCAACTTCTCAGCACAGTCCGGCCCAGCCCAGCTAGTCTCATAGGCGTCAACACGAACCGCAACCCAGCCCATGGAGCCCAATTCCCTAAGAAAATCCGGGACAACAGGCGGCTCATTAAGGCCCAAAACAAGGGGAACGGGGCAGAGGACTTTACGGGCCAGCCCAGGACCGAGTGAGTGAACGAGTCCACTCGGGGTGGGATTGGATGGGAGAACGATCTTGACTCGGTCGGAGTTGGAGGATAGCATGGAGATGAATTGAGGAGTGAGGAGGTCGGCGTCTTTTCCAAGGGCTGCGAGAGTAAGTTGTTGGTCGGAGAGAGGTGGAGATTGAGAGAGGGCGGAGAAGAAGGCGGAGATGCCGGAACGAGATGTGAATGCGATGGCAGAGAAGTGGTTGAGGTGGGAGATGTGGTGGAGGAGAGATAGTGTGGTGGAGGAAGTGGGGCCAACAATGATGGTAGGACAGGAGAGGGGGATGAAGTTGTGGCGCTCAAGGAGGAGAGAGAGTCTACTTGAGTAGTTCTTTTCTGGGGTCGTGAACGCTACCGTGCGCCTTGGTGATAGGGAGTTTACGCTCATATGCATCGTCATTTTTCTTTTCTAAATCTAAACTAGGAAGAAGTAGTAGGATTTGGAGTCACTTGAGTATTGACGGTTGAGGTTGGTTAATTAAGAAACAAAAATCAGCAAATATAAGTTTTTGGTCTCTTGACTCTTCAATTTATTTAATCAGCTGTTTGATCAGGGAGGAAGAGCCGTGAGGACATGTCCTTGTGAGGATAAAACTTTTAAGTCATCCTCACACGCTGTGAAGGAAGATCTATGCTAGACCTTGTGATGGGAGATATTTGGTTATTGGGGAATATGGGGATAGTATGGCTGATTTCTCTATAGCTCATGTTAAATGAAGAGGGAATCTTGTTACTTATTTAGTTGTTAGATTACGCTCACTTGATGGGGTATAACAAGTTTTGTTGATGATTTCGCGCAAGGCGTTTTGACCTTATTGGGGTTTGATGTTTACTAATAATAATCTCTCTCCGTTTTCCCCTTAAAAAAAACTGAATTTTATTTAGTTCAAGTGTATTAAATTAAATTGAAAATAAAGCATGATTGAAATAATAGTAATAATTGTAAATTAAACACAATAATAACAATAAAAACAAATAATAATGGCAATTTTATCATAATAATAATATATTTTATTTAGCTCAAATGAGCTAAATTTAAGCGAATTGCATTTAACTTAAGCATACTGAACTAAATTTAATTTAAGTTCACTTAATTTAATTTAACTGAACGGACATTAAGTCCAAAAAAGTACAACCTACATAGCCAACAAAAAAAAAACACAACAAACTGCTTCACCTAAATCGAATATAGTAAGTACAACGTAATGGATCACTGTGCTAAATATAAATAATGACCCCAAAATACAATAATACTATGCATAATAATAGACTAGTTAGTAGTTACCATATTGAGATAAAAATAATTGTTTAAAAAATCCCCTAAAATATGGGGCTAGGATAATGTGACTAAGACTATGTTTAGTTCACCTGAAATTTTCTAATCTGAACTTATCTGATTGAACTTATTTTTTCTGATCTGATCTGATTTACAAGATCTTATCTTTTATAAAATATATTATTATTATTATATTATTACTTTGTAATTTATTATTATGCAATACATTATAAGATCTTATTTATAGTATTACTATTATTATCGTTTTATTTCTATCACAGTTTTTACACAACTTTTATTAATAATAATTATTATTATTTTTATTATCATTATTATAATAATGACAATAATAATTATAATCATAATAATAATAATAATAATAATAATTACTAAAAATAATTATATTACCCAAGTTATTAATTTATAAGAGCACTTATAAAATGTTTCACACTTTTCCTTAAAAAAAAATGTTTCACACTTGAGAAGTCGGCAAACTCAACTTTTTTTTTTCATATAAAATAAAATAAGATATACAAACAACCATGACTTGCGCAAGAAAGAAGTGGATAGCGTGCAACTTCAAATAGCTAGAGAGATTTGGAATTCGATAGGAAGAGGTATACCGGATTTAAATTTATAACTTGTATCTCGCACTTATGTAATCCAAACATAGTAGTTTCGTTGTCATGAATTTGAGCTATCATATATTATATATTTCTTATTTTTGCGCCAATCTTATGTTCTTAACACTAGGGCTGTTCAGAGTGCGGTCTGGACCGCACCAAACCGCAACCCAAACCCTTTTTTTGCGGTTTGGGTTGGTTTGCGGTTTTAAAATTGCGGTTTAGGTTATGATTTCAAGCAAACCGCAGTTTGCGGTTTGGGTTGGGTTTTAATTTTTGTAAACCAAAACCGCACCGCAAACCGCAATTTTATATTTTTTTTTAAAAATTAAATTTAAACACATTTGACAAGGTGGCATACAAGTATAAAACTGAAAAAAAGAAGTTTTAGGTAAAGAACTTTAACACTTTTGATAAAATATTATTTATGTTTAATTATGAAGTCAACTTCATATCTATTTGGACTCCTATTAACAATTTTTTTTAGTCTTAGATTACAAAATTAATGTCGCGGAGGAAAAAATGGTTAAACCGCAGACCAAACCGCACCAAGCCGGTTTGCACGGTTCGGTTTGGGTTGGTTTGGGCAAAAGTGCAGTGCGATTTGGGTTGGAAAAATGTCAAACCGTATATTTGCGGTTTTGGTTGGGTTAGATCCCAAACCGCACCAACCCAAACAGCAAACACCCCTACTTAACACGTGGCTTTTAATTTTCTATTATTTAATAACAACAATATAACTTAAAATAATGATAACAATGACATTTATAATAATAACAACAAGATTAATAATAATTACCAATATTAATAATTAATAAGTACAACAACAACAATAATAATCCTTTTGAACAAATGTACTAGTAAATAAGAGTATTAATAGCAATAACGAGTTTTTAAATATAAGCATGATCTGATATAAACTTATCTGATTTGATCTGATTCTGAACTTATTTTTTTTTATCTGATCTGATCTGATTAGATCTGAAATAAGCAAAAATAAGATGAACTGAACATAGCCTAAACTAACCAACATAATTCAAATAATTGGGCGCTCTAAGACTAGAGCCTCTAAACTATAGGTCACTTTACCCACTCTATTAATTGATAAAAGATCATCTAATCTCTTTTTTTCGAAATTGTTTTCTCAAATTGATGTCGCAAACTCTCCAAAGCAGCTTGTAGCTTTTCTGATATGCTGGAGTAGAGACATCTCTGAGCTACTTCGTCTAACCCACAAGGTGAGATGCTAGGCCATCCAAGCATAGGTGAAGATTCATCACCAGAATTCAATAATGCCATCTCCCTCAATCTTGGAAGGTCAAATTCTAGTGGCTCACCAACGATAATCTTAACATGTTTGTTGATAAGTGGTAATGGTGGTCTTCTACCAAATAGGTAATCCTCTGGCATGACCTGAAGGAGGACAGCGTTGCATATTAACTACATACAACAAAAGATACTGAGAATGATTCTTGTCGAAGAGTTTATTATAGCTGACATCTCTTTTACCTTATGGAAACCATGGTGAAAGATTGGTAAAATTATTGGAGTCACAGGGGCACGGACAATTAGACTAGCAGTTCCCCATTTTAATCTTCTTATTGGACCATCCTGTTGAGACACTTTTCCTTCAGGAAATGTGTGCAGCTGTTCAGGGAAGATAGGAAAATTTATCAATCTGTAAGCAAACATTGACCAAGTACAAAAAGTGCTAATTATTATTCCATTGCAGAAAAGTGCTGATACACTCATTGTTGAAACCCATTAAATGTCCACTTGTGAGTGTCCCACATTGGAGATAGAGGAGAGAATAAACCACTTTATAAGATTAGGAGTTACTCCTCCTATCAACAATTGGTTTTAGGATGGAACCTCTTGGCTTGTAAGTAGGCTAAACTCAAATTTAACACTCATGAAAGCATAACTCCAGAAATTAGATAACATCGCATCAGTAACTCCTCCAAGGTAATCATATTTCAGTTAGGAAATGAAGTGCATATTGTGTCATAACATGGAGAAACAAAACACTAATTACTGGTCAAAGTATTAATGCAACAAAAAACAAATGAGAAAAAATTGCAAGAAGGTTGCGAGAAATCAAGATTTTACCCATTCTCCATCACTTAAGCGCTCAAGGGCTTCATTCATGTGTTCCTGATAAATTCCACCACCTCTATCTATAGGTATGCATTTCCCTGTGCAATATACTCGTTCAGAAGAGAGCCGAACTCAAACGCACTTCATGCATGCCAATCCGCAAAAGCTAAAGAAAAGTTTTAGACAGTCACAAACGTTATCCAATTGTAACAATGAAAGATTGCAATATGATGTAAATGCTATGTCACTGGAACAAAAATACAATAAGTATATGACTCTGTAAATGGAAATATTCCAAATGATGCTAATTGAGTATCTTCCAGAAATCAATAACCAGGATTACCCAAGAGAATCAAACAGAATACCATCTTATTGTGTCGTTTAAT
This sequence comes from Beta vulgaris subsp. vulgaris, assembly GCF_026745355.1. NCBI lineage: Eukaryota > Viridiplantae > Streptophyta > Magnoliopsida > Caryophyllales > Amaranthaceae > Beta > Beta vulgaris. The sequence goes on along the minus strand of NC_079207.1, from coordinate 19,462,328 downwards.
TTTTCAACACAAAATTCCTCTTTGATATCAACATGTTGTCCAAAGAAAAGAATAAACTAGTTAGAACAAGCCTACATCATCCAATCTCCAAGGAAGTAGAACGTGACAGGTCTTAGACTTGTCGATAAATTAAATCTCACCTTACAGGGCAGTCCAAATGAATGGGAATGTATTGCATCAGAAATTTAAGACAAAATATATCAAGTCAGAAGCTTCAGCACAACAGTGACAGGGTTTTACGGCATAACATTATAGAAGACTACATCCCAAGATATAGATCACAAGTAGCCAGGTAATTTCCCAGTAACCCATCCAACCCTCATTTGCCATACCATCAGTGTCTTGCCTCTTCTTAAGCTATCTATCCTCATCCCCACGGACCGCTTTCCAGGTGCACTTGGCCACTTCATTTCAATTATCCAAGGCATCTAGCTGAGTTACGAAGTGAAGAGGGTACCTAAAGTTTATAGAGGACATGGGATATATAAATAAAGGGGAACTAATAGCACCACTATGGTTACCCCCACCCCTAAAAAAAAAAAGGGTCCAAGAATAAGGTTAGCATGGCCTTTCTGCCGTCCACAGCTGAAGTAAAAATATAAATATAAATGAAAGAACCAAGTATAAGATATGCCAGGAACAACTTCTAATTTGCAAAGGAAGATCTGCCACAGCCATTCACTACTATTAAAGTGTTCTTCAAAAAAAAAAAAACACCATTTCTAAAACTAAGGATCTCCTATTGCCAGGCATTCATAGCTTCAAAACCTCCACCTAGAAAGAAACACGATAATCCTACAGTAACAATATTTTTCATTTGTCCTCTTCCGAAGCTAACCAGTTCTATGACAATGTCTGAATTATCAGTAAAGCATACACATTACTTTCAACGACAACTGTGCAGTGCCATCCAACAGGCTTACTTCAAATAAACAGCGTTACCAAGTGAATCAGACATTAGAAATAGTCAGAAACATGACAAAATAAAACAGAGATGGATAAGACAGCATTACATTCATCAAATGCATAAATAACAAGACAGATGCAAACCATAAACAGCTAAATACCAAGTCGAAAACAATAAGACAGCACTGTATTTTTAAAGCATATATCTTCAGCAGCAAGTACCCATCTCGCCAATTTGGCATCTGTTATAGGGAATCCCTTGAATCCCCACATGAGTGGATCATCCAACCTGTCAGAATAAACAGTCCCATCAAATTAAGTAAAAACAGTCTCTTCTAAACGAGAACATGTTATTGAACTTGAAGTAAAATCACAGACTGTAATTACACTATTTCAGTTTCCCCATTTAATCTCCAATTGTATTTCAGTCCTTCCTCCAAGATTGCGTGCATTTGTTTTGTTGGCCCTTGTGGTTTAAATGGCAACAATGCAAACTCCAATCTTAATCATCTACTATAAGTTCGGTGTGTATGCAAATATCATATTTCCTTGGAAACTTCTAGAACAAACACATAAGAATGTTTGGAATAAGTCAAGAAAGAGCAGCAACTTCTTGAGTTAGAACAATACAGCACGGGAATATCCTACACTAAGACAGAAAGAACTGCAGTTGCTAAGAGGGAATTCCACAATGAGAGAAGTCCGATGTACGAAACTCGCCATTACTTAACTGGAATTGATGCTTAAGGTAATATTCCAAGTTCGCTAATTGAGTCAGTTCACTAAGTTCCTACATTATTCAAGAACCTGCTTCTATAGTTCAAAAGTATTTGAGTCTATACTTAGTGGACTTGGGGTAAAGGTTTACTTGTGTTGTGACTTAGAGCAAAGCCTCAGAGTCAAGAGACGACACTCGTGTGAAGTCCGAGAGGCACAATAGTTAGATAGAATAGTTATCGGGAATTGAGTTGGTAAAGGAACTAAAGCGTTGGCACGAGTAGTAATAGGTAGCAAAAGATCAAACTTAAGAGTCAAATCAAAATCCCTTGTAGTCGAGGTTTTTGATTCATACCGGACCTGTGAAAGTTTTTCGGGTATGATTCTCTTCCGTCTACTATTAATTTCCTCACAATATAACTACTCCATCCGTTCCATAATAAGAGAAAAACAGCTTACAAGTTACCATTCACCCCCACTCACTCATGTAGCATTTTCATCTACAACAACAATGTTATAACAATAAGAGAAAAGCAGCTTACAATGTTAAAAACCAGACTGATTGACTGAAACTCTCAAATTACATTGCACAACATAAAAAAACCTCAATTATAATGTTTTTGGATTTGATTTAGCTCCTTGTTAGTTAAAAATTAAGTCATCAACTAAAATCTGGGTTCCGTCTTCTTTTTCTATAATGTTGCAACGAGTTAAACGACATCAATTGAAAAATGAAAATGAATTATGTAAGAGAGAGAGTGAGAGAGACGAACGTGGACATGTGATTGCTGAAGGTGAGGAGAGGAACGCCAGGAGGGCGAGATCGAACGAGTCGAAGGAGGGTTTCGGCGTTGTAAACGGTGGTGGTATTGAGCAACGTTGTCAACGCCTTGGCAAAAGTTCCGACTGCGGTGATAATCACCTTCCGTGGAATACCAGACATGTGTCCTGCACGCGCCGCCCACTCCATTGTCCTTTCCTTCCCCATTCTCTCTCAATTTTTTTTATTCTTTTTGTATTTTAGAGGAGGAAGAAGTGGCCGTCTATCAAACTTATATGTTAAATGCAACAAATCTACCTCCTCACCATTTATATTTTTCACTTCCTCCTCACCATTTATATTTTCCACTTCGTTTAAGATTTGTAATTTATAACTAATGAAAAATATAATCGGGTCTTGTTAAATTTATTTTGTGACTTACTTTTGTAAAAGGTAATCCGTTCGTCCCAAAATTTAGTCCTATTTTCATTTTGGGTGTTTCAGAATATAGTTTCCATTTTCATATTTAGTTCCATATTTTTTTCATAATTTGTCTAAAAAAACCGTGTTTCATCATTTATTTGCTTTTTAAATTTTGTTTTTTCCTTTGTTTACTCAACCAAAATATTACAATTAATGCTCTTTCACCAATTCTCCTAAAAAAATGCTCTTTCACCAATTATTCTCCATTCTCTCTCCTAAAATAATCTTTTCCCATACAACATTTATTTAAATAAACAAAAATTCTTTATTATATCTCTTAGAATCCAATTTACAAAAATTACCGTGAAAAAAAAATGAAAATAATATTTTGAGACTGAGGGAGTAATTTTTATAATTTTTACTGATTTGTAGATGTAATTTTTATAATTTTTATTTATATATAATTATAAATATCAAGTTGGTGACTAATATAATAGGTTAACGGGACACGTGCCCTATTCTAATTTAATTATCAATCTTAATTTAAACTAACATTAAATAACACAATTAACCACCAACCACACCACTGCTACGGCCGACCCCACCACCACTGCCACCCCTTGCCCACACCACCAGCTAACCACCACCCCACAACACTAAGAGTAAGAATAGCGCGGGTCTAGAGGAGCAAGTCTGAGCGCAAACTTTGGAGAGTTTCGCTCCAGACTTGCGATAATCTGATGAAATGCAAATGTGAGTCTGGGATTGAGTTTTGGTTTCCCAAACTCAATCTGAGACTTGCTTATGGGCCCCACAAATTGTTTTCCTTTTTTTTGTCTTCCTTGAATGCAAACATAAAATAAATATATAAAATAATATATTCAGCTTTTGGTAGAGAGTCTGGAGTAAGTATGAATAATAAAGTGTAAAATTGGAATGAGTCTGGAGTGAGTTTGAATAATAAAAAGTAGGTAAAATTAATGGAAAGCTGATGTGACACAGTCTTAAGGTTGGATTTAGGTCTGAGGGATAAACTCACCCTAATATCAACCACCACCAAACCTCTTACATAAAACATTTAAATTTATTACCGTCACCACAACTGGCCACCAGCCACCCACGGCCATTCCCTTAACTTTCCATCGTCACCCCTCACCACCAAACACTATGATCCACCACAATTCACCACTGTCACTGCCAATTACCCACTCCCAACCACCAAATCTCACAAGTCACCACCAACGCCGCCAACTGCCACCTGCTATCCAGTATCCTCAATCGACATACTCTTTTTCTCCTTTCTTTCTCCAAAATATAGAAGTAGTACTCCTAGTTGAAGCTACGGAAGAAAAACAACGACAACGGAGAATGTAAAAACCATTTCAGATCATGTGGTTTTATTCTCAGATGATGAAGAAGAAGCTAGCCAAGACGACAAGCAGATTGTTGTATATTATCCAAGCGTAATTGGGTCAGTGCCCAGTGGAGGCGGATCCAATTGAGTGTAAGCTGAAATTACCGTCGTCGAGGCCGGGTTCGACCCCGGTGGCCGGTACCTCAACGAGTAATATCTTATGTAGGTGCTTTTACAGTTCAATGTGCAAAGTGCTTCAAATGGAGACTTATACCCACAAAAGAGAAGTATCAGGAAATAAGAGAATATATTTTAGAGCTTCATTTTCCTGTGATTAGCTAAGGAATGGAGACCAGAAGTTTCTTGTGATAACCTGGTGATTTAGAGCAAGATAATAGTAGGTTGTGGGCCAGTGATAAACCCAATATTGCTCAGTCTTCTTGGTTCGTAAAAGGAACTCAGAATTCATGGTGTTGTGCGCAGGGGGTGGGGGAGGGGGAGGGGGAGGGGTGGCAGGGGTGGTGGTTTCTCGTAAGGGACGGTGGAGAGGATGGTGATTGCTCGCAGGCAGTAGCAGATCTTGACCAACAATTTGGTAGGGTGCTGGTGCGGGGAGGAAGAGAGAAACAAAGGGAGAAATGAAAAAAGAAAAAAATATATTTAATTTTACAATTTTTGCAAATTACGGGTCTCATAGTTCAAAATGAGCAGATCATGTTAAGAGGTTGGATTATTAAAAAGGTGTAATTAGGAACGATCCAAAAGTTGGATTATTAAAATCAACTTCTCCCATAAAATAAAGGGAGTATAAAGCAAATATAATAAAATAATATCACATTATTTATCAAAAATAGTTAATAAATAAAATGAATATACTTTTAAAATATAAAAACAAATCCACTTTGTTGTTGGTATGTCCATATGTTATATTATTGTTAACATGATATAAGATTTGTGTAGTTTCAATTTTTCAATGGTTTCATATTGACTTTTGGCACTATTCATATAGCTTGATCGTCTTTGCTTACTTTTCGTTCGGGTAAACATAGTTAAGTGGGGAGGTTGTTAGTTTCGTCTTAATATATACTTTTCAAATATCGAATTTCTACTATTGTTACTCATGTACAATTAGAGATATTTAAGGTATAAGTTGTGCGTTGGCAAACATGTAAAAAGGAGAAATGGAACAACTAATGAAGTGAAAGTGTTGCGTGTAATAGAGGTCATCATTTGCGGGTTTGGGTGGGTTGTGGGCCAGACCTAACCATAAATTTTTTTCCAACGGGCCTAATTATATGCCTAGTCCAAACCCTTTTATGCGGGCCTAACGGGTTGTCCATGACCCACCCTAATAAACGGGCGGGCTTATCCACGAGCCTAACGGGCCTATTAATACCTTTTTTAAAAATAAGTCTAGCTAATTTCCTTTAATATATATAGATTAAAACATAATTTTGTTTAAAATAGAAAAAAAAAGTTGATCATCACAACTTAAGATAAAGAGAAAGTTAAAAAATATAAAAAAAATGTTATAGTACGACAAATTAAGTTGAAAAGGTAAGAATAAAGATAATTATGTGTTACTAAAGCTATATTAGTCCAAATAAACTATATATTATTCCAAAAGATAAATCAACACTAAATTAGTAAGATTAAAAAATTAAATATCATAAAAAATAGATATTATGATAAACAGGTCAGGCATACAATATCGTGATATGTTTGAGGTTGTCCATATCCGCCCACTAATATTAGCGGGTTGGGCTTGGCCCATTCATTTAGAAAAAAAATTCAAATTTTGTTGTCCAAGCCCGCAACTTTAACGGGCCGGTGTGGACGGAATTAGCAGGCCGTCTCGCCCTTGAACAACTCTAGCGTGTACTCCCTCCGTTTCCTAAAGATCTTCCCTCTTTCCTTTTAAGTGCGTTTCCAAAAGATATTTCCTCTTTTACTTTATTCTTCATTTGGGATTTTTTTATTCCCTTTTTACCTTCTCATGTCCCTATCATATGATCTACCATTACATTATTATTCAATTTTACTCTCTTTCTCTCTCCTACTTTAACCCCTTTTTATTTGTTTATATATTTATCTTAACCCCTTTCTCTCTCCTACTTTACCCACTCCATACCCCACACAAATGGATCCTCCTTGGTATCTGTAGGAACAGTAACAAGGAAAATCTTTAGGAAACAGATGTAGTAATTGTTACACCATATCTTATGGTGTGACAGTTACCTCACACATGTGGAATCTCTTAATACCGCCACCGCCATCCATCTGTTCCTTTCATAGCCCGATCCTTTCCTATCTCTTCAATACTCCTCCAATTCAATCAACAATTGAAGGTTTGCATTACCAAGCTTACCACTTTGTTTGGTATTTTTTTTATTAAAGGAAGGGAAAAGAAAGGAAGAAAAAGGAAAAGAAGAGAAAAGAAAGTAGTCGTAATTTTCAATGTTTGGTATAATTGGTGAATCAAGCAGAATCACAGTTTGATAGTCACTAGTAAACGAAAGGAAATGAAGGAAATAAAGAAAGCATAGGTAAAAAGCTTGTTAGCTTCTTTCCTGTCAAATTCCTCCGATTTTGGGAGGAAAGGAAAACAAGGATTTAAGAATATTCTTTTCCTTCTACTTCCTCTCCTTTCCAATCAAACTCCTCTTATTTTCTTTTACCAAACATGAGAAAGTTTGTTTTTACCTTTCCTTTCTTTTCCATCCAAATCCTTTCTACCAAACAAAACCTACATCGACGCCAATCGATCACATAATCAACAAATTTAGGCTGAAACTTTCACAAATTTCAGTCGACAAGTCGCAGATTTTCAACATTGATTTTTCCAGAAATTTCGAGTGCAAGTTGCAAATTTTCCATAAATCTTGACAACCCTTGAATTAAAGAATTTTCTTCTTGAAATCACAAAATAAATTAAAAATAAAAAACACGAGACTGAAATCAACCGTAGATCCTCCTTCACCTCCTTGTCGGCCTCCCGCCAACAATGCAAGGGTTCATTTTCTGAATTATGAGGACTTCCATTGAAGTCTTTGCCAATGGATATTTCATTTCACGCCATCAAAATTTGTGTCATGCATAAAAAAAATGTTTCTTTATTGGGAAACTGTAAAAATTGATAATATTGTCTATGTAGTACGAAATTTTTAATCGAGCAAAAGGCGTCATGAGCTTGTGTTCGTTGGTCACCGGTGCTCGCTGGTCGCTAGTGCTGGTGTCGTGATCGTTGACGGACGAGGGTAGGTGGGTGGTGTGGCGGGAGGGTGAAAGGAGTTGAGGTTGTGGATTGAATAGGGGTGGTGGATGGTTAGTTGAAGGTCAGGTTTTGACTTGTAAGGGGGATGAGAGATAAAGGGATTATAATTTGTTTTTTGGAAGGAAATATTGATCCATGTTTGGACTTTGTTGAATAATGACATGGAATTGCAAATAATAATACCATTTTTCTTATAAATGATATTAGATTGTGTAATAGAGATAGGATTTACAAACAGTTAATGAATGATGACCAAAAATTTGAAAATGATATTACTGAAAAATAACATAAAAATGAGTAATAATGATATCAATTTTCGTGTAAATGATATCATTTTGTATGTGTTCTAATGTTTAGGTATATAAAGGGTAGACAATTTATAATAAAATATGAAAAATGATATAATTTTGCTGAAAAAGACATAAAAGTGGGTAATAATAATAGTGGGTAATAATAATAATATCATCATCATCATCATTATTATTATTATTATTATTATTATTATTATTATTATTATTATTATTATTATTATTATTATTATTTCTCTTATAAATAATATCAATTTGGGTAATAATAAGGTATATAAACAACTGAAAAATAATATAAAATTTATTAATAACCACTAGGGGAAAAAAAGGAAGGGTTGCGCTTTCTTCATTACGCAGCCCTTCTATACAGTAGGGTTGCGCTTTTAAATAAAACGCAGCCCTTCGTTAAAGTAGGGCTGCGTTTTAATAGAAAAGCGCAACCCTTCACATAGAAGGGCTGCGCTTGTCTAAATAACGCAGCCCTACTGTAAAGAGAAGGGCTGCGTTTTTTAGACAAGCGCAGCTCTCTTTTGTGAAGGGTTGCGCTTGTCGAAAAAGCGCAACCCTACTGTTACAGAAGGGCTGCGCTTTTTGGAAAAGCGCGGCCCTACTGTTAAGGGCAGCGCTTTTTGGAAAAGCGCAGCCCTTCTATGGGCTTTTTTTTAATTAACTTTAATTTAAAAGAATTATTGGGCTAAGGGATTCTCACAATTTAAACTCTCTCCTCTCTCTCTCACGCCTCCTTCTCACCCTCCCTCTTCTCTCTCTCACGCCTCTCTCTCTCACGCTTCTCTCTCACCCTCCCTCTTCTCTCTCACCCTCCCTCTTGTATCAGTAAAAATATCAACAAAAAATCCACCAAACAAAAACCCAGAAAAAAAACAAAAATTAGGGTTTGCTTAAATTGAGAGCAACTTACAAGAGGGTCGATGGAAGAATCTAGAAGACGACATACTAATACTTGAATCGAAGCTATTTTGAATAGGAATAACTAGATCCGATGGAACAGGAAGTCCAGCAATTAAATACTTGTAGATCAAAGCTTGATGCTCTGATTCCTGCCATTGTAATACTGTAAATAGCGAAACCCCAATTTCTGATTCTCTATTCATTTTTTTCTGCCTTTTTCAACTTTCTCTCTCTTCACCAAAACATACAAACTAGGAAGTAACAAAGTACCAAACGACTGTGACCCTTCGTCGTTTTCTCACTGAACGCAGGGTGAACTCCGGCAACGATAACCACAAGTTATAGATTTTTCGTTTTTCAGATCTAGAATTTCTTGATTTTGGTTTTGATGAATTCATGTAATTTCAGATCTATAATTTTTCTCTTTTGCTTTTTCGTTCGTTTTTTTTCATTTTTGTTCATTTTCGTTCATTTTTTTCATTTTTGTTCATCTTTGTTTTGATGAATTTATGCAATTTCGGAAGGGCAAGCTAGTATAGTGTTTTTGGTTTATTGTGGAATATGCATGTTAGTCTTGTTTCATCTGTTTGAATGAAAGTGGTTTGAGGGTTATCAACAACATGTTGTTTATACATATAATCATGCTGTTTGATAAAAAAAAAAGTCAAAATTTTTTTTATGGGTCAAAAGGGCTGCATTTTTGGGCCCAAAAACGCAGCCCTTCATTGCGAAGGGCTGCGTTTGAAAAGCGCAGCCCTACTTAAAAAGTGAAGTGCTGCTATTGAAAGGGCTGCTATCAAAAAGCGCAGCCCTTCCTTATTTTTCCACTAGTGAATGATATCATTTCTATTATAATTGATAAATTATATGTATAATGATGATAAGGTATACAAAGAGTTAAAAAATAATAATAAAAAAGGGAAAAATCACATGAAGCAGCTTCAAAATTATACAAGTTTGTTGAAAAATGACATAGTAGTTAGTATATGAAAATGTTTTTACAAATGACATGAAACGAAATTATAAAAAATGACATTAAATAGCTCAAAAATGATATGAAATGCGTCAATAATGATGCGAAATAGTTTTATAATGACATACTTCCTCGGTTTCCTAAAGATCTTCATTGTTATTGTTCCTACAGATACCAAGGAGGATCCATTGGTGTGTGGTGTAGGGTGGATAAAGTAAGAGAGAGAAAGAGGTTAAGATAAATAAACAAATAAAAAAGGGTTAAAGTAGGAGAGAGAAATGGAGTAAAATTGAATTAATAATGTAATGGTGGACCATATGATAGGGACATGAGAGGGCAAAAAGAGAAAAAAAATTCCAAATAAGGAATAAAGTAAAAGAGGGAAGATCTTTTGGAAACACGCTTAAACGAGAAATAATATAAAATTTATTAATAATGATATCATTTCTATTATAATTGATAAATTATATGTATAATAATGATAAGGTATACAAAGAGTTGAAAAATGATAATAAAAAAGGGGAAAATGACATGAAGCAGCTTCAAAATTATACAAGTTTGCTGAATAATGACATAGTAGTTACTATATGAAAATGTTTTTACAAATGACATGAAACGAAATTATAAAAAATGACATTAGATAGCTAAAAAATGATATGAAATACGTCAATAATGATATGAAATAGTTTTATAATGACATACTTCCTCCGTTTTCTAAAGATCTTCCTTGTTACTGTTCCTACATATACCAAGGAGGATCCATTTGTGTAGGGTGGATAGTGGGTAAAGTAAGATAGAGAAAGGGGTTAAGATAAATAAACAAATAAAAAGGGGTTAAAGTAGGAGAGAGAAAGGGAGTAGAATCGAATTAATAATGTAATGGTGGACCATATGATATGGACATGAGAGGGTAAAAAGGGAAAAAAATTTCCAAATAAGTAATAAAGTAAAATAGAAAAGATCTATTGGAAACGCACTTAAACGGAAAGATGGAAGATCTTTAGGAAACGGAGGGAGTAAAACACTAACATTACTTTACACATGTGAGAATGTTGTCACACAAAAAGTTATGACTTAACAATATTGAACAATATCATTATTACTCATTTCTCTGTCATTATTAATCATTTTTATGTCATTGAACTTGTATCATTTTTTAGCAATCTTGAATAATTTTCCTCTATTTCATTATTATTTTTCAACTCTTTATATACTAAATTCACTCCCTCATGTTGGTGGAATTTTCTAAATTTTACTACAGATGAAATTAAAAGAGTTATTCCACCAAATAGTCTGAATTGTAGGACAAGATCTAAATAAATGATAAGCATCTTTATCCACTTTATGACTTAAAATACACACATAATTGGTAACAATACCCCTTGTAGCCAGGTTGATTTTAAGAGGCTGAAAATTGAAACTAAGCTTCTAAAGAAAAAGCTTCCACTTGGGTTATTGAATATTGAAAATTTTTCAATGGTGACCTTGAATTTTTCTAGTTTTCCATTGGTGTACTGTTCCTAAGTTTTTTTTATTCCCACAAGTAACCCTCATTATTGTGTTTTATTCTCAAATGTGACCTTATAGAATTAAAAAAAAACAGTTAGTTTCATTAATTTTTCATTAGAATAAATATCTCGATTTGCGTGCTTAAAAATTATCTAGGTTTAATTTACATGCTGCAAATATATAGGTTGGTTAAAATTTTGGGCTTATCTTAGCTCTTAAGGGTGAAATTTAAAATCTAACTTGGTTTCCATGCTGAAATTTGATTGCCTAAGGAATTAAGTGTTATTTTGGCCCTTTATTGGGTCAAATTTAATTTGATGTGAAAATTGATAAAAAATTATCAGAAGCACCTTAGTTTGTGTGCAAAGACATTAGTTTTAATGAATGTTAATGGAATTAACGTTTTTTTGTTTTATGAGGTCCCATTTGGAATAAAAAAAACTGAGGGTCATCAATGAGAAACTCGAAAAGTTTGAGCTCACAATTGAGAATTTCCCTTGAATATTAAGATGCCATATAATTTTGTAAAAGCATCACTCAACATCAGCAACAAATGGTTCATATCGTCTAATTGAGTTAAGGAGGGCGTACCCGCTTTAAGTAGTATAAGAACCAGATATATGATGACTCCAAACCCTAACATCAGTTGTATTGAATGGGGAAGCTCCAAGATTAAAATGTTCTCAACATCCCGAAAACAACACATTTGACGAAGCAAAGGAACATTCCATAATCTAGGAATAGCTCATGACTGATAAAATGACTAATTATTGTTGTTTGAGCTTGTCTCAAGGTGATAGTAGAATTCACTTTTGGGATTTGAGAAAAGAGCCATTTCTGCCCAAAAGCTCGAATGCTTTGACCATTACCCACTTTCCAGCAACACCCTTCCAACAAAAGCCTTTCCACAATAGCTAAGCCTTTAGAACCCCAAGAAATATCGCGCCTTTAACACAACAAGAATATCACCCTTTTTCGTCTGCCAACATCGGACGCTAAAAGCGCGGGACCGGACACTAAAGAGATTAGCGTCCGTCAACGGACGCTAAAAGGATGATGCAAAGCCCCTGGTCGCTAATTCTTCATTTAGCGTCCCCTAAGAGAACGCTAAAAATTTAGCGTCTGCAATTTGAGATTTAGCGTCCGATTAAAAGACGGACGCTAATTAGCGTCCGATTAGTCCGACGCTAACTAGCGTCCGCTTATATCGGACGCTGAACCTGTAAAATCGGACGCTAATCTCTTTGTTTAACTTTTTTTTATCATTTTGGTGTCAGGTAGTTGAGAAATGTGTTTTCTTACTTGGAAGATACTAGTAGTACAAAAGTACGAAGGAAAGGAAATGAAAGCACGAAATTACGGAGCAAAAGAAATTATTTTTATATATTAAAAAAGTTTTACATACTTTAACTTGCAAAAAATAAAAATTACAGTACAATGTTTCAAAAGAACACAAAAATTACATTAAAACTACATAAAATTACAGTAAAACTACACAAAATTACATTAAAACTACACAAAATTACATAAAAATTCCATAAAATTAACTCGTTTAACTGCTAAGAACAAGTTAGATTTATTAATCAGCTGCAAAATCAGACAAACAAAAACAAAATTAGAAATAAAATTAAACCAAAATTATAATTAAATATCACGTTATTAGCCACCAAAAAAAAAAAAAAACAAAACTAAAAAACAATATTATTATTTTTATTAGAACCCGAAAACCTCACACCCGAAAACCTCACCCACCACTGTCGAAACCCGCCCACCCTTGCCGCCGACACCCACCAACTCAGCCATCCGAAACCCACCCAAAAACCCAACCAACCCGAAAACCTCACCCACTTGAAACGGAACTCACCCACCCACCCCTGCCGAAACCCACCTATTCGAAACACACCTGAAACCTCACCAACCCCTGCTGAAACGCACCTGCGCACCCACCCCTGCCGAAACCCACCCATCCAAAACCCGCCTGACCCACTAAGCACCCCCCGAAAACCCACGTGACCTACAAACCATCCCCCGAAAACCCACGTGACCCACTAATCACCCCCGAAAACCCACCTGACCCACAAACCACCCCCCGAAAACCCACATGACCCACAACCACCCCCCGAAAACCCACATGACCCACAACCACCCCCGAAAACGCTGGCCCAAAACCACCCCGCAACACCAGAACCCGAAGCTCCCCAAAACCCGCAACCCACCCCACCTGTAAACAGACCCAAAACCCCCAAAACCTGACCCAAAATTGTACCTTGAACAACCAAAATTCCCACCAGAAAACCACCCAATACCTCTAAAATCAAACAGAAAAATAACCCAGAAAAAATGAAGAAGGAAAAAAACGAAGAAGAAAAAAAAACCAAAATAAAGATAGATACACGTACTTGTTGAAAATTAGAGAGGATGAAAATTGGATTTAGAGGTTAAAAACAAGAGAAAGAGAGAGAAAGTGTAGAAGAGAGAAGAGAGGAGAGAGAATAAGTGGGGGGAGGCGGGCAAAAGGAGAGAGAATTAGTAAGGAATGATTTTAGGGTTACAGAATGGTTAAATGGTCGTCTAGTCATATTGAACGACGAGCAAAATCCTTTTTCAGTGTCCGTTCGTCAGACGTTAAATTTTAGATAGCGGACGCTAATTAGCTTCCGTTCCAAAAACGGACGCTAATTTTAGAAAAACGGACGCTAATTTTCGAAAAACGCACGATAATTAGCGTCTGTTCCAAAGACGGACACTAATTTTACAAAAATGGACGCTAATTTCAGAAGCTAAAAGCGCGGATTCTTGTTGTGTAATGTGGTCATGACCCGCATAAAGAGCAGAAGGGACCATAGAATTAAATACTTTGCTAAAAAGAGACCGTTGATCATCATACAAAGTCCAGCCTTTTTTCATTAGCAAGGCTTTGTTAACTAACGAGGTAGCTCTAATTCCTCCACTCACGCCCTTTGGCATCTAAATTAAGGATCATTTAACCTAATGCATGCTTGAAGTAGAACTGTCATAACCCAACAAAATTTGGTCATCATAGCATCAATAAAAGATGAAATAGACATAGGGAGTTCATAGCAAGACATGATATGAGAAATCGAAATTAAAATGGTATTGATGAAAATTAATCTTGTAGCTTGGGAATTTAGGGTATTTTATTGGACAATTTTGGCTGAAATTTCATCCAAAAGGAGAGAAATGAGCTTCTTTTGAACCTTGGAGATTAATATGATCCCCAAGATGATAACTAAACTAAGCAACTTTGGAATAGTTAAAACAAGCTAAAATATCATGATGAGCAGAGGATGAAATATTAGGAGAAAACATTATCGAATATTTAGAGTAGTTAACAACCTGACCAGAAATGGAGCTAAATTGATCGGTAACATTTCTCAAATTGAGAGCAGCAATAGGAGTTGCATGGAAAAAGATCATAACATCGTCTATGAAAAACATATGTGAAACTAAAGGACTACGTCGAGATAATAAAATACCTTTGAAAGAACTAATATCTTGAGCCAAGGGCAACATTTTAGAAAAAAACATCCATAACTATTAGAGGTGAGCACAACCGGGTACCCGGTAGAATTTCATATACCCGGACCCAGACCCGGACCCACTGGGTATTGAAAATCTGGAATTGGAATTGGAATTGGTCCAACCGGGTCCTAAATTTTTGGACCCAGACCCGGAACCGGTGGGTACCAGGTCCCTAACTGGGTACTCAGTTGTAAGTTTAACAACATACTAAAATGGGCCAATTGAGTTATAAAATTTTTTAAAAAAATAAATGGGCCTAAAGGCCTACTAAATACAAATTTTTTACTTAACAACTATTATCCTATTACCAATTCTATATGAGTATATGAAAAAAAATCAATTCTAAGTACTGGGTACTCGGACTTATACCCGCTCCAACCGGGTATCCAGAGCCGGGACCGGTCAAACCGGGTACCCACCAGGTACCGGGTCCAAAAAAATACTACCCAGAATTGGAACCAGATGCAACTGGGTCCACTTTTTTGGACCCAGACCCGGACCCAGTTGGACCGGGTCCAGGTCCGGACCCGGCGGGTCCATGCCGAGTCCGGGTCTGGGTCCGGGTACCCGGAATTTCTGCTCACCCCTAATAACTATAATAAATAGATAGGGAGAAAGAGGGTCTCCTGTCTAAGACTTAGGCTAGGATTGAATCCTAATGACATACAACCACTGGACAACACTTTGTAAGAGTCTGTTGAAATACATACACTGATGAAGAAGGTTAATCAAAGCTAAGGGTAACCCATAAGCGTTGAGAGTATAACATAAAAAAAGTATGGTCATAATTAAGAGCCCTAAATTACAAACATGTATCTATGAGAGCCCTAATAAGTACAACATAAGAAATGTAAGAATGAAAGAAGCACAAAAATAATAGAGATCAAGGCCATAAGAGAGGCAATCTAAGAGTAAACAAGCTAATTCAGTGCTAACACACAAAAAGTGAAAATGAAAATAATATTAAGCAATTACCAAATACTAATTACAAACCAATGTATATATGCCATGCTAAGCATGTAGTATTTATTTACTTAACAAGTATACTAATTAAAACAAACGATAACTAGACTTATTGAATAACAAAGTTGATCTATTGAAGTGTAGCTTGCAACATATATATGTTTATGATTTGATTAGTGTTTTTGGCCACTCTTTCCTGATTTAATAGGTGGTTTTGTAGGTTTGGCTTTCATCTCCCGCAATGTCCTCTCAGTATACACAACTTCAACCTGAAACATAAATAATTGGTTAGCAAAATTATTTGATTCAATTTTAATAATTTGTTTCTTTTTGTTCCTTGCCCTAAAATAATATATAGCTACTCTCTTAAATTTAAGTTAATGTAAGGAGATTTGATTCAAAATTTTGAGATATAAGATATAAACAGTGGTGAAAACTAGTTTGTAACAAATAAAAGACATAAATATCAATCTATCAAGTATAGTACTCCCTCTGTTTTTTTTATCTTCCTCACCTTCTTGTCCACATCTTTCAATACACATTTTTGAACTTAAATATCTTTCATTATATATTACTCCCTCCGTCCCATAATATAATGATCACTTCTCATTTTTCACAAGAATTAAGGAAAATGAAAGGAGTTTTAGGATTTTACAAAAACTTATATTTAATTAAATGTTTATTGGGTACTTTTGTCTTGGAACTAGTTTTTTTTCTTCCTTTTCCTTTAAAACAAAATGAAAGAGCAATAAATGTTTTTTGAAATGGTGTAAAACAATAAATACAGGCACATATTTTAAAAGAAATGTAGGGGTATTTTGGAAAGTTTTATGTAGAAATGAAGGATAATTCAGTCCAAACAAATTGATAAAAAGGAAAATAAGCACAACATATTGGGACACCCAAAAAGGAATGCAAACACTATACTATGGGACGGAGGGAGTAGTGAAAATTATGATGATTGAATATTAATGATGTACTGATTGAGCAGAATTAAATAAGACCCCATGTGACTATATTTTTTCTCATGAATTAAAAAAAATTAAGAAGATTTTCTCCAAGTATGAATAGTGTCAAGATTTTGAGTGAGAATGATTAAAAAAAACTAAAAGGGTAGTTTTTAGGTATTGTTAGATTAGTTAAAGTTGAATATTAAGCTTTAATTCTCATATCTGGGCGGAGGGCAGCTAAGCTTTCATTCTCATAATATTATCTACAAACAATCAAGTAATATAGACTTTACCAACGTGCATCCTTTATTGACATTGAAACCAAAATATGCATAGCAGGTGTTATTCGGGATAAACAAGGGAAATGATGTAGTGGGTTTTATTGTTTGTCATATGCTTCTAATGCTTTACATGCAGAGTTGTTAGCAATTCGCCAGGGTTTACATGTTGCAAGTGAAGAAAACTATACACACATTGTCATCCGCACCGACTGCAAGCAAGCTGTGGACCTGATTAATAACAATTTGGATCATGACGATTTTTATAGTGATATTGTTATGGATTGCAGGGAGCTGTTGCGGTATTTCCACGAGACGAGGTTATTGTTCGTTAGAAGGAAAGATAATCAGGTTGCAGATGCATTATCACATAGATGTAGGAGTGGAGGAAGTGATCTTAATGTAATTCATCATATTATCGCACCACCTGACTATTGTATGGAGCTTTTAGACTCGGATTGTAATAGGCTATTTGCCATGACTTCTTAATCTAATGCTATCGCTTGTTAAAAAAAAAAAAAAAATAGACTTTACCAACTCAAATCATATAATGAGATAGTGGGAAAAACTTACAGTTGTGACGACAAGTTCCTGCTTTGTGACTGAAAGTGGAGCGACGACATTGGAGGTAGGTTTTTTTGTTTGAGAGCGCTCCTTTTGACTATTCATTTTTTCTTTTTCTCCCTTTTTCTTGATCTCTCTTTTTTTTTCCTCAACAAATAACAATGGCGGTGGTACCTTTGATCTCTTAGCAAGCTAGAAGCCTAGAATTTATGATTCACTATGATAGAACCGACGGATACACCTCTACTTATAATATTACTTGGCCCCGAAATGATTGTTGTAGTTTGACTAATCAATTACACACGCATTTCAGTGTTCATTTGTTTATTACTAGCTGCACATGCGTGCTATGGATGACTTTTTTTTTTAATTTAAAAAAAAAAAATATAAATCAAGTTGTGGTCTTGTGGAGTTGTGGATAGACTCCATTGAAAAAAATGGATATTGGATGTAATGGTTAAATAAATAATATTTCTTTAGTTGCACCATTTGTTTTTGTGGTACTATTTATTAATCAATCAACTTTGTTAAACTATTTCGCATCATTATATAAGAAAAAAACATAATCGGGTGGAGTCTTGCTAGATTTGTCTCAATACGAGGATTTCGAATATCAAATGTTTATAATTTTTACTCACACTGAATAAGAGATATTAACGTTAAAAGAAACATCTAAACAAATGTGAAAAAACAATGGTGCAACTAAAAAATACCGAGCTAATACATTGTTCATACATGTTTTATGAGTATACACCTAACTTCACTTGTTTGCCTACGTTTCTCTTTGTTTGTTATATATCAAAAGATTTTAGTCAAGGATCTGCAACTTCACAAACTGTCTTATGATCTATCATCATATATGCAGTGTCATTCGAGAGAAAATGAAGTACTTGATTATATTGATATATTGTGAATTTTTAGAGGAATTATTGGAGGGTTTATTTATCTATAGTATATATATAGTTGGAATATTTTCTTTAGTTACTTTAAGAAACTGCTTACTTTTAATTTGAAATTAGGACTCAAGCCTAATATTGAAAAAAAAAATGGATCACCTTTCTTGCACCCGAGCTAGCATCCAAAAAAGGCTACACAAGTGTTCGCATTTGCTAATAGAGTAATAGTGATGGGGTCCAAAATCTATTATCTTTAAATTTTCATTTGAATTTCAAACCATAAATCTAAATTTTTTGAATTTGGAATGCAAATTTTGTTATGGTCCTAAGACCAATTCAATACTAACTATTTCCAATGTATTGTTTTTCTTCTCCTCTCTCTCCAATAGGTAGATCCTGGACCAAGGTGTAGGATGAGCATCCTACACCAGCTCCAAAACGCAAGGCAAACGCACCATTCAACATGCAAAAAAGTAATTGATTTGACAGCTAATGTACATTCCCATTACATCCAGTGTACACGTCGAAATCAAAAAGTAATTGATTTGGCATTTACTGTTCACCATTTAATAACTGATTTGATGTTAACCGCCATCATTTCCCCCATATACTGTTCACCACTTCTCTCTTTTCCACACTCAACCTCCTTGTACATTATTGGCTTTGTAAGTGTTCATTAACAAAATCAAAATGTACAATGACAGCCCCCAGCTGAAAGTAACCCAATTCCTGAAGCTGATGTCAAGTGAGTAATTTGCAATCTTTGTACACTGGTGTGTTGATGTTTGTTCACTAACGAAATTCAATATGTACAATTACAGTCTCATATCGAAATTCACCACTTCTCTCTTTTCCACACTGAACCTTCTTGTACATTCTTGGCTTCGTGGTTGTTCATTAATAAAATCAAAATGTACAATGACAACCCCCCAGCTGAAAGTAATCCAATTCCTGAAGCTGATGTCAAGTGAGTAATTTGCAATCTTTGTACACTGGGTGTGTTGATGTTTGTTCACTAATGAAATTCAATATATACAATTACAGTCCTATACCGAAATATGTCAAGTGAATAATTTGCAATCTTTGTACACTGGTGTGTTTGATGTTTGTTCACTAATGAAATTCAATATGTACAATTACAATCTCATATCGAAATTCAATAAAATCACAATGTACACTGATGGTCATTGCTTTGATCACTAAAAATCCCCAAATGTACACTCGTATATTATTGTACACCAAACCATATGCATTTGTACATTAAAAAAATTGTTTCAAGTGATGAGAGAGAAAGAGCTGACCCACTTTCAAAAATACTGCCAAAAGCCAACCACATGGGCAAGGTGTAAGATGCTCATCCTACACTTCGGTGTAGGATCTAATTTGCGCGAATTTACTATGATATTACACAATACATCTCTAGTACTTATAATATTACTGCCCCCTTAGATGATTGTAGTTTGACTAATTAATTAATCATTAAGTGCATTATTTACTAATCAATTAAAAATGCATTTCAGAGTTCATTTGTTTATTACTAGCTGCACATGCATGCTATGCATGCCTGTCTTTTTTGTTTGGGTTATTTCTTAGAAAGAAGAAAGTTTGAGTTGTGGACTTTATGGTTAAATAAATATGTTGTTCATACCTGTTCTATGGACATGTTAACAATATAATATCTAAAAAACTTATATATGTATGAGTGTTTGCCTACACTTCTCTTTGTTTGTGGAATAAAAGAAATCAGTCAACTATTTCCAGCTTGACCAAACTGTCCTCTGAATGAAGTATTATTGTATGCGCGCAGTTGTCACCCAAGAGAAAAGGTAGCACTCGTACTAATGAATTGACTTAATTATATAATGATATATTGATATTTGTTTTCAAGTCAAAAATTGAATTTCATGTATTTAATGTATGTTCAGTTTTTCGTAAACCTATATATTGGGGTAATGTACATATATTGACTTGAAACATATTTTTTTTTATAGTATATAAATATGGTTTTTGCCATAAATGGTAATACATCAAAACGGGAAGAAAGAATCACTTCTCTGCTATTTCTCACTGTATAGTCTTTCTGTTCTCTTTGTTTCACAACATGTTATCGACACGAGTTTGCTACCAAAAAAATAAATAAAGATATCTCTGAAATCTTTACATGCATCCATTATGTTTCAATTAAGTTCTAAATTTTTTTCTCCAAGCCCAACCCTTTACTATCCGAACATGAATCAACAAAGTAATGGGATTAACATTGTTTTGCACAATGTCTCTATATATCTCGGGTGTTTATTTTTGGATATAGTGAAACCTTTCACTACCAACCCAGCAAGGGGATATGTAAGACACCCCCGACCTAGTAACCTTAACGACGGTACAAATACTTATATCAGAGAAAACCACAAACCCCGGCCTATTCCCAAAACCAATAATAACCCTCTTATACAACCAACTGAAAATCAACCCCCACCAAGTAATAAAAGAGATAGAGATGAACCGGAAGAAAAGTAGTAAACGTCACCATGCCGCTAACCCAGAAAATAAAGAATTTGATAATAACACCACCTTCATGGAGGGCAAAGACATTTTATTTACCTTTTTTTTTTTTTTTTTGCTCTTGAATTGCCTATATGGACAAGATAATTTTTTTTTTAAAAAATTGCCGCCTATGTGGACGACCTAGTAAAGTAATAATGTTATTATCTCTTATATGTGCAATAATGTTATATGTATGCAAGGAACAAGCATTCAGAATACTATTATATATAATTGTCTCTAATCTTCTATTTTTTTTTTTTTTTACATTTGTAGTTACATATATTATATTACCATTTTACCAACATGCTCTAATATATATTTGCCAATCTTATAATTTTATTGCATTGTATATTTTTAAATGTAGATGAACTGCACAGTTAGGGATAACCCTCTATAAAAGCGGATTATCCATCCCCAGTTTCACCATACATCGCTTATCTTCTTCCGATTTTTTTTTCTCTTCTTCATTCCTCAACCTTTCGGCCACCATGTTCCACGCCGACGACAACCGTCCTTCACGCTCATCTTCTTCTTTTGAGGAGGATTTTAGGAAAATAAGACTCTACTTATTCCTTTTAGCCACTTTCTTTTTCCTCCTCATCTCCTTCTATTTTTGGTATTTTTTTTCTTGCTTCATTAATATTGTACGCTATTTTAGTAATTTTTTGTTTTTATTCTTTATGTATAATTATAGTGATATAAATCAGGGGGAGATAATATATGTGATCATTTACTAATTTCAGATATTGACATGTTTGTAGTCAAAGAATGGGAGATCTAGTGAAAAGACAATTTTACATACTAGATCTATCTAGTCAAAAGTTTTTAGAATGGACAATGGACGACAAAATGAATTTAAAGGCTCAAGGGATGGAACATACAATTAAAGATGTGACAACCCAACAAGGGGATGCAATTACATCAGCCGCATCAGTTAAAATTGCGACTGTACAAGAAAAAGGTAAAAGCCTTAGTCCTCCTCAGACATCATTTACATGAATGTTTAAAAACTGAATATCTACTTGTGGAGGATCCAAAAGAAATATAGGATAACCTAAATGAAAAATATGGGCATCACAAAAATGTGCTCCTCCTAAAGACACATTATGACTGGACCAATATGAGGTTCCAAAATTTTAAAATAGCAAGTGATTACAATTCAACATTGTTTAGAATTGTATCACTATTGAGATGACGTGATCATCCCATCACAGAAGAGCAACTGATAAATATGCTCTCCACTTTCCACGCTTCTAATATAATATTGGCAGAACAATACAGGTCCAAAGCTTTCAAAAAGTAAACTGAGCTAATCTTAGTACTACTTGGGGCTGAACAAAATGATGATCTTCTGTTGAAAAATCATAATTTTAGACCTACGAGGTCTTCAGCCACCCATGAGATAAATGCAATAGAAAGCTCTGATCCACCAAAAGCAAATGTTATGCATAGGGGTGAACGCGGTAATTACAATGGTCGTGGGAGAGGACGTGGTAATTACCGTGGCCGAGGGCGTGGACATGGTAGAGGCCGATTTTTCCCAAGAAATAATAACTTTAAAAAGTCTGATAAAAATTGGAGACAATCATTTGGAAATTAGAGGCAGACGTCCTATAAGGGAAATGACACTTGCCACAGATGCCGCATAACTAGGCACTGGGGTTGTACATGTCGTACTGCCAAACATTTGGTAGACCTATATCAGGCTTCATTAAAGAAAAAACACTACTGGAAAAAACCTTATATATCACTTTATAACAGATGCGGTTTTTGTAAATCCGCATCCAAAAATGGACATTAAAAATGGGAGGGAAAGTTGAGAGTATAATCTGATGCGGTCCTCTTGTGGACCGCATCAAATTAAAAAAACTGATGCGGTTTGGTGGACCGCATAAGAAAATCCGTTTTATGCCTCCTAAAAATCCCGCGTCAATCCTCATGGCCCAATTCTATCATGTCCTAGCCTAGTCCCTCATGCCCAATTCCCTAATAGGCCTTGCATTTTTAATCATTTCTCTCTTACTCATCCTCTTCCCTACCCTGTCTCTCTCTCTCTTTCTTCCTCTTTTCTCTGTCAACCCCTTTTCCACTCAACCCATCTCTTCGATTTTTCTGTCAACCAAAACCCGCAACCACCAAAAAGAAAGAAGACAACAAAGAAGGAAGAAGACGAAGAGGCAAAGACGAAAGGGCGAAGAAAGAAGACGAAGAAGGAAGAAGGCGAGGAAGAAGACGAAAAATAATAATTTTGAGTTCCTTTGTTTTTTCACTCAATTATCGTACGTTTCTTTTTCTTCCATTGTATTTATGTTTGGTTTTTTGTCTAATTTTTTAGTATACTTTTAGGATTATTGTTGTTATTATTATGTGAATTGAAATTATTTGCGTTATGCGTTTTGAGTTGTAGCCATTTTGAGTTGAAATTGAGAGTACCCGCTTGTATGATTATTAATTTTAAGTTGAAAATGAGGATACCCACATCTGGGATTTATGACTTTTGAGTTGCAAACGTGATTTCACTCTGCTCTCATCATCTCACCGACCACTCCAAGCGGCGTTACCTCCCTCCTCACCATCACCCTTCCTCCTCTATCCCTCCAGATCTCCTCGTCGCAACCCTCGCTCGACACAATAAATCCACCGGCGGTTGTCACAACCCTCGCTCAACGTAACAAATCCACCGACGATCGTTGCAACCCTCCCTCCCTCGTTCGTTCGTTCGTTCAGTTCTACATGGTTTATGTTGTCTACTTAATATATGTTGTGTTGCTTTATTTGTGTTTATCTTGAAGTCATTGTTACATTTTTTTTTATGAACGATTGAGTGATGTTTGCATTTTTTACATAAGAAATCTGTGTTTGAAATTGGTATTGCAATTATTTGAGAAAGTTTTGTTTATCATTACTTTGAATTTGATGACAAAATGCAAAAAAGATTTTTTTTTTACTTGTACTAGTACCTATTGCTGCGGTTTTTGCTAGGAACCGCAATAATATGCCTATTTTTTATTATTAACTACATCATATTGCTGCGATTTTCCTCAGAAACCGCAAAAATATTCTTTGATCTACTAGTGTATAGTGGGGGTTTCGTTATCTTCTGACCAATATTTTACTCGATAATTTGGTCAATATGTCACAGTGTAGAAAGCTTTTCGAGTGAGAAGTTTGACTATACTTATTGAACGGAAGCGTTTTAGCGTTAAAACAATGTTCATAGTTTAATTTCGTAAAACATGTACGTGGATTTACCATGGTTCACTGGGTTCAAATGAACCCAATGATTATTGGAATGTTAAACATCGCCTCAAAATTAATTAAAATCACCCCAGTCCCATCAAACATTTCCAACTTTACCGTTCCCTTTATTTTTCTTTTCCACAACCACCACCTCCATCCCCGCGACCACCATTGAAACGACGCAAACCACCATCAAGGCCACGCACACGAACAACTAAACTACGCACAACCACCAACGAAACAAAAAAAATTGGGGCAACCACCGCGGAAACATCCGACCTGGACGTTTCCATGGTGGTCGCCCCAACTTTTTTGGTTTCTATGGCTTGCTCGTGGTGGTTGCGGGGGGTCGTGGTGGCGGGCTGCTAGTGGAGGTTGAGGGGGGATGGATGGAGGGCCTGTTGGTGGGTGGTGGAGGGGGTGGCTGTGGGAAAGGAAGTGGTGGTTCGGGAAAAAAAACGGAAGGGTAAAGTTGGAAATATTTGGTGGGATCGAGGCAATATTAAGTAATTTTAGGGAGATATTTAGCATTTCAGTGATTTTTGGAAAAAAATTGTGCGATTTTTATTTTTTAAAATAAAAACATTTAGCAATTTGTTATAAATCTTTCGTGTGTAAAATAGATCATGAAAGCTAACGGTGGCAAGGTGGTTTTGGGCTTCAGTTGAATTCACTAACCTTGGATGCGTGCGCGCGATCGATTCGAGCAAAACCTGTTGGTGATCATGATACTCATGATCATCCTGCTGCTGATGCTGATGTGTAACATTCTGTTATTTCTGTTATTAGTTTGTTACAGCAAAGTTAGTTAAAGAAACAAGTTGTTAGAGAGCAATGTAAAAAGGCACTATATAAAGTGACCTCATTCTAACTTTGTAAATCATTCTCTTACATAATAAAATTCTCTCATCCTCTCTTTCTCTCTCTATACAAAACTCTCTGATCTCTCAGATATCTTCAATATGGTATCAGAGCAGGAAGTTATCCTGCTTAAATCAGCTTGAATTATTCATCAAGTTGAAGAGCAAAATGAATTCTGGAGATTAATTCTGATGATTCCGCAATTACGTAAACTCTGATTTCTTCTTTCTTTTGCATTTTTATGTGCAAATTCTACAATTCTTTACAAATCAAATTTCTGTCATCTGAAATTTGAATAATTCTGTTCAAAGTTCTGTGGTTGATTGTGCAAACTGTGAACGTTTTTTTTGTGATTTGTTATCACAATTTTTCGAATCTTTTAGATTCTTTGTTTCTTTCTTGAAAATTCAGCTGAAATTTTCTTCAAATTGAAAATGCCTGAAACTGAAATTCCAGTTACTTAGGATCCTTCTAGTCCATACTTCATAAATTCTTCTGAAAACACATCTTTACCTATTGTTTCTGAGAAATTCGATGGTGAAGCTTTTGGTGAATGGAAAAGAAGCATGATAATTGTTCTTGCTACTAAGAATAAACTAGGATTTGTAGATGGAACTATTGTTCCACCTGCATTAACTGATCCTAAGTTTAATGCCTGGAAAAGATGTGATGCAATTATCATTTCCTATATACTCAGATCTCTTGAACCTTCTATAGCTAGGAGTGTTCTGTTTCTTACAACTGCAAGAGAAATATGGCAAGATCTTGAGGAGAGATATTCTCAAACTTCTGGTCCTCAGTTATATACATTGCAGCAAGCATTGGCAGATTTAAAGCAAGATGATAATACTTCCATTACTGAGTTCTTCACTCAGATTAAGGCTATCTGGGACCAAATTAGTCAAATGAATCCTCTTCCTACTTGTACAAGTACTGGTTGTACTTGTATTAAAACCTTCTTGCAGCAGCAACAAGAAGAAAGACTTGTTTTCCTTCTCATCAAGATACATAACAAGTTTGCTAATGTCAGAACTAATATTCTGATGATGCAACCTTTACCAACTATTTCTCTTGCTTATAAGTTGTTAATTCAAGAAGAGAAACAAAGACAATCTTCAATGATTGATGAAGACAGCAAGAATAAGCTCATGGCATTTGCTGTAGACGACAAGAGAACTGGTCATTTTGGAGGTTTCAAGCAGCAAGGACATGGTTCTCAAATAACTTTGCAATCTGGTTCACAAAGAATGGTCATAACTGGGAAGAAACCATTAGTTTGTGATCATTGCAAGTATACTGGTCATACTATGGACAAGTGCTTTAGGCTTCATGGATATCTACCCAATTTTGTTCATAAAGGGAAGGGTAAGAAAGTAGCTGCTATGGCACAAGGAACTGATGATGATGCTGATGCTTCTCAGATTACTCATCTATCTGAAGACCAGTATAATAATTTGTTACAACTTCTTCAAGCTCAGAATCTTGACTCAGACACAGCAACAAATTCTTCCTTACCATCTCCTAATGCTCATGTGGCAGGGACATGTACTTATTTGATAACATTACAGAGCTTAAACTACACCTAATACCATTACAATAGCTGATGGTAAACAAGTAGTGGTAAAAAGCACAGGGATAGTAAAATTTGATAATGGGATAATTCTGAAGAATGTGCTATATGTTCCTGGTTTTAAGTTCAATTTGATTTCCACTCACAAGTTGTGTAAGGATTTGAATTGTGAAATTACTTTCACTCATGACAAGTGCTTACATCAGGGTCCAACTTTACCTCATTCCTTGGTTCTTGGTAGCTTGTGTTCTGGACTCTATGCTGTTGGTGATCATGATGTGAAATTACAGCAAGTTGCAGTAGCAAATACTTCTCAGAATAATACTGAAGATGCAAAACTTTGGCACTTGAGATTAGGCCATCTCCTTTTTAATAAGTTGCACCTCCTTCATAACTGTTTTTCTGGTTCTATATGCTGTGATACAGTTTGTCAAATCTGCCATAAAGCTAAACAACCTAGATTGTCTTTTCCTAAAAGTCTATCTAGAGCTTCTAAGTGATTTGAATTGTTACATATTGACACTTGGGGACCCTATAGACTTAAGACACATGATGGATTTAGCTACTTCCTTACTGTTGTAGATGACTTTTCCAGAAGTACATGGATATTTTTGATGAAGAATTAATCTGATGCTGTTACTATTCTCATTGATTTCTTTGCTATGGTTGAGACTCAATATAACAGCAGGGTTATGAGTGTGAGGACAGATAATGCTACAGAACTTTGTGAAGGAAATCTGATGTGTTTTTTTTAATAACAAAGGTGTTTTACACCAGAAGACTTGTGCAGACACACCACAACAGAATGGTGTTGAGGAGAGAAAGCATAGGCACCTCTTAGAAACTGCAAGGGCCCTATACTTTCACTCTAGAGTTCCTGTGAGGTTTTGGGGTGAATGTTTGTTGTGTGCCACTCACCTCATCAACAGAATGCCTCTGAAAAGTGCTCATTATTCTACTCCTTATGAATTATTAAATGGTTCTAAACCTAGTTTGGATCATTTAAGGGTATTTGGCTCCCTTTGTTACATCTCCACTTTGAAAGTAGATAGGCACAAATTTGATCCCAGAGCTAAAGCTTGTGTGTTGTTGGGATATCCTTCTCATCAGAAGGCTTACAGAGTTCTTGATTTGGAAACAAATAAAATTGTCATCTCTAGGGATGTTCAATTTTATGAGAAACACCTCCACCACAACTCACTCTAAACATCCTATTTTCTTACCTGTTGATACTCCATTTGATCTGGATACTTCATTTGATATTCTTGAACCTTTTATTTTTTCCTCAGAAAACCCTTCTCACACTTATTCTAACCCACCTTCTTCTGATATTCCTAATTCAGCACCACAACCATCATCTACACCAGACCTTATCCCACTCTCTTCTACCCCTAACATCACAACTTCTTCTTCTTCTATCCCCCCTAGACAATCTGCTAGGCCTCACATCAAGCCATCTTACCTTACTGATTATGTATGTGTTGCTGATACTGATGCTCATCACTGGTGCAATATGGTCAGTTTTAATGACCTTCCCACTACATTGAAAGCTCCTATCACACATACTTCTCAGATTTCTGAACCAGTAAGTTATTTTGAAGCTTCTCAACACCCTGATTGGATTGAAGCTATGCAGAAGGAGTTAGATGCTTTGCAAGCCAATAATACTTGGGAACTAGTGTCTCTACCTAAGGGAAAGAAAGCAATAGGGTGCAAGTGGGTTTTAAAGGTGAAACTGAAAGCAGATGGTTCTATAGAGAGGTTGAAGGTCAGGTTGGTTGCAAAGGGTTTCACACAGAAGTATGGTACTGACTATATGGAAACCTTTTCTCCTGTTGTTAAAATGGCAATAGTGAGGTGTTTACTATCTGTTGCTGCTCATAATAATTGGCTCTTGCACCAGTTGGATATAAATAATGCTTTCTTACATGGAAATCTTGATGAAGAGGTTTATATGCAAGCACCACAAGGTCTCTCTAATCCTAGTCATCTAGTCTGTAAGCTTTTAAGATCTCTATACGAGTTAAAACAGGCTTCTAGGATGTGGTTTGCTAGACTTAATGAAGAGCTGAAGTTGCTTGGTTATGAACAATCAAAGAATGACTACTCCTTGTTCCTTAAAAAGACTCTTGATCACATTATCATTGTTGCAATTTATGTTGATGACATTATTGTCACTGGTTCAGATGAGGATGGTATTACACTATTACACATTTCAAGGAGCATCTTCATTCCACTTTCAACATTAAGGATCTTGGCTTACTTAATTATTTCTTGGGCATTGAAATCAGTCATCTCCCTACTGGTATCTTGATGACTCAGAAGAAGTTCACCAGGGAACTCCTCCAAGATTGCCCCCTCACTTTTACAAAGCTTGCTAAAACTCCTCTTCCTACTACTTTAAAACTTCATGTGGATGTTGGTGAACCTTAGGGGTGTGCAAAAATATCCGATCCGAAATATCCGATTCGAAAATCCGCCGGTCCGATCCGAAATTTCGGATATCCGATCCAATTTTAAGATTTCGGACATTTCGGATCGGGTATCCGGAAAAAATTTTGGGTTTTCGGATCGGATACGGATAGGGATTTTTCAAAAATTTCAACGGACCCGATCCGAAAATCCGGTGATCCGATCCGAAAACCCGGTGATCCGATCCGAAAAGTTCGGATATCCGAAAATTTCGGATCGGATTCGGATCGCAATTTCCCCGATCCGAAAATTTCGGATATCCGAATTTTCGAATCGGATCGGATCCGATATCCGACATTGAACACCCCTAGTGAACCTTATCCTGACCCTGAACTTTACAGATGCCTTGTTGGCAAATTGAATTTTTTGTCTCATACCAGACCTGACTTGTCTTTTGCAGTACAAGCTTTAAGTCAGTTTATGCATCACCCTCTTCTTCCTCACATTCAAGCCTTAACCCATGTTTTAAGTTATATTTCTCACACCCAAGGTCAAGGTATACTTTTCAAGGCCACTGACCAGCTCACATTGCAAGCCTATTCTGATTTTGACTGGGCTTCTTGCCCTAATACTAGAAGGTCCATCACAGGCTATGTACTTATGCTTGGCAATTCTCCAGTCTCCTGGAAATTAAAGAAGCAATCAACCATTTCTAAGAGCTCAAGTGAAGCTGAATACAGGGCTATGGCAGCCACAGCTTCAGAGACCACTTGGCTTGTCAGATTGCTTCAAGAGTTAAGTGTCTCTCACCTTCAACCAGTGGCTCTTAACTGTGATAACATGAGTGCTATTCATATAGGGAAGAACCCTGTCTTCCATGAACGAACAAAGCACATAGAAATTGACTGTCATTTTACTCGCGAGAAGGTTCTAGATGGTCTGATTTCCTTACATCATGTCTCTACATCTGAGCAACTAGCTGATATAATGACTAAGGCCTTGCCTACTGCTCAACACTCCAAGCTTATGTCCAAGCTAGGGATGTCTTCTCATCCACTCCCTAGCTTGAGGGGGGGTGTTGGTGATCATGATACTCATGATCATCCTGCTGCTGATGCTGATGTGTAACATTCTGTTATTTCTGTTATTAGTTTGTTATAGCAAAGTTAGTTAAAGAAACAAGTTGTTAGAGAGCAATGTAAAAAGGCACTATATAAAGTGACCTCATTCTAACTTTGTAAATCATTCTCTTACATAATAAAATTCTCTCATCCTCTCTTTCTCTCTCTATACAAAACTCTCTGATCTCTTTGATATCTTCAATAAAACCAAATCTTTTTTTTTCTTTTCTATTGCTCAGAATTTCTAATTTTTTTTATTAATAGTTAGATTTTGTTAATTATTTGAGCATTAAGTTAATTTTTTTTGTTTATATTATATAAATAATTGATACATTGAACGTGAAGTTGTTTTGTAACTATGAAGGGCCTAAACCGTGCAGGGTTAGAATGCTTTTTTAGCGATGTAATTTAATGAATTAACATCCTGTTGACCTATTATAATTTTACATTTGAATTAATGCATTGAATTTTTTTTTTAAATAAATGTAACTCTTATGGTAGGATTCATGGATACCTCACTGATCAAGCCTCAACGCTAATTACAAAAACTAATGAATCGACCAAGGAGAACAAAATGATCTTATGTAAATAAATATCAACAACGAGGTCAACCTTCGTACAAGAATTAGTGTTACCTTTTTGTGGAGCGGAATTCTGCTACTTTGTTGGCTTCTTGGAAAATGTGGGTCATTGATTAAAAAGAAAGTTAAGCAAGCGGAGATCTGATATCATCAAAAATGGTTTGAATAATCCATGGACAAGAGTTGTTTGTCTTGAAATATTCGAATCACCACTAGAATTATCGCCTTCAATGTAGTTATTCTGAATCTACTTATTGGCATTGTGCTAGCAGGAGGCCATTCTTCGAGGGCCCAAAGGATGGCGTAGAAGCAAATTGATATGTTGCTAGGGCTAACACAAGATCGTGAGAACAATTTTGAAGGATAACTCTAGTGGAGGCAGATGAACCAATGATAGAGCCATCAAAATTTAGTTAGTATAGTCGGGAGGCAGGTGATGCCATTGAACATATATGATAGCTAGAGATGCCTTCATAATCTAGGTAAGGGAAATCCATTCCTAATGCGGGTGTGAAACTATATAATAGATGTTGTCAATATTAAGAAGTCTATGATCAAAAACTTCAAAATTACGTTTTAACCTAGTAGCCTTTGGATGAAGAAAAAGAGAATGTTCAGGATCAGTTGGAACAATATGAGTCAGTTCCTAAAGATTATAAGAGAGGTCCAAAGAAGACGGACAATAAGTACTAAGACTAGAGAATAAATTATTAAAGTTTATGAGAAAGCTTGAGTTTGTATATTTATCATGCTGTGTATTTATACAACTTAGGAAGCTAATGAGATAAAGTTACGTACATTATAATTGCAAGTAGTTACAAGTGATATGACAGAAAGAATAAATTAAAGGAGGAGAATTACAGATAGAATAAAGACAAAACTTTGACTAACAAATTCATCTAAGATAATAACAAGTGCCTATAGTATAACTTAGGTACAAATCATACGAGATAATGTTAGACTTAGTCTAACACTTATCTCTAATATTCCCTCGCAAGACGGACATCTAGGATGAGAAACAAGTCTTGGACAAAAGTAGAGGAAGTGGCAAACACCATAGATGCAGTGGTTTGCGATATACGAGAAGTTGTTGCATTGGAGTCCCAACATGAGGTGGAGTGAGGACGAGTAACAACGAGTATAATGAGTAGAGTGTGCCCCCGTCAAGCTGCCATTGATAGTGGAAGAGAGGAGAGTCTTTTGTTTTTTTGTTTTTTCTATTAAAGGCGTTAAGGTTAATGGAACTAAAAGAGTGTGACAAAAAAGGGTTACAACGTACAATAGCAAGTAAACAAGTTTTGTTGTATAAATAATAAGCAAATGTGGAGGAGAATATGAGAGCTTTATGATAGAGATAAGTGGTATATGTTGGGAGAAAAAAAAATTGGGGCTTTGGCCTTTTGGGTGAAAAGGCAACAAAAATTTTGGTACATGATAGAGGAGGGATATTGATAGGAATATATATTGTTAAGGTTTCCTATTGTACACTCATTATATATATATATATATATATATATATATATATATATATATATATATATATATATATATATATATATATATATATATATGTATACTCCCTCCGTTTCCTAAAGATCTTCCCTCTTTCCGTTTAAGGGTGTTTCTAAAAGATCTTCCCTCTTTTGCTTTATTCCTTATTTGGCAAAACAAATTTCCCTATTTACCCTCTCATGTCACTATCATATGGTCCACCATTACATTATTAATTCAATTTTACTCCCTTTCTCTCTCCTACTTTAACCCCTTTTATTTGTTTATTTATTTTAACCCCTTTCTCTCTCCTACTTTACTCACACCATGCCCCACACAACTTAATTTTCCTTGGTATCTGTAGGAACAGTAAGTGGGAAGATCTTTAGGAAACGGAGGGAGTATATATATATATATATATATATATATATATATATATATATATATATAATATATATTTATATATATATATATATATATATATATATATATAGGGTTGGGTTCTAGTGAGAACCCTCTTATGGTGAGAACGGTGAGAACCACTTAAAATAAGCAAAAACTTCCTAAAATGAGCAAAAAAAGTAACAAATGAGCAGAAACATAAAATGAGTAGAAAACATTAAGTTATCAAAAACGTAAAATGAACAAAAATGTAAAAGAAGAAAAACGTAATATAAGCATGAAAAAGTTAAATGAGAAAAAAAAGTAAAATCAGCAAAACATAAAGTAAGCAAAAACGTTGATAAATGAGCATAAAATTGTTAAATGAGCAAAACCATAAAATAAGTGAAACAAAAAATTAGCAAAAATGTTATGAAATGATCAAAATCTTCGTAAAATGAGAAAAAATGAGTGTTTCTCACGGTTCTCACCATAAGGGTGGTTCTCATATGAACTTATATATATATATATACATATATATATACATATATATATATACATATATATATATATACATATATATATATATATATATATATATATATATATATATATATATATATATATATATATATATATATAGAAGTGAGTTCATATGAGAATGCATACTTATATGAGAAATGAGAATGAACTTTACACGCTATAACTCTTATGAATAAGTGATGTAACTCTAATGAAAAAGTGATGTAACTCCAAAAACAAAATATTTGAATTTTCAAAATTCAAAAAAAACAAAAAAAATTTGAATTCAAATTTTGTTAGAGGGATATAACTCTAATGAATAAGTGTTGTAATTCTAAACCAATCGTGTGGTTGAGATTCATTCTCATTTCTCATGTAAGGAGCATTCTCATGCGATCTTGCCTCTATATATATATATATATATATATATATATATATATATGTTGTGAAATCATGAATAAAAATATCATTAGATATATATTGTTAAAGGAAACTTTCCTCTAACAATATATATTCCTCTCAGATTGAAAATAAAAAAATGCTCAATTTCTTCATGGAGTTTTAGGGAGGGGGAATTAGGATAAGGAGAAGAGTGTTTGCATGGTTGCATGGTCGCATGGTTGGCATTCATAGCTAATTTTGCAATAGGAGGTTTCATATTATCAGTTATCACCATTGTAGGAGAGGAGGATATCCATGATAGAATAGTGATAATTGTAGAGATTGTTAATGTTTCTCCATAAAAGTTTGGAGAAAGGAGTTTCATGTTCGGCAATGATCTTGGTATTCAAACTATGAGGGTGTGGAAGGAGTTAAGTCTGATTTTAGTTGGAGTTGAAGTGTTCCCGGTTTCAGAGTAGGGATGTGTAGTATAGGTGTCGACTTCCATGGCCAAAGAGTTCCAGAGGATTGGAGAGGAGTTTTTGTATTTTTGATGTGGCAATACGTGGTAGTCGAACTACGGAGTGCCAAAAGATTTGAAGGAAAGTTGCAAGGGTGATATAGAAGGAGATATAGAAGAGGCATGAAGAGGAAAGGAGATCAATGTCACCATCATTTGTCGATGTCGGCAAAGAATTTCGATGGTGTAGCCATGGAAGGAGTAGTTTATATGCGGGGAAAGAAAGGAAGGAGATGATGAGAAAACAGAAAAATGGATGTATAGCTCATGATAGCATGTTAGAGTTTATGAAAAGCCTGAGTTTATATATTAATCATGCTTTGTATTTATACAACTTAGGAAGTTATTGAGATAAAGCTACGTACACTACAATACAAAGTAGTTACAAGTGATAATTACAAAGAGAATAAAGGAGGAGAATTACAGAGAGAATAAAAGATAAAACTTTGACGAACAAACTTATCTAAGATAATAACAAGTGCCTATAGTATAGCTTAGGTACAACTCATACGAGATAATGCTAGAGTTAGTTTAACACTTATCTCTAATATAAATGACTTAGTCTCACTGACAAACTGGGCATAAGAAATCGTTTGTCTTATATTAATATTTTCTAAAGTTGTCATTAAAGGAATACCATATGGTCATAGCCATGTACGCGAGTAAGTCAATATATATATTTACTTGTGAGATCATATCTACGGAATAAATATATTGCGCTAAAGGCATATAGTTCTGTTCTGACTAGATGAATTATAGAAAAAATAAATAGTAGATTTCCAAGAGTATATAAGTCAGCAAAGCCCAAAAATACATATGAAGGTGTGTGATTAAGATTGAAATCGCCAAGAATTATGGATTAAAGTGTAAAGTCATAGTCATATATATAGGAAGAATTGTCAAGAATAAATCAACCTTAACCCGTATGCTAAAAACAAGTTATCCTTTTGATTATTCTTAAATACATCTTTAACACCAATATGTCTTTAACAAATTATGACCGGTTGTTGTACTTTCTACTGCATTCGTGGCTCATATAGATAACAAAAAGTTATGACTTGTTGTTAGCTTATTTAACCAGTCATACACTCATATGTACCATGTGCAATTCCTTCATTGGTTATTATGATTTCTTATTTTCTTTTATGGTTATTAACCCTTTCCTCCTTCCTCCCTTCTCCCTCCTACCACCAATGAAACTCTTCTCTCTCTTCTTTTCTTTATCTCTCTCCTCCACTTTATGTGCCTTATGGAGTCATATGTGGCAGCTGAGAAGTGATTGGATGTCGTTGATAACTTCTACACATGTTGGATATGTTGCATGTGTCACCTGCCGCATGTTGCATGGCTGCATCTTTGGTGACGTTAGGCTTTGTTGAAGGGTTTGGCAAAGAAGGATTGAGGGGATTTCAGGAAGTTGGAGGTAGTGGAGATTAGGTGGTAAATACCTAAGGAGAGGAGGGAGGTAGAGCCGTGAACATTTGGTAGATTATAGGGAGGATGACATTTTTGGTGTCCGAGAGAGAAAATGGGGGTTGTGGGTTGTGATGAATGATGACGTTTTTTGTTTTATTGAATTTGGTGAGAGAAAGGTAGAGAAGGTGGCTGGGATATCGGGTTGTGGTGGGCAGGGGAAGGAGGAGAAAGAGATGGAAAGTCGATCTGGTTTGTCTGGTTGTAGTGCAGTGACTAGTGAGAGAGGGGTGGAGGAGGGTGATGTAGTTAATGGTGGAGTGAGAGGGGTGGAGGGGGGAGAAAAAGAAAATAAAAATTTGTAAAAATTGTTAAAATATCAACGTACAGATATACAAAAAAATCAACATATAAAAATACAAAAACAATATAAAAATACAAAAAATATATGAAAATACGAACAAAAGTACACAAAAATATCATGTTGTGACTTGTAGAACCAATCATAGGTCATTAGACTTGTTTATAATTTAGGAGTATGAAAGTTAGACTTATAAAAAATAATGATTAAGTAACTCATTTTAAGAAGACAAGCCAAAGGCTGACTTATTTTTAACAAAATTTCCAATAACATATTATAGAAAAATGCCCTCGTAAATCTATGAATTTTATAAATTTATATATATTAATATTTTAGTATTTAAACGATTTTTTCTTGAAGGGTTGAATATGTAAAAGTCAAAGAAATTATTTCATGATTTGAAGAAGTCAAATATTTTATTTGGTCATACTTTGAAACATATATGGATAGCATAAAAAACTTTTGGATTGGCAAAAAAGATTTCAAAGTGGGTATGAGGAACCCAACCACTCAAATCATCAACCATTAAATAATACCTTTAGCCAAATCACTCTTTCCTAAGCCCAAAAAGGAAACCTAGCTATATAAACCCCCAAAACCCCCCAAATTCCTACACATTAAAACACATTTTATTTTCTCTCTTTTCCTCCCCAAAATTTCAGTTCTCTATCCTCTCTCTATCTCTCTTTCTTCGGTTTCTTCCTCACTCGGCCACGACAACCGCCAGCAACGCCACCGGCAGCCACCGCCACCAGTCACGCCTCCGTTCTCTCCGGCGTGTCTTCCTCCTCTTCTTTGTTTGGTTATTTTTCTTCCTCCTCAAGTTATTTTAATGCAAGGTTTGTATTTTTAAGATTTCTTTTAAATATGTTTATGTTTAAAAAGTTATAGTTTGATGATTTGATTATGAATCTAAGATTATGTAAATTGTTTAATGAAGTAAAAAATTTCAGATTTACTTATTTTATTTAAAATAGGGTTTTAAGTAGTAAATCATGGATTTTTAGGGGTTTGGAAGTTGGAAAATCTTAGTAGCATATTATAGTCACTAGTAGAATAAATGCTTATTGCTGCGGTCATTAAGTGGCCTATTGCGGCGATTTTGGCGGCGCAACAATTAAAGGGGCATCAATAGGTAATAAATATATCGCTGCGGTTTTAAATCGCAGCAATATTTGAACATATTGCTGCGGTTTCTTAGTAAAACCGCAACAATATATATATTTTATATCATATTCATAAAGTATATTGCTGCGATTTCTACGAAAAACCGCAGCAATATGCTGAATTTAATAATAAAAAATAGGCATATTGCTGCGGTTTCTTGGAAAAACCGCAGCAATATTACAGGTGTAAGAATTTTTTTTTGTTTTTCTTTTTTGCATTTTGCCATTAAATTCGAAAGATTAAAAAATTTCAGAAAAATAGCAAAATTCATAAACTTCCGCCATGAAATAAAATATAATAGCCCGATTCCCGAGCTGCTAGCTAAATACACTTAAGATTCACTAATCACAATCAATGCTTAATAAGCCTCGAATTAAATATTTACTCGCAGTAGAAACATAACCTTACAAATCGATCCTGGACTTGTGGGTTATGGCCCACAAAACAAAATCCTTTATATAAGACTTCCATTACACAAATAACTCCACTATAATTCCCAAAAGTTATATACAAAGGAACAATGAATAACTGTTCTCAAATACACTATCTAGAAACAAACTCAATCCATAAGCTACGCCGACATCTTTATCTTGCTTCACTTCCAATTCCGAGCTCACAATACCAAACCTGCAACAATGTTTGACTCTGCCACCCACCAAGTGACAGGCCACAAAAATTACAACACTATCAGGAAAGCTGAGTACACACTGTGTAATAGAAAATACAAGTTTAGGTGTATTTTGAAAACTAACACATAGTTATAATAACAGATAATCACCCTTAACTTAGTTACTATAGTTTGACAAAATCAATCGTTTGGCATGAACGCGAATGGAGAGGGGTATCACGCAGTACCAGCTATCTCCAAACTGTTGAGGGTCGTCACCCCACCTTTTATTGTTCTGCTTGCAAGACTTAACCGGACATGTCCTATAACGCCAGGAATTCGCCCATCCTAGAAGGCAACAGTCAGGGACTCTACCCGCCCTAACCCGGGTGCATGTTCAAGCCTCACTTTCATATTTATAATATAAGATATTTAATGATTCATACTTGAATCCTCAATACTCATAGCATAACACCATATTCGGCCTTATCTGGTCTTAACTCATATCTGAATCATTTCCTCATTATCATACCAAATCATATTTTGAGAAACATAGTATTTTCGAACAATTCCAATAATTGAATAAAAGGATACTTTTATAACAATCCAATAGCAATTCACAACTAACTCATAGAGATGCATCTATAATCATGACCATTACTATAAACGATATATGATATCTAAAATTTAGTATAACGCACACATACAGGAGCATTTAAACATATTTTGCTGAACATAAAGGTTACCTCAACTCGATAACAATTATACGAAACCTCCAACCATCAACACTTGATTTCTCATATCATCTTGAATTATATACGTTTACATAGCCATCCTCCAACAATCACCTCACAATAACATCAATAATCAATAACCAAACTTAGACTAATCTGAACTAGAAAACATAATCATAACTAATTCCCGATTTAGAAATTATCAACCTTCTTACTCTCTGGATGGTATTACAGAACAGACTTCCTACAGCAGATAGGCTCTGTAAATGGAACATTCCCTGCTCTATTAGGTGCAAATTATGTGAAGCTGAAGATGAAACCATTCAGCATTTGTTTTTCACCTGTAATTAT
Organism: Beta vulgaris subsp. vulgaris; assembly: GCF_026745355.1. NCBI lineage: Eukaryota > Viridiplantae > Streptophyta > Magnoliopsida > Caryophyllales > Amaranthaceae > Beta > Beta vulgaris. The sequence continues at coordinate 19,423,747 of NC_079207.1, read as the reverse complement.
GCTACAACAATCTGGAAGGCTATTCATAGCAAGATGCATTGGGAATACCAGGCTCGTTCTTTTTGTGAAGAGGTTAGGAAGGCCAGGATCAAAGCTCATGGGAAAAGCTGTCAAGCTAGGCTTTACGTTAGGCTATTCACAGAGACTGTTTATGCAATATGGCTTCAAAGGAACAATAAAGTGTTTAATGATGCTGTAGTTCCTGCTAATGAATTAGTTAAAGAGATTATATTTAGGATTGCATGTAATTGTCCCGAGAATGAAAGAACTATGCTAGTTGATTAGGCTGTAACCTTTAATGGGGGTGGAAGTTTTGAGTTGTGATGGAGGATAGGTTGTAAGAAGCTTATTTGGCTTCACCTTATTTTTTTTGATTATCAATAATAACTTTGAATTGCCAAAAAAAAAAAGAAGAAATTATCAACCTTGAACATCCCAATTCCATAAATCATTAACCTTTAACATTCTAATTTCCTTAATCCTTAATTAATAACTATAACTTCGATGATATTAGCTACATCGACTAGCATCCCAATTCATAATCATAATTCTAGATTATATAACTAAACCAACTAAACATAACTCACAACCTTACCTAAATCAAGAACATAATTTGGCTACCAACAAATATATTGAGAATATAAAGCTAACTCGACGCATAAATAAACCTCAATAAACTGATTTCCATCTTGCACTCAAATCCTTAACCAACCGAATAATAGTTCCAACAACACAATCCCCTTCATAATTTCGAATGATACTCCATTCCTAGTCATCCTCCAATAATCATCTCATAACAATAACAATAATCAATATCCATTCTTAGAGAATATATAAGCATCATACTAGCCATAACACTTCTAAAAAAAAACTCTAACTAACCTAAACTAAATCTGCGAAATAGAAACTAAGCAATTATATAACTTCTACATTTATCTCCAAATATATCAACTCCAACAACACTACATCAACACAATAACAAAACAACAACAACACTCCACCACCAACAATAGCACCAACCAATAACAACAACCACCCAACATTCCAACAACATCCACCACAATTACCACAACTTCTCCACAACTACAACAATAACAACAACAACTCAACACCACCACTACAACAAAACAACAGCCACCACAACCATAATCCCAATAACAACAAGAATACAACAACGACAACAACAAGCAATAGCAATAACAACAAATAACAACTTGAGCTTGGATAAATAATTCCATAATCTAAAATTCAAAGGAAAAGAAACAAGAGGTGTATACCTCTGCTTTACTTGAGCAGGGACGAAAACAAAGCATAGGAGGGGAGCTGAGCTCCGGGGAGTGGTGATGCAGAGCCGGCGAGGCTAAACCGCAGCAACACGACACCATCGACAAGGTTCCGGTGGTTTTTCGTCGAGCAACAACTCAGAGCAGCAGCAGCAAAACCACAACAACCACCACGAATAACAACAGCAGCATGAAATAGAGGAGGAGAGAGAAAACGAGAACATCAACGGCGCCGACAAGGGGAAAACTTCGACGAGCCTGGAAGAATCGCCGGCGATGCGCAGGCAAAGGTGAGCGAGAGAGTTTCACGAGTCTGGGGTTTTCAGGTTTCCTCAATTGGGGTTTTGGGGTTTGGAAGACACGGGGAGAGAGAAACAAGGCTGCAACAAACAGCAGCGGTATGGTGGCTTGCGAGCAGCACCACAGGCGCAGCAAGAACACCGGCGAGAAAGGGCCGACGACCAGGGGTGGGTTTTGGTTGGGGCGGGTGGGGGCTTGGCCCCTCATAAATATATGAGATAAATTAAGTAAATTGTAATTTATGCACAAAACAAACTATGGCACAGTGGTCTTGAAACAAGGTATAAAAGGAAGTTTGAGCCCTAGAGGTTGCAAGTTCAAACCTTGCATCAACACATTTGGACTTTTTTCTTTTTCTTCATTTTAAATGCTTCTCTTTTTTCTTTTTTTCTTTTCCTTCTTTCTTTTTTTACTTCTTTCTTTCTTATTCCCATTTATCTTTGGCTTATATCAATTTGCCTAATTTAAAAAAAAGAAATTCATTGATTGCACTATCTTTTATTTTTCGTCTCTAAAAAACTTTCTTTTTTACTTAACTATAATAGTACTTCTTATTTTCTCAAACTCATTCCTAACCATCATAAAATATAAGTTTATCTCTTTTTTTGTGACTTAAAAAAGCAATTTGGTAATTTATTTAGTTTTTTTTTAACTGGAGTAATTTATTTACTTGCTAATGAACTATACCTTCAATTTCTTAAAAAATTAGTCATTTTCTTGAACATTTCATAATGGTCAAACAAATAAATTGAAACAATTTCTTTAAAATTGCACCTTTGAGATTTTAATTTATTACATTAGCTACAAGCACTTTGTAGCCATTAATAATAATATATTAATATATTGGTGTGTATTAGTGTTTTTATTCATCATTTAAAATTTTACACTAAAACTTTTATTTTTATCAACTTGGCCCCTGTTAAATAGTTAGTTAAGATCCGCCACTGCCGACGACGCGGCAGCGCTAGGAGATGCGGGTGAGCGAGAGAGATTGAGTATTTGGGTTTTGGGGTTTCGGTTTTGTCGAGCAAAAGAATAGAGGAAAGGGTTTAGTTTTTAGTTTGGGGTTTGAAGTTCTGGAATCCACGAGACAGAGAATAAAATAGAATTGATGGGTTTTGGGTTTTCATCAACTAAATCAAACCGACAAAGGGTATAAGAGATGAAGGGAAAATCAACTTTGACTTCCTATTTTACCAAATACCACACAATTTAGTCGCACATAAGACCCAAAATAATTTTAATAATAATAATAATAATAAAAGTAATGTCATATAATTAAATAAGTAAATATATTACAAACACGATAATATAAAAATCACACTCCATAACTCAAATAAAATAATAATTTTTAAAATATAATTAACTTAATAATTATAATTAGCTTTTAAATAAACGTTCTTAAAAACAGGGCTATTATCGTGTTTGTAATATGTTTATTTATTTAATTAGAAAACTGAAACTAATGATGAAAAAAAATCACAGATATAGAAGAATTATAAGAAATGAGAATTACACTATACTGAACATAACTACACTGAACAAACAAATTTGAAACAATAAAAACAAAAATAAAACAAAAAATTTCCATGAGCAGCTCTGACTAAAATATCAACCTCTATAAAATTTAACTCTGAAATTTAAGTGAAAAAAAAGAGAAGTTGTCGCAGGGAACAAATGTCGTCCAAAACCGTCGCGCGTCCAAATCTGAAAATCGTCGTTGACAATCGCACCAACAAAATCGCCGGCAACCAATCATCGTTGATAATCGTCCAGATATGAAAATCCAACCAAAATTGAGAAAATTCGAAAACAAAAATGATAAAATGAACTCGCGCCGGAGTTGAAGAGGGAGACAACGAAAACCTCACCGGAAAACCTCGCGCGAAGGAGAGAGAGAGAGCAGAGGAGTGAACGACTGAATCATCGGACAACGAAAACCTCACCGGAGATGAAGAGGTGCGAATGAGAGGGAGAGAGCACGAAGGAGTTTCAGTGTACATCCAGATCTGAAAATCCACAAAGGAGATGAAGAGGGTTTAGAGGGGAATGGAGCGTGAGAGTGGAGAGTGAGGGAGAGGGAGAGGCGTGAAAGAAATGAGAGGGAGAGGCGTGAGGGTGAACTGATGAGAGGGAGAGGCGTGATGGTGTACTGATGAGAGGGAAAGGAGTGAAATGAGGCTGAAACCCTAAGTTAACTCTTTTTTATAATAATTTAAAAGCCTATTGCTGCGATTTTTGGTAGGAACCGCAGTAACAGGTCTAAATAATATTTTTTCAATATTATTTTAATATATTGCTGCAGTTTTTGACAGAAACCACATCAATATGTTTGGTCAAATGATAAATTTTTTTTTCTCTAAAACCATATTGTTGCGATTGTCGGCGGAAACCGCAGCAATATGGTTATTTATATTTTTCTTTTTCTTTTTACGTGATATATTGTGCGTATGGGTAAAACCGCAACAATAAACAATTATTCTACTAGCGAGTTTATGAAATTGAGTATTCTTATGATTTTAAGTATGTTTAGTATTGTTTAAAAGGAGTTTTAGTATTAAATATGTTATTGGAAATTTTAAAAGAATGTTGATGTTGGAGTTTTTAAGGGTTTTTAACAACTAGTGTAGTAATACTATACTAGGAGGTTGTAATAACTAAGTCTTAATGATGGAAGAGGTTTTTAAAAATTTCTAAGAAGGATTTAAAGTATTTTATTATTGCTGTGAATTTATAAAGTATTGATGGTGGATTTATATTGGTTGTTTTGCATATGCTGAGAATTCTCTTTAGGCGACTTTTAAGGTTGTGAAAGTGGCCGCTCGATTTGTCTACACAAGGTACACACATACCTATGTGTTGATTGGATTAATATAATTTCCTAAGGATTTGAATCATGTAGTGTCATGTACAGGGAACCAATTTTAGTTCATATGTGATTTCTATTCAATTGGATTTGCATGTTTTATGCCTTTGTGTGAAGCATGTTGATTATGATGTTGGTAGTATGTTTGTATGGAAGATTGATGCAAGCAAATGGGATTTGGAAACTTTATTTTATTTATTCACATGAGGGATTAATATTTATGTTGGTATTGAATCATGATTGAATCAGGTTGTTCCCTTTGGATTATTTAATTACTTTATGAGGACCGAGAGCCTGATTTAGTAAGTTGATTATTATACCTATGAAAGGCTGGTTGGTTGTTGACTTGGTTTAACAAATAAAGGAAGGTTATGGATTAAATATTGGAATTAATCTTGGGTTGTTAATTTGATGATCACCTTATCTAATCCTAAGATAAAAATGGAAGTTTATGATTGTTTGATGATATATATTAATTCTCCTACTTGTGGGTCATAATAAGTGAATAAATTATTAATCATGTAAAGTGAAACGTGGATAGCAATAGCTTTAGATTTGTACACGTCTGAAGTGTTGCTGAACAAGTATGAGTTGGAGTACATGGTGGTAGTCCTTTTCTTTTCTTGGGACCGGATTTATTACCGTGTCCTATTTTTATTTTAAAGGTTCCTCAATATCGTAGGTGATCATGAGAATACGGAGTCGCAATTGTATTTCGTCTTCTAGATTGAAGACTGGTTTTGGTTTAGACAACTCGTTTCATTGATTATTCCATCTAAATTAATTAATCTATTAATTGTGGAGTTTAGTTCTGTAAAGGTAGTCCGCAGTGTTATTATATTATTATTTATTCTTGCTTAATAATTATTAGTATCATGTTAGGTTTTATTTATTTGTGTATTATGTAGTACTTAACTTTGTTGATTGCGTGCTTCATGTGTATGTGTTGATCATGGCTATGCCTTATTGATGCTGTGATTACCCATTTGGCGAGCATTCTCTCGTGATCAATAGAGCATTGTCCATTATATGTTTGAAGATGGTCCATCATGGGTTCAGGATTGGAGAACTTGTGTTGACTGATTATTATATTTGACTTTATATTTTTCATAGTTGACTTTCACTTTTGAGGTTGACTTTGACTTAGGTTGGTTTGACTTTTTAGAGTTGACTTTTTGGTTTACCAAGTTTTATTTCTAGAGTTTATTTATTATGTTTTCCTCTGCAAAAATTCTGATAAACCGATACGTTATCACACGGGCGATAATACTTTGATAATTCTCTAAGTTTTATATTAGAAAGGTATTTGAAAAATAGAAAATTGTGGGGGTGTTACAAAAAATGTATGAAACACCACAATCAACTAATAAAAAATTCATAACACAACTGCAAAAGCTCAAACTAGATGCATGGAGCAACAAGGACATATAGATACTTGAGTATGCGACTCCAATTCGTCCCACGCTGGATAATTAACACAATTACAATTTAAGTACATATTACTAATTAACGTAATAACACGGTGGCATCTCATGATTGATATTGGTTGAGCTACGAACGGAGTATATGTGCTTGAAAGATCGAATGAAGATCATTGAGAAAATCTTGTTGGCTCATATTGAAATTCGGCTCCATCTGCAGATATATAATATAAAAGATGAAAACTATCTTTTCCTTTTTATTTTTTTTTGACATCGAAAAAATTTACATTAATTAAAATTGAAGTAAAGGCTAATGCTAATACAACCAAACAGAAATAAACTAACAGTTTTAAGAGCTTTATTAGGTCGTAGCTCGTACATACTTTATGAAGAAAAAACTAATTATTGTGTGTCCATTCCAAAAGAAGTTTGTCTTGAGAAATAGCAAGTGGGGTTGGGTTATGTGATGTCTTGATGAAATGGACCTGATTGTCGTACGACAGCTAGTAGACCCCAATGTCCACTAGACGCTAAATCTCAAGGTCCTTGAAAAGAAACATCTTCTTGGGATTCTACTGAATCAACTAACAATGAAGTCACGTCCTTTGGTGACTTCTGACCCTGCTGCGAGGGTATCCGGAGTTTAGTCTCATTAGACTGAAACTCGAAAGATGTGGAGGTCGAAACTTGCTCCAAATCAAATTGGAGGGCCTCGCACAAGATGCATTTTTTAGGTGTGATGACACATGAAGCCATCACGAGAAATTGAGCGAGTTACATTGATGAACTTCGCCCCACTTATGGATCCGAAGGTCCTACCTCACAATCGAAAACCTAGAAGAACGACGCACAACATATTTGAATTGAGAACATCCTCTCATGCATATTAACCAAAACTCGAATTTCTAAAGCAGCATAAACCCCATGGCCAACTGCAGGATCATTGACTTTATTCACCAGGTTTCCTAACTTTTTCTTTGTCATAGGAAACCAAGAACCTTGAACTACCCACCGATCGCCACTAACAAACACCCGTGCACAACCATACACGAAAGGCAAGGGGTATTGGATCTGGAAGAAACATAGATTAAACAAACTAATAACACCATCACTAGATTCATAACACCACACCTTAAACCAGAAAACTCAAACATAAACCGAGGGGAAGAGGAGACTCGATACAACTAGGGGAAGGGGGAGGGGAGACACGACACAATCAAGGGGGGGGGGACACGAAACCACCAGGAGAGGGAGAAAGACTCAGGCAGAAAAACATAAAACATGACACATGGCTCAACGCATACCAATAATGGGAGGGGGAAATGGAACCGAGGAAAGGAACCTAGGAAAACTAGAGTAGTCGACGAGCACGCACAGGGGAGGGGAACACACAGGACCACATAAATGGAAAAGGTGACTCAGAGAACCGCGGATAGGGGGAGGGGGTAGCAGGGAAGAAGAAAGGCTCGCCGGCGACCGGGTGAGCAGCGCGCGCTCAGGCCGGCTACCAACAAGCCTGGGTGGTACTTGACTTAGGGGTTTTTTTGTTGAGATTGGAGAGGATAGGGTTTTAACAATATATGAGATAAAGATGATTACTATCAAGGAGTACAATAGTACTTAGATTATGATGAAAGTTCAAAATATATATCAGCATATTATCCTTAAAAAAAGAAAAAAGAAAAGGAAGCGATCAAGCGAGGTGTTAAGAGGAGCCTACATTGTTACGCATAGAGATGACTCAAAACTAACATATCTCTATTATATAAGGCAACTGTGGGGGACAACAAAATATAAAAACCCTTTTTTTGCCCTCATTAAATTAAGAAAATTACAGCTAATCTCTATCATACTTCTTCCATTTCACAATAAGTGAAAAATAGAGAAACTGGGGAGTTATCAAGGAATATAGAGAGAGAAAGTTGGGACCACAATAAAGTAGAGCGAAGAAGTATTGAAGTTACGGTCCCCTCTTACTTTTTGGTGGTATATTTGTAATAAGAGTGAACTTTTTTTTACCATTTGGAGCTTGGTTTCTCTTATTGTGATTATTCCAAATAAGGAAAGTGCTTCACTTATTGTGAAACGGAGGAATTATATGTCATGAGGGGTATGATACCGAAAATAATAAAAGGGAAAAAAAGAGAAAAAAAGAAGAATAATTAACTACTATATTTGAACAAACAATTAAAAGAAAAAAATAGTTAATAAACTGAATAGCAGTTATTTAAAAAATAACAGTGCTTCCTAAATTTATCTAAAATTCTTACTTCCATTATCATTCTAAAAAAAACGACAGTCGCAATACGTGCGATAATGTGTGATAGCATATGAAGTAGAAAATAAAATTAATAGGTAGAAAAACTGTTTTTACATTTTGTTTTATCAAAAAACTGATGTTTAGTTTAAATGTCATTACTTTCCCCCTTTTTTCATTCAAAATGAAACAGTTAGTTATCTCCCTACTTTTTTTTTTTTTTTTTCCTTTTTCTATTTTTTGGTGTCCTCCATGTATTGTCTTATATAAGAGAGATTCTCATCACTCATGGTTCCATTTCAACTACTTCAAGATATTTATGAGTTCTTCATCTTTTCAATGTTAAACAAATATTTCCAGATTTGGGAAAGCGCATCAGATTATGTTATCTGATGATACTGCTTAATGCTTCCCCTTCATGGCCTCATCCTTGTCACCTTTAAGAAAGACAGAAAAATGAAGATGAATGGCAGGTCACCGTTGACGGGAATCGATCTCGAGACTACAAACTCATGTGTGGGAATATGGATGCATGCCCGGTTTGAAATCATCACCAACGACCAAAGGAACATTACGATGTCGTCTTAGGTCGCTTTCACCGACGATGAACGTTTAATTGGTGAACCCGCAAATTACCAAGCCACCATGAACTATACCCACACCGTTTTCGGTTTGATTTCTCTCTCCTCTGACCAAATTATATTTTTTGATTCCGATTATTTTAGCATTTTTACTGCTTTAAGTTTGTACTAATGATTTCTATGTGTTACGAAAAATTAAAGGTAACAATGATTTTCAACATAATGGCTCTGTTTGGGGAAGCATTTTAGCTATCTTAAATGATAAGGTACTAACTAGTGGCAGATCTTGACCAACAATTTTACAGGGGGCCGAGTAGGCAAACTAAAGCTTAATTGTAAAATTTAAATGATGAATAAAAACACTAACAAAAGCACATCATCATATATTATTAGCATTGGTTACAAAAAACTTGTAACTAATGTAATTGTTCTAAATCCTTATCCTTCAATTTTTAAGCAGCTTTATCCATTTAATTATTTGCTTGACCAATATCGAAATTTCAAGATATTGAAAGAGTAGTTTACAAGTGACTATTAGTATTATACTATTATTAGTAACTAAATCCATTATCAAATTGTTTTCTTAATGCACGACAAAAAGAAAAGGTACATCTATCGTTTATGATTGTTAGGAATAATTTGAGAAAAAAAGTTCTGATTTATTTAGCAATTTTTTTTTGAAAAAAAAGAAGATACTAACAATAAATAAAAGATTTTGCAAAATTAGGTAAATTATAAGCCAAAGATATAGGAAAAAAAAAAAGAAATACTTACAACAAATAGAAAAGATTTTTCAAAAATTGGAAAAATAATAAGTCAAAGATAAGGGGAAAAAGAAAAGGAAACAGAAAACAGAAAGAAAAAAAATGAAAGGATTAAAGCATGCTTTATGTCAAGATCGAACACGAGACCACATTTACTATGAGCATCTTATTGCTTCACGCGCCACTGTGTCAACCACACTTTTATGTAATACTTTGCAGTTTAATCGTCTTTATTTAATAAATTAAGAGGGGCCAGGCCCTTGCCCGCCCCTCTTATAATTCGCTAGTGGTGCTAACATATTTTAGGTGCTAAAATGATTAGTAGTGTTTGGAAAGCACCTAAAATAAAATTTTAGGTGGCTAAAATGACTTAAATGATAAGTTAAAAAATTTACCTTTTCAAAATCAGCTGACTGAAATTTCGGAAAATCTTTCCAAAATTTTGACAACTAATTTTGCTAAAATAATTTATCAACTTAATCAACTAATTTTGCCAAACAGTTAAACTAATCAGTTACGTTATCAGTTCTAGTATCTTATCAGTTTTAGCTATATCTTATCAGTTTCAATTAACTTATTATTTTCAGTGTATTTTCAGCTAGTAATGCCAAACAGAGTCAGTCTAAGTAGGATGTGCAAAACTAATTTCTTTATTTTTGGATTACATTGACTGAATTAATGTTTTTGGTACGCTGGTTAGAAAGATAAATTAAATCAGAGTAGAAATTGGTGATGAATATACCTTATGAAATAGTTTATTGACCAACAAATTGACATTAATTACAAACATTGATGTATGATAAAGAAGTGAAAGTAAATCTGGAAAATTGGAAGGGGAGGTAAAGATCAGATTTTGGGTTGGTAAGGACGAACATAAATTGTGATGTAGTGAGATGGATGGGAGTGTTAACTATGGTACTTAATATGTTGCATTATTATGAAGATATTTTTCTTTTAACAAAAATTGGAAAATAGTTTTTCTAGCAAATTAATATAGTTATATTAATATATTACGCAATCCATTTAAATTTAACAATGATTTTGTACGTATAGCGTGCATATAAGGCTAGTACTATCTAAGACATAAGCTACGCTTTAATAGGCTAATCTACTTATTATTGCAATTTAATTCAGGATGAAATTTCATTGGATATTTTATGTACTCAGGACTCTGTTTTGCATGGGCTTGTATATATGCCCATTAAGATTTAACATAGGGAGAGAATAGAAGAACTAGAGGGATTAATTTATTTATCTTTTCCAATTAAATTACAACCATATGGGAGGAAAGAAAAAAAAGAGTTAGTATTCGGTTGACAAAATATATATCCTCTGAGTAAATTAGATTTATCATTTTCTTATATTTGGCTTGTAAAGGGCGAATAGTTTTTCCAAGCTAATTAAGGTTGGAATATAGTACTTCGAACTACGAAGGATGACCAATAATCTATATAAATATATTAAGAGGCTTTCCTAAACAAGAAACTGTGCCAAGTGGTATTCTTAATAGGGAGTTTTAGTTCATGTAATCCATGTACAATAAAAAAATTAGAAATTTCATAGTATAGGTTTTGATCTCGTGATCTCAAGTTCATATACTAAGGGCATGTTCTCCCCCCATCTTATTTTCAATTCATTTCAGTTTAGTTGCAATCAATTTAGTTCAGTTCAATTCAATTCAGTTTAATTTAGTTCACTTCAGTTCAGTTCAGTTCCAATCAGTTCAATTAATTCAGTTCAGTTCCTAATTTGTTTAGGGTTTGTTCTCTTCGGCATAAAACAACTTAACTGAATTGAACATAACTGAACTAAACTGATTGCAATTGAACTGAACTGATTGCAATTGAACTGAACTGATTGCAACTGAACTAAACTGAATTAAATTATAACTAATAGTAATGATGATAAATAAATTAGGAACTGAACTGAATTTATTGGAACTGAACTGATTGCAACTAAAATGAACTGAATGGAATTGAACAAAACTGAAAATAAGCTGGAGAGAATAGGATTATCATTACTATTTTATTTATTGCCGTTGAAACAATAAAAGAAAAACTAGACCCTTCTTGATCAAGCGGCAAGATAATGGTATTTTCTTACTTCATTTCTACTAACTTTCATACAAGCTAAGTACTTGAGTTTACTGGCTTATAGTTTGATGTCTTCAACGATTAATGAGATATCTTTGTTACAACTCTTGCTATTTTTAGAGACTTTATTAGTTCCTCACAATCTGATTTGCTGATGATCGATTGACTCTTGCCTTGTAAGTTAGTTAACGCGGTTAGAATGGCATAGGCTTTTGTTTGTAGAGGAGACATCGCAAGGATTTTCCTTCCGTTTTGTTCTTGAAAGTGTAAGCTTTCGCTTACCCAAGCAACGCTTGCTTTCCCATTCTCTCTCCTACCATTTCTTTTCCATGAACCATCTACCTGTATAACGAAATGAGAAGAGTGATCTTTGTTACCTACAATCCATTCCATCTTGCTTCTCGAAGGGTAGGGTGTGACTTTATTTGCTTGGATAGTTTCATATGAAATCTCATGTCTATTGCGATGATCCTTAATGATAGACATGATTCTTTCTGGATTTGCTTTCTCCTCCTTCAAGATTATTTCGTTTCTGTGTATCCAAATACCCCGAAGAATAGAGATAAATTCCACAACCAGGCTTAGACTATCCCTCTTTCTTCTTTTTGAAGAGATTAATAAAGTTTTTTTATCCAGTCAGCCAAACTAGGTTTAACTTGGCTTTCGGTTCTGATGCCCATCAATGCTAGCCATATATGCTTAGGGACTGGACAGTCTTCAAGTAAGTGTGCTTGGGTTTCTAGTTTTTCCTTGCAAAGATGATAGCTAGGAGGGACCTCCACATTTCTTTTTGCTAGATTGCTCATTGTAGGGAGAATGTTATTGATGATTTTCCATAGGAAGTGTTTCCATTTTAGAAAATTATTGGATTTCCAGATGAATTTCCATAAACTGTCTTTTGTAATCTCTTCTCTAAAATTTGATTAGAGGAGCCAATAACCTGATTTTACTGTGTAGTTTCCACTTTTTGTTAGTTGCCATTCGAAACCATCTTCAGTCGACTCTAAGGGTATGTCGGTAAAAAGGATGAGTTTTGCGTCTCTGGTTGTAAAGTTTTTCCATATTAAATTTGGTTTCCAATTTCCTCTTTCATTAATAAGGTATGTGACAGTGGTTGGAAAGCCAGAATTATTGGTATTGTTGGATTTTGGGATTGTGGGATGATCTGAAATCCAAATGTCTCTCCTAAGGCTAATTTTCCTCCCATTACTCAATTTCCTATTGATTCCTCCTTTCATTGCTACACTCACTTTTAGCAAGCTCCTGAAAGTATAGGAACTGATGCGAGGGTGTTTGTTATCCATAGCCAATGAAAGAGGAACTCTCCCATATTTTGCAGTGTATATTTTATGAATAAGGGAGGATGGTTTGTTGAAAATTCTCCAGGCATGATTGAAGAAGAGGGATTTATTTAGGTTTGGGATATTTCTAAGACCTATGCCTTCTGTCAATTTGTGAGAGAATAAAGTTTCTTTTTCCTCCAATATATTAGGGTTTTGGGATAGAGGAAGACTACCAAAATTTTAGGAAAATGGAAGTTAGTTTATTGTAAATTTTCTTTGGCAAAAGATAGATTGACATAATGTGTGAGGCTAAGCAAATTAGAATGGAGTTGATGAGTAGAAGTTTACCCATTTGGGAGATGTTGATGAACTTCCGAGATAGAATTCTGTCTAAACTTTTATTCACGATTGGGTTGAAGGTAGTAGAAGATCTTCCATCCACTTCCATGGGACAACCTAGATAATCACGTATTTTTGCTTTGTTTTGAACTCCTAGTGTTTTTCTCATGATTTTTATGAATTCCTGTGGGGTATTTGAGCTGATTATCATTACTATTAATTAGTTATAATTTGATTCAATTTAGTTCAGTTTAATTCAGTTAAGTTCAGTTCAGTTGCAATCAGTTCAGTTCAGTTTGATTCAGTTAAGTTTAATTCAGTTGCAACTGAACTGATTGCAATCGAACTGAACTCAACTAAACTCAATTAAATTATAACTAATAGTAAAAATGATAATAAATAAATTAGGACATGAACTGATTGGAACTGGACTGAATTGAATAGAACTGAAATGATTGCAATTGAACTGGATTTGTTGACCCTTGAGTTTTGAAGATGACCTAACCACAAAAGAAATAGTATATTTTATTTATGTTGTTGCAAGGTAATTCATGCTCGAGCTAAGAGAATACTTGATTGAAGATTAAAGCGGAGAATTAATCAAGATCGAAGTAAAGATGTTCGAGAGATGAAGAATCAAGCATGGAATGAAGATTAGAATACATTAGGGTATTTATTAATCTTCTTGTTAAGGTTGAGTAAAGCTTTATTAAGTTCGTGGTGAATTCTCAAAGGAACTTGGTTCTGTTCCCATGAAAGGAACAGACCTGGCACTATAGGAACAAGGTTAGGAACAAGACTTAAAATTAGGGAACAAGACTTAAAACTAATTTAGGAACTCTAAGTAGACTAATATTGTCGCCTAAGTAATTGTGCCCAATATAGTTGTTAGAGTTTTTAGGGATATTTTGACTAAGATCCATATTTTAGGAAGTTAGTTTAAGTTTGTTAGGAAAAGATTTTAAAAGATTTTCTGATTTTAAATAACTGATTTTCAAATTTATCTTTTTAAATATATTTTTATCTTTTATTTTTTTAAAAGATTTAGTTTTCGAAAATTTATATTTCCGGTTTTTAAATGTTTCGGATTTTATTATAAAAACTGTTTTTCCGGTTTGTAATATAATTTTGAAAAAGATATTTTTCCTAAAAACTAGCTAAAGATTTATTTATTTATTTCCTAAACTAGATTCACGCCTAAATACTGCTACATCTTTATGAGTTAGTGGATTTAGTGGCTTAAGTTAATTATCCTCCAAGTATTTAATTAATTAAATATTAATTATCTCCAAGTTTGCAAAACCACGTAATTGTTACTGCTTCTATGAAGTGAAGTAGGGATTAGTGGATGCTTACATGACATGGAATAATTAATTTAATTTAATTAATTAATTAAACATCATGGAGAATATGTGATAATGGTCTAATTAGTGGAAACATGTCTTGTCTTAATGTCTATAAATAGGCGCCTAATTCATTTGAGAAAATTGTGTCTGACTTAGTTAATTTGTCTTAAGTTATCTAAAGTGTCAGTGCCTTTCCTTAAGAGAATTCATACTTACATTAATCGAGTTTTATTACTCTTCCATTTTTTACAAAGTGTATTTTTGAGAAAAAGGGTTTGAGTGAACACTGTAAGTAGAAGAGAAGAGAAGAGAAGAAAAGAAAGAGAAAGAGAAAGGAACTTCGAGTGAAGTTTGAGAGAAAACGTCAGTTGTTGGGAACTGTCGTTGGGAACTTGAGTTGAGTGACTTAAGTTGAGAATCGAGAGAAAAGTAATAGGTTGTAATCAGAGTTGTTTTGGCCTATTATAGTGGAAAGTTGTTTAAAATCCCTTGTGGTCGAGGTTGTTTCTTCCTACTAGGCCTAGGAAGTTTTTCCTCGTAAAATCTCTCGTGTTCCCATTGTTTGTTCCCAAGTTTACTTTTAATTCCGCAAAAAGTATAGCTTATTCTCTCACTATAATTCACCCCCCTCTTATAGTGCTCATATTATACAACAATTGGTATCAGAGCGGGAACTCTAATATTCAGGAAACCCTGTTGAGTTCAAGATCTTGAAAAATATGAATACTAGAGAGAAACTGGAAGAAGGGTACTCTACGCAGAGGCCACCAATGTTCAATGGTAAGTTTTACACTTACTGGAAGAACAGAATGGAGATCTTTATCAAAGCCGACAATTACCAGGTATGGAGAGTCATAGAGGTAGGTGATTTTGAAGTCACTACCACTAATGACAAGAATGAGGTAATTCCTAAATCTATATCTGATTTTGATAAAGCTGATTTCGAAAAGATGGAAATTAATGCTCTTGCTATAAAATTGCTTCATTGTGGTCTTGGGCCTCATGAACACAATCGTGTCATGGGATGTAAAACCGCAAAACAAATTTGGGATCTTCTTGAAGTCACTCATGAAGGTACGAGTGAAGTTAAGAGATCAAAAATAGATCTTTTGATGAACCAATATGAACTTTTTCAAATGAAATCAAAAGAGTCTATCCAAGACATGTTTACACGCTTTACTAATATAATTAATGAGCTAACATCTCTTGGTAAAGTGATTACATCTGAGGAACAGGTACGAAAGGTCCTAAGGAGCCTTCCTAGGGATCGTTGGATGGCTAAGGTAACTGCCTTAAGGAAACTAAGGACTTTACTAAGTTCAATTTGGAACAACTTGCTGGTTCCCTATGACTCATGAGTTGCAATTGGACAATGAGAATGGAGACATGTCCAAGCAAAATCGATTGCCTTAAAAGCTGATGAAAGTGAAGGCTCAGAAACGATGAAGAAGAATCGCTCTCATGGTCCGAAAATTCAAAAGAATGTTTAGGAACATGAAGAATGATTACAAAGGTAAGAATAAGAAATATTCTAACAAACTTGTTTGTCATAAGTGTGGCAGTTCTGAGCACTTCATCAAGGATTGTCCCCAATGGGAACAAGAAAAAGGCAAAGGAAGGGAAAAGAGCAGAGATAGGAACAAAAATACAAAAACTCCTATACTCGATCTGACATGAAGAAAGCTATGGTTGCTGCATGGGGAGACTCTGACTCGAGGAAGAAGATGATCCTCAACCAAATGAGGAGACTGCAAACTTCTGTCTTATGGCTCTTGACAATTCCGAATCTGATGAAGAGATTGAATCTCTTGAGGCAAGTCTAGACACCATCAAAACTCGTCTTAATTCTTTAAGTAAAGAAAAATTATTTGAGTTTATTGTTGACGCTGTAAATGATTGCAAAGATGAGAACCATTAAACTAAAACAATGTCAAATGCTTTAAGTGTACAAAGGAACATACCTCTTGGCTTAAAGTGTTCGATTGATATTGAGAAAAGATTTTTCGAATTGTTTGACAAAAATCTTAAATTAAAAGAGGATTTCGAAAATCTTAAAAATGAGAACTACTTGTTAAGTCTTGAGTTATTATCACAACTAAAAGAGTTTGTTCCTGAAGTAAGTTCATTTGACATTAAGTCAGTTCCCTTGCAAAGTTTCAAATCTGAAATAAACGAATTGAAATAATGTTTCATTTTTGGAAATTGAAAATAAGGAACTTGTAGGGGAACTGCACCAAATGAGAAATGAAAAGAAAATGCTACCTATTCCAAACTGGATTAAGAACCCTCAAACAAAACGAACTGAAGGTCTTGGTTTTAATCACAAAAAGAAATTTGAAAAACCTAAAAAGAGAGTTGATTTACCAAGTGATAAAGTTTGTATGTTTTGTGGGAACACTGGTCATTTTAGGAACTCTTGTCCTAAAAGACTTGGTCGCATCAATGAGAACTTGGAAACAAGTAAGTAATTTGGAAAAAGAAATCTATTGTTCCTGAAGGAAAGGAACCCAAGAAAGATTGGGTTCCTAACTCTAACAATTAGTTTTCTTGCAGGTTGGAGTGAGGGGGAACAACACATGGTACCTAGACAGTGGTTGTTCTAAGCATATGACTGGAGATAAATCAAGATTTCTCTCACTCTCAGCCTAAATGGTGGAAGTGTGACTTTTGGTGACAACAAGAAAGGTAACATAGTTGCCATGGGCAAAGTTGGTAAGTCATCGTCACATTCCATAGAAATGTGTTTCTAGTTGATGGATTAAAGCATAACTTGTTAAGTATTTCCCAATTCTGTGATAGAGGGAACTGTGTGAAGTTTAATAGTGAAAAATGTTTAATGTCAACAATAGCACAAAGGATATCATTTTGGAAGGAACAAGGAAAGGGAACACATATGTTGTGGATCTCAACCTTGTTCCCAAAAAAATTCACATGCCTTAGTGTTATTGATGATGATTCATTCTTATGGCACAAGCGTCTAGGTCATGCTAGCTTTTCCTTGCTTGACAAACTGCGTTCTAAAGAACTAGTTTTAGGTTTACCCTCTACTAAGTTTCATTTAGATCATGTTGTGATGCATGCGCAAAAGGAAGCATGTTAGGTCCTCTTTCAAGTCCAAGAATGTGGTAGTACCACAAGACCTTTAGAGTTAATCATATGGATTTATGTGGACCTATGAGGATACAAAGTAGGAGTGGAAAGAAATATGTGTTAGTAATTGTAGATGACTTCTCTAGATTTACTTGGGTTATTTTTCTTTCTAGCAAGGACGAGACTTATGATGAGTTCCTTGTCTTTGCAAAGAAAGTACAAAATTTGAGTGGTCATAAGTTACTTCACCTTAGATCCGACCATGGTAAAGAGTTTGAAAATTTAAGTTCGATGACTTTCAGAGACAATGGATTAGATCACAATTTCTCAGCCCCTAGAACACCTCAACAAAATGGTGTTGTTGAAAGGAAGAATAGAACACTAGAAGAGATGGCTAGGACTATGTTGATAGCTAGTGGCTTCCTAAAAACTTTTGGGCAGAAGCTGTGAATACTGCTTGTCAATTATAAATCGAGCCATGGTAAGACCTTTATTAAATAAAACGCCTATGAGCTTATTTTGGTAAAAAGCCCAATATTACATATTTCAGAACATTTGGATGTAAATGTTTTGTTCATAATAATGGGAAACAAAATATTGGAAAATTTGATGCTAGAAGTGAAGAAGCTGTATTCTTAGGATATTCTTCTAGTAGCAAGGCTTATAGAGTGTATAATAAAAGGTCTATGTGTGTAGAAGAAAGTGTGCATGTTATTTTTGATGAAACAGATAAATTTGATGCAAGCACACAGGTTGAAGATGACTTCGAAATAGGATTGACAAAAGATCTAAGTCTTATTGATGAGACTTTGGAAGACGAAGTCATGGGAACAAAGCCAAGGGAACAACATCCTGTTCCTGTTCCCAATGAGGAAGAAGAGGAACTAAGTGATGATGCACTAGTGAATGAATCCACTATTGTTGAACCTGGTTCCCAAGTACAGGAAATGAAGATGATCAAGGAAACCAAGTTTCCATCCAGGATTTCCAACCAAAGCCTTGGAAAACTCATCGTTCCCATCCTGTGGAACTAATAATCAGTGACATAAATAAGGGAACTCAAACGAGATCTCAATTGAAAAACTTTTTGCTTTTCATGCTTTTCTTTCTATGTTGGAACCTAGGAATCATGAAGAAGCTCTCACTGATGCTGATTGGATCGTAGCAATGCAGGATGAACTTCATCAATTTGAAAGAAACAAAGTTTGGCACCTTGAACCTAAGCCTAAACATAACAAGGTTATTGGTTTAAAGTGGGTGTTTGAAACAAATTAGATGAGTTCGGAACTATCATAAGAAACAAGGCCAGGTTAGTTGTGAAAGGATACAATCAACAGGAAGGCATTGATTATGAAGAAACTTTTGCTCCAGTTGCAAGATTGGAAGCAATTAGAATCTTCATAGCTTTTGCTGCCTTCATGGGTTTAAATTGTATCAAATGGATGTAAAATGTGCTTTTCTAAATGGTTATCTTAATGAGGAGGTATTTGTAGAACAACCTCCAGGTTTTGAAAATAAAGAATTTCCTAATCATGTCTTTAAGCTTGACAAAGCTCTTTATGGGTTAAAGCAAGCTCCAAGAGCATGGTATGAAAGACTTTCTAAGTTCCTTCTTGAAAATGAGTTTAAAAGAGGAAAATTGGATCGAACCTTGTTTTTAAAATCAAAAGGAAAACATTTATTAGTTGTTCAAATATATGTTGATGATATTATATTTGGTGCACTAATGAATCTTTGTGCAAGGACTTTGCTAATCTCATGAGTAAAGAATTTGAAATGAGTATGATGGGTGAGCTCAACTTCTTCTTGGGGTTGCAAATCAAGCAAACAGAAGAAGGAATCTACATCCATCAACAAAAGTACATAAAGGAACTATTGAAAAAGTATGGTTTGGAAGCATCCAAAGTAATCATACACCTATGGGAATTCAACCAGATTGGATGAAGATTCTATAGGAAAAGTGTGGATCAAACCAATATCGAGGTATGATTGGCTCATTACTATATCTAACTGCAAGTCGTCCTGATATTGCTTTCAGTGTAGGTTATGTGCAAGGTTTCAAGCCAATCCAAAGGAATCTCATCTCACAGCTGTAAGAGAATCCTAAGATACCTCAAGGGAACAGATGATTTAAGCCTATTCTATTCGAGAGTGATACCTTTGAATTGAAAGGATTTGCGGATGCTGACTATGCAGGAGATCTGGTCAATAGAAGAGTACATCAGGTATGGTTCAGTTCCTTAGTCATAGTTTAGTTTCTTGGAGCACCAAGAAGCAAAACACAGTTGCTTTATCTACAGCAGAGGCTGAATATGTTGCAGCAGCAGCATGTTGTTCCCAAATGCTATGGATAAAACAACAACTACGTGACTATGGAATCTACTTTGAATGTGTTCCCATCTATTGTGATAATACTAGTGCTATTAGTATTTCTAAAGATCCCGTCATCATTCAAGAGTCAAACACATCCATATTAGGCATCACTTTCTGAAAGATAATGTTGAAAAGGGTCTTATTAAAATGGAATTCTGTGAGACTGAACGTCAAATTGCAGACATCTTGACAAAACCCTTAAATAGAGATAGGTTTGAGAAATTGAGACTTGAACTTGGCTTAATCAATTGAAATGATTGCTACATATTCCCCTTTGTGTTAATTCTTTGGCATTATGTCTGGATGTGCATTTTGATGTTTTTATTTGCTTAAATACATCACAATTCTTATATGATTATTTCATATGTATAAGTAAAAATGTCTGAAAACTGCTCACCAATGTCCAATAATATTCCCCTTATTGTTCATAGACAATTCTATGCCTTAAGTGATACAAAGGATTAAAAGAATTAATGGTTCCAAAGTAGCAAAATTTCATTGTTTCCATTCATTGTTCCCAAACGCTGTTCCCAGCGTCGTAATTAGATATTTTTTCTTTCAAAATTCGAAAAACCAAAAATATTCTGTTCAGATTTTATTTCCTAAAAATCTGATTTTTCCTTATATCTCTCAAGTTAGTTGAAGATATTTTTTTAGATAGATTTTTTTTTAAAAACGTGTAATACACGGTTTTATATTATTCTTTCCTTAAACAAAACAAATTTTTCTTTCCTTCTCATAAAACCGAAAATTACTCCACAAATATGAACCAAAAACACTTCTCACTCTCTCTCCTCCCACAAAGCCGAAAAACCCTCTCCTTCTCTACTAAAATTGAATCACCCACCCATGGATATTTCTCCAATTCTTCATCAAGAATTCTAAGGAAAAGGAAGAAAAGAAGAACGGTTGAAATGGAGGTTGAAGAAGCTCATGCAACAAGTGAGGGGGAATCAGATGTTCCCGAGAGAGGAACAACACGTGTTGTTCGAAAAAATTCCACGGCATCTAGGTATGTGCATGGACTTTTTATTGATGTTTCTTGGTGCAAAAGAGTAAATTTCGTCAATTGCTTAATATGATTAAGTTTCAAGGTTGGGAAAATCTTTTGTGAAATGTTATGGAAATAGTTTATTCCTAAATTGATGGATGAATTTTGTGAAAACTTTTCCATGGATGAAGAAGGAAATTGTTCCACTTGGTAAAGGAACTCAAATATGATTTTAATGCTAAAATTTGGGTAAATGCTTGGTGTTCCCGTGAGAGGAACGATGTTTATTTCAAGAAACAACGTGGTCCTATCCATTTTCGGACATTCTTTGATCAATTGATTGTTAAGTATGGTGGTCAAAAGGGAAAAACATTTCTTGATCATAACTTCTTTCTCCCTTATCACAAAATTTTTTTCACATCCTCAAGAAAGCTTTATTGCCTCGTCTTTCCAAACGTGCTCAAGTTAGCATGTTGGATTTAATTTACATTCATTGTTTAGCTCTCTCAAAACACATAAACTTTCCTCTTTAATGATTCAACATTTAGTCATTGCATTGAAAATGGATTTGTTGTTGGTATGGAGCTTAGTAACCGAAATTCTACTTAAGTTTAAAGTGAAAATTTCGGGAACTCAGTCCATTGGTGTTCCACGGGAAATATGTTGAATGTGCGTGCCTTGAATAACTTAATGTTTGTGTTGTGAATGGAGAAGTTATAAGGGAGGCTAATCTTGATGATGATGAGGATGATGATGTGGATGATGAAGTGGAAGAAGAAGAAGAAAAAGAAGTTGAAAGAAGAAGAAAATAAAAGCGAAAAAGAAAAGAAAAGAAAAATAAAAGAAAAGAAAA
Organism: Beta vulgaris subsp. vulgaris; assembly: GCF_026745355.1. Lineage (NCBI taxonomy): Eukaryota > Viridiplantae > Streptophyta > Magnoliopsida > Caryophyllales > Amaranthaceae > Beta > Beta vulgaris. The sequence continues at coordinate 19,401,907 of NC_079207.1, read as the reverse complement.
TGAAAAGAAAAGAAGAACTAAGAAGAAAGGGAAGAAGGTGGTTGATGAGGTGGTGAAACCGGTTGAAAGCACTAGAGCTAGTCAAAGGGTTCAAAATGAAAGTGCTTAATTTTCCTTTCTTGATGCGAGAAAGTTTGAGGAAGATGAAGTAAAGGTGATTGATAGGGAAGATTATGAATCTAACCTACCTCCTTCTAGGGAACCGACTCCTGTTCCCATGGAAACCAATCCTCCTTTTCCTCCATCTCCACAAAAATCTGCCTCACCTCTACCCTAGCACCACAAATGATCTCTATCCCTCCCTCTACCTCAAAACCCTCCTGTTCTGTTCCTAAAGCTAAGGAAACAGTGGTGTTTCCCATTCTAGAGGAACAACCTGCTGTTCCCAAACCTAAGGAACAAACAGCGCAACCCAATCCTTCTCAAGCTCCCTCGTCTTCTCAAAATCCTACCATTGGTTCTACATATACTCTAGCTCATGCTAGAAGGTTGGATTCTTTTTTTCTCTTGGTTATGGGTCATTCGGAAGCAATGATGGAGTTTGCTACGGAAGCTAAGGATTTAAATGGGTTGGTAAAAGGGGTTATGACAAAGTTGACAAAGCCTTGGATGGACAACAAGAGATATGGCTCGGCTTGGTGAACTTTCTTCCTCCTTCAAGCATGAACTCTAGATTGTTGAAGTTGGAAGACATTGTGCTCAAGGGAAATGATACATTGGCCGAAAATCATCAAGAAGTGATGGCAAAGCTTCATGATGTGGTGGAAGAAGTAGAACAACCTCCCTCTCCTAAATCATAAACTTTTCTCTTTAGTTTGTTTTTGTGTGGGAACATGAACTTTGTTTAATATTTGTCTTTTCTATCCTTCTCCTTTAATCATGCTACAATGGAATCTTGTTATTTGTAATTCTAAGTTTGATCTTTTTGCATGTGTGCGTCTAAATGAATGGCTAATATTCTTGGATTGCGGTTTTTGAGAGTTGAATGCTTTATTTGCTTATACTAACCAACATTTTCTTCAAGTTTGGTGGTGTGATGTGTTTAGTGAATAATATTCATCTTTTGAAATCGTGGACTATGTTTTTGAAGATGCCAAAGGGGGAAAGATAAGGCAAATCAGAGTAAATTTTTTTTGTCATGAATTATGTTCTCATATTCTTCTTTACAAAATAAAATAACGAGTCTATAATACTTAATTTAACTTGGTTACATACTTTGTTAAAATTATTTTTATATGACTTATGTGTATTATTTTTAGTATATGCCTTTTGTTGCATCTTCAAAAAGGGGGAAATTGTTGACCCTTGAGTTTTGAAGATGACCTAACCACAAAAGACATAGTATATTTTATTTATGTTGTTGCAAGGTAATTCATGCTCGAGCTAAGAGAATACTTGATTGAAGATTAAAGCGGAGAATTAATCAAGATCGAAGTAAAGATGTTCGAAAGAATGAAGAATCAAGCATGGAATGAAGATTAGAATACATTAGGGTATTTATTAATCTTCTTGTTAAGGTTGAGTAAAGCTTTATTAAGTTCGTGGTGAATTCTCAAAGGAACTTGGTTCTGTTCCCATGAAAGGAACAGACCTGACACTATAGGAACAAGGCTTAGGAACAAGACTTAAAATTAGGGAACAAGACTTTAAAACTAATTTAGGAACTCTAAGTAGACTAATATTGTGCGCCTAAGTAATATGTGCCCAATATAGTTGTTAGAGTTTTTAGGGATATTTGACTAAGATCCATATTTTAGGAAGTTAGTTTAAGTTTGTTAGGAAAAGATTTTAAAAGATTTTCTGATTTTAAAATTAACTGATTTTCAAATTTATCTTTTTAAAATATTATTTTATCTTTTATTTTATTTAAAAGATTTAGTTTTCGAAAATTATATTTCCGGTTTTTAAAATGTTTCGGATTTTTAAATATAAAACTGTTTTCCGGTTTTTAAAAATATTTGAAAAAGATATTTTTCCTAAAAACTAGCTAAAGATTTTATTTATTTATTTCCTAAACTAGATTCACGCCTAAACACTGCTACAGTTTATATGTAGTTAGTGGATTTAGTGGCTTAAGTTAATTATCCTCCAAGTATTTAATTAATTAAATAAGTTTTATTCTCCAAGTTTGCAAAACCACGTAATTGTTACTGCTTCTATGAAGTGAAGTAGTGGATTAGTGGAATGCTTACATGACATGGAATAATTAATTTAATTTAATTAATTAATTAAATCATGGAGAACATGTGATAATGGTTAATTAGTGGAAACATGTCTTGTCTTAATGTCTATAAATAGGCGCCTAATTCATTTGAGAAAATTGTGTCTGACTTAGTTAATTTGTCTTAAGTTATCTAAAGTGTCAGTGCCTTTCCTTAAGAGAATTCATACTTACATTAATCGAGTTTATTACTCTTCCATTTTTTACAAAGTGTATTTTTGAGAAAAAGGGTTTGAGTGAACTCTTGTAAGTGTGAGAAAGCTTTGAGTGAAGCAAGAGAAAGAAAAGAGAAAGAGAAAGGAACTTCGAGTGAAGTTTGAGAGAAAACGTCAGTTGTTGGGAACTGTCGTTGGGAACTTGAGTTGAGTGACTTAAGTTGAGAATCGAGAGAAAAGTAATAGGTTGTAATCAGAGTTGTTTTGGCCTATTATAGTGGAAAGTTGTTTAAAATCCCTTGTGGTCGAGGTTGTTTCTTCCTACTAGGCCTAGGAAGTTTTTCCTCGTAAAATCTCTCGTGTTCCCATTGTTTGTTCCCAAGTTTACTTTTAATTCCGCAAAAAGTATAGCTTATTCTCTCACTATAATTCACCCCCCTCTTATAGTGCTCATATTATACAACAGGACTGAATGGGACTGAACTGAAAATAAGCTGGGAAGAACATCATCATTACTATTAATTAGTTATAATTTAATTCAATTCAGTTAAGTTCGGTTCAATTTCAATTAGTCCAGTCTAGTTCACTTCAATTCAGTTAAGTTAAGTTCAGTTGCAATCAGTTCAATTAGTTATTTTATTACGAAAAGAACATGCCTTAAAGCGTTAACCACTAAACCAAGTTGTATTTAATTTTATCATTTTAAAAAATAATACTAATAAATGAAATTTTTTCTTACACGGGACATAACCCGAACTTAATAACCAGTTTTCTTTTAAAAGGAAAGAATTACTTCATCCCTATTGTTTACCTTCATATTTCTCTTTTCCCATCTATGCATCCTATTGTGCAGTTCTCTCAAATTTTTGTTTTCCCTTTTCGCTAGTTTTCATATTTACAAAGCAAACAAAGGAAAAAACTATAAAATTCACAATTGGATCTAATGTTAAAAATTTCTTCTCTATGGAGTCATTTTCAATAAAATTAATAATGTTTTCCATTGAATCAAACATAGAGATGACAATGGATAGTATCTCGATAGGGTACTCTAGGATCCAGATATCCATATTTGTTTTTTAGGCAATGATCCGGATGCTACCTAGATTCATGTGTTGAGATCCTCTAAAGTTTCAAAATAACTCTACACGGTAGAGTTTGTTAAATATCAATCGTTGATTAAGAAATCAAAGGCTTGTATTTTCTTTCCCAAAAATCCCCCCTATTTTCCCGCGAATATCCTACCTATATCTTTTCTTTTCCCACTAATCATGAGCCCTTGATTTTACAATATATGGTCAAGATTCAACTCTACTTCGTAGAGTTTTCATAAAACTCTAGAGGATCCGGACCCTAGATTCATTGGGTAACAAAAATGAGGATCCAGGCCGTATGCATCCTACGGATACGGGTCCTAAACAAATCCAAAATGGATCCTTGCCTATTTTCTTCAAACTACCCCTAATTTTCACAATAATTAAAGATTTTAAACAATAAATTCATCCAATATCAACCAATAGTTGCATTTAATTTCTTAGAAAGAACCATTGCAGCTATTTACAACTATTCAATTATCAAACTCTAGATTAATCAACTAATTCTGAAAAATTAACAATTATCAACCGAATTTCGAACTCAACTATCCAGTAAATTCGAAAGATAGAACATTCATTTGAACAATAATTCGAAATTCAAGCAAAAATTCTTTTTTACATGTAATAACTAATATTATAATATTATGATAATATAATATTAAATAATAATAATATTATTATTATTATGTAAACTAGGTAAACGGATATGGATCCGGGTAATAGTTTAGGATCTGGTCCAGATCCGTTTTTAAAGGAGGATCCTTATCCTACCCCGATCTATATGGTCCAAAATTTGAGGACCCATATCCTTATAAAATGGATCTACGTCCACGTATTCGGGTAGGGTCCATTACCCACGACCATCTCTATTCAAACATAGCCTTAAAATAAGACGATTCTTTTCTAGTATTCTATGAGAGCGCTATATAGACTGACCTTGAAAAGATAGTAGTAGTAACAACAATAACAGTGATTTATATTCTAATTATCTTAAAATTTTCAGATCATATGAGATAAGTTTATAGAGTTTGTCTTGTAAGCTACCGTCTACTTTTAAATTAAAATTAGGCAATGGTAAGTCCAATATTAAAAAGAGAATTAGCCCAATATTAACTAGGTTAATTTCTTCCGGTGACAAGATTAAACCATTTAATAAGTAGGCCTACTTCTATAATGAAATTAGATCGTCTTTTTTAATAATATTTGAAGTTTATACAAGATAAGAACATAAATTATAAGTTTAGATGAGATTGTATGAAATAATTTCAGACAAAAACAAATTAACGTTAGATAAGTAAGTTCAAATCAGATTAATGCATGGGTATAGCTCGCTTAATTACTTGAAAGCTTGCACACTAAGAATCTAATCAGAGTCAAACTAGGATTTAATCTTAGAAAGAAAAACCCTTCTCCTAATCATATAAGTAGAGATCAGACAAGGATAGTTACTATTGATAGATCACCCCTTCAATAATATTCTTACCTGCGACACGATGATTATTTGTAAAGTTCCACCATTGATTGATGAAGCATTGATGTCGCTGACGAAGAGGTGACGCTTCTCAATTTCAGTGATAATTTTGGCCAAAAGACCCTTTTGTGTATGGCAGTAGATATCAATCAGGATGCTATTATTTGAAAATCTAGCTTTAATCGCTGGGATTTGCTCACTAATGGATATGGATGAGCTGATCTCGTTTTCATCCATAGCCTCGTCAAGATGTTTATCTGTTTCAAGTATGAAGTCAACAAGTTAACCGTATATATTTAACTTGCTTTTTTTCGTGTGCTAGTGTATGTTCAACTTGTAACGCCAACGGGGGGATATACTATATATATTACACGCAGTCATTATTGTCTATTGTATATTGTTAGATTAGTTCATTGAATATTTTTTTTATAAAAGTGACTCCGACACATTTTCATATCCTATTACATGCTTTTCATATACTAATAGAGAATCACCTCTACCACTACTACAGATAAGTTCTACCAACTAAACAATTTAGATGTTATTGTTAACAACGTTTTTTTTTTTTTTTTTTTTTTTTTTTTTTTGGGTATAGTTCCATTCAAACATACGTTAATAGTTAATACGTAAGTGTTTGATCAATATTTAAAACTTCATACAATAATAGAAACAATGTTGAATAATTTCATTTTTTATTTTGAAGATGTATTGACTTTAACCATCTTGAAATGAATTTTTTTGCGAATAAATAATCTATAGTTTTTTTAATAACCATTTATGGGCCCATCCTCTCTTTCTCAATTCTCCCCCAATTACTCTCATATCTCCATGAAGCTTCCTTATTCTGCATCCTATAAGGTTTCATCCTAAAACCAATTGGTGATAGGAAGAGTAACTCCTAATCTTACAAAGTGATTTATTCTCTCCTCTTTTTTCAATGTGAGACACTTACAAGTGGACATTTAATGGATTTTAACATATAACATGAACAAAGATGGCAAAAAAATCTTCAAAACCTAAAATACACAACTTATTTGAAATTAGGTTAGGGTATGTACTTAATTAGAAAGCTGGTATTATCAATTCGAAAATGTCAATGAATTAGGGCAATGTGAGAAGGTAATACTTAAGGATCTAAAATCAAGCTTTATGCGGTGGGGAAAAAAATTATGTCAAGTTTAATTAAATGACACTTATTTCCTTAAGAAATCTAATTGAATTTCAAATTAGTTTCATTCTTGATATTTTTAGGTTTAAACAATAAAACGAATTTTACAAAACACATTGATCAAAAACTTTTTTCCCCCAATTATATAAATCGTAATTTATGCATCCATTTTATATTTCTTCTCAAGGCGTTGAAAGTCCTTCTTGGTGCTTTAAATTGCAAGATACTCACTAGAGAAAACCCTAACTCAATTTTTTTGAACGGTCATGGATGATGTGAATTTAAATTTTTTTTTTTTGTTTTTTATTAGGAAATCAAGTCAGCCCAAGGGCTAACTCCTATAAGGCTACTAGCCTATAGGAAATACCAACACATTGACCCGTAAGACATGAGTTTTGACCATTGTTGTTACTGCTTTATCATGGACGATTAAGAGTGCAAGAGATTTGGTAGGAAATTGGGAAAGAAAACAGAATAGGCCCTCCAACTTTGGTGGAAATTAAACTGTCTATCAGTGGTGTTCTAGAAGAAAATAGAATAATATACAATATTCATTCAAGAAAAAGTTTTCATAAGGTGATCATTGCAAAATTATACATTATGAGATATGTTTTTTTTCCACTCAAAAAAAAAAAAAGATATGCTTTTTTAAAAAAATATAATTTTTATAATCATTGTAAATAGTTAATTCAACAAAAAGGAAAAAAGGGCCTTAAATCAGTTATTGGTGATGCACTTTGTATATCTTCTACCTTGTGAGCTAGAAGACATATTTGACTCCTACCAGCTACCTCACTATTTATATTTAGTTGCATCGTTTGCTTTTTCAGGTGCTATAACATGTTTCTTTGAATATTAATATCTCGATTTTCGAATTTGTAAAAATTTAAAAAAGTTGATATTCAAAATCTTAGCTGCGAATTTAACAAGATTCCACTTGACCTTTTATTTCTTATATAATGGTGAGACTCGTAAGAGAAATCTTGCCTAAGTTGATTTGTGAATAATGCTCAAATGTCAAATGATGTAACTAAAAACATGAGAAACTATAGTCTTGAGGTACAACTTACCCTTCACTATCAAAAGCATGGTCAGCCGAGTTCGAGCTTAGTTAGTCCGTAAAGATTTACTCATATATGCCACATTTTTCAGGCTGATTGATATATCATTTTTCAGTATTTGGATTAAAGATTTTATATATAGAAAGGCCCATATGGACAACTAACTAAATATCATCTAAAGAATTATCGAAAGTTAACAAAGAGTCTATACAATAAGGAAAATTGATAAATTAGAGAAGAGATGTATTATTGCTTGTTTTAATAATTAATATCATAAAGATTACAACCCTTTATATAGAGAAACATAACATAAATTTAACCTAACACAACTTAATCTAATGGGCTATGGCCCAATAGGAGAGCCAAAACATGTCTCACAATCTGTTTTGAAACAGATCTGAAATTGAGACCAAAGAACCAATTTTTGTGGAAGTTGTGATGGAATGCTCATCATCACAGAAACAAAAGAACAAATTTTTCGATGGAATGAACGTCATCGACAGATCTGTTTTGAAACAGATCTGAACATACTACCAAATAAAAATACACCAAATTTTTGAAGAAAAGAAGAATAATAACACATCCTAGGAAAAAAAATAAACCAACATCAATATTTTAATTGATCCATTATAAGTCTCACAGGAGACAAAAGAATGAAGATTTGAAGAATCCACTATAGCATCATCTTCAGGTGCTCTTCTCTTTTTCCTTGATTTTTGTTTTTTTTTTATTTATTTTATTTTTTTTTTCTTACCGCTACATCACGGCGTACCACAAGCTACAGCAATTCGAGCCTTGCCTTGGGAATTCCGTATGAGTGACATAGAAGGAATTCCGTATGAAGTTCTTGTTTTTTTTTTTTTTTTTTTTTTTTGAAAAAAAAAGATTAAGAAGGTCAGATTTAAAAGCACAGCAGAAGAGCACTGCGGAATATCCTGCCGGTGGGGTTAATTAATCAGTCACCACCCGGTGGGGTTAATTAATCAGCCACCACCCACTGGCGGGAGAAAGAAGAAAAAAAATTGAGAGATCCCAAGAACTTAACCTGCTCTTGATACCATGATAAATTAGAGAAGAGATGTATTATTGCTTGTTTTAATAATTAATATCATAAAGATTACAACCCTTTATATAGAGAAACATAACATAAATTTAACCTAACACAACTTAATCTAATGGGCTATGGCCCAATACTCCTAACAAAAATTAATTAACCAAACTTTTCTACCTATAACCTAAGGTAAATAACGGGCTAGCTCGTGAGCAACTTTATTACCATTCCTACGAACAAAACTCCAAGACATAGTATTTAACATATTAGTAGCATGAACAATGTCATAAGGAAAAGATGATTAAAAGTTTATATATCATGTGAAATCTATAGAAGTTGTAATAGTTGAGTAGTTGAGTTGTAGAGGATGAGAAAGAGATGATAATATTTGCTTATCTAAGTTTTTGGGGTGTTGGCAAATCTATAAACCTTTAAATTGGTACAAGACCCATTCAAGCATACATAAAGTCATAAACCGATGAATAAACATGACTCATAAGAAAGAGAGAGATAACAAGGGTGTGAGAAACTTACAGTATGATCAGAAGTTCTTGCTTGTTTCGAAGGGAAGAGACTCAAACTGGGTGTCACAGCAGTTATTAAATCTCTTTTCTTAACGATGGCGGATACTTAACACACACAACTTATGAAAGATAAGATCTCTCTAATGCATATTGTATATCTAATTTAACGTTACAAAAGTAAAGGCAATTATTATTTTATAAATTACCATCACATGCATACAGCATACTACAGCGCGGCAATTTTATATATAATCTAATATAATGACACTATTGTTGGTAGTATGAAATCTTCCTGGTGGCCTTAACCTGATACGAGGTAACATAGTCCTAGAATCGAGATAATCGGGAGTATTTGATCCGTACTAGATTATACTTCCTCTGTTTTTTTTTAACTTGCAACAGTTTGACTTTCACGCTTGTCGATGCATATTTTTAATCACCAATAGGTTAATTACCGTTAAATAAAAGTTATAAAAAGTATATATTTGGAAAAATATACATTCAGACGAATCTAACAAGATCCCACATGAATATGTTTTTCCTTAACTATAAATCATCAAACATAAACTAAGTAGAGTTGGTGAATAGTGTAAAAGTCAAACCGTTGCAAGTAAAAAGAAACGGAGGAAGTATTAGGGATGATTAACAGATCAATTTGGGTCGTGTTCGGGTTCGTGTTAATGATAAACGGATTGAACATGTTCCAATTCAAACCGAACCCATTTTATTAAATAAGTTAAAATTTAAAAAAACTCAACCTTGACCCGACATGTTTATTAAACGGGTTGCTCATATAACCCATTTATTCCATTTAAATATTTATTACTATTAAATTTTTATTAAAATTTATTAGTTTTCAGCAATAATTTCACATAAAAGTATGCATATAATTAGCTTTTCTCTTATGTGAATTATTGTTGAAAACTAATAAATTTTAATCAAAATTTACTAGTAATAAATATGTAAATGGGTTAAACGGGTTATATGGGCAATCTGTTTAATAAACTAGTCGGGTCAAAAATGAGTTTTTCAACTTATTTAATAAAAAAGTTGGTTTGTTTTGAATTGGGACATGTTCAACCTGTTTATTATTAATTCGAACCCGAACACGACCTGATCTCCTTAATATAATCTAGGATGGATCAAATACTCCAGAGTCCCGATTATCTAGATTCTAGGACTATGTTACCTCGTAATAGGTTAAGACCACCATTAAGATTTCACACTAGCAACAGCCAACAATAGTGTCATTATCTTAGATTATCGAAAATACTGCCGCGCTGTAGTATGCCGTATATGCACTTGATTGAGTTAATAATAAGTATTAACAAGCAGATGACGGGAGCCATGCCCTAGCAACGAATCAAAAATGACCTCTCTGAGGTTCAAAGCTATCATAAATAAAATTAGAGTATTACACGTTTCCATTATTATGATGGTGGGCGATGTAATTATGGGGCTGCCGATTGGATCCTGTTATAAATATTATTCTACGAAAGCAAACAATAAGGACCCCAAGTTTGCTTTTTTTTCACCCTTTGGGACCTATCCTTTTTTTATGCATCATTTGGAACCTGGGTTAGGAAATCCGGTAACCTAATCACACTTTAACCACGCCGGAGGTATAATAATAATAAAAAAACAAAAGCATTAAATATTCAGTAAAATCCAAAAAAGTAACCGTTACTTCATCAATGCATAAATACATGGGTTCCATGGAACATGGAACAAATGAACCAGTTTTCTTCATCCAAAAAAAGCAAAAACACCATGTCAATTCTTCCCAAAAAAAACTGTATAATCTATAACCCAAAAAAAAAACCACAATTCAGTTCAGGAACTCCATTGCAGCATCTCTTAATTAGTATTGGCAGTCCTGCAGTGAAGAAGATGAATCACAGTCAAGTATTATGCTACTGTGCTAAGGATGCCAAAAAAAAGGGTGTCCAAAACACTCAGAAATTCATTCATGAGGTTTTATAATTGTGAGAATTTTAGAACAAGACATGGTTGTGATTTCTTTGAATGGATAGACAGGCCTCACCATATTGAATTAAGCAACGAAATGGTGGCATATATAAGGAAGAGGATGCAGCTTGAGGATGAAGTGCAAGAACTGAAAACAAAGATTAAGAAAATGAGAGTGTTTATTGTAGTGTTAGTGTTGATAATTGCAGTTTTTGTTAAGAAAATGTGAAGTAGAAATGTAGTGATTACCTTGTAAGCTTATCTTTCAAAATAACTGACTTGGTCCTTTGTATAATGAGCCAAATGTCCTTGCATTGCTTGACTGTGATTGAGTTATGTTTGATGCATTTGACTGTGATTGTGATTGACTTAAATTAAACACCTGCCAAATGATAACTAATTAGTATGTTGCAAATTTTAAAAAAATATTCTCTTGCAAAAAAAAAAAAAAAAAAATTAACACAAGCATACAGTTCTTACCCTTGCTTCTGTCTGGAATCCATTTGGGTATGTGTACATACCAACTCCCTGAGGTGGCCTAGGAATTGCATTTCCACTTAGCTTTTGTTTCTTCTGTTGAGTTGGTGCCTTAGGCTGTTTTGGTGGTTGAGGGGTTGCTGGTTCCTTAGGTGTGCCTTGACACTTTCTCTTATTGTGCCCTTGTTCCCCACAATTACTGCACCTATTAATCACTCCTTTTCTTTGACAACTTTGTGCCACAACTAGTGACCTCTCCTAAGGATGGCTTTCTTTTAGTTGTGCGTCTGTTGTGATTTTTTTCAGTGGTGGTGCAATGATAGGTTGGTAGGGTGATGTAGGCCATTGTCGAGGTCCATTTAGTGGCTCTAGTGGGAATTGGTAAGCTTTGAGGTAGGTTTCTTTAGAGAAATAATGGGACACATAGTGTTCAGGCAGCTCATGTGTTTTCCATATTGCAGCTACTGCATGGTTGCATGGAACACCACTGAGTTGCCAAGCATAGCAACTGCAGGTTTTGTCTATCAAGCTCACAACATACCTTGTTTGTTTAGCTCATTCTCTAACTCCATAAGAGAAGTGTCCATCCCAATATGCAGACCAACCTCTTGCATAAACCTTAGATTTTTCCAGCTTTAATTGAATCCTAGGGCAGATTTCAACTTCCTTCTTTGAGATGAAGTCTCTCTTCTTGTGCAACCTCTCCATCAAACCTTCTCTAATGTCTTCCAGCATTGTTATTATAGGTTTGTGCCTTGAAGATAAGATGTATGCATTGAACAACTCATTCATGTTGTTATCAATGCTATCACACATCGAAGTTGTGGTCAAGAAGGCCCTGACCCATTTTTTTGTGTTCCTTTTCTTCAAATCTGCTGCAGCAGCCTTTGATATATCACTAAAAAGCTCCATGTGTCTGTTGAAGTCAGCTTCTGTTGTGCTTTTAGCAACCTTCCAAAACCCTCTTCTATATTCTAAGCCACCACAAAAGACTTGCCTGAAATTGCAGTAAACATGTCTTGCACAGCACCTTGTGTCTGCTTTTGGCCATATTTGGGACACAACATTAACAAACCTTTTTGTTGGTCAGACATGATTGTGTAACCATGACCATCACTTGTCCCTAAATCATCTGCCAAAAGCTGTAAAAACCATCCCCAACTGTCTGTGGACTCCACCTCAACACATGCCCTGGGAACATTTGGTTGTTCCCATCCCTTCCAACAGCTACAAGTAATTGCCCACCAAATGGACCTTTCAAAAAACAACCATCAATACCAAAGAATGGTCTGCAACCAGCAAGAAACCCTCTTTTAAGTGCATCAAAACACACATACAATCTTTCAAACACACCTTGGGTCAGTTTAAACTTTATTGTGTTATTTCTGTTTGACTTTAGCAACTCTTGTGCATATCTATGTAGTAGACCATACTGCTCCTCATACTCACCTAGTATAAGTGCTTGTGCCTTTCTTCTGGCCTTAAGAGCAAGCCACAATGAAGCTTTAATTCCTCTTTCAGCCCACAATGTATCTACTATCTCCTGACATTTCATGTAAGGGTTAATTTTGAACTTCTGATGGTAGGTTTTAGCAATCCAAGTTGCCCTAATTTTCTTCACAGTGGCTAATCTTCCACAATTGTGTGTGGGAACCAGGGTCTTAACAACTAGGTGGCCTTTTCCCCTTTCAAGTGAACACCAAACATAAAAGGACACTTCTGTGATTTGCACCTAGCCCCTACCTTCTTTGCATCATTTTTGCTAAAATATGTGTCTCTTCCAACATTTAAACAATAGTTGGTTACTGCATCCCTAAACTCATTTGCATTCTCAAACTGTTGTCCCAAAAAGAAAGGGCATTCCTGCTGCAACAAACCAACTTTCTTAGTAGTTGGATGCTTGTTCTTCTTGTTTTTAGGGGCAGGGGGTGGTAGAAGATGGCCACAATCACCCTCATCCTCTGAATTAGGAGGGCTATCAAAGTCAGATGACTCACCTTCATAGTCAGAGCCATGATCATCACTTATACCCTTCCTCTCAGCCACTCTGTCAAGTGACTGAAGCTCCTGATTGTATGCCATTTCTTTCTTTTTTTCAAATAAAATGATGTGCCTTGCCTCTATCACTTCATCATCCTCATTGTCAGTTCCTTGATCATCATAGTCTATATCATTAGATTCAACAGACCCTAAGGTAAGTGATTGACTCATATTTGCATCATCCATCCTTTGCTCATTTTCATCAACATCTTTCGACACATGACAAGTTTCCACATAAGCATTCCAAACTACATCATTTTCATCCAAATCAATTAACTCACTATTATGTTTGTCACTTTCATCAACATTTATGACTTCAGTGGGAAGATCCTCATGCTCTGCGAAAAGATCAATCATCCTACACTTCTCCAATAAACTTAAGAACATGCCAAAAGTTGTACTATCATAGTCCAAGAATCTAACACCAAGCTATAGTTCCCTAAATGGATCACAATAGTGTAACTTTATCACATTCTTATGTCCTAGAGAGTTGATCAGGGACCTAAGATAATTAACATCTAGATCAGGTGGTAAATCATTTATAATCTTCACCTCACCCCCTTCATATGCCAAATCTGGTTTATGCATCCATCTTCCACCATGATGGACCACAATGCACATACTTATTTCCATGTTTTCAGTCCACAAAACTACAAATTAACAAAACAAATGAACAAAATAAGTAATAATTTAACACAATATGAGATTTTCAATAAAGTAATTCCATTCAAATAGAAGTTAGATTACATATCAATTCACTTAGTCTTGGAAATGGATTCTTACAATTACAAAAGGAATCCATTTCCATCATCAAGTGCAACTTCAAATCATTCTGATATTAACATTACATACACTAAATTAGGGATATCTATCACCAAAAAACAACAAGAATCCCTATACTACCAACCCAAACCCCTCCTACAACAACCAAATTACCTAAAAAAAATGCCTAAATGTACTACTTGCAAGCAGGGGACTTGAACCAATCACTCATAATCTTCAGCAAAAAAATCAGCATCATAATCAGCCAACCAATCATACAAATAAGCAGAATTGTTGTGAATAATGTCCCAGCATATCCAATTGCGAAAACGGTTAGCCCAAATTGCAGCCCTTTTAGGGATCCACCACTTCCAATTCCACATGTCCCTCCAATCCTTACATACAAGTGAGACTACCCCCTTGTCATGTCTGTTCAGCTTTGGGAACACATGCATAGTCATTATCTCACTCATGAACAACACTGGGTGGGGAGTTTCAGTTTCTTCAGCCATTTTTTCCTTTAAAAAATAACATCTAAAGTTAAATAATGACTACATAAAAATAAACCTAATACCCTCTGTTGTAGTTACTTCATTTCATAACAAAAATCAAACAAACCCTAAGTGTTCATCATAATTTATAGCAGATACACATACAAAACAAAATAAAACCACCACACAAAGTATAATCCGAACAAAAAAACAACAAACATGAACAAAAAAAATTCAGAATTTTGAATTTCCAAAATTACAACATCCAAAACCCCTCCAATTGACCCAACAAAAACACTGAATTTCGCTAAAACAGACAAAAAATAGAGAGTTTAGATTATTACCACAAAGTTATAAGCAATTTTAAGCCGAATTTTTTGGAGATGAAGCTTCTTCTTCTAAGCCCTTCTTTTCGCCTTTGAGAGAAATGAAAGAGAGTTCTGGAACAGGGGAGTGTAGTGGAAGATGGAATGGCGCAAAGTACAGGTAATCCTCTTTTCTTTCGCCTTTTTTTTTTGTCTCTCAACTGACAAATTTTTTTTTGGGAAAAACAACAAATGATAGTTTTTGGGGTTTTCATAGTTATTTAATTGTCAACTGGGCCCACAAGTTAACCAAGGTTAACATTTATGCTCAGAATTCCGTTTTGGGTCCCAAACGGTGTAAAAAAAAAAGGACAGGTCCCAAACGGTGAAAAAAAGCAAACTTGGGGTCCTTATTGTTTGCTTAACTCATTATTCTATCAAGACATTAACCAGATGTCCAGATCTATCCTCTCTAAGTTAAAGACTTTTTGGAAGTAATTTTTTTTTTCTTAGGTCTGTCCGTTATCGTTTTATGTTTTCAGTTTTATTTTTGTAGAAAACTAAAAACCAAAAACGGGAAATCAAAAAAAGTGGTTTATATTTTTAGTTGTCAGTTTTCAAAATCATTATGTTCCCACTAAATTTGACTAATTTATTATTCATTACATGACATATATCATATGACTTTGAATACCAAAAAATAGAAAACCATAGTAATACCGAACGGGCCCTTCGCAAATCACGATCAATATCCAACTTTGGCTTTTCACGGCATGGACTCGGATTATGTGATGCTTGTTTCATCGTATTGTATTTAGTTTATGATATATTTCTTATTCCTACCTTAATTAGTTTTATTTGGATGTTTCATAAATATTCTCTTTGGATTAATAAAAAAACTAATATGAATCCGGTGTACACTATCTTAGTGTACACACCTTATCCATCTCACGTGAGTTTTAATTATACAACTTTCCGTTTTTGCCGCATTCAGTCTTCTGCTCTTTTCTCTCTCCTGATAACTTCTCTCTCCTTTGATAACTTCACTCTCCTGATAGTGTATTTTTAAAATAATATAGTGTATTTTGAAACAATATAGTGTATTTTAAAATGATATAGTGTATTTTAAAATCATAGTGTTTTCTGAGTTTTTTGGCATCATAGTGTTGCATGTTATAGTGTATATTGATAAGATATATTGTATTTTGAAATGATATAGTGTATTTTGACATGATAGTATTTTTGCTGTGTTTTTTGACATGATAGTGTTGCATGATATAGTGTGTTTTGACATAATATAGTGTATTTTGAAATGTTATAGTGTAGTTTATTTGTATATTACACAAAATTATCATAATCGATCGTTATAGTGTTTGACATGATAGTGAATTTTGACATGATATAGTGTATGTTTGTTCTAAATAACTGTTTTTGTTAAAATTTTTGAGTGAGAGAATCTTATTGAAGAGAGAGAAAATCGCGCGGATTTTGGAAAACGGGAGTGACTAGTTTGTAGTGGGGCACATGTCTAGGCCTGATCCACACTATTTTTAATGTGAACCGGGTCCACACAAGACGGATTGTTGGATTAATAACAAAATACCTAATTAAGCTTTTGCCTTCTATTATTTTGTCAATTTGCTATGAAGAAGATTGTCAAATAACCAACTCAACTAAAAGCTTAATTTAATGGTTGAGGTCCTAGGAATAGTTTTATACTCTATCAAAAATGAATCTTACTACTATCGAACAATTATGCAAAGCAATATAGAGCTCATTAATGAAATGAAATTCCAAGTATGATATTGTAGTAACCCCTACAATAAAATTCATAAATTAAAATAATGATAGCATTTTTTAATTTGGCAGTATATTACAAGAATATGAAGTGTATAGTTAAGCTTGTACAACTAGGAGTGTAGTTCATATACCAAGCTTGCTTGATTTAGGGACTGTTCTCTTCAGCATAAAACAGCTAAACTGAATTGAACTGAACTGATTGAAGCTAAACTGAACTGAATTAAATTAAATTAAATTGAATTAAACTGAATTGAATTAAATTGGATGTAACAAATATATAAATAATATTTAAACAATAATAATACCAATATTAAATAATTATTATAATGATAAGTAATAATAATGAATAATAATAATAGTATTTTGGATATTTTTAAATGATAGTTATAAATAAATGATATTAATAATCATAATTTAATAATAATAATTAATGATAATTAATAATTACTATTTCATGTTATTTGTATTAATATATTAATACTTGATGATGATTATATAATAACAATAATATGTAAGAAGTAAATTAATATTACTATTTTAATAATTAGATTTAATAGTATATTAATATTTAGTAATAAAAACAACAATTAGGTCAGATCGCGCAAAATTGCATCATAAACCATTTTGACTCGATTTGATTGGTTTATGGGAACATGGGATTATTTGTGCTTTTGACCTAAACCATGTTCCTCCTAAAAATAATAGTAATAATAATGAGTAAAGCTATAATAAATAAAATAATATATAGAAATAATAATAATAATACTTAATAACAATGGTATATAAATAAATAAATAAATAATATTAAGTGTAATTAGTAAAATAAATTAGACCAATATAATAATAATATTTAATAAAATGGTTATAAAAGGATGGAATTGAGCTGAATTGAACTGAATTGAGCTGAACTGAACCGAGCTGAACTAAACTGAAAATAAGCTGGGGAGAACAGGTCCTTAGTTGGTTTGGGATTCACCATGTAATCTTAAGATCACAAGGTCAAATTCTCTAACTGCAATACGAGGTAAGGATTCAGCTTAGCTTATCCCCCTACGCTCAAGTGTCTTGTCCACAAATACTAGACAAATAGATCATGCGGGTTGAGATCTAGACATGGTCTTTTCGATTATCATTTTTTAAAAGGAAATATTGATAGGAATAATCTCACCTTTTATCGGTATTCTCATAACAATCCAACCTTTTTAAAATATGGGAATACTCCCACTTTATGAGTTATGACCTTTGTCTTCCCAAATCGGGCCGCTTCAACCGATTACCTGATTGACCTGTTTGAAAATTAATTGGTGACTCTTGTTTCCTTTCCAAAAGCAATTATCAATTATATTAAAAAATAAAGGAAAAATTGACAGGTGCAATCCCAACTATGGGCGTTCTCCATTTTCAGTCCCAACTAAAGATTATTCTGGGTAGTCCCATCTGTGTATCAGTTTTGCAAATTTGGTCCCAGCAAGGTAATGACCTGCTACAACAGGTAAAATGAATTTTATTTTATTTTTTCCCCCAAATTTGATTTTCTCTCTCCTCTAGTAGGCATCCACCCCTCTCACCCCCCACCCTCAAAACTCCCACCACCCCCAACCCTGACTCTTGGAGGAAAACAAAGGAAACAGACAAGGAGGGCGCACAATAGAAGGTGAGGGTGACATAGCAGACGACCGCGCTGTCTGGGAGGCAAGGTGGCGTATCGAGAATACAGGGCAGTGGTCCAAGTGGCAGCGCAACCGGGTCGACGTGATAGAAGATGCATGAAATTAAACCTTTCATCTAACTCCAAAGTCGAAGCCACACAAAAGTACGCATCAAATCTTCCGATTCTTCTAATCATTCTTATCATCTACATCTTATCCTGTACAATTCATCCCTAAAATTCTAAAATAAAGGAACAATCAACAGCACCAAAAATCAACAAAATCTCAATTTTCAAATTGGAAAACAAAGTCATCAAAATCATACTCCCCAATTTCGAAGTCTACAAATTCATATAAAAACAGATGATTCAATTGAAATCAAATCAAAATCTATATAAGAAAACTTGTGCAAAATCAAAGAAAATGGAGGTTGGATATTACCTGATTATAATAATGATCGTTTGAAATTAAGAAAAAACACAATTAAATAACAAAAAAAAAAGATCAAATTGACCATTTCTTCTTGTTAATCTCTTTGATGATCAATTATCATCTAGTAAAGTTGGATATTCTTTGTTCGGGGAGGCAGGGGAGGGGGTTGTTAGGGTGGCACCATGACAGAAGGTGAGGGTGGCAGCGTAACAGGGTCAAGGTCAGAAAAGACTAAGAATGGAGAGTTATGAGTGAGTGGTGAGTAAGGAGGGGGGTGGTAGGGATGAAGGAGGGAGTTTGCTGGGAGAAGGTATTAAGGAGAGAGAAAGGGGAGTGAGAAGTTATTAAACCAAGTAAAAATAAAGATTAATGGGTAAAATGGGTCACCAATCAACTGGGGCCATTTTTGTAAAACATACCCACAAGTTGGGACTACTCAGAGATAATCTTTAGTTGGGATTGGAAATGACGAAATGTCCATAGTTGTATTTTTGTCAATTTTTCAAAAATAAAACAAAAAAAATGTAATCCTCCACCCCAACCCCCCCCCCCCCCAAAAGGCCAAAACTTCCCTCCCCTTGCACCAACCCCCCACCAGGCCTACCTCCTAAACCACCCTGCGAAAATGATCCCCACCTCCGCCACAAGTTATCCCCCATCCAAAATCAACCCCTAACATCTCTATCTCACTGAACCCAGTTTCCTCACATGTGTCTTGCCTCGTCAAGCCCATCTTTGTAAATTTTCAACTCATCAACTAAAAATACAAATTGCTCTTTTCCTTAGCTTCATCATCATCATCAATCACCTCCAAAATCCCTAGGAGTTCACTTATCTCTCCTCAATCCACGCCATCTATGGCTTCTTTTTCTCTCTCCAAAAAAATTCTAACGAGGTGTTTTTTTTGCCAATCCACTTCCCAAGCTTTACCTCGTTTGGTGCATGAAGTATTGGTGTTGAGCCGAGTTTGCGTTTCAATTTGAACTTGAATTCGGATTCTGGCTGGAATTGATCGAGTTATGTGAATATAAGATCGAATTCGAGCTCTTTGGCGAAATTACAAGATCAACCCGTGGTCGAATTTACATCGTCATCAATCATCAATTCATCACCCTTCTAAAATCTTGTAAGACTCAGTGATGTTTCAACCAAATTCATGCTCATATCATACAATAGGGTCTTGATAATGATAAACTAATTAATTTTCAGCTTCATTTCTCGTTGCTCCATCTCTTTATAATTTATATCTACTCCTCTACGCTACATGGGTTTTTTTACTCTATTTCTTACCCTAATACTTTCCCTTGGAAGTCTCTTTTAAAGGGTCATTGTGGTTACTTGTCTCTCATATATTCGCTATCGGTTTTCTCCGCCATGAGAGTGTCTTATGGTCAGTTGCGGATCCAGCGTGGCTTCACTGGGTTCAACTAAACCCACGCGGATCCCAAAAAGAACAGGAAGAAATTGGAAAATAAATAACCTTTTTATAAAAAAAACAAGTGTATAGTATTAGGCATATGCCATTGTGGCTCAGTGGTAACCTTGTGCGTGCATATTTGTTTATGAGTCGTAGGTTCGATTCTTTGAAGGGGGCTTTATTTCATTGTCTTTTTTTCTTTTTAATCCTCCCTTTGTCTTATGTTTTTCTCGCTCATCTTCTTCCTTATGTTTAGCATATTTAGGATTTCCTTTGATATTGTTGCTAGTATTTAGGGATATTATTTGAGGATAGCTTTCTATTCACACCCAACTATTATAATGTATATGAACTTGATAAAAGTCAATGAGAAAGGCAAGCAAAGTAACATGCTAAATATTTTACACTTTATCTTCTTTTATTTTTTAGCTCTCATTTTTATCTAATATATAAAATCTTTCCTTCCCACAAAGTACTAAAATAGTAGTAGGTAGTGAATGTGGTTTAATTTCCATTCTCTTCCAATTTCCCTTGCAAAAGCAATAAATTAAACATGTACTAAGTAAAATTAGTCAAAATTTCATTGTGCCGAATTAATGTAGATCACTTGATTCACTACTCATATATTTATATGATATGCAATGAGAAGTATGTTAAAATGTGAAGGATTTATGTTATATATTTTTATAATTTCTAAATGTGCATGTTATAAACTAAAAGTGTGGATATTAATTTTTTACATAAAAGAATTTTATACATCACTTTTAAAAAAAAAAATCGTGACAGAGCTCAATATCACCTAGAATGCAAAGAGCTTATTAGTGTTGTCATCGTGTTGATTTGTTGTTAAGTAGCCATTTTAGATTTCATATTTGTAGTAGTTGGTAATATTTCATTTTGTTTCATGTTTCATATCATAGATATATAGTTATTGCTTTGTAATGTAATCAAGAATGGAAGTTTCATTAAGTATAATTGTTGAAAGTTTTCCTTTTCTTTAAAAACTGTAACTCCAGATAGTAAAAATTAATTTAGTATTTATGTTCGAACAATTTAGAACCCACGTAGGTCATTTGCTGGATCCGCCAATGCTTATGGTGCTCCAGATATGTACACTTTTCCGCCATTGATCAAGTGTTGTTCTAGTGAGTTGTTTGCTGGGATGGGGATACATGGGTCGTTAATTAAGTAATGGGATGATGATGATGTATTTTTGGGTACGATTTTGGTTGATTTTTATTGCAAATTTAAGTAATTGGTGGGAGGCAATAGCAAGGGGGTGGGGTACAATGGGGCTTGCCTGCTAAGGATGGGTGCAGTGGGGCAGGATGGTTTAGCTGGGGGTGGTGGAAGAAGAAGGGTAGAGGAGGGGTGGTGCTAGGGGTGGTTTAGGTTTCTTTTTAGGGAAGTAAGAATCAAATAAGTAAATTTAGATGCTTAAATAGAGTTCTTCACAAATTTAAATACATATAATGAGCTTTGAATAAGCGAAAATTAGAGTTTTGTGTTGAATGAACAACTTAAATTATTATATTATGTAATTTGTGTATTACTTTTGCTACGTAATTCGAAATATTATAATTTTTGTACCATTGGATAGTGCTTGAAATGTTCTCCGAAATAAGAACCATATACAGTATAGTTTACAACTTATGAATAAAGCGCGCCATGTAGGATTGCCATGTCATCAATTTGGTTTTTTGCAAAAATAGAGTCTACATAGATTTAAATACATATAAGGAGTTTTGGATAAGCGAAATGGAATTTCGGGTTGAATTAACAACTTAAATTATTATTTTATATAATTTGTGTATAACTTTTGCTACGTAATTGGGAATATTTTAATTTTTGTATCATTGGATAATGCTAGCATTTTATAACAGGTCCAATTTAAAGAATTACATATTATCTTTCAAAACCTCAGCCTTAATTACTCCACTGAACCGAAACAGTTTAGTGTTGCAACAAAATTTATTAAGTAAAATTTATTGTTTCAACAAAAACTAAAATCTATAGCGATAAAAGTTACATATATATTAGAATGTTGGATGATGAAAAAAATTAGAGTCCGATTTTAGAAATAACCTTAGAATATTATAGAGAGCTCCATCTAAATATGTCATGTTATTGTTTTTAATTATTAATTTTTATTTAAAAAAATAGTGTTCACTATAGATATAAGGATTTTTTAACTACAATAATATAAACTTTTGCCCGTCTTGTTGCAATAGTACAAAC
This sequence comes from Beta vulgaris subsp. vulgaris, assembly GCF_026745355.1. Classification (NCBI taxonomy): domain Eukaryota; kingdom Viridiplantae; phylum Streptophyta; class Magnoliopsida; order Caryophyllales; family Amaranthaceae; genus Beta; species Beta vulgaris. The sequence continues at coordinate 19,379,586 of NC_079207.1, read as the reverse complement.
TTTTGATTATTTTTTAATAATACAAACTTTACATCACAATTCCTCTAGTAGGTGAAGTTTTTTGGTAAGTAAGTAAGAATATTAATAGCTCAACATCAACAGCCAAAGGCCTTTGGAAACTCCAAATCCTAACCACACCAATATAGTCATATTACAGCCTTTCAAACCACAAGCCATCAGCAGCTTTTGGTTTCTTTGGCAATCTACCCTGAGTTCTTTTCTTTACATTATACTTGACCTGTTCTATACAACTTTGTACACTCCTAATCTGCATATTCCACACAGCATTGTTTCTTTCTTGCCACATAGCACAGATAGTAGCCACTATGCTTGAATGCATCACTTATCTCCTGAATTTGATAGCTTTTGATCTCCTGTGGATCCAAATAAACAGTTGGGAATAGTTCATGGTTAATGGATGAATACCCAGCCACCTTTTAATCTGTTGTATGCAGTGCCTACTGAACTCACATTCAAAAAAAAGATGCTCACGAGTTTTTGTGGTGCTGTCACATATAGGACATTGAGTTGTTGCACATATCCCAATTGTATTCAGCTTCTCCCTAGTTTACAATCTGTGAATCATTGCCAACCAACTAATAACACAATGCTTAGCCACATTTTGATGATCCCACATTGCAACACACCAGTCCATCTTCACTCCATGATCCTCCAGCTGTATAAGTATGAGTACTCAGCCATCCTACTCCTAACTTCCTTGAAATCTGACTTTTGGCGTTACATATGTGCTTTAGAGCCCAACTAGCAGATTATGGAGCCTCATAGGTATCCCACTAAGTGTCTTAAATATACGTGCAATGCACCCACTTCACCCATAGGTTGTCAGTTTTCATTTCTATACTCCATGCTTGCTTACCCATCATTGCAGCATTCCACACCAATATGTTTCTAAACCCAAGACCACCATGACTCTTTGGCTTGCCAACCTCAGACCAGCTCACATACCCTGTTTTACTATTGTTACAACTTACAAGTGCCAGTCCACAAAAAAGCTCTACAAATAGAGTTTACTTGTTTAAGTACAACTTTAGGTAACAAGAACACCTGTGACCAATACACACACATACTAAGGAGGACTGAATTTACCAACTGCATTCTGCCAGCATAAGAGATGTGCCTAGTGCTCCATAACCTAATTCGACCCACCATCTTTTCCACCAACTTCTCACAATCAGCAGTAAATAACTTCCTTGTGGACATAGGAATCCCAAGGTAGTTAAAGGGCAGAGTTACCTTGGGAAAACCCTGACATGTCACTTACTCTTTGACTCTCCTGTTAATCCATACCACATCAGTAGAATGCATATTTATTCTTATTTTCCCTTAGGCCAGTTGTTGCAGCTAATAATTCAATGCCTTGCAAGATCATGTTGATGGATCTATACTCCCCCTTGCTGAACATGATCAGATCATCTGCCAAGCATAGGTGGTTAATACCAAGGCTCTTGCATCTGGGGTGAAACTTGAATTCAGGTTGTTTGCCTATGTATTGCATAGTTATGGATAGGTACTCCATGCACAACACAAACAGGAGAGGGGACATGGGGTCCCCTTGTCTGAGCCCCCTCTTGGAGTGAAAAAAAAAAACCAGTGGGAGTACCATTGAGCAACAGGGTGAAGGTTGCGGTTGAGATACAAGTCATAACCAGCTTCACAAAGGCACTAGGCAACTTCAAAGCTATCATCATTTCCTCCAAGAATTCTCAACAAACTGTGTCATAGGCCTTTTGAAGGTATATTTTTAGTAAGAATCCCTTCTGTTTTTGGCTTTTCCTATACATCCTAATGATATCCTGACATATGAGAGTGTTATGTAATATACTCCTATTTGAGACAAAAGCTCCTTGTTATTGTGATGCCAGTTCAGGAAGCACAAGCTTAAGCCTAGTACAAATAAGCTTAGTGATGCATTTATAGAAGACCGAGCAGCAAGAGATGGGCCTAAAGTCACCTACACTGGTAGGACTCTTCACCTTAAGAATAAGAGTGAGAGTGGTTACATTGATTGATTTCAAGAGCTTCTCTGTGCTGAAGAAGTCTTGGATAGCAGCAATAATATCCCTTCGTTCCTACTACATTCCAACTGTCTTTATAGAAGAAACTATTGTACCCATCAAGGCCTGGAGCCTTGTCATTAGGTATTGACCATAAAGCTTGCTTAATTTCATCAGTTGAAAAAGAGCAATGAAGCAGTTGTTGTTAGGCCTCAGTGAGAATGCTTCCTTCACTAATAATTTGAGGTTTCACCCCACATCTATTTACCACTGTTTCTCCTAGTAAGGATGTATAATATCTGACAAAGGCATCCTTAACATCCTTCTCTTCCTTCATCCATTGTCCCCTTTCATCAAGAATTGTATATATTCTATTAGTATTCCTCCTAGCTCTAATAGATTGATGAAAAAGCTTGGTATTATCATCACTAAGGCTTATCCATCTCTCATTTGCTTTCTGCTTTAATAAGCTAGTGTAAATGTCTTGGGCATGCTTATACATCCTATGGGCCTGCTTCTCAATACTAACCAACTCACTATCATCAGGTCTTGCATGCATTTGTGTTTGTGCATTTAACAACCTTTGTTCAACTTGAATGGCAGCAGCATGAACATCCGAAAAACCCTACTTATTGAATATTCTCAACTCCTTTTTCAACAATTTCAGCCTCTAAGTGATTCTATACATCATACATCCTCTAATTGGATGTTGCCTAGCTCTTTCAACAAGTGTTTTATACCTAGGAGTTGTAGTCCACATGAAAAATCTGACAGGCTTCCCTTTCAGGTAAATAGAACACTGAAGCATTCTCATACATGTCTTTCCACCCTTCATTAACCATGGCTCTATCAATCTTGAAAAACACCCTATGAGTCCCCTTCTGTTTGTTTGTCCAAGTAAAGAATCTTCCATTTTACTTCATGTCTGCAAGGCACATCTCTCCTTCTTATCATTCGAGCCATACACAAAGGTACACATAAATGAAGCTAACTGACCTTGGGGCTCCACTCTACAGTTTATCATTTGGTCTGTCATAACAACAACATTAATGGAGAAAGCACCAGGAAGCCACCTAAGTACTATTCTCCCCTGATCCATAATACTGCTATTGATAGTGAAACACCACCCAGGACATAGATTCTGGTAAAGAGTGCCCATTTTGACAATCTTTACCTTAGTCTCCATGAGGGCCAAACAGGGTGTTTATGTGAGTACTAATGAATTTCCTCACATTATGTTTCTTTACCACCCTATTTAACCCCCTGATTCCAGGCTAAGATTCTATCCATGGACAGCAGAGCCTTTAACCCCTGCATCTCACCCTTCTGACCTGTGTCCACTTCATAAAAACAACTCCTCTATTGTGGCATTAGTGAGAACATCAAACCTATTCCTCATTGGAGTATCCTTCATACCCCCCAACATATCTACCTTGCTAATAGACCCTTGTATCTGTCCAGCACCATCTGCATTTCCATCACTTTTCCCAGTCTCAGCAGTAGACACCACATTGACAGTCTGTAGTTGAGGAGCTTGTTTAACAACCCACCTCTGCTACACTTTCTTAGCTCTTGGCTGTCTAACACAATCATATTGGACATGCCCACATCCATTACAACTCTTACACATCACAGGCTTCCAAGGATAATACACTTCTTGATCCACAACAATACCTCTTTCATTCTTAAACTGAACCTTTTCAGGGTAGGTCTGGTCTACACCTACTTCAATCAACATTCTGGCATACATCAAAGTTTCTCTTTTTGATGTAGGCCTATCAAGCATAAGGAATTTACCAATTGGGCTTACAATCTTACTAAGACACTTCTCTCCCCAATATTTGAAGTCAGGTCCATGAAGTTCAACCTAGATTGGAGCTCTCTACACATTCTTCTTATGTTAATCCACATTCGATTCCCAAGATTGGATTATTACAGGTTTACCATCAAAAACAATGGCACTCCTCCCCCAGAATTGCCTCTTTTTCCTCCATGGAGCCCAACCTAACCATATAATTAAATTCCTTTTCCTATCCCTGCAATCTTATCGATATTCCTTTTCCCCTAAATTCTCCTAAAGAATCCCTCAATTACATGTTGAGGGGCATTGACACCCAGCACTAACACATAACAGAGGATTTCCAATAGTTCACCTCTTCTTGAATGTCGTCCCACCCTATTTCAAGCATTTAACACTCATCAACAGAACTCTCAGGATTTATCACATTCACCACATTAAGATTAACAACAATATTAGAATTATCCTTAGTATTGAGTTCGATTTCTTTCGACCAAGAACACAATTTAGATCCATTTTCATCCTTATGCATATTCGAAAGTTTCGATCCACTATTGATTACATTTAATCATTCAGAAAATAATAGCTTCTCTAATGATTACTTTTTCAATTCTAATAGAGAGGATTTAGGCAATAATACCTCACCTTCATCGTCGCATAATTCTGGTTCTGGTACATTCAAAACACCAACTCCAAGAACTTCATCCATGGAACGAGACTTTTCCGCATCAGTAGATGTTGGCCCCGTACACTTCGTCTTCTCCTTGCTCACACTTTTTGAATTTTTCGACCCCCGAGGTCTGCCCATGGCGCCCAGCAATGCTGGAAACCTCGCAAAGAGAGCGTTTCAAAAAGAAGAGAGAGATTTCGAACCAATTTTGGATTTCTTTGATCCAATAGGTGAAGTTGACTTGTAACCGGTAAAACAAGTCAAAAAAAATTACAAAATGATCTTCTTCTTTCTCCCTCTTCCCCCAACCCCCACCCGCCTGAACCATCTCATCTTGTTATCTCCTACAATAAGTTAACAACTAGTATTGCCCTACTGGAGGAATTTTGATCAAAAGTTTGTATTATTTCGAGAGAACGGGCAAAAGTTTGTATTATTCTTGTTAAAAAATCCTAAATATAAATACATATAAGGTGTTTTGGATAAGTGAACATTACATTTTGATTTTAGATAAACAACCTAACTTATTATACAATGTAAATTGAATATAGTTACAAATTCACAATATTATAATTTGTTTACCATTGGAGAGTCTCGAAATATGTTTCGAAATAAGTTTCATATACAGTGTAGTTTTACAACTTATGAAAATTTATTTATTTGGAAAGAAAATAACATATTATTTATTCTTTATTTTAGTTGCATGTAAAACAAAATTATATAGCGTATTACGTGTGGGACAATATCATGCTTTTAAAAATTGAATTACATAAAGATAAAATACATATTTATAATTTTGAACATATAGCATACCATGGTGGCATTACATGAATCAAATAAATGTTTGTCAACGACATTGCAAAGATATTATGCAATTCACTAATTATTTTATTCATAGAATATTTATTGTATACATAATTATTCATGTTTGTTTTTTCCACATATATCTATATGTCAGATGTTATTATTTTCTCCATGAACTTGATTCTACTGAACTAATTGGAAAATCAAGATTCACGTTTCTAGACTATTTGAGGTCACGAATCATAAAAAAAGGAGAAAGTTTGAAAAGTCTTGATATGGTCATGATGGATGAAGAAGTATATTTTCTCTTAAACAATATTTTCGATTATTAATAGAGGTTAGTTTTATATTTAATTAATTATATTTATGATACTATCATTATGATCTTTTTTTTCACTTTTCTATCTTCCATTATATATGAGTTCGTGTTTATGTGGCATTAAAAGTTGAAGTTGTGGCTGACAGCACTCATGTTTTTTATAATTTTTCTGTCATGATATTAAATAAGTACCCTCTACTTTCTTCAAGTATCATTGATGTGTTATTCATATTAAAATTGTGTTAACTATGTTAGTCATACCAATTATCGGGATACTATTTAATAATAGACCTAGCTACAATATTTAGTTTAATATTAAAAGATAAATAATTTATATATCGCAATAAAATATCTAGAAATAAGAGTATAATGACAAATACTTGATCCGTTTTTTTCTACTGCAACAATGGATTTGGGCATGATTTTTAAGAAAATGAAAAAATGGATAGTTTAACATAGAGGTACCCCGTTAATTAACAAGTGTAGGGGATAAGTAAATCCTTAATAAAATAAACGCAACTTTATGAGGCAATTTGATGAGTAATTAATGATGATTTTATTGTTTTTTTCAGTAAAAGTGGATTGGTACAAATAGATAAAACTATTGAAAGTGGTGATTATCGCAATAGAAAAAGAACAGAGGAATTATGTAAATACATTAGTATTGAAAAATCTCATTTTACAGCAACACAAAATTAACAATGTTAACAAAAAATTTGCAAAAAACTAATATAAACAAGAACCTGTGCAACGCACGGGCTTCAAAACTAGTTAAGAATATATAATTTTAAAAAATGTTATTAAAAGGTGGGACTATTATGAGAAAAAAGGTTAAAGGTGGGATTTTCTTATCAATTTTTCCTTTTAAAAAAAAGTATAGGTCATACTATTCATATCAATAGTTCAATCATATTACTCCATCAGTCCCAAAATATAATTGCCATTTCCATTTTGGATGTCCCACAATATAGTTGTTTCTATATTTAGTTCCATATTTCCCCACAATTTGCCTAAAAAATCCGTGTTCCCATCATTTATTTGATTCCTGAAATTAGTTTTTGCTTTGTTTATTTAATCCAAGTGTTACAATTAATGTTATTTCACCAATTAAACTTCATTCTCTCTCCTAAAATCATCTTTTCCCATAAAACATTTATTTAAATAAACAAAAAACCTTTACTATTCCTCGCTCTTATATTCTACTTTCCTTAATTCCCGTAAAAGAATAGAATCACTAATTATATTTTGGAACGGAGAGAGTATGTTACACATATCCATTAGTATTATCAATTATGGACAACTTTTCTCTTTTGATATAATTAGTTTTCGAACCTAAGATTTGTTATGGTGTGACTTTTGGAGTTTTGGTCAAGAGCATAAGCTAAGCTAATGTTTCAAGGCAAAAGCTAAAAGAAATTACTATAACACCAAAGCAAATAATTAAATAAGGAAACAGGCCTTCATCTTAATGGCGAATACTTAGCTACAGACATGTTCTGTTGATTAGATCTTTAAAGTAAATAATTAAATAAAGCTAAGGCCTTTGCCAGCTTATTATATTTACCAGCACTTCTGGCACCGGCATGCTATATACTCCTTACTCCTAATTAATGTCGTATACTTAACTTAGCGGTTAGCACACGCTGACACGCATATTAACTCTACGCGAGCCTTTTTATTATAATCTAAGACTAAAACAAGTCCCTAAAAAATAAAAAGATTAAGAAAGTAATTAACCTAACAAAAGACTAAGGACCCTAATGAGTATGTATTTATTTTATCTTTTGAATTCGAAAATCAATTTTACTGGATAAATTTCATTTAAAAATGTCTTTGAAAATATGTATTTATTAATCAATTAAAATAATTAATTACCATTGAATAATTAATTAAGATTTTTTAAAGGATAATTGGGCTTAAAATATTTAAAATGAGCTCAAAATACAAGTAATTATCAAGAATAATTAATCAGGCTTTTAGAATAGGATTTGGATCATTAATTAAGCTTTTATACATCAAAATAGTTTTGGGCCTGTCTCTTCGGATTGCTCTCCCATTGGCTCAGACCAATTAAGACCGCGGTATATTTCATCATTGGGTTCTTAAATGGGGAGCCACGATTATGTGTCTACAACAACCCCTGTCGTCCTTGGATCGTGCTTCTGATTCCTTAAATGGGGGACAATTATCGTATAAATGGTGAGTTTGATTCCGCTAGTGGATTATTGACACTAGTGCTACTCACCATGTTACCGGTGAGAAATAATCATGGTTACTTGATTTAGAGGATATTATTGCTTGTCTTGTTGGTTTGCCTGACGAAGATTATGTTATAGCTACTCAGAATAGTTCAGTTTGCTTATCTGATTCTATTACGCTCACTGTGATCTTTGTCCCCACTTTCTGATATAGCTTACTTTCGGTTTCACAATCACTCATAATTTGCATTATGTTGAACAACTTAACTCTTTTATGTGCTATAGAAGACCAAACGAGGGGGCTAATTGGAACAAGATGTAAACATGATGAACTTTACTACTTTAACGAAGGAGCTATGCTTTCCATCAACAGTGCCACTTTGGACTTCCAACTGTGGTATAAATGGATGGGTCATCCTTCGGAAAAGGTCGTAATATTACTTCCTCCTCTTGGTGGTCATAAGGGTAGTTTGAATAAGGCATGTGAAATATGTTTTTGTGCTAAACATCCTATAAACAAGTTTACTTTAACTGATAATAAAGTTGCTGGAATTTTTGAGAAGGTTCATTGTGATTTATGGGGAACTTATGGACATATTTCTTCTTGTGGGGCTCGTTATTTTTTGATAATTGTTGATGATTTTTCTTGAGCTGTGTGCGTGGGTCTATTTATTAATGGATAAACATAGACTTTTAGAATGTTCATGGCTTTTGTGGCAATGATTGATCGACGATTTTCTCAAACAATTAAAGTTGTTCAAAGTTATAATAACACTGAATTTAATTTTCCCACTTAATTATTTTTCCGCCACTAGTAATTTTTTTTCCAAACTTCATCTATTGCTACTCCTTAACAAAATGGGCGTGTTGAGCGGAAACATAAGCATATGTTGAATGTGGGGCGTGCTTTTTTTTCAAGCTCATTTACCCATCTTTTTTTGGGGCTGAGAGTGTTCTTACTGGTGCTCATTTAATTAATCGAACTCCTTCCCCTATGTTAGCCAATAAGTCTTGACCTCTGTTTGGTTTTTCACCCGCTTTGACGCCCATTTGTACCTTTCGTTATCTTTGTTTTGCTCACAATCATAAAAAAAGGTAATAAATCTGCAAGTAGAAGTTAGAAATGTATTTTTGTGGGTTACCCTTATGGCAAGAAAGGATGAAAATTATTTGATCTTGATACAAAGAAATTTTTGTATCTCGTGATGTTAAGTTCTTTAAGGATGTGTACCCTTTTTTGACTCCGGAGGATGTTAATATTATGACGGGAAATTTGGTTCCTATGGATGAAGGCTTGGTTCATGATGACTTTGAAGACTTTGATTTAGTGGATTCCCCTACCACTGATCTCTAGCCCACTTCTCATTTGCTTGTACATGTTAAGGTATATAACACAAAAACGTCATCTGAGTTTGGGTACAAAGTCAATTATGACTAAGTCACAATATTCCCCGTACATAACTCTTGGCGAAGAGATGCTAAGAGCAATGTTATCCTCCCCCAAGCATTTCGACGTCGACAACTCAAAGTATAGGCCCTCAACACTCATCAAAACAAACGACATCAGCTACCTAACAAAATAGGCACATTCCCTTAATATAATAACTCAAACCAACCCAAACGTACTCAAACATACTTAACATACATGCATAAACCCAACACCCAACATATAAACATGCTGAAAGCTCAAAGGGAAATTAATCAATAAAACGCAACCAAGGAGGGTAGTCCCTCGTCGCAAGGTGCGACATGGGCGTCGCGGGTCGCGAGCAGTCACTGCTCGTGGCTTGCGGGCTATGCTCGTACGCCCTTGCTTCGTCCACAAAGCATACGTTCAATCTCAAGCGTCCAACGCAAAACCATTTCACATCTTACACAACCAAACAAACACCCTAGCATGAGACTAATCATCAAATCCCAACAATTCCTCAATTTCCCTCACAAACACAAAATCATGCTACATCAAAACCATCACAATAACCAACATCAAACTTAACAACAACCAACTAGGAAAACCATTAACGTGATCACAGCAACATGCTCAATACATGAAAAGAGACCACAAAACAACATCCTAATCATGATACTACGTTAAATATAAGCATACAATCACCTAAGTTCCACCTAGCATGATTCTAAGTTCTCTAACGCGATTCTAACACCCTAAGTTTAAAATCTATTCCTTATCGAACTAGAATAACGCTAGTTACCTGGATCGTCAGGAGGAGAGATGAGTGTAAAGGGATTCGAAAAATATGCGAGCAATCCAATTCCTCCATGAACGATAATTGTAGCAACAAGTCACTAGGCATTTTCTTCTTGAACGTTGAAAACTCTTATTTCGCACTGCTCTGTTCCGACCATGCTTCCCGGTGATTAAAAGCTCGGATTCTAAATCGCTCCAATACAAGTTAAGAACAAGATGTTATCAACGTTCTGTCCAAATGTGAAGACGATCCAACAATTAGATCTCCGGCTACGGTTATTTTCGTGAAGGTGTGACAGAAAAACCGGATTGAACGTTTCTCTTCGTTTCCTCTTCCTTTCCGCTCTCTCTTTTATTGAAAACGGCGTGGGTTAAATGAGAATGATGCTGAACTTCTCTTAATAAAAATCAAAATTTTATGTCAAAGAAAAATGAAGGGTTTAGGAGAATTTTAATGAGGGATTAAATGAGCGGTTACAAGAGATCCAAAGGTTAGCTTAATAAGCACCAAAACTCTTCATCCTCCAGTCCACAATTGCTGATTTTTGGCCACCATGACACGCCACATGCGATGCAACATTTCATCACCCAAGTCGATCCAACACTGTTACAAAAACGCTACACGACAAAACTGCATCCTAAACACCTTTAAAATAACTAACAACTTAAAATAAATATATACAAATATATCAAAACTTATAAAATATATACAAATTTTCACAACACGTTCCAAAATAATTTAAATAATAAATTATTTATTTTTACAAAAAATATCATTTTAATATAAACAAACACCAAAAATAAAGGATTAAAATCACGGGGTGTTACAGGTTCGATCTTGAATTGAAAGCACAAAGCACTAAATTAGGGTTCTTCAACCACTCTATAGAGAAAACTAATATTAAAAACCAAGATAGTTCCTAGAAAATGTAATTTTGCTATTTATACAAGTCTTAAAACCAATCGAAAAAAGTCTCAAAATCAGCCCGGGATTCATTAAAAAAACGCATGGCGTGTCGTCGCCCAGTCAGGCCTATAACGCCCGTCCCATTTGGGCTCCAAAGCATAGAAAGCGGCCTAAAATCAGAGGCGCCCGATGCAGAGGCGCAACAGGATTCTCATGGGCGCCCGATGTAGACGGGCCAAACTGCCCGATAGGGCGTCAACAGCGAATTACGACCAGGCTTCAACGCCCGATCGGGCTCGCAACAAAAGCCATTGTTTCTCTTGTGCGGCCGACCGGGCTACATCACCCGATTTGATCGGGCCAAGCATTCTTCACTCCTTTCTTGGTTCAAGTGCCAAATCTTTGGTCTTCTGTTGCTCAAGGGCCCCAGAAAGCGTCCTTGGGACCTCAGGACTCCGCGTCAAACCTCTCCAATCCCGTGTAGCGGTCATATAAGTAATAGCTAGTCAATAACGATAATAAAAATAGTGATTATAGTAATAATAATAATAGTAATAATAATAATAAAATATATATACATATGATGAGAAATAGTAATCCTTAAAAAGGAAATTTGATTAAGAAAACCTCTTATATATAGTACGAGTAGTTCACTTTAATAAGGCTACCTGTGGGAAGTATCATTATTATTATATTAGAAAAAGGAGATAAGTGTTTGGGGTAGGTGAGTATAACATAAACCAATAACAAACCATGTGCCAAAGAGGGGAGTGAAAGTAAAGATAATTAAGGACAAGTTGGTCTGCAGTTTTGATAGGAGTTACCAAAGGAAAGGGGACTTTCCAGAAAATTCCAAGTACAATAAGTCCAAAACGTTGATATCACAACTCAGTATACTTATAGATGAACTTCCAGTTAAATTTTCACCCACAAATTCCACAAAAATTCGACAGCCCAGTTGTCCTCAAGACTTCCGCCACACACCCGCCAGAACCACGGTTCTGTCCAAGTTCCATTCTTCCTCCATTTTCTTAGGTAAAAACTCGATTTTTCTTCCATGCAAACTAATAATTTTTTTTTAAACTTATAGGTGCATATTGGGTAACCAAGAATTTCAGGAAAACAGAGGGAAAATCGAAGAACAAGAGGAGGAAGAACTCATTAAGGTAAACTGAACAAAAAAACAGATTCTGAGGTGATGTATTTAGGCTTTGTTTTGGGGGAATTCCTTCCAATTACTAATTTCTATTGTGTGCATGTCTTAAATTTGTTGGTTAGGAGTAAAGCTTCGAGGTTTTGCAGCCATTTTTGGGAAGAAACTAATCTAGGAAGTAAGGTACACACGATTCTAAACTAACATAGGATTTTTAGTTGTTTAGGTTGGTGAAACCCCTTTGTATGAAAATATAGGCTTAAAGTTTGGGTCTTTATATGGTAATGAGTAACATGTATATACTGGTTCAAGTATAATATATGTGAATTTTTATTGCATGCATGTTAAATGATACATAATATTGGAAGAACAAGTAAAGACACTAACGGATGAAAGATGGATTTTTTTTGTGATTTGTGATTTAGTTGGAACTTCATTAAAAAATTTTGGAACTTAGGACCCTAACCTACTGTATTTTCATATGTATAAACAAAGATTAATGAGAATTAGGCTCGTGAACCAAAGAATGCAGTAAACTTCATTTGTAAGATACTATATTTTTCCGAAACTTCGAAGGGGATTTGTGAATTTAAGTATGACCATGATTGTAGGAATGAGAGGCCTTTATCTATATTTAACAAGTAAAATTTTAAGTAAAGTATATGAGAAATAGATGTTGGAAACAATGGAAACGTTATCTTGTTATGCATGATTACAACTTCCTAAACTAATGAAGTAGAGTTATTGTGAGAAGTAATGGAAGTAAGGGTAGATATATTTTATAAAGGATATTGATTGAGATGTTAGTTGCAAAAGATTTGAGTTTCATAGAAATGATAGGGGGAAGAAACTGCGTAAGCAGTGATGAACACACCATAAGGTGTGTGTATGAGTATAGATGATAGGACATGTCCTGGATTAAGTCTTGCAAGCAGTACATATATTATAATGGGAAGACGTTCCCATGAGTTTAGAGTCGGCAGAGTAGCCCTCTATTCGCGCTTCTTCTCCCCGGTTAAATGTATTAGTAAATAGACAGAAAAGAACCTAGATGGTAAAGTGCATTTCGTATACTCAATATTTGAAACATGGAAGATCGCGCTACTGACACCTTGGAAAATCGTAACTCACATGTAATTAAATGATGATTGCAATGCTTAACTTATATAAAAATAAGCGTTATGAATGCATCCTACAAGAATAAACATGAGAACTGAGGAATTTGTGTGTACCAGCTTTGCTGACTTAAATTGTTATTGTCATTTCACAACTGCCGTTCCGGGCTGTGGTGTAATTGCAGGGCTAGGTAAAGGGAGTTGTCTGGAATTACGTGACGGGCCACCGTGTTGTGAACTTAAATGTTTTGTCATTTTGTTACGTTATAACACTTGAAATGTAAATATTATAATAGATTCCATAGCATGTATTTTTGGTAGTTCCATATGTAAATTTCCTAAAAATATGGATTGTAATATTATATTAATATTTTAAGCAGGTGGTAACATACTTCCAAGTCTTGGGGTTTCCTTAAGAAGGGAAACTGCAAGCTTGGGTAACGTCACCTAATTAGCTACGATGCAGTTATACTTCCAGTAGCTTTCACATAAGCAGCTTAATTAGGTGGGCTGTTACAATATAACAGATAGAAAGTAGGGAATAGTTCCCTAAAACCTGCAATTCGACACGAAATAACAAACCACAACTAGATGGAGAGAGTTAGTACAAAATGGCTTCTAAGAGCACCATAAGCATCACTTTTAGCATATAAGTATAGGGGGAAATTAAAAACTCCATATAAAATCATAACATCAAACTCTCCCAAGCTAAACCTTTGCTTGTCCCTAAGCAAAGCATAACATGAATATGAATAGAATTGGTTCACCCCTCAACATGTGAAATTCAAACTCAAACTTTTCAACTCAAAACCTTTGAAGTAAGCAAAATTCAAGTTCAGTTGCTCAGATTACCTTGACCACCAATCACCTAAGCAAATCGCCAAACATAGCTGCCCTACATAACTTGCTCATCTTGAAAAGGTGCTCACCGTGGTGTCACTCCTCTCAATTTTGTGGCGAGCATAAAGTAGGTCCGATCGCTCATCAACCCAACCATAATATCCCTTCCCACTCACACTCTCATGAGTTTAGAAAAGGTATAATATCGCTCATCCTAATCAAGTCGACTCGAATAACAAACTTAAACTTCAACTTAGTCACATTGTTCTGTATTATTCTAATAAACATTCAAACACGTGCTCAAAAGGTCTCTCTTAGGGTTGTAATGTGGCTCGGGTAAAGGTACGGGAATTATTCGAGGAATGTGGTGGAAAATCCAAGGAAAAGGGAGCAAATGACACTAGTAGAACTAAATATGATAAAGACAACTCCCATGGCCTCAACAACATGACCAAAATAATAACCAACTTTAATTTTTTTTCGAACCAACCAACAATTATCTCCTTCAACATAGTTTTCAACAATTTTTTTTTTTTCATGAATCATAATTTCTTGAAACTTAATGAATGGAAATCATGGAGACTTTTTATGTGTTCTTTTTTTTCTTTTTCTTTTCTTTCACTTCACTTTGTATCAACAAAACAATATTTTCCAATCAACCCACGGAATCAACCACACAATATAATATTAACCTAACAATTGCTCCCCCAAGCTAGGCTTGGGACAATAAATATTGAAAAGGCTCAAGGCGTGTAATGTGGCTTAATATAGATCCAAAAAGTCATTAGGCTCAGCGGGGCTAGGAAGGAAAAAATGATTCTTTTAACAAACTCTCTGAGGCTAAAAAATCAAACAAATGAACGCCTCTATCACAGCACATGTCCAAAGTCATCAGAAATCAACGAGCACAATGCCAAAATTAAGATAAGAATGATACGAGGAACTAACACACAAGGATAGTCCGGACATAGATATACATCCGAAGGCTAGAATGAACCCTTACAATGTAACCAATTCAAGCATGCGGTTAAAGTAGGCGCTTTATCATCAAAATCTACTCAAGACCAAGGCAATCAGAGATCACATCACAAATGCCCAACTATCCAGTATAATGAGTTAAATCATTTTTCCAAGCGAAGTTCGGGGCACAGGGAAGCAATTAAACTATTCATGTTCAACTTATATTTTTTGTATTTTTTCAGCAATATTTCATTTTTTTCTAAAGCAATTAAACTAACTAATCTATCTAAAAAGCATTAACAGTGAGAGTAGTACTTACATAATTCCTCCCCCAAGCTGAACTTGGCAAGGACCACATTGCAACAAGGGGAAGGAGTGACATGGATATCAGTCATCCATGGGAGTATCATCACCATCGTCATCCTCACCTCCGCCGCCTCCATTACAGGATCTCGGCTGGCTGTAACTAGGGTTCCAAGTGCACTGAGATGGGTGTGCATCATGCTCAGCAATCCGATGAAGGCGGCAGTTCTCGTCATACATCGAATACAGAGCCAGGTGCTGATTATTGGCCAATGTATCGACACGATGTCTGATACCCTGTGGCATTGCAGCATTGCCATCAACCTGCTGGCTGATGCCCTGGATGGCCGCCGTGTTGGCAGTAATGCCAGTCGCCATCTCCTGGAGCATGCTCATTATCTCCTGAAAATCAAAAGAGGGAGGAACAACATAATATGGGGGAGGGGAGCATCAGAAGTAGAGGGTATATCCTCGATATGGGCTGGGCGACGGTGGTGGGGACGCTCGGGTATCGTGGGATAGGGGTAGGAAAGTCAGAACCGAAAATAGGAAGGTGGTAATGAGGTTGGCCAGGTATGGTTTTCGCAAAAGGATTGGGCAGTTCGATGGAGAGCATCCCCACCCCTATCTAACTAGTGGAGGCGAGCTAGGCAGGCATAGTCCATTAATGTAGGTCCTAGGGCCGGCTGGTAACGAGTCTCATCGAAATCGGGGATTGCCCGGGTAAAAAGAGTGACTAACCCCCCTCCCATTCACTATGGTACAAGAGGTCAATGTGCCATCGGCATTTGGAGCGCAAAATGATGGGGTATGTTACAATGAAAGCGGCACGAGGTCCCTCGATACATATAACTGCCGATCAAATAAAGTTCATCCCCCCAAATTAGTTGTCCTTCTCTCCTCCCAAACAAGGTTTTTGACATGAATCAGAAGATGGATTGGTGGATATATTTAGCATGATAATGTTGAAGGGTGAAATCATTATCGTCACCCGTAATGGCATAGTAGACATCACGGTGATGGGAATTGGGGGGATACCCAATCTCCCCTTGATTTATAACGCGGAGTATTCTAGCAAACTCCGGGAGGTTTAGTGTGAAATCTTGGTTAAGTAGCCTATAGGTCACATGTGATATTGGTCCGTTTTGTGATTTGGTGACCGTTAGACTGCTATAAAACTCGTAGACAAGCACATGATACGTGTTAACTTGCACAAGAAAATAGGATTCCATCCCAATTATTTTCATAAAGTCCTTAAATTCAGAGGAAATGCCTAAGTTACTTAAGAACTCAATGTTTAGGAAAGTAGTAGGACTCACCTCGCGCCCTTTTAGGCGCTGAAATCGTTCCCGCTATTCGTTGGTGGTGAAAATAACATCCGGGAAGGTGTCGTCCTGAGGGATGACCGGTGGTGGTGGTTGTGACCCGGTGCTCGATTTTCGCCGTCTTATAAACATGTTGCTTGAAGGCCCAAGAATTGAGAAATTTCTACCCACTTTAATGGTGGAAGGGGAAGGAAAACTTTCACTCACTCTCACTTTAATGGTGGAATGGAGGAAGAAGAAGATGGAGGTGAGAGATAGAGTGGAAGAAAGTGAAGAGTATGAGGTAAGAAATTAGTAGGATGTGATGAGGGAGGTAATTTGGTGAAAATTTGAAGATTTGAGTGGAGTTCTTTGTAATATCCCGAAAATTCGAACTTGATTAACATTGATAATTAGCTTAAATAAATTATTCTTTTTATTTATTTAATCACTTCTTTAATATATTCGACAAAATAAAATCAAGTATTTAATAAAATAAGCTAAGTTAGATTGGTAATACATTAAAAAGGAAGTAGGAAAAATCACTATTTTAGTATTAGTAAAAGAATTAGAAAATTTCCAAAAAGGAAATTTACCATCCACACAACCCATCTTCTTCTCAAGCTCCATGACCTTGCTCCCCAAGGCTTCTAGAACTCCTTCCTCCCCAAGTATACTTCACCATTAATCCACCATTATTTTAATTGAGCTTTGCTCCTAAAATTTCTATAAATAATATGCTGATTTCACTATTCATCCCCACCCAAAAATCAGAAAACTTCCAACACAACCAACCAACCTTCCTGTTTTCCGGCAACCACCACCCGCCTGCACCCTCGCCGGAGCCGACCAGACGCGCGCCACCATCCCCCTTCCTCCTCCACGGCCTGCGCGACACCCTCCTCCTTCTCCCTCCTCTCTTCCTCGCTGTACCTCTGCCCCGCCTGGGCTGCTGCCGCGCCGCACCTGCCGCCAGCCATGTCCGCGCCGCCGGCCTGACGTCCGTCTCGCTGCTGCACCGCCACCTGCTCGCCGGAGCTTCGACACCCTTCCCCCTTCGTTGTGTTTTGTTAAAACAGTAAGTTATAGTTCCCTCCTATTCTTTAGTTTAAAAAGTTATTAGAACTAATTAAGTCATTTAGTTTCTTTATTACTTTAGGCTTATTAATTAATTAATTTGACCTATTAGTGTGTTGGGCTAATTAACTAAACTAATTAGATTCATAATCTTGTTTTTGTGACTTTAAAATCTACATGGTATGTAGTAGACTTAGTTATGTATAAGTGTAGTTTTAATCTTTCAAGTTCAAATGTAGAAACTTAGTATGGTTAATAAACCAAGTTGAGTGGACTTAGTTAATTAACTTAATATTGTAAAGTCCACTTCATGAAATAATCTTACAACCTAATTATAGTTTAAAGTATAGATTATGACAAAATCACTAATATTACACCTTTAATATATATAATGGGTATCTTTGGTTAATTAAGTTATAGTTTCATGTTCACATAGATATAACTTAAGTTTATGTAGTATAAAGTAATACTAATTAAGTACACTTGGATTTTTAAGTATAATATTAGTAACCTTAATCTATAATTATAATCCCACTTTTAGCTTGATTAAATGAGTATCACTTTTAAGTTGTTAATTAAGTAAGTCACTAACTAGTAGGAAATATCACTAATACAAGTTAGAGTTTAACAATTAGTTAAATATCACTTTACTATTAAAAGTCTAACTAAAGTATGAAAGTTCTATAATCATACCTTCAAGTCATTAAACATGAATTTCCATGAATCTTAGAAGAAATGGTTATCACTAATTAAATAGTTTACATAAGCTAGTAATCAAGTTATTAAATTCAAGAATTATAGTTTAAGTAATAAATGGTGATAATAAGGTTTCATAACTATTAAGTTCATAAACACTCTAGTAACTCATAGACACATGATGGAAATGGATCGTAGAGCTTAAAGATTTAGAATAGAATATTAACAAGTCGTCTTTTATTAATCCTTGAATAGATTAGAAAGGAAAAGGGATATTACAAGCCTCACCCGGCTATCAAGTATAATAATCGCGACTCGAGGTAACGTCTACTGCTAACACCCGCACTCCCCTTCCAACTACGTTTTATGACGCTTTACATAATGTTTTGATGATATGTGTTTATGGATTGCGGGATACGAAATGTTTTGCTAAATGATGTTTATGATGCTGATGAATTGGTTTTTCATGATACTTAAGAGATGTTTTATGACATAAATATAAAAATAATGAAACATGATAAATGAAAGTGAAAGACGGTTCTTGGCAGTACTTTATGAGCACCGCAAGTGTCACCTTTGTTGTGACCGCCTTTCGGATATGGGCACCGCAAGTGTCACCTTTGTTGTGACCGCCTTTCGGATATGTATATGTTATGGGCACCGCAAGTGTCACCTTTGTTGTGACCGCCTTTCGGATTAATGTTATGGGCACCGCAAGTGTCAGCTTTGTTGTGACCGCCTTTCGGATTAATGATTATGATGTTATGATGTTGTACTTGCCAAGTTACCATTAAAAATGATGTAAGATTATAAAGGATAATATCTCAAAATGGTTGGATTTCTATTATCAAGTTATATGTTTATGAAATGATGTTTGCGATATTCTCTTCTCCCTGTTTTCAAATAAAATGAGTTGAAATGAAATTTACGTTGTTAGAGTAGTATGTTACTGAGCCTCGGCTCATGACGTTTTGTTTTTCGTTTTAGGTACCGATGGGGATGACGCCATGGCTTAGCAGTGAGGAAATGTTATTAGAATAACTCAAACAATTAAAGCTTTTGTAATTTAAGTACTTACTTAGTATAATTAACATTAACTCTGTTCTACTTTAATATAATGTAGTACATTTAAGTTTTCATGTTATTATATGTTTATGCAAGTATGTTGCCTTGTATTTTCCTAATGGAAAGTACGGCAGTAACGCACCGACCAAAAGCTAGGACTTTCGCTGCTAATAATCAAGATTTATTAACCTAATAAAGATGCTTAGAGGTCGGGGCGTTACATTCTTCAATGGTGGAGGGTGAGTTTTTGGGGAAGAAGATGAGAGAATTTGGGGTTTAGGGTTTGAAGGAGATAGAGTGTGTGTGAGAAAGTGGGTGAAATAAAGGAGACAAATCTCCTTGATAAAAGCAGCCGGCGCTCGATCCCGATCGGACGTTAGAGCCCGATGAAATCGGGCGACTTTTCTTTGAAAATATCGCCCAGTTTGTGTCACAGGCCTGATCGGGCGCCTATCGCTCAACGGAATCGGACGCTGCAATTCTTGATCTTGTTACGGGTTCGATCAGGCATGTCCTGCCCGACAAGATCGCGCGTTAATTTGATTTTCCCCTTTTCAATTTCGATGGTGGGCCCGATCGGGTGTATTAGCCCGTTAGCGTCGGGCGTGCTTCCACTACAAAAAAAATTGGCTATAGAGGCACGTCATTTGACCGACTTGCCTCTGAAACCCCCTTTTACCATCACATAAACATGGTTGCCTTTAAATTATATGGTTTTTAGTGTCAAGTATATTCTGGTGCCTCCAAAGATACATTTCAGCATCAGATGAATGTTGGTTGCCTCTAAAACCATGTTTTTAGCATCATATGAAGATTGGTTGTCTCTAAATCCATATTTTTAGCATCACATGAATTTAGTTGTCTCTAAAGCCATTTTTTTAAGCATCAACTGTAGTTAGTTGTCTCTAAAGCCATGTATTTAGCGTCACATGACTTTAGTTGTCTCTAAAGCCATTACGTTTTAGCATCAACTGTAGTTAGTTTTCTCTAAAGCCATGTATTTAGCGTCACATGAATTTAGTTGTCTCTAAAGCCATTTTTTTCAGCATCAACTGTAGTTAGTTGTCTCTAAAGCCATGTATTTAACGTCACATGAATTTAGTTGTCTCTAAAGCCATTTTTTTGGCATCAAATGTAGTTAGTTGTCTCTAAAGCCATGTATTTAGTTTCATATGAATTTAGTTGTCTATATAGCCATTTTTTTTCAGCATCACATAGATTATTGTTGCATCTAAAGATATTTTTTAGTGTCACTTGAATTGTGGTTGCAGCGTAACTAACTTTTTTTTAACATCATTTAGAAAGTAATTGTATCTGAAGATAATTTTAATTATCCATTGAATTACGCTTGATTAGAAGACAATATTTTAATGTGAAAAACCTTAAGGTTACACTTATATATGCCTTTATTAATATCATTAAGATTATGCGTAATTGCCTGTATGTGTGTGTATACATACCGTTAGTAATAATGTATAGATAACTGGTTATTTTAATTTCTTTGCAATTCACTATGAAAAAATTTGGTTATAGAGGCACCTCATTGGGGCAAGTTGCGTCTAAAAGCCCTTTTAGCATAACATAAACATAATTGCCCCTAAAACATATGTAGTTGTTTTTATAGTAGTTGTTTTTATTGTTATAATTTTTCTGATCCGATCTGAGCTGAATTTTTCTTATCTTATTCAATCTGATCGAATCTGTTTATTTTTTGGATAAGCATTAGAATGCTTTTATAAGTTGAATTGAACGCACCCTAAGGGTGTGTTTGATTCGTCTGAATTTTTCTGATCTGATCTGAATTTTTCTTATCTGATCTAATCTGATCTGAATTCTGCTTATCTGATCTGAATTTTTCTTATCTGATCTGAATTTTTCTTATTTGATCTGTATTTTACTTATCGTATTTGTTTTTATTGTTACTTTTCTCTGATCTGATCTTAATTTTTCTTATCTTATCTGAATTATTCTTATTTGATATGAATGTTTCTTATCTTGTCTTTTCTTATCTTATCTTATCTGAATTATACTTCCTCCGTTTTTTTACTCGCTACACTTTCCTTATAAGGAAGTTTCAAATTACTTGCTACACTTTTTTTTACTTGTTTTGGTAACTTTTTATTCTACAAAAATTCTTGGGACCCACACTCTCTTTCTTTTACTATCACTATTGAAAAAATGCCTAGGAAAGCGCATATACAAAAGTGACGAACAAAAAAAAAAAAAAAGAAAAACAAACCTGCTGCTGATTGTAGGCTTGAACAATGTGACGAGCAATGTCAGCAGTAACTTGATCCTCAACATGAAACATTGATCCAGATACCCCATCCTTAACATCGATGATATCCTGCTGTTGCTTCTTCATCAACTCCTCCTTTTTTTTCCTTCTTTCAACTTTGTTCATATTCTTTCTGTTAAGGTTCCTCGTATTCATCAACAAATCCTTCGGAATACCCGTATCTTTGCTACAAACACGCTCCAAAAATTTAGCGGGGAAATAAGGGTCACCCTAATCAGCTAAATCGCTCTCAACCTCTATTTTTTTCTGTAATGATTTACGTTTTAACTTTTCAATTACATTCGCCCTCATTAAATCTCAACACTACGACAAGAAAACCTGGAATCATAGCTACTACCAATACTGTGTAATTTCACTTTTAATGTTGCTTTCTTCCAGAGATGAAGATGTCGTCTAGCCATCGTCATAATCAGATAGACTTATGGTACGTGCAACACTAGAACCAGTGGCGAAGCCAGGATTCTCAAAGTGGGGACAAAATTCGACCGTCAAACATTCGAAAAAAATATATAAAAAAAAACAATACAACACAAATTGTTTAATACTTAATGTTTTACATTCAAAATTCCAAAATGCTTATAGTTTTACTAGTATTTGAACCACCAACATCCATATCAACATCATGTGTTTGAGGAGAGGTAAATGGAGGAGATTCGTTTTGAGGTGTTTCACTATGAGGGGGTGAAGAAATTTCTTGGGATTTCATTATTTTAAGGAGAAATTGTCAAAAATCGGGTTGTTTTCCCTTAGCCTTGGACTTGTTAGAATTAGGTGAATGTGAATCACTTACATTTCCTATTAAATGGATAAACATTAATCAATTACATATCAAAGTATTCCTCTTCAAACTAAACTATTCAATATTTCAATTATAAATCAACTCACATTTATAATTTCCTAATTCGAAATTTCAAATTGCAAACTAACAATTTCCTAAATCATGAGTTCATGACCAATTCCAAACCAAAAACAAATCAATCAACAACCATAAATCCACAATCACAAATTAACATTTCACAAATGTCATAATTCAGTAATTCACAACCAAACAATGTAAATTGTAAATATAAAATATTGCCTTTAAAAACTTATTTTAAAACTTAGGGTTAGTTAAGAAAACTTACAAACTGACTGAAAATTATAATGGGCGTCTCCGGAGTCGGGAGGCCGGCGAGTCGGCGACGGTGAATGGACGCGTGGGCGGTGGGGATGGCAGTTCGCTTCGCTTCGACCGTCGCAACTCGTAGCGTCGCTTCCTGTTCGAGTGCTCGTGCCTTCGTTACTCGCCGCTCGTCGTCGTCGGCTCCGACGACTGTGAATCTCCGGTCGACGTCTTTAGGGTTTCTCTTGTCCTTAAACTCTCTTCCTCAGTCTCTCTCTTCCTCGGTCTCTCTCTTTTCACTCTTCAGCGTCTTTTTTTTTTCAAAATGTTCGAGAGTGTTTTTTTCGGTTTTTTTTCTTTTTTTAAAAAAAAAGGAAAAATTGACAAAAATAAGCCAACTTTTGGCCCGTATTCCACATTTAAGCCAACGTTTTGAAAATCCAAATATAAGCCAACCTTTGTATCATTTTTACCAATTTTAGGTTAATTGCCAGGTTAACCTGTTGGTAACCTGTTGCTTCAGGTTAATAATGCTATTATCACTAATTATTAATTTATTATTATTAAATATTAATTGTTATTGTTATTAATCATTAATCATTATTATTATTATTATCACCACCAAACATCAACCACCCACCACTATCACCATGCCAAACACCAGCCACCCATTGCCACCCCAACAACCCCCACCCCTCACCTGAAAACACCCACTTCCCACCCTGACAACCGCCCACACCTCACCTGAAAACACCCGATGCCCACCCCGAGGCGGAAAACACCCAATACCCAATCCACCAATCAAACCCCCACTCGAACAAAACCCACAACCACGTACAACCAGACCCCACCAATCGAACCCCGACTCAAATCGACCCCTCACCACAACCAGACCCCTCCAATCGAACTCCCATTCGAACCGAGCCCCCCACCAAAACAAAATCCACGACCACCATAACGATCCTCCACCACCCGAATCCCCACTACAAAGCCAAATCGGACCCCAACATTAACCCACAACTGAACCCCCATCATTAACCCACAACCGAACCTCCACCGCCACCAAAATCGAACCCCCACCACCACAGCTCAACCATTGAAGCCAAACCCAACCCCATAACCAAACCACCCCACCAAACCCAACAATCCCAACACCCAAAACCCACCAACCACCGAATTAACCCCACCCAGCCACAACCCAAAACCTCCACAACCCAGCCATGACTATCCCAAACCCCAAAACTGAACCACCCCCACCAAACTGAGACCCCCAGAACCAAAAACCGCAGCCCCACCATAAAAGGGGAAAGTTAAAAAATTAAAATGAACCAAAGAGGAGAGAGGAGATCCGGAGGCTGCGATGGCGGCGGTGCGAAGATGGCGGTGCGACGGAGGCGATGAGTGACGAGGGAGAAGAGAGATGAGGGAGAAGAGAGATGAGGGAGAGAATAGATGGGAGAGGATTGAATGGAAAAAATGAGGTAAAAAATAACAAAATAAATTCAGAAAAAATGAACATATTTTTAACCTGTAAATAGGTTGGAGGTAATCTGACCAAATTGGTAAAAATGATACAAAGGTTGGCTTATATCTGGATTTTCAAAACGTTGGCTTAAATATGGAATACGGGGCAAAGGTTGGCTTATTTTTGTCAATTTTTCCAAAAAAAAATTATTTTTTAAAAGTAGAGCCATCTATCCCCATGTCCCCCAGCTGGTTCTGCCACTGACTAGAACCCTAGTTTTCGTTTTTCAAAACACACGATAATTCTCGACAAGTAACTACTACTCCCTCCATCCCTAATTCTTTGCCCCATTCACTTTTTCACACCTCCCGAGACAGAACTTTAAATAAAAATATGTTTAAATACATGTAATAAAATATTATAAAAATGATATGTAAAAATAGTTCACATTGAGCCAAATCAAATGAGATCCCATTTAACTATATTTTTCCTAAAACACTAAAGAGAGTCAAAGTGGTCAAAGAAACAGTGCCAAAATTCCAAAGGGAGTGCAAGTAGATTTTTATATAAACACTGCCTTGTGTTTATTTAGGATTTTTTAACCAAAACTACCCTAGTTACGCAGGTTTTTGCAAAAAAAAAAAAACTACTCCTTTTAGAAATCTTTAAAAAAAAAAACTACCCAAGTTACACAACTCGTTGTTGACCACTATCCAAAGTCATTTTCTGGCGTTGACTTCCACTTTCCGAGCAATTAATGATCACGTGAGCGTCACGTGATCTTATTTATACGTATTTTTGAGCTGTTTATATGTATATCACTGTTTGAATACGTATAAAGTGGTTATTTCTTATTCTAAACCTAATTTCCCCCTTTCTCTCTCATATTTCTTTCCACTCAACTCACTCTCTCCAATTCTTCAATTAATCACAGAAAAAAGCTGACAATGGGTAAGTGAAGCTTAATGACAACAACATTAATTGTAGAGATAAGTTTGTGGCTTTCAATTTCGGTTTCTCCCTCACTGTATTTCTCTTATTGTTCATGCGTGAAGCAAAGCCAATTAAGCTTCATAAATTCACTAACAAATCGAGCAAAATTCTGTGTTTTTATGTAATTCTTCGAAGCATGGTATCCAAAAGAGCAGCGAAGTAAAGGAATGTTAACAAATCAAGGTGAGTTGTTATTTTTCTGCAACTAAAATTAGCTTGGGAGCAAAATTCGTACTTTATGCTTTCATGAAGTTGATGAATTTGGGGTCTGAGGGTGTAATTTATGAATTTTCGTTTAATTGGGATTAAATTTGCTTTTGTTTGTCATGATGTGAATAAGGTGTAGCTCAGATTAGGGTTTGAATTGCTTATGTTTGTTATAGTGTGATTAATATTTGTCATAGTGTGATGGAAGTTGTAGCTGATATTAGGGATTCAATTGGATTAATTGATATTGTTGTTGAGTATGTCTATGTTCAGTAGCTGACATTGTAATTGCATTTTGCATGTTACTTAATTGAAGCAGGTTCAATAGGTGGGATACTGTTTATTATCTAGTTTTTAGTTTCATGGAGGCAGTTAATATCATATTGTATCATGGGGGGATTTTGTGACTAGAAGGTGGAAGACTATATATGGGGGGGGGGGGTTGAACTTGCGTTTCAATGAAGAGGAGATTTTGTTACTTTGAAATTGTGGGATGGATTAAAGATCTTGGGTATACTGATCCTGGAAGGATTTGGTTTAGAAGTCATGGGTATAATTTGTTTGCTGGTATGAAGGAAATTAAGAGTGACAAGGATATAGGTGAGTTTTTATGTGCCCCTGAGGAGGATGGGTTTTACCATATATATGTGGTCCATGAGAGAAGGATGGGGAATCTGAGGTACATAAATCCACACTGAATCTAGCAGATAAGGGGACAGTTGGGTTAGATTCCAACAATCATGTTGGTGAGTCATCAAGCACTATGGGGGACCCAGCACATGTTTGTGATGAAACTTTAGGGTTTTTTGGTGAAGGTTTTTCCCTCAACTCACTTAGAAAACCCCAAGATAACCCTGAAACCATCCACAATAGCTTCAGCATACCCCTTTTTTATGATGAAACAAGAAACCAACCCCAACCTTCTGCCAAAACAACAAAACCCCTTTCTTCTGCTAAAACAACCAAGAAACTTCCTTTGCTAAAACAACAAAGAAACCCTCTTCTTCACCTAAAAACAACAGGGAAACCCTCTTCTGTCAAGACAATAAGGAAACCTTGTCTAGAAAAAAAGCCAAGATAACTAGTTGAGCCTGCTGCATCAAATGGGGAAAGTACAAGTGGCAATGAAAGTGGGAATGAAAGTAAAAGTGAGGATAGTGATGTTGTTTTGTGTGAAAGTGATTTCGAGGACAAGGAAGATGATGATTTCTTTGCACAAAATGTTGATTTGGACATTAATGAGATAGTCACTAGGAGTTTGGGTGGTCTTAGATTTCAGAGCACGGAGAGGACACTACAGATTGTGGATGCAGAAGAGGGTTCAGAGAACAAAATTGAAGGAAATGCAACCTCAGATGATGATGATGTTGTTGTGGGCAGTGATGCTGTGATAGATGAATCAGATGAAGAGCTAAGTAGTCCAAAGAATTCTGATGATGAAGTTGATGACAATAAGGTGTTCAATCCAGCTGTGGACTTCAAAAGTAAGATTGAGCTATCTGTTGGACTAAAATTTCCATCCCATCTGGTGTTCAGAAAAGCTCTGCATTATCATTCAATTTACGTTGGGTATGATTTCTATCTTCTTCATAATGTGAGTAAAAATTTATTTAAGTGCTTACTGTAGGAAGAAATGTTCATGTGTTCCAAAAAAGGGTAGATCTAGGATTTGCAGTTGCAAAGCAAAGAGGAAGAAGAAGTGTAGGTTTAGGGTAACTTGTAGAAAGATTAAAGGGGAAAATTCTTTGGTGATCAGAAGCCTCAATATGCATCATAAGTGTGGGTGGCAGAGCAAGAACACTAGGGTCAGTTCTCAGTACTTAGCTGACATATATTTGGAGGATTGGAGGGACAACCCATCTTGGGATTTGAGAGCTTTTCAACTAAAGGTTGGAAGGATATTGGAGTTGATGTATCATAACATAAATGCTGGCTTGCTAGGAGAATAACATCCTACATGATAGGGGGAGATGCATCAGAGCAATATAAAAGGGTATAGGACTATGTGACCACTGTGAAGAAACATAACACATGTAGTAATGCAATAGTGAAGGTGGAATCAATTGAGAGGCCTCCCCCCTTATTTCAGAGAATGTACATCTACCCTCAACCATGTAAAGAAGACTTCATGGCTGGTTGTAAACCCATTTGGGGGTCGATGGATGCCATCTCAAGGGTCCATTCCCTGGAATCTTATTGACAGTAGTGGGGAAATATGGCAACAACAACATTTTCCCCGTTGCTTGGGCCGTTGTAGAAGTTGAGAACACTGAGTCATGGACTTGGTTTTTGCATCTGCTAGTTTCATATCTTGCAAGTGTGTCACATGCTGTGACATTTTTTAAAGACAAACCTGAACTTGTCACCTTCATTAGTGACAGAGAAAAGGTTAAGGAACTTGCATCATTAGTTAAGATCTGATTTTCCTTTTACTTACATTGAAACTTTACTTAACATGTGTTCTATTGCAGGGGTTACTTGAAGCTTTTAGCACAGTTGTCCCAAAATGTTGAAACAAGATACTGTGCCAGACATATATGGGCCAATTTCAAGAAGCTATTTCCTAGTGTAGCTTACAACACAACAGTTTTGGAAAGATGCTAGAGCAACAACTGAGGTTACAGTGTTTCCCTTGTTGATTTGACAGAGTTTTAATGCTATTATGCATAATACTTATGAAATTGTGTTCTTGTTTGTCATGCCTCAAACTTAGGCAAAATCGATGAAGCTATGCAAAGCATCAACTTGATTAACAATGATGCTTACAAGTACTTGGAGGACATCCTTGCTTCAAGTTGGTCAAGGCATAGATTTTCCCCAATGTGCAAGTCAGGAATGTTGCTTAACAACTGTTGTGAGAGTTTTAATGGTGTGTTGAGGGAGGCTAGGGTAAAACCCATTTTGACAATGATGGAGTGGATTAGGAGGTGGGTTAATGCTAGATTTTGCCAAAAAAAAAAGAAGGGTTGCACAAACTTGAAGGGAAGATAATGTCATCTGTTGTGAAGTTTGTGGAAAAACACAGGCAATACATAAGGGATTGTAGAGTGCATCAGGTAGATGTTTGGGAGTTTGAGGTTGATTAAGAAGGTCAGGGCCGGCCAATGGCCTGTGCAATCAGACCATTAGCATAGGGCCCCGAAATTTTGAGGGCCCAATTCCCAAATATTGCAGCCCAACTTTTTTTAGAAAAAAAAAATTAATTTTTTGTCTTCGTTCTTCCTATCACGTGCAAACTGCAAATATGAACCTAACCACGTTCTTCTCTAACTTCCCTTATTTTTCTTTCCAATTTTCAAAAAAAATCTTCTAAATTTTTAATTTCTCCTAACTTCCCAAAATTCTCTCACTCATTCTTTATTTCCTTATCAACCATTGCGGAAAATATGAAAATATCAATTGTGATTTCTCCATCCAATCTTCAATTAATGGCTTATTTTTTCACTCTACATATATTTCTAACTCATTTCTATTTTTTTCATCAATTATCAATTAGTTCTGAGACAAAAGAAATTGAAATTCATACCATCAACTTTTTTTTTTCTGGAATTTTGGGATTTTATTTCAAGAAATTCGGGGAGGAAAAAGGAACCAGATTCGATTTTATTTTCTCTTGTGCAATATGGTAGCTTTTCAATTTTGAAGATCTAATTATTTGGGTAATTGGGTGACTGTAAGTCTGTAATACATATCAACTTATTTCAGTTTTCTTTTCTATGCATCAATTCACTTACTTTACGAGGAAAGAAATTGAAAGAATTTTTTCTACGATTTCCAAAAATTGGGGGTTCCGGATTAATTTTACTAAATTACTATATATTGTAATCATGGAAGCTAATGGTGGCCTTTGATTCTCGTCTTTAATTTTCCAATTTCTTCTCTTGCAGCTCCAGAGATATTCACTATGGTATTAATTCGTAGTTACAAATGATTCGGGTTGGAATATACTTGGTTTTGTAGCAACTCATGCTTAGAAGACCAATCATGATGTGCCGTATACCAGGTAACCTTGAGATTATGTTTTTTCTTTTGCTTAATTCTATTTTTTGCTTTATCTAAATTATATTTGCTACATGTGATGTTATGATGTATCCAATTCTCTGTGCAATTCATGGTGCATGAATGCCTATTTCTTTGACTTGTGTTTTTTCCTTTCCAGATGTTTCTGCTTCCTATTTAATTGTTGTTTGCATTCCTTTCAATTATAATAATGGTAGTTTGGTATTTGCTTTGCGGCATGGTGATGGATTGAAGCTATTTGGGGTCAATTTTCTTTGAATTCTATAATGTTGTGTGCTGCTCATTGTACTTTGTTGGTGTAAGAAGGGAGGAAGGAGAGGAGTAATTTAAAATTTGAGTCTAGTGTCAATATTTGTGTCCTCAAAAAATATTAAGAATTATTATGATTGGGTGTTGGTGCTTTCGTTAGCTTTAATCTAAATATGTTCGAAATATATACTGACATGTTATTTTGTGACCTTTAATTTGTTTCTCTTACTTGGATCATTGTTGCTCCCATTGATCTTTTGTCAGAATAGTCTACTAGAAGTAGTATTTTATAATTTAAGGATTAATGGTATTGTGTATATTTTAATGAGATCTTTTTCTTTGTTTTTTTAGGTTGAAATTATTGGTTAATAATTGATTAATTGGGGAATATTCATCAAAAATTAGAGTATTATTGCTTAATTGTCAGGTTGTTTCGCTCCTTTTTTTTTCACCTTTATTTACGTCTTAGATTTTTGATTGTGTGTTTTACACCTTAGTTGTTTTTTTTCTCTATGCCTCCTAAAACTAGAAAGTATGAATCTGGGTATGAAAAACGTAAGAAAAAAAGGCTTGAGGAGTTAACTCAATCCCAAAAAGGAGCTCTTGATAAATTTATTATAAAAGAGCCTCATATTCATGTTGATAATCAAAATATATCGTTAGAAGAATAGCTCGTTTTATGTAGGAGGTTAATAATAGCTTTAAGCTGTATTGAGATTTTATTTACCATTTTAATAAAGTAGTTTAAGTTTTCGTGGATTCAATTTGTAAGAATATAATCGTATTTTGATAATTTTTTTAATAGATATTTTTTTATTATGAAAATTTCATTTTTCTGAATATAAGGGGCCCAATTTTTAAGATTGGAACAGGGACTCTAAAATGTTTAAGACGACCATGAAGAAGGTGAATATATATATATATATATATATATATAATATATATATATATATATTATATATATATATATATATATATATATATATATATATTAATTTGAAAAAGTGGGAGTGTGGATGCTATAGATGGAACTTGATGGGCATACCATGTTGTCATGCATTGGCATGTATTGAGCTGAAAAGATTGGATTATGAGGACTTCATTCATGAAGCATACCATGTTGATGCATACAAAGCAACTTATGCTCCTGCCTTCCATGGCATGCCTGGACACAGTCAATGGGAGAAGGCACCACTTGATGAACCAAACCCTCCAACCATTAAAGTGATGCCCGGAAGACCAAGTGGTAAAAAGAGGAAGAAGGAAGAGGGGGAAGGGAATGAGAAGAAGGAGAGGAAGTGCTCAAACTGTCAGGAGGTTGGCCACAGGGAAAACAAGTGCAAAAACTCACCTAAACCAAAGCCAACATGACCTAAAAATAAGGGTGGCATACCAAAGTCAAAAGACCCTGTTGTGAAGCATGTGGAAATCGAGAAGACAAGGAAGCCCAAGAAGAAGACTGTAGAGGCAGCACCACCACCAACACAGTCATCTCAAGCTAGTTCCATCACAATCAAGAATGCTGAAGTTTAAAATTTGTCTTTTTTTTGATAAGTAAGTAATGATATTAAAGCCCAAAAACATAAACAGCCTAAAGGAAGCTACGGATTAACAACCCAACAACCACATCTCAACTGGACATACCCAGCTATTACAAATTTTCAATCCACTGTCTATCACTATCTTTAACTTTCATGCTCATGATTTGTACAATCCTATGTTTAATCATATATTGAATATCATTAACTGTTCTATCAACAGTCATAATCACTTGGTCCCAATAAGCTAAATTGCAGTTCTTCCAGACCATGTACACAGTGGCAGCAATGGCAGCCAAAATCACCATTCTTCTAAATCTCGACCCTCTGTATCTATCTTTGAGCCACTTGCACATCTATATTAGACTTCTTCCACTCCATCTGACACTAAGCCAATTCATCACTCTGGTGATACATTGTGCACTAAATACACACTCAAACATCAGGTGCTTTCTAGTTTCAATATGTTGCTGGCAGAGAGTGCAAGTATCATCTGTACATATATTCATGTTCTTAAGCCTTTGTCTTGTTTTCAATCTGTCCTGAAGAGCAAGCCATAGTATCATTTTGTGTTTTGGTTGTGAGTATCTACACCACACATACTTGCTCCACTAACTATGAGCCTCCACTACTAGCAGTGCTTTGTTTTATTTTTTAATACTATACTGCCTATCATGCATCCGCTGTGTGTTAAGAGTGTTAGCATTCATCTCATTCTTAGCCAAACATACATACTTCCACCCCCAACTAGCAGTATTGGGAGCATTATAGGTCTCCCACTATGTTGAGCCAATATGCCACTGACCCATTTGACCCATAAGCTATCTTTTTTCTGAGCAACACACCAAGCTAATTTACATACAACAGCTATATTCCATTTCAAGGTCTCCCTCAAACCCAGATCGATAGTTGTCTTTGTCTTGCATAGCTTCTCCCATGCTACAACCCCATCACTACTATTATTATGTGAGCCAGTCCACAAGAAGCTTCTGCATATTGCATTAACTTCCTTTAGAACACTTTTAGGAATTATGAAGAGCTGCCCCAGTATGTGTGCACACTCATCAACACACTATGAATTAACTGAAACCTAGCAGCCATAGAAATGTTCCTAGTGCTCCACACGTTAATTCTATTCACCATTTTATCAAAAAGTCCTTCACATTCATGAGCTTTCAGTTTCCTTGTGGATATTGGAACCCCAAGGTATCTAAATGGAAGAGAGCCTGTTTTAAACCCACTAACAACAGTAACTCTCTATATAATGTCTTCTTGCATACCAGCAAAATAAGCTTCAGACTTGTTAACATTTACTTCAAACCCAAATGCATTAGAGAACATTTGGAAGCCTTGAAGAATAATGTATATAGATTTAATGTACCCATGGCAAAAAAAACAACAACAAATCATCTGCAAAACACAAATGTATGAGTTTCAAGGCCTTGCATCTAGAGTGAAACCTAAAACCCGCCATGTCTCCTATGTAGTTCAAGATTCTGTCAAGATAGTCCATGCAGAGAGCAAAGAGCAGGGGGGCATTGGGTCTCCCTGCCTCAGCCCTCTCTGAGCACCAAAAAACCCTGTAGGTGCACCATTCAGCATGATAGAAAACATTGGTGTTTGCACACACAACATGATCAACTTGATGAGCCTCCTTGGAAACCCAACACCTTCAAGCATTTGTTGCAAGAATTGCCAGTTGATGGTGGCATAGGCTTTATTCAAGTCAAGCTTCATCATGTAGCTTGCTCTTGTAGTTTTCCTCTTGTAACATTTCACCAAGTCTTGGCAAATCTGAACATTATGTAGAATGCTTCTTCCTAACACAAATGCTCCTTGGCTATCAGAGATAATATCAGGCAAAATCATATTCAATCTTTCACTAATCAGTTTAGTGATGCACTTGTACAGCATTGAACAACAGGCTATAGGTCGGAACTCAATTACATTCTCAGGGCATTTCACCTCAGGAATTAATGTTAGAGTTGTGATATTAATTTCCTTTAATATTTTCCCTGTTCTGAAGAAGTCCAGAATTGCCTCACTTATGTCATCTCTAATGATTTCCCAGCAATGCTTATACAAGCAGCTGTTGAACCCATCAATTCTAGGAGCTTTATCATTTGGAATACTGAACACTACTCTCTTCACATCTTCCTTGGTAAAATCTTGCTGCACAATGCTAAGGTGATGCTCAGTTAGCTTCTCACCCTTGTTTATTAGGGTTTCAAGAACAGGTTGTCTTTGTTCTGTGCAAGAGAACGACTTCTTATACTAGTTCACAAAAGCAGCATCCACTTTTTCTCTCTGATTGACCCATACTCCATCACTATCTTTAACATCATTCACTCTATTCTGTATTCTCCTTGCCTTGAGACCTTGATAATAAACCTTTGAGTTCTCATCACCACATTTCAGCCAAGGCACTTTAGACTTTTGTTGCAAAAAACTGTTCAAATTTTCTTTTGCTCCATTCAGCTCTTCAGTCAACTGCTTCTCAGCCCTGATCAACTCATGATCTGTTAAATTCATTTGAAGCTTAGCTTGCACTCTCACAAGGTTACATCTAGCCTTGACCACATTTGCTTCAACATCACCAAAACCTTCTTTATTCAATGATTTCAGAGCTATCTTCACCATTTTGAGTTTTTTTTTCAGACTTGAAACATAGCACACCCTTGTACACTCCTTCTTCACTCCCTCCTAACAACCTCCACCACCTTTCGTGATGACACCACATATTATGAAATCGAAAAGGCTTTTTAAGTTGACACTTTGGATACACACGCATCAGTAGAGGGGTGTGATTAAAATCACCCTCATGCATTATATTCACTTCAGCTAAATCATAAGCATCAATCCGTTTTGGATTAGCTAGAGCTCTACTAATTCTGGAGTAAACCCTTTGGTCTCCATCCTGCTTATTACACCAAGTGTAATACCTTCCAGTTGCCTTCACATCATTGAGCCGGCATGCTTGCATACATTCTAGCAAGGGTCTAGTTTCACTTGCTCTCACTGGGGCACCAATTCTATCTTCATAACTACTCACTGCATTAAAGTCGCCCATTAAGAGCCAGGGAAGCACATTGTCCTTAGCTATATTCTTCAATCCAGTCCACAATTCATTCCTACTATGGCAGTCATTAAGGCCATATATGAAAGTACATGCAAAACTATCACCCCCAATTCTAGGTTCAACAATACAATGTATGTATTGGCTAGTAACCAGACAAATATTAACATTAAAAAAAATAGGACATCACCCTAGAATGATTCTTCCATTTTCATGACAGCCAAAATTATGAGAAAAGCACCACCCAGGACACAAGTTCAGGTTAACCTGACCTAGATTTGGCAGCTTAACTCTAGTTTCTAAGAGGCTAAAAGTAACCAGTGCCTTTCTTTTAGGAATCTATACCTTCTTTCCCATGTTTACTTTGCAATTCTCTTCCTCATGCCCAAATCCTGAGTATTTAGTACGTTGAATAGGTCTCTACTCAAATTTGACCTTTTGCTGTACTTTAGTACCATATTCATTGCAGAATTCAATAGTATCAGGAAGGTCTTGCTTCAATCCAACCTCCACCAAAACTCTAGCAAAAAGCAATTTCTCCTTCCCCTTTGTTGCCTGATCATCCATCTTAATCGCAAAAAGTATGAATTTTATTGTGGTATAACGTGATTATTAATGTAATTTTATGAAGTTATTATTATTATATCTATTTTGGGTTCTAAGTATAATTTGTTAAATAGTATTTACCCGATTAGAAAACCAAAGTTGGATCCATTTCTTTCCCTTGTCGGTTAATTAAAACCCAAATCCAAAGAAATTCAATCTCATTTGTTTTCTCCTTCCCCGTGAAAATCCATTTCACTTAAAACCCCAAACCCCAATATTTTCTCTCTCTCTCTCTCGTGTCCTGCTCGGTGCTCCACCGACAAACAGACTGCGGAGCTTTGATGCTCGACGAAAGTCAACGCACGACTCCCCTGCCTTGCTGGACCGCGACCCATCGCATCTCTTTCTCTCTCTCGCCAACTCCTTTGTTCTCGTTGGTCCTCACTAGTTCTTCTGCACATAGTTGTTGCAATCACCAGACTCGTGACGAACCACCA
This sequence comes from Beta vulgaris subsp. vulgaris, assembly GCF_026745355.1. Lineage (NCBI taxonomy): Eukaryota > Viridiplantae > Streptophyta > Magnoliopsida > Caryophyllales > Amaranthaceae > Beta > Beta vulgaris. Next base: position 19,344,164 of record NC_079207.1, on the reverse strand, counting down.
GGCTGCTCGTGTGCCGCCGTCGTGATGTTGTTGTTACTGCCTTGCTCTCCCAAAGTTCTATTGGTGGCCGTGTGTTGATGGTTTTGCTAAGTATCGAGGTATCTCCTCTTTTTCATGTGTTTTGAGATGTTATTGTTGTTGTGTTGATGCGTGATGTCGGTGTTGTGTTGTTGTCGTTATTGCTGGTCGTTGTTGTTTGTTTTTCCCCTCTTCTCTGTTTGTTGTTGTTGCTGCGTTGTATAGGTTGTTGTGGGGTGCTTGTTGCTACTGGTTATTTCTGTTGGGGTTGTTGTTGGTAGTGTTAATGTGCCATTGTTGTTGGGTATTGTGTTATTTATGTTATTTTATTGTGTGATGGTTGTTGTTGTTGTTGTTCTTCTGTCGTTGTTTTTGTTGTTGTGTCGTTGTAGTGGTGGTGGTGGTGGAGTTGTTCATGTGGTTGTTGTTGTGTTACGGTTGTGTTGTTGTTGGTAATACTACTCCCGCTGCTATTGTTTTTAGGAGTGTTTATTTTCATTTCATTAGCGACCAAATAAGTATCTTATTTGTTAGTTAAGTATGTAAGTTAAGTTTAGTTAGTTTGCTTCTATAATTTAGAATTATGGTTATGAAATGGGATGCTAGTTATATAGTGTAGCTAGTGTTATTGAACTTATAGTTGGTTCTAACTTGAGGGCCAAGTATCTAGAATGTTAAGTGAAGGTAATTTCTTAATTTGAATTAGTTATGGTTTCAGTTTGTAGTTGAGATTAGTATGAGAATAGTTGTTGATTATTGTTATTGTTGAGGTGATTATTGGAGAATGATTATGGACTTGAGTTTCATGTGGAGTTCAAAATGAAGGAAGATTGTATTGTTGGAATTTGGAATGCGTTTATGTAACCTTTATGTTCAGTAAAATGTATTACTTATGCCCATGTGTGTGTGATCTCTCTATTCTGTTTTTGATTATTAAGTTTGTAATATGGCCATAGATATGAATGTGATGATGAATGTCATTGATTGATTATGAATACGCAACTGTTTTGCTGGCTTAGTTTATGAACTGAAAATAGGAAGTGGGCAAGGTATGGGTGGAGGACGGTTACTCTTTTGACCTAATACGGTCGGCTACACTCCATAACGAACCTTGGGGGTAGTATTGCTTGGCTCCATAACGAATCTTGGAGGCAGCGTTTGTCCAAAGCCTATACTTGCCACTGATTTGTTTAAGAGAGTGAGCTATGCCAGCGTTATAACGAGATGAAAATGATTTGATATACAAAATATTTATAACGGGTCAAAGTAAAGGTTACGAGTTTTCCACTCATTTTGGAATTTTGTTTGTTTTGTATTTTCTCCCTGAATTTGCAGGTTTGGTGTTGTGAGCTCGGAATTGGAAGTGGAGCAAGATAAAGATGTCGTTATAGATTATGGATTGAGTTTGTATTTAGATAGTTGATTCAGGAATAGTTTCTGAAATTTCGTTGTATATAATATTTAGGAATTTAGTCGAGATATTTGTGTAATTAAGGATATTTTTCCGCTGCGAAGTAATTTAATTAAGAGTTTATTGTTTTTTATGGATGTTAAGTGTGTTCCGCTAGCAGCGCGGAAGAGCGGGTTGTTACACCTATGATAGTTTGCGTCTGTACAAAGAGTGTACTAAGTGATGGCATGATAAGAAAATTTTGAGCAGGGAGTTTTCTATTGGTGACAAGGTTTTATTGTACAACTCTATACTAAAACCTTGCCTTGGTAAGTTGAAGTCTAAGTGGTCTGGTCCATTTTCTATCACTAATACTAACAAGTTTGGTTATATTGAGGTGATGAATGCAACAGGTGAGAATTTCAAAGTTAATGGACAACGCTTGAAGTTGTACCATACATGAATCCCTGTTGGATCTATGGAGGAGTTATACCATCAGCCCACATCCCTTTCTGCTTGAGGGATGAAGCATTATGGTCGTACGGGACCTTTATAAACCAGCGCTAATCGGGAGGCAACCTGATTTCTTTCTTTCCTTTTCTTTTCTTCTTTTTATTTTTTTTTTAGTCTTACTAATTTTTGTAGTTTGGTGAGAGAGTACTAATCCTCACTTTAAAGCTACATGTGTGCAGGATTAGTCATCAATTGGAGAAACCCGTGAAAATCCAGGCCATCACTTACTTGCGAAACGCCTGACGCCATCGGGCAGCTGCGCTCGATCAGGCCCGCAACGATAAAAGTGAAACAGGGGAAAAAGGGGTACGCCCAATGCCATCGGGCCACCTCGCCCGATCGGGCGTTACCTCCGTCAGAATTGAGAACGACAAAACAGAAAAAAATGAAGCACGCCCGATGTTGTTGGGCTAATATGCCCAATCGGGCCCGCAACCGAAATTGAAAAGGGGAAAATCAAATTAATGCCCAATCCTGTCGGGCAGGACACGCCCGATCGAACCCGTAACAAGATCAAGAATTGCAGGAAAAAAAATAGCGCCCGGTTCCGTCGAGCGATAGGCGCCCAATCGGGCCCGTGGCACAAACTGGGCGATATTCTCAAAGAAAAAGTCGCCCAATCGGGCTCGAGTGACGGTTGCTTTCATTGAGGAGATTGGTCTCCTTTCTTTCACCCACTTTCTCTTACACACTCTTTCTCCTTCAAACCCTAACCCCCAAATTCTCTCATATTCTTGCCCAAAAACTCACCCTCCACCATTGAAGAACTCGACTCAAATCCTCAAATTTTCACCAAATTACTTCCCTCATCACTTCCTACCAATTTCTTGCTCCATCCTCTTCACTTTCTTCCACTCTCTCTCTCACCTCCATCTTCTTCTTCCTCCCTTCCACCATTAAAGTGAGAGTAAGTGAAAGTTTTCCTTCCCCTTCAACCATTAAAGTGGGTAGAAATTTCTTAATTCTTGGGACTTCAAGCAACATGTTTACAAGACGGCGAAAATCAGGCACCGGGTCACAACCACCACCACCGGTCATCCCTCGGGACGACACCTTCCCGGATGTTATTTTCACCACCGACGAATAGTGGGAACTATTTCAGCGCCTAAAAGGGCACGAGGTGAGTCCTACTACTTTCCTAGACATTGAGTTCTTAAGTAACTTAGGCATTTCCTCTGAATTTAAGAACTTTATGAAAATAATTGGATGGAATCCTTTTTTCCTGTGCAAGTTAACACATATCCTGTGCTTGTCTACGAGTTTTATAGCAGTCTAACAGTCACCAAATCCCGAAACGGACTGATATTACATGTGACACATAGGCTACTTAACCAGGATTTCACAGTAGCCCTCTTGGAGTTTTCTAGAATACTCCGCGTCCTAAATCGGGGCGAGATTGGGCGTCCCCCCTGATTACCATCACCGTGATGTCTACTACGCCATTACGGGTGACGACAATGATTTCACCCTCCAACATGATCATGCTAAATATATCCACGAACCCATCATCAAAATTTGGGTCCAATTCATGTCTAAAACCTCATTTGGGCGGGTAGAAGGCCAACTAATTCGGGGGGATGAACTTTATTTGATCGGCAGTTATATGTATCGAGGGACCCCGCGTCGCTTTCACTATAACATACCCTATCATGTTGCGCTCCAAATGGAGCGTATCGCCACCACATATCCTATGGCATGCCGATGGCATATTGACCTTTCGTGCCATAGTGAATGGGGGGTTAGTCACTCTTTTTACCCGGGCAATCCCCGATTTCGATGAGACTCGTTACCAGCCGGCCCTAGGACCTACATTAATGGACTATGCCTACCTAGCTCCCCTCCACTAGTTAGATTGGGGTGGGGATGCCTACCAGTGGCGCATTAACGGGATGCTCTCCATCGAACTGCCCAATCCTTTAGCGAAAATCAAACCTAGCACTAGTAGAATAAATGCTATTTGCTGCGGTTAAAAAGTGCCCTATTGCTGCGGATTTGGGCGCGCAGCAATTAAGAGGGCAGCAATAGGTATTAATTATATTGCTGCGGTTTTAAATCGCAGCAATATCGGCAAATATTGTTGCGGTTTTTAGGCCAAACCGCAGCAATATATTAATTTTATATCAGATTTAGAAGGCATATTGCTGCGGTTTGTGAAGAAAACCGCAGCAATATGCTATATTTAATAATAAAAAATAGACATATTGCTGCGGTTTTTTATGAAAAACCGCAGCAATATGGTCTGTACAGGTAAAAAAAAATTTTTTTTTTTTTTTTTTTTTGCATTTTGCCATCAAATTTGGAAGACAAAACAGTTAAAAAAAATAAAACACTATTGATTGATACTAATGACAAAAAATTATTATACAAAATTCAAAAACATAAAATATATAATATAAAAAACAACAAATATAAAATTACATATGAATATCACTAATATATAAAAATAAAAAAACTAACAAATCTAAAAAAGGGAAATAATAAAGAAAAATACTGCACCAAAAAATTTACATACAAATATTTAAAAAACGAAAAAGAAAACGAAGTCCTTGTTTCAACTATCATCCCCGAGAAGAATATTAGAAGAATATTAGAAGGTTTTAGGTCTCTGTGTATGAAGCTTTGATGGGCCAAAGTATGGAGATACTCAACACCTCTAGCCACATCCAAGGCAATGCTCAACCTTCTAGACCATTCAAGAGGTTTTAAACCTTCCTCAGCCCAATTGAATATATGCCTACTCAATAGTTCTTGAGGCATGTACTCGTATACTAGAAGCTTCTCGTTGCCATCCAAACACTATCCAAGAAGCGCGACCAAATGCCTATGTCTGACCTTGGTCAAAACTGCTATTTCAGACTTGAATTCGTTCAGCCCTTTTCCGAAAACAGATGGCTGGAGAAGACGATGGACATGCACACATGATGATTCTACGTTTATCGGTATCTAAATTCTTTTCTAACAACGTAAGATGATATTAAGGAGGTCAAATTAACTTACGTAGTTAGTACTGGCCTGGCGCCCTGGCCTATATGCAAATTTTGTGCATTTCAAGAAGTGAGCGGTCAAATCGAAACTCGGAAGACGAACAGACTCGAACGACCGAACCGAGGAAAGACGAACAGCTTTCGCTGGCTGGAGAAGAAGATGGACGAGAGTAACGACTGGAGAAGACGACTTCGCGGGCTCGAACAACTTTCGAACAAACCTCGAACAACTTTGCCTGCGAAAAACGTGAGAAGACGTAATGTCGAACAATCTTCGCCGGCGAGAACAAATTTTGAACCGCCGGCGTGAGAGAGAGCAGTGAGAGAGAACGGTGAGAAAGAGAGCAGTGAGAGAGAACGGTGAGAGAGAGAGGAGTGAGAGAGAACGGTGAGAGAGGCGGATGAGGGAGAGAGAGAACGGTGAGAGATAAGGAATGACAAGGAAACCCTAACGGGCCTTTTTATTATTAATTTTAAGACAATATTGCTGCGTTTTGGGTGGAGAACCGCAGCAATATATTTTAAAAATATTTTTTATTATATTGCTGCGTTTCCCCCAAAACCGCAGCAATATTAGTCTCTTCAGGCCCCACATTTTTTTCAAAATGTATCCGTTAAACAATATTGCTGCGGTTTTGGGCGGGAACCGCAGCAATATTGTTATTTTTTGTTTTTTCTTTTTTTTTTGCGTGTTATATTGCTGCGTATAGGCAAAACCGCAGCAATATCACCGCAGCAAATAGCATTTATTCTACTAGTGTAGCCAATCTCATTACCACCTTCCTTATTGTCGGTTATGACTTTCATACCCCTATCCCACGATACCCGAGCGTACCTACCACCATCCCCCAGCCCATATCGAGGATATCCCCTCAACTTCTGATGCGCCCCCTCCCCTGTATTTTGTTGTTCCTCCCTCTTTTGATTTTCAGGAGATGATGAGCATGCTCCAGCGGATGGAGACTGGCATTACTACTAACACGGCGGCCATCCAGGGCATCAACCAGCAGGTTGATGCCAATGATGCCGTTCTACAGGGCCTCAATCAGCGTGTCGATACATTGGCCAATATTCAGCACCTGACTCTGTATTCGATATATGACGAGAACTGCCGCCTTCATCGGTTTGCTGAGCATGATGCACACCCATCTTGGTACACTTGGAACCCGAGTTACAGCCAGCCGGGATCCTGTAGTGGAGCCGGCGGAGGTGAGGATGACGATGGTGATGATACTCCCATGGATGACTGATATCCATGTCACTCCTTCCCCTTGTTGCAATGCGGTCCTTGCCAAGTTCAACTTGGGGGAGGAATTCCGTAAGTACTACTCTCACTGTTACTGCTTTTTAGATAGATTAGTTAGTTTAATTGCTTTAGAAAAAAACAAACTATTGTTGAAAAAATACCAAAAATACGAGTTGAACATGAATAGTTTAATTGCTTCCCTGTTCCCCGAACTTCGCTTTGAAAAATGATTTTACTCATTATACTAGATAGTTGGGCATTTGTGATTGGGATGTTGTGATGTGATCTTTGATTGCCTTGGTCTTGAGTAGATTTTGATAATAAAGCGCCTACTTCAACTGCACGCTTGAATTGGTTACATTGTAAGGGTTCATTCTAGCCTTCGGATGTATATATATGCCCGGACTATCCTTGTGTCTTAGTTCCTCGTATCATTCTTATCTTGATTTTGGCATTGTACTCGTTGATTTCTGATGACTTTGGACATGTGATGTGATAGAGGCGTTCAATTGTTTGCTTTTTTAGCCTTAGAGTTTGTTAAAAGAATCATTTTTCCTTCTTAGCCCCGTTGGGCCTAATGGTCGGTCCTAAATGTACCTTAAAATACCGCAAGTGTACGGGTCAATTAAAATAAATATAGGGTAAGCAAGATATCGTTTCCCACAAGGAGGTATAATCAACTACCAAATTAAGAGACACTAATATTATCAACGATCCGAAATAGTGATTGGTGATAAACTAGACTAATAAATAAGAACTATACTAATTCTAACTCTAAAGACGTCAGACAATAGGTATAAATCAAGTATAAGAAATGGTTCTAGGACTTAGATTTCGCCAATTAACTTCTACAATGAAATTAAACTAATTGCAGGGTAAAATAATTAGATCACAATGGTCAAATTCCTAATGTATATTAACCCCTCTTCCAAGGCGGAAAACGTATATTTGAATACTAATCTTATGCCTACTTCCGTGGTCATAAAATTTAGAACAAACTCATTAAGAATAAGAATTCATATAAAAGACCACCCTAAGAGTATAACTATTTCTAAAATTATACTTCTCAGCGTTTAATAATCCCACGAACTAACATTGAACTTTCACTTCCGCTAATAATCCAATACCTTAAACATACAATTGATAGGGCCCTTATCAAAAGTAAGCAATTGAACTCAAGATTATCAAATTGCAATAAAAATTAAACCAACCCAACAATAATTCAATTCATTGACAGAAAATTAAAAGACTGCATCTAGTCCTAGAACAAAGGAATTTAGCTGGACATAACAACTAAATCAACCCAAATAATTGAGAGTAATAATCTGAAATTAAACATAATAATTAATAGAATCCAATAACATAGACTAATAAGAGAAGAAAGAGATAAACTCCAGATTCAGATTGAAGAATCAGATAAAACGCCCTTGCTCCCGCGCTGGCATCTCGCGTCCGATCTCCTGCTGACTTCCTTCGTCGTCTGTTGTCTGCTATCTCCTCCTTTTAATCGCTGCCCTCCGTTTTAGTCTTAGGTTGTGCTCCTGTGTTGGTTTCCCCGGCCCAGCACCTTAGGACTTAGGTTTAATTTATTTTATTTTTATTTTTCTTTTGCTGCGTTCTTCTCCTTGGCCCAGCATCCAACCTTTTAATTCTTTAGATGTATGTGCGTGGCTGTAAGACACATTGGGCTTCATCATTTGTGTGTCATATTTCCTTTCTTTTGTTTTTTTCTTTCTTCTAATTTTACCTACAAATAAATCAATAAAGTAATAAAATATTTGTATAGTAAACACATACCATGTTATAAATATTAAATAAGCCAAATTAACATGTATAAGTAGTAGCAAAATCAAACAAGTAATTTATTGAGTATATTTTTCTTATTTTAAATCAACTTTAGTGCATAAGTAACTTAACTCTTAAAACGTTAAAATATAAGAAGAAAACCTATTATAAGTCCCAGAACTTATACCAAAGAGTAATATAATGGACTAAAATTATATATAGAATAGGGACTTATCACCTAATGACTTTTTGGATCTATATTAAGCCACATTACACGCCTTGACTTTTCAATGTTTATTGTCCCAAGCCTAACTTGGGGGAGCATTTGTTAGGTTAATATTATATTGTGTGGTTGATTGGAAAATAGTGTTTTGTGATACAAAGTGAAGTGAAAGAAAAGAAAAATAATACATGAAAAGCCTCCATGATTTCCATTCATTAAGTTTCAAGAAATTATGATTCAGGAAAAAAAAAAATTGTTGAAAACTATGTTGAAGGAGATAATTGTTGGTTGGTTCAAAAATAAAAATAAAGTTGGTTATTATTTTGGTCATGTTATTGAGGCCATGGGAGTTGTCTTTATCACATCTAGTTCTACTAGTGTCATTTGCTCCCCTTTCCTTGGATTTTCCACCACATTCCTCAAATAATTCCCATACCTTTACCCAAGCCACATTACAACCCTGAGAAAGACCTTTTGAGCACGTGTTTGAATGTTTATTAGAATAATACAGAGTCAATGTGACAAAATTGAAGTTCAAGTTTGTTATTCGAGTCGACTTGATTAGGATGAGCGATATTATACCTTTTCTAAACACATTAGAGTGTGAGTGGGAAGGGATATTATGGTTGGGTTGATGAGCGATCGGGCACACTTTATGCTCACCACAAAATTGAGAGGAGTGACACCTCGGTGAGCACCTTTTCAAGATGTGCGAGTTATGTAGGGCAGCTATGTCTGACGATTTGCTTAGATGATTGGTGGTCAAGGTAATCTGAGCAACTAAACTTGAATTTTGCTTGCTTCAAATGTTTTGAGTTTGAATTTCACATTTTGAGGGGTGAAACAATTCTATTCATATTCATGGTGTGCTTTGCTTAGGGACAAGCAAAGGTTTGATTGGGAGAGTTTGATGTTATGATTTTATATAGAGTTTTTCCCCCTACTTATATGCTAAAAGTGATGCTTATGGTGCTCTTAGGAATTATTTTGTACTAACTCTCTCCATCTAGTTGTGGTTTGTTGTTTCGTGTCGAATTGCAAATTTTAGGGAACTATTCCCTACTTTCTATCTATTATATGACCGCTACACGAGATTGGAGAGGTTTGACGCTGAGTCCCGAGGTCCCGAGGACGCTTTCTGGGACCCTTGAGCAAAGCAAGGACCAAAGATTTGGCACTTGAGCCAAGAAACGAGTGAAGAATGCTTGGTCCGATCAAATTGGGCGATGTAGCCCGGTTGGGCGCACAAGAGAAACAATGGCTTTTGTTGCGAGCTCGATCGGGCGTTGAAGCCCGGTCGTAATTCGTTGTTGACGACCGATCGGGCGGTTTGGCCCGACTACATTGGGCACCCAAGAGAATCCTGTTGCGCCTTTGCATCGGGCACCCGTGATTTTAGGCCGCTTTCTATGCTTTGGATCCCGATTGGGACAGGCGTTATAGGCCCGACCGGGCGACGCCACGCCACGCATTTTATTAATGAATCCCGGGCTGATTTGAGACTATTTTCGATTGGTTTTAGGACTTGTATAAATAGCAAAATTACATTTTCTAGGAACTATCTTGGTTTTTAATATGAATTTTCTCTAGAGAGTGATTGAAGAACCCTAATTTAGTACTTTTTGCTTTCAATTCAAGATCGAACCTTTGTCTTATTCACAGTTTCAATATAATTCTTCAATTTGGTAATCTTTCTTTATTAGTTCCTCTATTGTTAATTAGATTATTTTCTTAGTTATTTGCAATGTTTCATAGTATGAGTTTTTATATTAATTTTGTTATTATTTTCATAATTATGAGTGAGTAGTTTATTTCTAGGATTGTGGGGATCTATTATGCAATGGGGGATTAATAATTAGTCTGATTGCCTTGTATTTCGATTGTTTCCTGTGGTTGAAACTTCATGCTAGATTTATAAGTTAGGCCTTATATTTCTATTATTGCAATACTGAATCTGCTTCGAGAGGAGAGATATCATATATGCTTTCAATCATTAGGCAAAGTGACCTTGACGTGCGAGACGGATGGGTGATCTTTGAGGGAGGTAATGTTCGAGAATTAAATGTGCCCTAGACAGTTTGACTTATTAGGTGGTTTTTATTCATCCATGATTTCCCGAATTATATGCATAGTTATCCATAATTCTAGTGCTTTATTAATTGATTTATACCTTCTTTTTTAGTTTGCTATTTGCTTAGTTTAGTAAAACAACCATCTTCATCTGATTTTGTTAGTATAATATTAGAGTTCAGATATAATAATATAACTTTCTCCCTGTGGATTCGATCCTGACTTCCCTAACTACTAGTTACTGGACCTTAGGTTATTTTTTATTAGGTGATACAACTTTAGCCTGTCAGGCATCATCATTAGCAAGAGACGATAATGGATATATGACAAAACAAAAGCCTCAATTTTGCTAGAGTTCTTTGCAAACCCAATGTCATTGTTAGTTGATCAAGGAAGAACCGAACAAGAGAGAGAGAGAGAGAATGGTGGTGAATGAGGGAAGAGATTAAGAGAATATATGGGTGGCAGAAGATAGATGATGTGATATTAGGGTCATTTGGTGGAAACATTCTAGGTTGTAGAAGAGAGAAAAATGATATAGGTGGTTTTGAAATGAAACAAATTTAAAAATGACAAGAAACAGTTCCAAAATGAAATGAGACGCTGAACATGAAAGAATGTTATAGTGGCGTGAAACAATTATATTAATTAGTTCGTACATGTGAGATTTTGCTACACAATAAGTTATTTTGTAATATGTTACATTCAATAAGAAGCTTTTCATATAAAAACTTCTTTAACCTGAATTCCAAAGATTAAGAATGCACAAATAGCTAGAATTACTTTTGATTAATTCCGAACTTATAAAAACCAAATGTAAACCACAAAGGGTGGTAGTTCGGTTAAATTGGAAAAACTCGCGTGCACACGTTTCCAATGTTTGACAAGTTAACTTCACTACATACCTAGTTTTTAAGTTTACATTTAGGTCTTTGCACCTCTTTTTTGGGGGTAAATTACACCATTTTTGGTATGGTGGCTGAAACTCACAACCATCTTTTCTTTGATTGTGAGTTTAGTAGGCAGCTACTTAACCAAATCCTCATTTGGATTGGTGTTAGAATGCATAGACGTTCATTGAAGCAATGGATTTAGTGGACAAGAATTGATTATTCTAGTTCTCAGATAAGAAAGAAGGTGATGTTATTCACTATGATTGCAGCACTGGTGTACCATGTTTTGGAGGCCAAGAATGAGGGTTACTGGCAAGCAAAAGTACATAGGATCGATTGTATAGCTAAAGAAATCAAGTACATAGTGAAGTATAGGAATCAATTTAGTAGCTCTACTAAGTGGAGCAATAGAGATAAAGCATGGATTACTAATTTGTACGTAGTTGTTGACTTTTGAGCCAATCTTGGTGTCTCCCTTTTTGGGGAGTTAGGCCATTTTTATTTTTTTATGAAGTAATATACTTTACTTACTTACCAAAAAAATTAGGGAAATTTCCTCGGGTACCCTTGAGGTTTGACGTAATTCTCAAATTACCCCTCACATTTGGGAAATTCCCCAGATACCCCCGAACTTTGACTTTGTGCTCAAAATGCCCTTACTATTGACGGAACCCTAACGCTGTTAGGGTTTCTTCTCTTTTTCCTCTCCATCTTCATCTTCTTCATCTCTTCTCCACAATCCTCCATTAATGACACCTTAAACTTTCAATTTTCTCCCTCTTCTTCCACCTACATGCCTCTACCTCTCCTTCCATCTTCATCTTGTGAATTCCCCCCATTTTTTATGATGGTGAAGTTAATTCTCTCTCCTTGTTAATTTTCCCCAAATTAATGATGGTTATTGTTGTTCTTCTTATTATTGAAGCTGTCATGAGAATTTCTGGGTTTTAGAAATGGGTTTTATACATAATTTTCATGGATGTAGTCATAGAAAATTGGCCTCGGTTTTATTTTCTTCTTCTCGGTGTTAGGGGTTGGGTTTTCTGGGTTTGTGCTTGAATGTTATTCTGAGAACAACGAGGAATGAAGTTCAAAGGGATGTGAAGTTTAGGAGAGAGAGAGATGAAGAAGATAGAGAAGAGGGGTTTAAGAGGGATTGAAAAAGGGTTTATGGGAGACATGAGTATGAAAAGAGATGAAGAAGATGAAGATGGGAGGAGAGATAAAGGCATGTAGGTGGAAGGAGAGGGAGAAAATTGAAGTTTAAGGTGCCATTAATGGAGGATTGTGGGAGAAGAGATGAAGAAGATGAAGATGGAGAGGAAAAAGAGTAAGGAACCCTAATGGCGTTAAGGTTCCGTCAATAGTAAGGGCATTTTGAGCACAAAGTCAAAGTTCGGGGGTATCTGGGGAATTTCCCAAATGTGAGGGGTAATTTGAGAATTACGTCAAACCTCAGGGGTACATGAGGAAATTTCCCAAAAAATTATACCTCTTTTATTTGAACTCGTCTTACGTGAACTTGGTCCATACTAATATTATTCTGAACCAAAGTCACCCATATGATGTAATGATCCTTTTTGTATAGCAACCTTTTAAAATTTCAAGTTATACTAATTAATCTATTATTATTTAACTCATACAGTGAGTTTTTCTATTTATAGTTACCACCTTCATATTATAACATAGTAATTTTTTTTCCTCGCATAGTCATATATTAGGATCCATCCTGGATGGCAGTGGGGCGGGTTAAGTAGGAGACCCGCCCCATCCCCGCCCAATTGGGGCGAGGATGGGTCTAGGTTTGGCAGGGATGGGTCTAGGTTTGGGGATTAAACTTGTATCCACAATTGGTGGTGGAGCGGGTGTGGATTTTATGTTATACCCACTCATCCCCGCCCGCCCCGCCCCGCCCCGCCCTGCCCCCGCCTGCCCCACATATTTATTATTAAAATTTTATATATATACATATATTACTAATGTATTTGAATACACTTTTGAAATGTAATAAAACATTTGCCTTTGTTAATGTATTTTAACTTTTCTTTTGCTATATTATATTGTGATTTTGTGAAGTAGAGAACTATAATGGGCTTATGGCAGATTTTTTGCTGGATTTTTTGCGGGGATGAAGTGGGTATGACACGGGTACGACGCGGGTGCGGGGGTGGGTTTAGAATTTCCCCCCGCAATGGGTGGTGGGGCGGGGATGGGGATGGAATCTTCTCCCGCAATGGGTGGTGGGGCGGGGATGGGCATGAGAATTTAATGTGGGTGCGGGTGTGGGGGTACCATCCTCCACACCCGCCCCGCCCAATTGTCATCCTGAAGATTCCACACACACACGCGTGCACGGATTTAAAATCATATATGAGAACCATCCTTATAGTGAGAGCCACTCATTTTACGAAGATTTTGCTCATTTCATAGCGCTTTTACTTATTTTACGTTTTTTCTCATTTAACTTTTTTATGCTTATTTTACTTTTTTCTCATTTTACATTTTTGCTCATTTAGTGTTTTCTACTCATTTTATGTTTTTGCTCAAATTAATATTTTTTGGCTTTTTTAATGAACTTTTTGCTTATTTTTAATGGTTCTCATGATTCTCACCATATAGGGTTCACACTACACATATATATATTAGGTACATACTGATTTAATGTGAATTAGGTCTATATAAGTTTTTTTATCCATTATTTCCTATTGAATAATATCTATATATATATATATAAAACAAGGTTCAATTGGCTTATGTGTCATTCACTAAAAGAATCTGTCCACATGTCATTTGCAAAAGCCCTCTCACTACCTTCTGCCACGTATAATTCTGACTAATGGAATGCATCAATTACAATCTTTGTAACTTTAGTAAGTTTGTATATTTATGTAGATTAATTTCTAACTATTTTCCTATTTAATATATATTATTAGCGATTTTTTTGGCAATTTTCTCTCCACTTTCCACATCTAACAAAAAAAATCATTATATCATACACGGAAGTAGATACATACTGTCAAACACCTATTTTTAATTCTCGGTAAAACAAGATACTTTTTAAAAAAGATGTTAAAAATTAAAGCTTAAATCATCAACTCAAAAATTCAATGACCACCTACTTATTAGGATTTAGTGGGGTTAAAGCAAAGAGAATTGGTACAACTTTTAATTAAACAAAAACATTAAGTGCATATTCACCGATTTGAAGTATAAACAAAAAAAGATGAAGTGTGATATAAAAAAAAAACTACCACGTTAGAAAGTTGACAATCTATGATTCCACTCTCACAGTCTCACTTAGATTTGCACTGGATTAAGAGGAAACAAGCGACATTGATGGAGTTTTTTCAAAATAGGAGTTTGGTTTTATATTGAAATTAAATGGAATGACAAAACAACAACCATATTATTATAAAGTCGGGCTATGGATGACGAAGATTGAAAAAATTCGTGTAAAATGAATTACCTTATGTACGTATTATTATACAACAACCATATTATTCTAAATAATTGGAGCTCAAGAAGATTTGATATACCATTGTCAATTACCTCACAAACAAAATAGTGATTTCGAAGTGTAGGAGCCTTTTAATGGATATATCTAATAGTAAGATAATCAAAGATCAAAGAATAACAAAGAATCTAGAAAAGGAGAAATAATTTTATTCTACAAATAATCTTCAAAAATATAATTAAGAAAAAAAATCAAATGTTGATTTCACAACTTAAAAGAGGTACTCCCTCTGTTTTTCTTTATCTTTCTCACTTTCCTGTGCACATCTCCCAACACCATTTTTGAGTTTAAATATCTTTCATTATATATTAGTAAAAATTACAACGATTGAATATTAATAATGTACTAATTGAGACGAATCAAACAAGATCCCACATGACTATATTTTTTCTTATAAATTGAAAAAATTGAGAAGATTCTCTCTAAGTATAAATAGTGCCAAGATTCTAAGTGAGAACAATAAAAAAAAAAGAGAGTACCTTTTAAGCAAAGTGTAACTTTTAATTTTAATGGTCACTTCTAGATTAATAAAATTGACGTATTTAAGGCAAAAAGTTACCCCTGTCCCACATTAATTTATTGTATATTTGTATATATGTGTTACTAAAGAATTTGTATAAATAAAATAGCATCAATATTTTTCAGTATATCTAATCAACAAAAAATCTCCCGTGTATTTTATCATGACATTAGCTACATCAGTCATTGAACGCACGGTCATAAGTCGTTTTAAAATATATTTTTTATTCACGATATGATTATAAAAACTTTAAATCACGAGCTAATATTCAAACCATGATTTAGGAGAAACATCCTAAAATCCTAAATTTACAAAACAAAATATTCCGCACACTTTAATGTGTATTTTGTTTCATCTATGTATTTATATATGTATATATTACGATTACAAGATTTTTAAAGTTTAAAAATGTTGTAACAAAGGATTTTTATATATCATGAAATATAATTTTACATTATTTCCATCTTAAAGGCACGAATTCTAATAATATTTATTGATTCAATAAATTTGAAACAAAAACTAACAACTACTTAATGATAAAAGAATTCCATGCATTATGCACGAGTCCAAATCATATCTATATAAATCCTCCCGTGCATTGTTGCAAGTGGGTTTACTGGGGCCGGTCGTATGCGTGGGTGCAGCCATAAATACTCAAATTTTTCTCCAAGAATATACACTTGCTAACGAAATAACATATATACATGAGTTATATTGATGAAACCATGCACATTGGCATAATATCCATAGACTTTTCACACCGTGGTCCTTTTTTGCAATTTTAATTATTTAATTTAACACTAACTTAATATATCAAAATCAACATAGGTACTACAACTTATAAAATTCACGAGAACAAGTTTATTGGAACATATAACAAAAACCTATAACTTCTACGTTGCTCATGTTGCTCTATTCATTTATTTAATATAAATTATGAAGTTTTTTTTTCTTTAAGCAAACTACATGTTTTACAATTGTAAAGTCACTGAGTTGATGCTCGAATTCTTGATCTTACTTTTGTAAGGAGCAGTCAATGTGAGATATAAATAATGAAATATATTGTTTATGCATGTAATAAGTCAAACTTATTTTTTTAATAAATTGAATTGAAAAATGTCTTTTCACTTTAATTTTTGTTAATTTATATTTAGTCATAGGATAAATTAAATGTCACGACTTTTAGGTCATAAATATTATTAATATTTAATTATTTACACAAAATTTCAAGGAACATATTGTAAAATAATAAAAAACTAAAATTTGAGGTAAAATATTAATCAACTTTTCGATCCGATTGAACACAAGTAACCATCACAACATGTATGTAAATGATATAAATAATATCTAATCTCAAATATCAAACAAGCTGAAATAGAATTGATAAAAATTAAGTATTTTTTTAGGTGCAAAAAATCGAAATATCATTTGTCATAAAATAGATCAACAAATTTAAGGTTGTAATTTTTGGCAATTTCGGTACGAAAAAAATTGAATTCTGGCAATTTCGAAGGGAAAGATAGAGAATGAAGGAAGAGGAAGAGGACCAGGAACAAGGGTGTATAACGAAGTGGTGGATGATTAGAGTGTTAGGGTTAGTAGGTTTATATTCAATTACTATTATGTGTATTAGGAGTATAATAAGTTTGTCATATTATTTCACTTTTGGTCAAAACAAGTCACTTTGAAGTCCAGATGGGTTACTTTTTAATTCAGAATGGGTCACTTTTAATGTTAAACAAGCCAGCTTCGTATAAGTCAATTGACCCATTTAGGGAATAAAGTTACTCATTTTTTTAAGCTGGATGATGTATTTAACCACGGACGATTATATGTTACTATTTCAAGAGTTACAAGCAAAAAGGGTATGAAAATCTTAATATTGATAAAGATTGTGGCAACTCATCTTTACAACCAATGTGGTTTATGAGGAAGTTTCTCAAAATGTTTGAATCGTGTATGAGTTGTAATTGACCCAATTTTTTATGTATCAATTTAGATAGTGTAATTGTTTTTTTTTTTATCACAATGTGTTGTCAATTCAGTTTGATTTCAATTAATCTCATTAAACAAAAATGTTGCTGACAATAATAACATGTCTCTTTTTGTCTGATAAAAAAATTATAATATCACATACAAATATGGCCTCCCGTGCATTTTTGCACGGGTGAAAAGCTAGTATTAATGATAAGATTCAGTAATAACTCTGCTGGTTTCTTTCCTCCCTATTTCAGGAGATATTGAAATTGATTCTCATTATTTACCCCTATAGCTCTGTAAATACAAAAAAAAAAAAAAACATAATAATCAACCAAGACTCCAAGAGTTACTTTTATACTGTCAAACTTGACATATTGCTAGATAGGAAGCTCAGCAAGAGTATCGTACTCCTAGTTGTGGACGCCACCGTTTCCTGGTTTAATAGGTGGAGGTGGGGGCGGATGTGGAGCTTGAAGCTTGTATTCCTCAATATTTGTCTGGGTGTACACTTCTACCTGCTCAATTACCCATCAATCAGTAACCGACTTATCGCTTTTTCTTTTAAGAAGGATATGGGGAAAACATTTTCATAAGAAATTTTACTTTTTATGTCCAACAAATGACCACAAAGTCTTTCTTTTAGGTTCCGTTTGATAGAGTGTAAAACGTTTTTCTGAAAAATTGTTTTCCTCTATTTTCAGTTTTACATTGTTTGGTTGGTAAAGGAGTATAAAACCATTTTCTCTTGGGGTAAAATTACACTCCCAATGATGGAAAACCATTTTCCCTTCAAAATGAAGGGAAAACTGTTTTCCTTATCTCTCTTACACACTCCTCTCATTTACTCCTTACTTTCCTTTTCATATTTCTTTCATTTTCATTGTTTTTTTCTTACATGGAACCAAACAACGAAAAACTAATTTCGAAATTGTGTTTTCCATGAAAATCATTTTACACTGAAAACGTTTTACGCTCTACCAAACGGAGCTTTAGTATCTTCATTCTAGCTAGTTTATTACTTCCCAAGTTTCGATTATTATAATACGATAATTTTATAGCTTACTAATAAATTAAATACAACCTAAAATCAGATTATGGCCTATTATCTAGAAAAAAAAATAATTTTTTCAAATTTCAATGAGGGCAACATTTTTAGGTGTTACACTCGTACACTTACATATTTACGATAAATTATTGCAAGATACTAAAATTATCTCTACGAATATAAGAGACCAGCCTTTAAAGGCTCCCAAAGAGCTTAGTCCCTGTTAACGAGTCCATCACCTTAAACTTATAATATGAATCTTTATTGTAATTTTTGTTCGGCTGAACTGAATTGTGAAAAGGAAAGTAGTTAAATAACTTAAATTAATCACTGAAACTTTGAGAAAGTAGTAGTTGAATTGAATTAAGGCTATGTTTAGTTCACCTGAAATTTTCTGATCTGAACTAATCTGATCTGATCTAAATTTATTTTTTCTGATTTGATCTGAACTGATCTGATTACAAGATCTTATCTTTTAGAGTTTTTTCAATATATAAGAAAAAATATAGTCATGTGGGGTCTTGTTTGATTCGTCTCAATGAGTACTTTATTAGGCCTTGTTTGGTTGTATATAGGAAGTCATACTTTTTAGGAAGTTATTTTTCCATGTATTTGAAATTCCTAGGAAGTATAAAATTGTGTTTGGTTGATAATGGGAAGTAAAACTTCATATGGGAAACTTACCTAGGGGGCCTAGGTAAGTAACTTCCTCCATTTTGGAGGAAGTGAAACTTCCTAGAAAGTGCAAATTCCCATAGTTTTACCAACCAAACAACTTCATATATTTCTACTTCCTAGGAATTTGCACTTCCCATGATTTATTTTGCCAACCAAACAAAGCCTTAATATTCAATTATTATAATTTTTACTAATATGTAATGAAAGATATTTAATAGTAATAATGATTTTTAAATATAAGCATGATCTGAACTGATCTGAACTGATCTGATCTGAACTTATTTTTTCTGATCTGATCTGATTATATCTGAAATAAACAAAAATAAGGTGAACTGAACATAGCCTAAAATTGTCTCCAAAGAATATAGCCAAGTCCATTTCATAAAAGAACTTGAGTTTTAATGCATGCACATTTGTGTTAAAGATGCAATGAACAAAGAGAAAAAACAATGAGAGAGAAAATTACGTGGTTAGTAACATTAAACTGTTGGTGAGTGGTGGAAGGGGAGGCAATAATAGTGCTGCTTATCGTATTTGTTTTACTTTCGTTGTTTGGAGTTGTTGAAGAAGAGTTTGCCAAGTAATTAACCCCTTCACCTTCAAAATTCTGTGTCTCAACCAGAACCACAATATTCTTTGTTGCTGTTGAACTTTCCATTTTCCCTTTATAAAATTCTCTTTTTAAACTTGTTTTGTTTGGGTAACTTGATGTTATTCCCATGCTCGAGGATGGTTATATAGTGCAAGATTTCTCGATTTTTCATATTTCATATTATTCCCATGTTTTTTTGTGTTCTTTAATACTATACCGTGTTGAATGCTGACGCGTGACAGTTAACCTGTGTCCCATGTTTTGACTGTGCTTAAGTAGCCTAATAAACCATTTGTGTGAGTGGATCGGGTTTAATAGCACTAGTCAGGCATTAACTCTTCATTTGACTAAAAATAGTGATGGTAGGTCGCGGAGCATTTATAATCATGATATGTTGATTGTAATAAGTACTCTTTGGTTTTATAATACTAGTCTTTTATGCACGCGATGTGTGTATTGATTATTTGGGCTTATTTTTTTAATAAGTTTCATCAAAATATATTATAGAAGTGAGATTTATAATTTTTGTTGTACAAACTACTGTAATCTATAAAGTTTTTAGAAATTGAGATAAACATTTACATGTAAAAGTTTTGTGGTCAAATTAAATTTGTAATTTTTTTTATCGAGTAACCATTTTTCTCATTATGTCAAGTTACTTTGTTAATGCTTATTTAGTTTATTATTGAAATTTTTTACCTATCTTTAAATTAGGAAATGATGTAATTGTACAAAATTTGAATATCCAATTAAGTACACTATAGCTCCGCCCTCGGCTTATATAATAGAGATAGTGTTTATTTAATTAACAAAAAATAAAAGTATTACAAATGTAAAAATTTCAAAAAAGAAAAAAAAATTCCCCCATTTCTCAATAAGTGCAACATAGAGAAAGTGAGGTAATATCAAGGAAAGTAAAAAGAGAGAAAGTTGGGATCACAATAAAGTAGAGTACTTCAAGTGATGAAACAAAGAAGTTGTGATCTCCTCTTACTTTTTGATGGCATATTTGTAATAATGTTGAATTTTTTCTACCATTTTGAGCTTGGTTGCCTTTATTGCAACTATTCTAAATAAAGAAAGGGGATACATATTAGAAAAACCTTATTTCTGTCTCTAAAATAACTTTCAACCCCGAGTAGCCCTAGGGGTTTGACAGCTGAGTGACCCACCTCGGGCTCCTCACGCCGGTAGTCGGGCCCCTCTTCCCTCTTCCCGTGCCAGTGAGTTGAGTTGTCCCCACCCCTCCCCCGCTGTTGAGTCGTTTTCCCTAGTTTCAATCACGGTGGCTAGGTTTCAGGGCCCTGCCCCGTGTCCCTGTTTCAGCTTCTAGTTTTTAAGTTTAGTTTCGCCGCTCGCCGCTAGGGGTTGTTATTTTTGTATGGTTGGTCGTCGTCGTCGTCTGAGTGTTGTGCCCCTTCCTATGTTTTGGTTTTGGTTATGTTGGTGTTTTGGTCAGCCTCGTTCTCACACTTAATTAAATGTGGGAGGGCTTCATTTTTTAGTGATAAAGGTTGTTCCCGCGCTTGGACGTGGGAGCTCGAGGGTTCATGAGTTTAGGAATAAGAGCCCCATTTTCGTGATTAGATGTGTGAGGGCGTTCGAGTTTAGGGTTAAAGGCCCCGTTCTAGCGCTTCAACGTGGGAGGGCTTCAAGGTCCTAGGCTTCTCATGGGTTATGGGTTTGGCATATTTACGGTCTCTTATTGGGCGAAGATCGTAGTGTTGTGTGTGGTGAAATCTTTTTATTTTCTTGTTCGGTTGCATAAGATAGCCTCTATTTTTGATAGTTTTCTAGGAGTTGTAATCTCCCCTCTTGTAGGGGTTCTAAGTTTCTTTTGTTGTTATTTAGTACTTCCCGTTCACGAAGCTAAGAGGTTTGAAGTTGCGGGAAAAAGTCCTAATTGTTTAATATCAAGACGAAGATTCAAGTTCAATTTGCCATAGCTCCAGCTAGAAAAGATGTTAAGTCATCGAATTTTCAATATGGTTGGAAGATTAGTAACATATTATAGATGCGGTTTCGAAGCGTCTATATTAGTAAAATGAATGAAGATCTTCGTATATCTTTTATGTAAGCGTGCGTTATTATTGTTGTAGATGCCGTATGGTGTTTTATTAATAATAATTTCCCAATTCTCACTAAAAAAAACTAATAAGGAAAGTGTTACACTTACTAAGAAACGGAGCTAGTATTTAACGAAGTGTTTTTTGGTACTTTTGTCTTGAAACTAGTTCTTTATTTTTTATTTTTTCTTTAAAAAATTAAAAAGTAATAAATGTTTTCTGAAATGGTGTAAACAATAAAGGGACACATATTTTGAAAGAAAAGCAGGGGTATATTTGAACGTTTATGTATACATTAAGGATAACATAGTCCAAATGAATTGATAAAAAAGAAAATAGGTACAACATTTGATAACACTCAAAAAGAAATATGAGCACTATATTGTAATACCGTAAATTTTGGGAAAATTATGGATATTTTAATATTTTTAAGTAAAATTGGAGATGTTTTAAATAGCTTTTCTCTTTGTTCTTTTTTCTATAAAAATCATAAAAAAATTTCATTGTAATACGTGTTGCTCACATATATTTGTAGCTCTCATAGGTTGTAATGTGTAGGCCTTACTTTTACAGTTGGTTTTTTTTTTTTTTTTTTGACAAAGGGTAAAGAACAGAAAGCAAAGGAAGGTTAGCTTTTCCTTGCCAAGGTGGCAAGATTATGGGCTAATTTGACCTCCTCTCTACTTACCTTAATACAAGAAATAAATAGAAAGCTATTGGCTTTCCTCCTGATATCCCTAATGATATTGTCTATGTTTTGATTTGTGCTCTTAGAATTTTTTAGGGTCGCGATAACTTCACTGCTATCCGATTTTATGATGAGTCCCGCACTGCGCCATTCCATATCTGATATTGCTTTTAGAACGGCATATGCTTCTGTTTGGACTGCTGAATTGGCAAAAATCTTTGTCGCTGACTCTTCCCGGGGATCGTTGTTTATATTTGTCCATGCTATGGCCGCTTGGCACTGGTTAGAGCTTGTGTTCTTCTTCCAAGCGCCATCCACCACAATGGTTTGGACGCTAGAAGCGTCCTTCTTCCCTATGGACCATTCCAGATTACTCGAGACTTCTGTCGCCCTGCACTCCTCCTCTCGTCTCGTTCTCCTTTCCTTGCTATTCCTTTCTTTCCCGGCGCGAGCAGAATGGTCAGTTATTATGTTCATTATCCTTCCCGGGTTAGGAGAGATTCCTTTGAAGATGACTTCATTCCGGTGGATCCAAATTCCCCACAATGTAGCAACAAAATCTATTTCCATGAGTATCCCTTCCTTTGCCTTTTCTAATCTTGTCCACTTTCTCATAGATTCTAGGCCTTATTCCTAAGGTTCATTAGTAAGGTGCCATTTTATTAGACAAAAAACACTTTTAAAGGGAAATTAGTTATTAGCCCGGGCTACTCCCCGAATAAGAAAAAATTTCATTTATTAATATAGTACTTTATGATAATAACACTAAACAACTTAGTCTAGTGGTTAGAACTTTAGTATGTGTACTTGAGGTCTCGGGATCAAACCCTATACTATGCAATTTCTTAATTTTTTTAGTGTACATGTAATACATGAACTAAAACTCCCTAGGAAGAGCGCCACGTAGCATAGTTTCTTGTTTTCGCACGCCTTTTAATATATTTGTATAGATGATTTTCGCAATTGTAGAGTACTTTTCATTTGTTTTAATTGGTTGCATAAAAGTTAGAGAGAAAGAGGGAAATGGAAATGAAAAGAGAATAGATAGAATGAAGGTAAAGAATAAAGAGGATGATATGTTATACTTTCATACTAATTTTATCTTATTATTTACGGTATACTATTCTTTTTATCTTGGTCCCAAAAAATCTATTACCTCTGTTTAATATTAATTGTAACGATTAGACATTTTTTCTACTCATATTTTATGTTAAATTGTTGTAAATAATATGAAATGAAGGTAGTATTAAATTATTTAAACTAGTGATAAATCTTACTCCCTCTACTCCCTCAAAAACTAAGGTGATTGTGATAAGTGATGATGATCTACAACAAAAGGGTAACTGCAAAAAAAAAAGCCATATAGTAAATCCTCATCTTCTTCA
Source organism: Beta vulgaris subsp. vulgaris (assembly GCF_026745355.1). Taxonomy (NCBI): domain Eukaryota; kingdom Viridiplantae; phylum Streptophyta; class Magnoliopsida; order Caryophyllales; family Amaranthaceae; genus Beta; species Beta vulgaris. The sequence continues at coordinate 19,320,574 of NC_079207.1, read as the reverse complement.
ATTTTCAGAAAAAAAGAATGATGATGATGTTAGTGATGCTGAGTCTTGTTGTTGATGATTTGGGTTTGGTTTACTTTTTTCTTCATATTGTGTTGATCTGTTAAGTTTTTTTGTGTTTGTTTTTGATGAATTTAAGGTTTATTTTGTTTCTGTAACACTATTTTGTTTATTGTTTATATTATGTAATGGTTAAATTATGACTTATTAATTTAAATAAGGATGATGATCTCTGTCATTCGTTCTTGACATATTCGATCGGGTGTTTAATTGAATTTGGGTGTCTCTCTAACTTTGTTATGATTGAATTTGGGTATTTATGTTGGCCTCTCATGTTCTAATTGAATTTGGCATTTGAATTTGGTTTCTCTAACTCTGTTGTGATTGAATTTGGGTATTTATGTTGGTCTCTCATGTTCTGATTAAATCTGGCCTATGGATTTGGTTTATCTAACTCTGTTGTGATTGAATTTGGGTATTTATGTTGTCCTCTCATATTCTCATTGAATTTGGCATCTGAATTTGTTTTCTCTAACTCTGTCGTGATTGAATTTGGGTATTTATGTTGGCCACTCATGTTCTGATTGTTGGTGGATATTGGTTTATGTTATTGGTTGTTTATGAATCATGTTTCATGGTTTCATAAATCTAGTTATTGGTTGTTTATGAATCATGTTTCTACTTTGGTGGATACTTTGTGTTTCAATTGTGTGAAGTAAGTGTAATTAATGATGGAAAATTTTTGCGATTGAAACATTCTAAGTTGAAGAATTGCTCTCTCTTTACCCTGTATGCCACCAGTCCAACTTTGTTGACTAATTTGAGGCAAATGTGGTTTGAATTGAAGAGCTATTTCAATTTAGTTTATGAAATTTGGGGACATATGAGATTACAACTAATCTTACTGATTTTTTTAAGCCACAAATTGGTAAGTTTTTGAAGCTAAGTTTTTCAAGCATGAGTCATGATCATAAACAACCAATTAGTCCTCTTTCAACCAATTTTTTTTTGATCAAAAGACCGTTTTTGCATTAAACAAACAACTACATTTGGCTTATTTTGCTACACAAAAGAAAAGTTACTAGAGTTTCCTACACAACTAACAAAAAAAGAAATTGTCTTCTATTCACATAGCTTCTTCCACTAGTGGAAAAAACCTTATAAGTCACTTAGTAATAGATAAAACCACATCTGAAAATATACATTAAAAATGGGAAGGAATGTTGAGAATACAATCTGATGCGGTCCTCTTGTGGATCGCATCAGATTATTGTTATTTTTTGCAAACGAACCCACATAATTTGCAGCCTTTGGACCAACACCGAATTATGGCCCAACATGCAAAAAATTACGGCACAGCACGCGAACACATTACGGCCCATACACGACCAAATATGACCCAAACTCTCTCTCCTCGCTCATAACCCCAATCACCACTCTCATACCCAAACCCTAATTTTCCGCCTCTCCTCTCTTCTCTCTCTCTCTCCTCTCTACTCTCTACTCCTCGTCATCCACTCGTCTCCTCTTTCCTCTTTCCTCTCTACTATCATGCATCCCTAATTAAGAGTGAAACGAAGAACGAAGATGAACGAAGAAATGAAGAGCAAAACGGGTAATGAAGAAACGATGAACGAAATGAAGAAATGAAGAGATGAAGAATAGAAGAACGAAAGTGGTTCGTTTGAGTTTTGATGGGATTTTGTTTTTGTCTTTTTTCTTCGTTTTTTCGTTTTGTTTTTCCAGATTTTTTCGTTTTTTTACGAGATTTCTTCGTTTTTGTATTTTTTCTTCGTTTTTTTCGTTTTTGATTTTTTCGTTTTTCTTTTACGAGATTTCTTTGTTTCTTCGTTTTTTCGTTTTTTTCGTTCTTTTACTAGATTTCTTCGTTTATTCGTTTGAGTTTTTTTGGTTTCGATTTTCGTTTCGATTTTTTTTTGTTAAAGGCTCTTAATTTTTTCATCTTTTTTATTTGATTTAGTTTTTTTTAGGTCTTAATTTTTTATCTTTTTCCTTTTTAGCCTCGTCATTTTCGCTTCGCTTTATATTGGTTTTTTTGTAGTTGTTGATTTTGGATATGTATTGTAATTTTCTATACATATATAAATTTGGATGGTATGTTTGTTAATTTTCTGTACACATATTTTCTGTAATTTTATACTCCCTCCGTCCTCTATTAGTTTACCCCTATTCCTTTTAAGAGTGTCACTTATTAGTTTACCCCTTTCTTTTCTTTTTTTGCTATTTTTAGAATGGGACCACAAACTTTTCATCATACAGATATTCAACTTTAAGTATAAATAATCTTTTCTCTCTCTTTGTTTGCCCACAATACTATTCCTCCTAAAACTCTGTGCAAAAGAAAGGGGTAAACTAATAGAGGACGGAGGGAGTATATAATATTTTTTTGTGTTAAAGTTGTTCCTCTGTATTTTTTTTTTAATTATTGTATACATATTGTTATAATTATCGTGTTATAAGTTGAGTTTTTTGTGTGATTATTCGTACTATATTGTTGTAGATGGATTTGTAAATGTTAAATCTGATTTTTTGTGTGTGTAATTTTCCCTATTATTTGGACCGGATCTAAGAGGACACAAAGCACACAAAAAAGTGCTTTATACAAAGCACAGTACTGTGCTTTGTATAAAGTGCTTTTTTTTAACACCAACAATTGACATTCTGATGCGGTCATTTTATGAACCACATTAGTATTTTGACTTACTGATGCAGTTCATAGGCAAAACCACATCAGATTATCGTTTTCTGATGCGGTTTTGGATCGCATCAAAAACTATTAATGAGTTGCTGCGCCACCACCTGATATGGATCAAAACCGCATCTGAAAGGCCAGTTTTGACCGCATCAGGTGGGATTTTTTCCACTAGTGTTCACATAGCTTATTGTTGCATTCACATAGCTTCTTCCTCACCTCCTTGTGCATTGGAGCTTGAAGCCCCATTAATCACCCTCTCCCATGCATCAACAACGACCCACATTGGTGCAATTACTTGTTCTTCTAAAACACCGTTCTTCTCCATTTTGTTCTTGTGTTACATAAGGAAGATCATAATTGTTTCCTCCACCATCTTTTAATATCTCATTCAAAACATATTGAAGAGACAACCAAACATTGCTTAAAATTTTATGGTCTAGCTCATTATAAGCTTGGTTCACAGCAGCTAGCATGTTGTCAATGTCCGTTGGCATCTTTTTGTGCATAAGTGATTGAATGGATCTGAAAAATCCAAGGTCTAGGATGTTGGTTGTTGGATTAAGATTAAAGTGAGCCCATCTTGTTCACATTTTGTTTGCCATCGTGGATCTTCTTGTGTTATGTGAGCTTTGGCATTGTCTTTTTGTATGAAGATTGTTTTTGCACCCCCCCCCCCCCCAATCATCATGTGCCAATTTGCTTTGATAGCTGGTATGATTTGTTCAATTAGCATGCTTCTAGTGACCCTCTGGTTCACTGACTCAATTGCTTTTGTTACCATGGTTCCCCCTTGCTATGTTTTTTTATGCTCTCTTTGTTGGTTCTTGATAAGTGAATGGGAAAATTCCTCCCATCAAAAGTGCAGTGGCCTTCGTTATTGTATCTAGGCCTCCCCACCACTATTGTGAACATGACTTTCGGAATGAACTTACTGCAGATGGCTGCTCTGTACTAACTCTTCTCATCTTTGGCTAAATAAACTCTTTGAGATTTGTTAGTCAAGTAAAACCATTTTTCATCCAAGTGCATAAAGTCCTACACTGGAAAATATTTTCTCTTTGTAATTGGATTATCTCCCATTAGTAAATTTGATATCCATTGCAACCTAATTTTTTGTTGGCATCCTTCAGACCAGGGTGCAATGGGTTAGTGTGTGGCCTAATTAGTCCTCTTTGAACCATTCTATGGAATGTGGTCTTTGAAACACCAATTAATGTGCCAAGATCTCTAATGCAAGATCTCTGCCCCATTATTAGTTTTGTTATGTCACTTGATTGAACTTGTATCCTCTTCCTACCACATAAGTGCAATTTCCACTTAACACTATTCCTTAGCATGGTTTCTATAAAGTGTTTTGTTGTATTCCAAATACGACTAACATTATTTGTTGCAACATTAAACTGAAAAGAAGTTAATTCCATGCTGCCATATTGTAACTTACCTTCTTCTGCTCTGTTTTTTTTTTTTTTGGCAATTCAAAGTTGTTATTAATAACCAAAAAAAAAACGGATACAACCAAAAGAAGCAACATGGCTTAAGGGATAAAGGAAACTCCCCCACCTTCTAGGAAGGGTTTGGAGTTACCAATCATGAAATAGCCCTACAACTCAACTAATCAGCAAACTCATACAATAAGAATCTGCCTAAGCACCTCAGTGCACCTACAAGCAACCCTTATACACAATTTGCTTAAAGCTTTGTCTAGAATCTAAACAAGCCCCCCCCCCCAAAAAAAAACAACTTGATTTCGTTGCTGCCATATGTGATGGGCTGTTTCTGCATAGAGCATCATCAACAATTGATTGTGAGGCTTCTTTCTATGAGCAGCATCAGCAAGAGCTTGGACTTCACCTGTTATCAATCTGGGATGATTAGCCATATCAATCTGGTTGAGACACATTTGCCACAGCTAATTAGAGGGAGGGCACTCAAAGAACAAATGAGAGCTAGTTTCACTAGCATTTGAACACATTACACAAGTGCTGTCAGCCAGCATTCCCCATTCACAAAGTCTACTCTTAGTAGGCAACCTACCATGAAGCATCAACCAAGTTATAAATAGGGCCTTAGGACTAGCCCTATTATCACAAATAACACTTTTCCACTGGACTGTAGGGTGATCACCTCTCATAATTTGATACAGCTTTTTAATGGAGAAGTGAGCAACAGTTAGACATTTCTGAGTGTGAGGTTCCATAAAGATGTCTCTACTAGCCCAAATCTTCTTCAAAGCCTAAGAGAGCCTAGTAGGGATGGGCATAGTGAGAAGAATATTCTGCTTTATATAGTAGGCATGGATCCATTTGATCCACAGCCTATCTTGTTTCTGAGTAATAGCCCATAAGTGCTTAGCCACTGCAGCTTTGTTCCAAGTAACAAGATCTTTGAGGTTCCAAACTCCACAAGACTTCTTTAAACATAGATTATCCCAAGCCACAGGAGCCTTCCTACCTTCACTCTTACCACTCCACAAGTAATTTCTGCAAATACTCTGAATTTCTTTCAGGACTTTCTTGGGCAACACAAAAATTTGACACCAATAGAGTTGAAAGCCTTGTAATATAGAGCTTACAAGTTGCAATCTTGCAGCATATGAGATATTTTTGACTGCCTAGGATCTAACTCTAGCAACTGTCTTTTCAATAAGAGGCTTGCATTCCTGGTAAAAGAGCTTTCTTGTAGTAAGGGGAACACCAAGATACTTAAATGGGAAAGATCCCATAAGCATCTGAACAATAAGCTGTAACTCACTCCTTTCTTCCTCTGTAATCCCTGCAGTGTAAAGGTTACTCTTATCAAGGTTAGCAACCAGCCCAGAAGCATGAGAAAATGTGGTGAATGCATCAAACATGAGCTACAAGGAACTAGCATCTGCTCTAGCAAACATCAAGAGATAATCTGCAAACATCAGATGAGTGATGTGAAGCCTCTCACATCTGGGGTGGAAATTGAAATCTGGATTGTGTTTGAGGCTGCCCAAACACCTAGATAAGTACTCCATGCCAATTGCAAATAGAAAAGGGGACATTGGGTCCCCTTGTCTCAATCCCTTCTTGGCCTTAAATGGCTTACAGGGAGCCCCATTGATCAAAATGGAGAAAGACACTGAAGAAACACAAGCCATAACCCAATTAATGAATCTGGAGGGAAAACCCAATTTATTCATCATCATCTGGAGAAAAGGCCATTCAATAGAATCATATGCCTTTTTGAGATCAACTTTCATCATACATCTAGGAGAGATGTGCTTTGTGTTATAACCTTTAATGAGCTCAGTTGCCAGCAGTATGTTATCAGAAATATTTCTACCTGGCATACAGCCAGCTTGAGCAAGATCTATCACTTCATTGATCATGTTTTGCATTCTCCTTGTAAGAATCTTAGCAATAATCTTGTATAGAACTGAGCAACAGGCAATAGGCCTAAAATCTTTCACATAGGTAGGATGTGAACTTTGGGAACCAAAGTAACAAGGGTGCAGTTGATAGCATAATAGAGCTCTCTAGTATTAAAGAAGTGAGCAATAGCCTTGTATACATCATGTTTAATGATATGCCAAGCTTTTTTGAAGAAGAAACTATTGAATCCATCAATGCCGGGAGCTTTGTTATCATCAATAGAGCTCAGAGCTTCATCAATCTCTTTTGGAGTAACATCTCTGATTAATTCGTTGTGCAGAATTTTGAGAAACCTGCATTCCACTTCTCACCAGATGAACATCAATCAGGGGCAGAGAATGATTGGAAGAACCAAGGAGTTGCTGATAGCTAGAACCCAATAACTTCTTCCTGAATGTCACATGATTTAACAAGTTGTCTTCCCTGAGAATCATAAAGAATACCAATGCTATTTTTATTGTGCCTTTCCTTCATAGCTTGAAAGAACACATGAGTATTAGCATCTCCTTGCTGCAGCCAGAGAATTCTAGATTTCTGCCTAAATGCAGACTCTTCAATAGAAAGGAGCTTCTGAAGAGCAATATAGTGTGTTTGCTCTAAAAAGGTAAGCTAGTCATCAGTTGGCTTGAGCTTTAAAGCATTTTGGGTATCATTAAGCTCTTGTCTAGCCTATTCAATTTGGCCAGTTAAGTGAGCAAAATCCCTTTTATGCGATCTCTTAAGGTGGAGCTTAACTTCCTTAAGCCTCCTCCATATACTCTACATCATATTATCACCACTATAGCTTCCCCAGTTACTTTCTAAAATAGGGAGAAACTCCACATGTTCAGCCATATAGTTGAAGAATTTAAAAGGCCTGCCTTGATTCTGACCTTCAGCAGCATATTTAAGCACAAGAGGAGAGTGATCAGATATACCTGGATTCATAACCTCAACCACAGCACTACTATATTGAGATAGCTAGAGAGAATTAACAAGGCACCTGTCAATTTTACTGCATGTCCTAGCCTCACCAAGGCTTTTATTAGACCAAGTGTAGAAGTGACCCACAGCCCTGCATTCCCCTAAATCAGAGTTGTTTAACAAGTGGACAAAGTCTTGAGTTTCTGATGTACTAACATTAGCTCCATTGAGTCTATCATCCATTTAGGCAACAACATTAAAATCACCCATAACACACCATGGGCTATTCATTGTGTCATTAATAGCCATCAAATCTTGCCATAAAGGCTTTCTAGTCTCCACAGTATGCAAGCCATAAACCATAGTGAGCCAATTCTGCGTCCCATCACTCTTGTCCACAATTAGGCCATGAAGAAATTGGGAGGATTTGTTATATATAGTGGTTCCCAATTTTGCAGGATCCCAAGCAAGCCAAATCCTACCCCTATCAGAGTGATCATAGTTATCATCCCATACCAACTTATTCCCAAACTTCTTTTTAATTTTGATACTATTATGCATTTTTACTCTGGTCTCCAGTAAAGCAAAACCATTTAAGTTATTATAAGCAATAAACTTCTTTACTTCTACTATTTTACAAGGATTATTTAATCCCCTGATGTTCCAAGTGCACAGCTTCATCAACAAGGAGATATGGTAAATGTGCTTGTCCCTGCTTCATCCACCAAATGAGTGATAATATCAGGCCCTCCTACTTCAACATCCTTCCCCTTCTGTCCTCTAGTCACTATGTTCCACACCGGAGGAGGAGCTTTTTCTTGTTGGATTTCCTCTGAGTGTGATAGAACTGTGTTAGAGATAACCTCAGCTTCTCTACTAGTAGCTTTTCCCTCAACTTCTCTACTAGTAGCTTCTCCCTCCTTCAAAGACACACCCTCAACTGTAACTGGTTGTGTTGGCTCAGTGGGTTTGTGAGTTGGTAAGTCCCCTTGATGAGTTACCTTAGGAACCCACTTCTGCTTCACTTCTTGCTCCTTGGCCCTGAGAGGGGCCTTCTTAGGACAATTGTGCCTTATAGCATGACATTTAGAGCAATAGGGTGGAGCCCATTCAAAGTGAACCTTCTGTTCAGTAATAGTACCATTAATATCTTCAATATTAATAGTTTTAGGTAGCTCCTTAGTGACATCAACTTCAACAACTAATCTTGCAAATGTAACTCTCTATTGTTTAGAGGTACATTCATCAGCAAATAAGGGCACTCCAATCATACTACCTATCCTGCTGAGTGATTCAGGCCCCCAGCAATTCAAAGGCAAATTATATAATCTTATCCACAATGGAATCACTCTAAGCACTTCAGCTTGAAAATCAAAACTAGGGGACCACGCCTTGATAATCATAGGTCTACTATTAAGCATATGAGGGCCAGAATATAGGATCTCATTCCTATCCTCTATGCTAGCAAATTTGACCAGAAAATAACCCTTTTCATGAAGAAACACAGTAGGTTTAGCTACATTATTCCATGCTTGCTCAATGAACCAAGTAACATCCCCAATAGAGGGTGTTTGGCCAACAACATAGAGTATTACAGCAGTAGCCCACACCTCAGTCAAAGATTCAACTTCAGTTTTGTCAAGCTGAGCATACCTTTTTCCTTCTTTCATCATAGGAGGAACGAACTTCAGTGAGGTACCTTTGGCTGTAAGGGTTTTGTCAGCAGCCACAGTAGACCATTTAACTGGTCCAGTAAGCTCCAAGTTTCTCACTACTCCTCCTTCACCTTGCTTCCCCTGTTCTTTCCATTGCTTGTCTGAGCTAAGAATCTCCTCCTGTATACCAGAAATATGCTTCTCCTTACTTACATTTGTACCCTGAGGAGTAACAAATGAAGTCTCACTATGTGTCTGAAACACACTCTTCATTGCTTCGATTGTTTCTTCCATCGACTTCGTAGCTACAGAATGTCCAGAAACCCTAGTTACTGTTCCATTAGATTGCCCCTGATTGCTTTGGTTTGCAGTACCTTTAGCATTCTTCCCTTGTTCTACTGACTGTTGCGGTGTTTGTGGTTTTTTCCGGCGACCCATTGGTGGTGATTGAGTAGTTAGCTTAACCCATAAGCTACCGTACACTACCCATGGAGAGAAAACCTTTTAAACTTTTGTGGAAAGAAATTGTTAATTTTTAGCTAAGTTCTCTTCTTCTGCTCTGTTGAGTGTAACTTGTTATCACTGCTGAGCATGTTCCTCAGCTTCTAATGAGGTGTTGCAACTTCTTCTTCATTGTGTCCTGGTGATACTGGTGGTGCCTCATTAATGTCCACGTGGAAGCCCAAATGCACCATATCCCCACACTCCAATTCTGGCGCAATATTAGTGTCGCTCTCCTCATAGTCACTTGGAGACCGAGCTTCATTCAAGTTCCACTCTGAAGCCATGAAGGAGCAGAGGATGATGCTTTGAAATTATTATTTTCAAAAGTTTGTTCGTGTAATTGTGATGAAGATATGAAGAAAGGAAGATAAAGTCTCTTGTTTTTGTACTGATCTCCTAGAATCCTTTGCCCCAAAAATTTTTTGGGAGGGAAATTTGTGTGATTTGTTTACAGCCACTGGATTTGCTGTAAAAATTTGTAATCTGTGTGAGTTTTTTTTGTGTAATCTTATTGGTTGATAGAAATAAAAAGTGATTTCATTGGTTGATAATGTTAATGATGGATTTGCCATAAGTTGGTTTGTCAAAAGCTGTAGTGGGATGCATCTACCGCACAAAACCATCGAGCTTCTCCATAATCATTTCCGCTCAACTCACTAATTCAGCAGTTGTTTTTCTTTTTTTATTATTATTAAAGCAAATTTATGTCCTTCACTATACAATTGAATCTATGTATTTTATCTAAACTAGACTCCATATGCCTTAATTTTATCGAAACTTATATTATGGGATGGAGTATGAATTCTTTTTAAGAGATGGTGTGTAGCATAACATGATTGACTATTGGTGGTTATGGTTCTTATAGTTTATTGTTTTGTGGTGAGGTCCGGAGTTATGTGCACAATAGTTAGTGGTGAAGTGGTGGACCGGGTTATTGGTAGTTGGTTGGTTATTAAGGTTGGGTCTCACTTGCTGGAAAATATATAAACTATGAAGTATCTTTTCAAGTATCAAATTTCAAGATCTCTATAATTTATGGTTTAATGCCACTTTTTGGCAATAGATATAAAATAAATTACTTTGGACCTTGGGAGTGGGAAGTGGGAACCTAAGATAAAAAAAAAAAAAAAAACGCTCCTTTTGTTACTTTAGTGCAAATTCACCAAACTTCTGTAGATGAGTAATTCGACGAAACTTTGGTCAAAAACCACTATATCTTTCTCTTTGTACTCTGTTTTAAAATACTAACAGAAATAAAATTACAAATGACCTACTTAGTACTTGCAATGATATTACATTGCACACGTGAATATTCATGATTCATGAGAAACGATTACCGCAGCACATTAGACTAACTACATAGATGCGAAAGTTCTAGTCATACTTCAAAGTTTAAAGTCAGAAACAACTTATCTACAATGTATTGTTACCTTTCTCGTAAAATAAATGCAACTGTTCAAGTTCTATCACATTATGAGCGGCTAAATACAGAAACCTATACTACATGGATAGAACTTGAAATGTCAAAAGATCAGTTCACATGAACTCCACAAGTCTTAACTTCTAACACCTTCTAAAACTGGGTGCATTTTTTTCTCTACCTCTAGCTCTAGAACTGGCTTTTCCTTCTTTCTGCTCGTCCTGATCTTCCTCATTCTTCAAAAATACACCTCCCTCCAGAAAAATTTCAAATTTTCACACTCCAGCCACTTCACTAAAAACAAAATCGTTCATTTCTCCTGCAGTATAACAAACAGGACATTATTCAAACTTCATTGTAGATACCACATACGTCCATCGTGCAGAAACACCAAACAAGTCAAGGGGCTGGTTACAGCCTACAAGTGACATGGGAACTTCAATAGGGATACAGAAATTTATGCACCAGTAGAGTTGTATAACTGACCTGCATCAAAGGTTTGAAAGGGAATTTGAAATCTAACCAAGCTTAATTATAATCCACAACAGCTGACTGGTACCATGCTGAGATCCTGCAGATTTGCCATATACATTACTCAGTAAAGAGTGAAAGTATGCCATGTGAGTTCCTCTAAGTTTACAACTTTACACAACATGATAAATTTTTGTTAACAATAGTAGAGATGTAAATGTAATTTGAACCAAATGTGAAGCCCAAAAAGAGCTTGAACCCACACACCAACAGCCGAACACCCCTCTAATTTGACCTAGGGTAAAGCAAGGCGATTTAGTAGACACCATCAATCTTTCGCCTCCTACTCCCCTCAATCTAGACGATCCCTTGGAAAGTTAGCAAACAAAAAAAAATTATACGTCATATAATAGCTCTGCGTTGAAGAAATACATTTTTAGATAGAAACTTGAGGAAAGGTGTTAACAAGCCGAACTAAGATTGGGGAGGGGTTGCTCGGCTTGTAATACTTTTACTCGAACTCGAGCCGAGTCCCGAGCTTTTTCGAGCTTAAATATTCTAGTTTAATTTACCTTAAAACTCAACTTTAGTTAAAAAATTATCATATATTCTATAAATAGGTTTACACTACTTTGAGTTTTTCACAAGCATTTTGCATAATTTAAGTTTAAGTTTTTATTTAATTTCTATAATATGAAAAATAATATAGCTATACATACTTCGAGCCTGCTCAATTTTTTTGAAATCAAACTTTGCTATGCTCGGCTATGGAAAATTCTGAGCCAAACTCGAATAGTTTGCGAGCCACCTAGGCTCATTCCACCCCTAAATCTAGACAGGTTATAAGCCATATATCAGCATAACAAAGAAAAAAACCTTCGATATTGCAACAAAAGTAGACAGTTGAATGCAAATTAGCACAATTCATGTCAGCAATATCCAGAACAGCATGTCATTCCTCTCAAAATCTAACCATTTCTAGATGGTTTCCTATCATAAGTGTACCTTCGAGAATCTCAGTTCAGAGTTGATATTCTATACCACACAAGCAAGGAGTTTCGCATTCATTGCCCCACTGGTATAGCGTACGCCATACAGGGTTTGGATTCTGGATATGGCCATAAAGATATCAAGTTTGCATCTTTGATTCCCAAAAACTACCACGCGGGAAAAGTATGGCCAAGCTTTGTTACTTCTGACTGAGTCGCTGATTCTCAAAGTAATTTTATCAAGCAATCACCCTTCCCCCCAGCCGACCCACACACATAGAACACAAGTTGCACCAAGAAGAAATGTCAGCCTAAGTCCAAGAAACAAGCACCTGCAAAGAATGCCAAAATGAAAGCTCAAGAAATGCCAACTGCAACGTTATGTTAATCAGACTCCAATTTACCTCAACTAGCCATGTGGAATGTACAAACTTTTTTTGCTAAATTGGATAAATTTAACACCTGAACAAGTATTCTTGCCCTATACTTTTTTGCTGAGCGAGAGTACTGTAGCTATGATGTACACCTCTGACTTGTAAGTCACTCACTAAGCCAGAAATTTGGATTTCTTTTCCAATCAAAATCATCAAATAGTAGAACATCAACGGTAAAGAAACTTCATTACCACTCAAAACCACAAGTAATGATACCTTTTGAAGAGATGGATGAATCGGAGAATACAATAAAAATACTTACTATGGATAGTGGGATAAGATTTTTTCACACACCATACATTCATTAACATTACCACCAACATTGACTACAACCTACCAAATGGGCCGTAAAAGAGTGAAATTAAGAGTGTGTATTCTGGGACATACAAATTTCTTGTTTCTCAGCTCACAAACTGTGGATTTCATAGGGCATATATCTCTCTCAGTTTCTTCCTTGTTAATATTATGCAACAAATCCACCTCGCCCACCCATTTTGGTGACTTATCACAGACGTGGCAAGAAAGAGGACATGGGGAGCAACGGTCACCTGCAATATTGGCGGTAAGGACAGGATAATCAGGGAATGTCAGAGGATATTCTTAATTCACAGATTTAGGTGAGCTGTATGGTCAGGTGTCCTGTAGGAGGAGTAAAAAGGAAGCTGTAGCTAGATATAAATAAGAAGAGAAAGGAAAGGTTAAGGTTAAGGTATCCAGAAACTGAGTGATTGCTTAGTGTAATTGGGAGAGATCTTGGCCTCTCGAAAGCTTTGACTTATCTTGTAAACTCTTGATGAGCTTCACGAGTCTAAGGTGTTTGCCAAATTAGACCTGAAATCGGGGTATCATCAATATTTTGCTCAAACCCGAGTATTCCCACAAGACCGCATTCCGCACCCACGAAGGGCATTACGAATTCTTAGTCATGCCCTTCGGATTGACGGATGCTCCGGCAACATTTCAATCGCTTATGAATGAGGTATTTCGTACCTCCCTTCGCAAATTTGACTTGTGTTTTTTTATGATATTCTGGTATATAGTGCCAATGAGGAGCATGAAATCCACTTAGCTATGGTGCTGCGAACTCTTGAAGAAAATCAGCTGCTTGCAAACTTAATGAAGTGCGAAATCGGGCTACCGGAGGTGGCTTACTTGGGTCACAAAGTCTCTGGAGATGGGGTAGTGGCAGGTTTTGAGAAATTTTGAGCCATGGTGGACTGCGCACCTCCAAAGAATTTGAGGGAGTTAAGGGGGTTCCTAGGTTTGACGGGATACTACCGAAAATTTGTAGCCCACTATGCTCAAATCGCATAACCTCTCACTACTAGAGAGATTGTTTCAGAAGAAGCCAACAAGGCATTTCAAGCACGGAAGGCAGCCTTGATAAACACCCCAGTCTTGGTCTTGCCTAATTTCAAACTTCCATTTATACCGGAAAAACTGATCAGGTTATGGGGTAGGAGCGGTGCTAATGCAAGATCAACACCCCATAGCTTTCTATGGCAAATTGCTAGGCCCCCGCGTACAAGCTAAGTCGATCTATGAAAAGTAATTGATGGCAATGTGCCTAGCCATTTAAAAGTGGAGGTACTACCTCCTTCGGCGACACTTTATTGTTCGCACTGGTCACCAAAGTTTGCGATTCATTATGCAACACAGAGAGGTTGTTCACAGTATCAAAGATGGGTAAGCAAGTTGATAGGGTTGGACTTCGAGATTCAATACAAACACGAGGGCCTCAAAAAGAGTAGCCGATGCACTATCTCGCAAAACTCGGGGACAAATTGAACTAGGGGCTAATGTTGTGTGCACCCAAGAGGTAGATTGGAACGAATTACAGAAGGAGATTCAGCAGGACTTGACTCCAACAGTTGATGGCAGATCTCCATAGGGATCCAAAGTTCCAAACGCTCATGCGTATTACTCCTTTACAGAGGGGAGGTTCGTGTACAAAGGAAGGGTGGTTATCCCTAAATCCTTGGTATTTACTCCACGGCTGTTGGAGGCACATTATGACTCGTCACTTGGGGGGACACCCGGGAGAGATCTTGGCCGCTCGAAAGCCTTGACTTATCTTGCAAACTCTTGTTTTCCATTAATCAAAACCGATCAGCCTCCTGTGATTAACCATTTTCTTCTTGCTGTGCAATTTTTACTCTTGCCATTGTTGTGAGTTGAACTTGCATATTTCAGTTTGTCACATATTAGAAGAGCATATTTCTGTAATGGATTACGCCTAGTGGAGCGCAAACCACATTATATTCTGAAGTTGTTATTTTCTCTCTAGTTTATATTACAAATTGCTTCTGCTCTTGTGATGAAAGGCGAGCTTTATCCTCAATGCCTCAAACAACTTTGACATCTATTTAAAATCTTCGATTTGCAAGGCCGTACTTCAAGTTTACAAGAGACAGGGCATATCTCTCCCCTTCCCCCCAAGCAAATCCCTTCACAGGTTAGCCAGTGCTTAGTTTAATTGAGGTAGAGAAACAGATGGAAAGTCATAATTCCATGGTGACTACAAATACTGATGCAACACACTTAAAACAACCATGCATTTGATAGGCAAGCTTATTTTGACTCCTTATAATGGAAAGAAGTAAAAGATAATGAATCAGAAAAACATTAGTATACATACCTCTAGCTTAAAGGGAAAAGGACACTGTCGGCATGAATACTCTCTTATTCTGAGAATCAAATCAGTATTTAAGTAGTTCATCGGTGCCTGTAAATAGATGATTGATGTTTCAAAGTATGCAATTACGTCTTTGCAGTAGCCTTTTGAGTACTTGTTTCTTTGGAGTTTGTAGAGTTCGTTGAAGACCCAAATGCTCCCAGGGCCTCCAGGAAAAATCTCTTATTAGGGACAATACCATCTTGGTCCATGCGCTTCAATAACTTTTGTAGAAGATCTTTCATGTTTGCCTTAGTGTAGGCTTTGTAAAGAAGTTTATAAGTCGAAGAATTTGGGCGAACACCTAAATTTTGTGCACTGTCCAAGAGCATGTCTGCCTCCATTGGTAGGCTACTCAAGCAGTAAACGTCTAGCATAGCGTTTAATGTTGACACCTTCAACTCTTTCTTAGATGCAGTGATCCCATCAAATGTTTCCCTTGCTCTGGAAACAGAGTCGCATAATCCATACATCATAATGACACTCTCATATGTAATATAGTTAGGAGTATATCCCATAGTGGTTATACTCTGGAAAACACTCTCGGCTTTCTCCCGTAGTCGTGCCTTCCCATAATTAACAATCATTGAATTAAATGTGGGAAGTGTTGGCTTTTCCTTAGAACGTAACAAACTCTTGTAAACTTGCTCCATCTTCTCAAATTCTTGCCTCTTTCCATAGGCATCAATCAATAGATTAAAAGTGATTATATCAGGCTTACATTGATTGATTTTCATGCGTGACAATACATCTTCCATTTCCCTGATCATCCCATTTTTTCCATATGCATCCATCACACCATTGAATGTGTAAATATCAGATGAAACTATGCTCTCTTCAAGATCCTTAAACAGAGCATTAACTTGATTAACATTACGCGCTTGTGCAAAAGCTCTTAACAGAATATTGTATGTCACGATACTTGGCTTGCAGCGCTCTATGCCCTTCATCTTATCAAGATATCCAAGAGCTTTCTCCAAGCCCTTCGACTTATCACGAGAATGTAGATGTGCAGTTATGAGCGCGTTGTAAACAGAAGTGTCAGGCCGACACCCACTATTGCGCATCTCTGAGAAAAGCCACATTGCCATCCTAGTTTGACCTCTTTTCCCCATTACTGAAATCAATTTCGAATACACACCGTTGTCTGCGATATACCATCTTTGTTTCTGCATCCATCTAAACACCTGAAAATTTAATGCAAAACACTTACAGTAACAAGCTTCTTGAATGTACATAAACAATTACTGAAAAAGTCTCCTAGGACCCGAACCAATCCCCTGAACCTGATAGATGAAGCCTTATTTCTAACATCATCTAGCAGTCAGTATTTCGAATTTGAGGAACAAATAAGCTGCAAAAAGGTTGCCGAACACTATCAATTCGAGCAAAATCAAGTAACAGTACATCTTCAGAATATCCAGAGAATTTATCCATCACACTTAAGCATCAAACTTTTGTACAATAACACAATCAAGCAACTGCACCAGGAACAGTATTCACAGAATATAAACCCCAAACTGGAATTAGCATATAAATACTTCATAAGAAACAAAGCTTTCTTCTTTATCATTATAAATAATGAAACCAAAATCCAGTTTTCGTTTTTGTAAATCTCAGAAACAATAAATTACCCACAAAAGAAAAGAATAAGAAACCATAAATTCTAACCTCAAGACATTGAAGCCACTTGTCACTTTTACCTAGGTCTTCAAAGAGCATAAAACAATGCTCAGTCCTCAAAATTTTGACGTATTTGTTCAATGTGGAAACCAAGGGTTCCTTATCAGAAAAATTCCGCAAAATCAGACGAACAAGTTCCTGCGCCTCGGAATTCACGCTTTTAGAAGAAGATCTTTTGTTGGGTCTGGATGAAATGCAGGTAATTTTGATGATGGGTTTGTATCTGACGTAAGATTTCTGTACTATAAATGGGTGGAAAGCGATTTGGGAGTGGGAAGAAGAAGATGATGAAGAGAAGGAGAAGTTTAGATTAAGAGGGTTTTGGAGAAACCCAGTTGCTGCATTTGTAACCATCTGAAAAGAGTTGTGAGATAATTTGGAGTTTTGGAGGGAAAGAGAATGGGAGTCGGGAGAGGAGACGGATGATGGAGTGGAAGTGCAGAACAGTGGAATACTGGATAGACACTTACTAGATGCGCTGGGACTGCCCCCTGCAATTCGGGTAATTGACTATTTGCTCCATATTGTTGTAATATTCTATGTAAACGGATAAAACGGCGCCGCCCATAATTAGACACTACACTGCAGTTATGCAGTGATTTGATGTATCACCGGGTGAATTATTCACCCGGCACTATATATACCGCACTTCGCGGGAGAAAATAAACAACACAACAACAAGAGCTTACTCTCCAATCTTGCTTAAAATCTCTCTATAATACAATACGTTATCAGCATGATTTCGCTCTACTATCAGAAGGTAGTCTTCTCAATTGCTACTAATTTTTTTTTTCAAAAAAAATATGGATCACCAATGTAATGGGATCAATACTATTCTAAACAATGTATCTCTTTGTAGTATATATTTTATCATAGAACGTAATAGTGTACCTTGCACCACAAACCCGGCACGAGGAGTTGGTAGTACACCCCAACGCCATAATACTAACATTAATAGCCACGTCGGTGAACGCCGACAAACCACCGTCCCTAACCTCAATGATAACCCTCCTCCGGAACCACCAACTGAAATCCGGCAAACTTCTAATAATAATAATAAAAGGAGTATGGACGATGAGGGTCTTTCCGTCAGCAACAAGCGACGGCAAAGTAATTAACTGGCGGTATCGGCTCGGCCGCCGCCAAGCAAGTCGCGCCACCTTCATGGAGGGCAAAGACCTTGCATTTAAAGCCGCCTATATGGACGGCTATATGGACGGGCTATTATGTCAAACTTGCCGCCTAAATGGACGGACTCCGCCGCCTGGATGGACGGCTTACACTACAAAGAGGATGAATTTTTGGCCGGAAAATAGCTATAATGGTGGAGCTACCTGATATATTTTTTTCTTGTTTGATTTTTATGTCTTGTATTTTTTTTTGGAGAGTGAAAAAAGGGGGGGGAGGGGAGAAAGCATTGAAAGAAAATGGTGAAAGAAATAGCTAGACTTTCTTGCACAGAAATGAAACAACTTATAACATCTATCTTCAGTTTTTCTATAAATTGTAAAAGCCTACTAGTTATAATTCCCATATGATGACACATAATGTCATAATCTGATGACTTGTCCTTGTAAATTGCGTTCACCTATTTCCAACACTAACTTAAAGTTTTGTATTCTACTGCTTTACCATACGCATCTCTCAAAATTTTTCTTTCCCTTGACTTGACTTGTGCTTTTGCTTTCTCCTGACTACTGTTAAATGCATGTCCCATTTGTTTTCTTCTGATTTTCATTGAATGCATGTCCACCCTTTTCAAGGTTAGTCTAAGTATTTTTTATATAAAAAAAAAAAAAGAAAAAGGGGGGGGAGGGGGATTTCATAGTGGCACGTTAGGATCCCAAAGTAGGATTTCATAGTTGTACATTAGGAATCCAAAGTTATGTTCCTTTCTCTTTTTTTTTAATGCCTTTTGTTATTTTTCTTTTGGACTTAAAAGCATATATAAAAAGCCTCTTTAGACAATAAATGGTATGACTAGTATCTAATATCTCAGACCATGAACATAAGTTAGCTAATTTATTTATTTTTGGAAAACTAATTATTATTATTTCTTATAGTAATACTCTATTTTCTGTTTTGTAAACACGTTAGTATTACATACCAGTATATATATCTTACCTGTTAAATGTGAATAGTGTTTTTACACCACTATAAAAGGGATTTTAACCCTTCTCATTTTCTCGTCCGCCTCCCTCACTCACTTCTACCCCATAAATTTCTCTCTCTCATAAAACTTCACAAATTTTATCTCCACTATTTTCGGCCACCATGTACAATGCCGGAAACCGCCGTCCTCAAAACGACACACCAGATCTTCTAGAATCTTTCAGACAGTTGAAGGTCATGTTTTACTGGGGAATGATACTTATAACAGTTTTAGTAGGAATTATTGTAATTCTGTTTCTGCATATTGTAAAACGCAATTATAATGCTTAATTATGTAAATTTTCTATTATATGCTATTAACACACGTGGTTTATTTTTAGACATGATAGTCAAATTCTGGTTAAACAAAAAAAAATGTAGCCTTTTTATATATATTTATTGTTCACCTTTCATGTTATTATCATGTTTCGAACCCTTAACCTCTTGAACGGTTAAGGATTCTCGGACCACTATGGCTTACATCCCAGTGTGATTTTCTTTCGGAACTTTATATATTTATGCATTAATTTTCTACTAATACTTTTAAAACATCACATGAACTCAGAAATGGCTAGACTTGCAAACCGAGACTTTGAGATCCTTGAAACCTCAGGCCAAAGGTATCTAGAATGGAGGGTGGATGCAAAAGCTTACCTAAAGTCACTTAGCCTCGACCACACCATTGTCGAAGGTGGTGCCCCTACCCCTTTGGAGCAAGCGAAAGCATTGGTGTATCTCAAACATCATATACATGAAGAACTCAAATCTGAATACATCCTTGTGGAAGATCCCAAAGAGTTATGGGATAACCTAAAGGATAGATTTGAGCATTTGCAAAGAATTATCGCTCCAAGGGCCCAACATGAATGGTCAGTACTCAGGTTTCAGGACTTTGCATCAGTACGCGATACAATTCTGCAGTACTTCGCATCACCTCACAGCTTAAAGCTGTGCGGAGAACCTGTGTCTGAACGAGCCATGATTGAGAAAACTCTCTCTACTATGCATGCCAATAATGTTGTTCAGCAAGAACAATATCGTGAAAGGCGTTGCGAAAAGTTCTGCGACCTAATTGCCATCCTTTTGGTTGCAGAACAGAACAATCAAATCCTCCTCTCAATTCATAATCAAAGGCCAGCAGGTACCAGCGCAGCAGCAGTTGAAACAAATGCCACTAGAGGTGGTAAGCGCTGGAATAAGCGGGGAGGCAACTCAAACTGGAATGGCCAGTTCAAAAATAAGGGTAATGGGAAAGAAATGACAATGGAAGTGGAAGAGGAAGAGGAAGAGGAAGAGGACGAGGACGCCAAAACTGGCGCCTAAATAGAGGACGCGGAGGAAGAAACTCCCAACAAAGAACACAAGAAAAATGTTTTAAATGTGGCATTCAAGGCATTGGGCAAATGAATGCCGCACAGCCAAACATCTTGTGGATCTATATGTGGCCTCTACTAAGGGTCAAGGTAGACGTGGCGAAACAAATTTAGTCACTGAAACTCCTCCGCTCCCGGACCTCGATGTAGCTGATTACCTCATGGAAGATATTTCTAATGCCTAGCCCTCTTATCCCCCTTAGATCAACCTGTGATGTTGTTTTATCACTTTACTTCATGTACTCTTGCTACTTGATGTCTCTTGTATCTTGCGTTCCCTTTTATCATTCCATGTAATGTACCTCTTTCTATGAATAAATTTTTAGATTTTGACAAATTTATGTTTTCCCGAAGATAATGAAAGGCGCCCAACAATGCCTGATTGATAGTGCCACTACACATACCATCCTGAGCAACAAGTCATACTTCACTCACCTCAAGCCAAGAAAAGGCGACCTCAACACCATTGCAGGCACTGCAAAGATGGTTGAGGGCTCAGGAAAGGCATGCATAGTGTTACCAAAAGGAACACACGTCACTATAAACAACGCATTGTATTCAGGTAAAACTCAAAGAAATCTATTGAGTTTCAAAGATCTGCGCACAAATGGTTACCATGTGGAAACCATTAACGAAAACGGAAAGGAGTACATGTATCTCACTAAATGTGACGATGGCAAGAAAATAATCCTTGAAAGGATGCCATCATACTCCTCCGGACTGTATTTTACTTATATCAGTCCAGTCGAAACAAATTTGGTGTCCCACCATAAGGAAGACAACCAAGCAATATTTACTCTGTGGCATGATCGCTTGGGTCACCCAGGAACAAGCATGATGACGAAAATCGTCCGAAGCTCAAATGGGCATCCGTTGAAAAACATACGGGCCCACACTCAAATGAGCATAATTGTAAGGCTTGTTCCCTTGGCAAATTAATCATAAGACCTTCTAAAAATAAACTTGAAGGTGAAAATCTTGCATTCCTAGAAAGAATCCAAGGAGATATTTGCGGCCAATACACCCATCATGTGGACCATTCAGATACTTTCTGGTGTTGATAGACGCATCAACACGTTGGTCTCACGTTAGTCTCCTATCAACAAGGAATGTTGCTTTTGCAAAACTGCTAGCACAAATTACGCGCTAAGGGCTCAATTCCCAGACTATCCCATAAAGAAAATCCGGCTTGATAATGCCGGAGAATTCACATCCCGCACTTTTAATGACTATTGTATGTCAATTGGGATAGACGTGGAACATCCTGTAGCCCATGTTACACACAAAACGGCCTAGCGGAAGCATTCATAAAGCGACTACAATTAGTTGCGAGGCCATTACTCATGAAATCAAAACTCCCATCTTCTACATGGGGACATGCCATACTACATGCTGCGGCTTTACTGAGACTAAGGCCGAGCGCCAAGCATGATCTATCCCCACTACAGTTAGTGGTTGGAAAGGAACCAAGCCTTGCTCACCTACGAATTTTCGGGTGTGCAGTCTACGTTCCAATAGCACCACCACAACGTACTAAGATGGGCCCACAAAGAAGGTTGGGAATCTATGTTGGATTTGAATCACGTCCATCATAAGATATCTAGAACCGTTAACTGGTGATCTTTTCACCGCTCGGTTCGCGGATTGTCACTTTGATGAGACAATTTTCCCAACCTTAGGGGGAGATAAAGCAGGCCCATGTTGGAATGAAATATCATGGAATGCCAAAAATTTATCATATATTGATCAAAGATCAAATATGTGTGAGCAGGAAGTTCAGAAAATTATACACTTGCAAAACATTGCCAATCAATTGCCAGATGCATTCACTGATTCAAAAGGAGTGATAAAATCACATATACCTGCTGTAAATGCTCCTGCACGGGTTGAAATTCCAAGAGAAAAAGCGGAAAATCAACTCGCAAATGAATCTATAACACGCAAAAGGCGTGGAAGACCACTCGGAGCCAAAGACTTGAAACCGAGGAAGTCTAGAAGAATAGACACCAATAATGAGAAAACTGATGATTCTTCTAAAGTGGAACAATTTTCAAACGATAAAAACGTCATGAATCCCGAAAATGAACTCAAAGAATCAGATGCTGCATCTGAGGGGGAGCATGAAAATGCTAGCATCGACAATCACGAAATTTCAATAAATTTTGTCCATTCTAGAAAGCAATGGAATAGGGTAAAAACCCCGATTGATGAAATATTTGCATATTCAATAGCCACAGAAATCACCACTGATATCGAGGACACCGAACCAAGATCCGTGGATGAATGTCGACGAAGGAGTGATTGGCCTAAATGGAAAGAGGCCATTCAGGTAGAATTGAAATCTCTCAAAAAACGAGAAGTGTTTGGCCCTATAGCCCAAACCCCAAAGGGAATAAAACCCGTTGGATATAAATGGGTCTTCGTGCGAAAGCAAAACGAGAAAAATGAAATCGTACGATACAAGGCCAGACTTGTAGCCCAAGGTTTCTCCCAGAGACCTGGAATTGACTATGAGGAAACATACTCTCCAGTGGTAGATGCCACGACACTAAGATTCCTTATAAGTCTATCTGCATGCAAAGGACTACAAATGCGCCTTATGGATGTCGTGACAGCATATCTCTATGGGTCGCTTGACAGTGATATCCATATGAGAGTCCCAGAAGGACTTGAACTACCTGAATCCTTGAGGTCAAAACCTCGGAAGCTACATTCCATAAAATTGAAAAAATCACTTTACGGTTTAAAACAATCTGGAAGGATGTGGTACAACCGTCTTAGTGAATACCTCATAAATCGAGGCTACAAGAATGACCAAATTGTCCATGTGTCTTCATCAAACAAACCGAAAAAGTGGTTCTTATAATTGCAGTATATGTTGATGACTTAAATATCATCGGGACACCCGATGAAATTGAAGAAACCGCTAAATGCATGATGAAGGAATTCGAGATGAAAGACTTGGAAAACCAAATTTTGTCTTGGATTACAAATCGAACACCTAAAGGATGGAATCCTTGTTCACCAATCCAATTATGCCGAGAAAGTGCTAAAAAGGTTCTATATGGACAAATCACATCCGTTGAGTTCACCTATGGTTGTTCGTCGCTTAAAAATTGATGAAGATCCTTTCCGCCTAGGGAAGAAGGTGAGGATATACTCGGTCCCGAAGTACCATACCTAAGTGCCATTGGAGCCTAATGTACTTAGCCATCAATACTAGACCAGACATTGCATTCTCGTCAATTTATTAGCTAGATACAGCTCCGAACCTACAAACAGGCACTGGAGTGGAGTGAAAACTTACTCCGCTATATACGCGGGACAACGGATATGGGATTATTCGATCCACGAGACGAAAATCCTACCCTTGTAGGATATGCCGACGCAGGTTACCTAAGATCCAGTCAAGGCAAATTCGCAAACAGGTTATATTTTTAGCTATGGAAATACAGCAATCTCTTGGAAGTCAACAAAACAGACTCTAACAGCTACTTCATCAAATCAAGCTGAATTAATCGCACTATGAAGCTGGTAGAGAATGTGTATGGTTGAGATCTTTGACTCATCATATACTCAGGGAAAGTGGTATCAAAGAGACACAAGAAGGTCCAACTATAATCCATGAAGATAATACCGCTTGCATTGCACAAATTAAAGAAGGCTATATCAAAGGTGACAGAACAAAGCATATCGATCCTAAATTCTTTTCCACTCATGATTTGGAGAAGGAAGGAACAATTAATGTCACACAAGTTCAATCATGCGACAATTTAGCCGACCTACTCACAAAGGCATTACCAGCAAAGCAATTCCAAGAGCTTGTACACCTAACTGGTCTGCGTCGCCTTCGTGATATACGTTAAATTGAGGGGGAGCCATATGCTCTGTACTCTTTTTCCTTCGTCCAAGTTTTTATCACATAGGGTTTTTCTTGGCAAGGTTTTAACGAGGCAGAAAAGCATATAGGCATATCAGAGCCCAACTGTACTCTTTTTATTTGTTTTTATCCCATTACGGTTTTTCAAATGTAAAGTTTTTAATGAGGCAGTTGTCACCCCGTAATATATGTTTTAAGATCCGTTCAAGGGGGAGTGTTGTAATATTCTATATAAACAGTGAACGGATAAAACGGCGCCGCCCATGATTAGACACTA
Source organism: Beta vulgaris subsp. vulgaris (assembly GCF_026745355.1). NCBI lineage: Eukaryota > Viridiplantae > Streptophyta > Magnoliopsida > Caryophyllales > Amaranthaceae > Beta > Beta vulgaris. The sequence goes on along the minus strand of NC_079207.1, from coordinate 19,296,049 downwards.
CACTGCAGTTATGCAGTGATTTGATGTATCACCGGGTGAATTATTCACCCGGCACTATATATACCGCACTTCGCGGGAGAAAATGAACAACACAACAACAAGAGCTTACTCTCCAATCTTGCTTAAAATCTCTCTATAATACAATACATGTAACAGATTTTTCAACCGATACCCCTAAAATTTAAGAAAATACTTTGTCGGTTATCTTTACAATATAAAAAATATAAAAGGTAATCCTCTTAAGATTTGGAAAAATCATTTCAATAACTTTAATAACTAACGGTCGTCAACTACGCTATTTATTAAGGCAAATCAACCTAATTAACATAATCCCTAATTAATCTAATTAATGCGAATTAAATTCTAATTAACTCAAATTAAACCTAGTTATCAAAGAAAAAAATTAATTTAATATTTTTTCAGTTGAAAATTTATTTTTTTCTTGTTTGTAGCACCTGCCTATCACGCTTTTTGGGGCACGTATTTCTTAGTTGATTTTGACCTTCAAAACAACCTTTAAAAAAAATCAAGCTCCCTTTAGTGACACCAATTTCAAGAAGCCAAGCAAAATGGATAACCATACACTAATTTTTGGGCACGAGCTTTAAGGTATCTTAAACAGCAACACGACACTTTTGACCTTCGAACCGACTTATTTTTGGAAAAAGGACGCCCCAAAGCTTCTTATGGGGCACTTCAAGAAACCAGTCGAAATGAGTACTAACACGTCGATTTTTTAGGCAGGTGTTTCAAGGTGATATTAAGCGATACTTTTGACGTTCAAACTTTAAAACTACTTTTCAGTTAAAATAGATGCCACCAAGCGGATTAAAGGGGTGAGGTAGTGTGGGGATTTAATTAACTACTGTTAGTTAGACTTTAACTAGAGTTAATAAGGATTTAATTAGCATTAAATAAGTTAACTAGAGGTTATTTGATTAATTAGGTTAATTTCAATTTTTTTTAATATATGATAATTTACGAAAAATTTGACGGTAGGATCAAGTCATGTATTTTTCAAAACATGAGGAACACCTTGTGTATTTTTAAAACTTCAAGGACACCTAGTTCATATTTTTGAAATCTCAGGGGTACCTAGTGAAAAAACCGTTTCATATTGACTTTTGACTTTATTCATCTAATGTCGTTTGACCGTATTTAGTTCTTTTTTTAAAAGGAAAAACGTAGTCAAGTGGGATCTTGTTATATATCAAAATTTTATAATTTTTTGTACTCATGTGCAATTAGATATAGTAAAGCCCTAAGTTATGCGTTGACAAACGTGTAAACGAGAAATGGAACAACTAAGGGATTGTTTGGTTGACATAAAAATTCATCAGCAAGTAGAGTGTCTTAGAAAGTAATATAAGTTGAAGTTGTCTAGGAAGTTGTACTTCCCAAAGAATGAATATGCTACTTACCAAGTCCCCTCAAGTAAGTAGAATTTTCCATGATAATACCAAACAACTTTGACCACTTGTTAGGAAATGAAACTTTAAGGAAAATAATATTTTCTAGAAATTAGTTTAGAGTTATTTAAAGTAAAACCCTATGTAATGTGCGCGCTAATTATCACCAAATACTAAACGTTATAATTGGTATGGGAGTTTTTTTAAAAAAAATGATTGCTATAGGGAATTATTTTACAGAACCAAACCTCTCATATATTAATCTGGCATATACAAGGAAGGCTACTTGAGAGTGAAGGGAAGGTAAATGAATATCATCCTCAAATGTTCCTAGTGGTTTTTATTCACAATTACAAGATAGTGAGATACAAAATTATAAATCTTGTCAACAAACAAGTGATATCTTGTAAAACTATATAATTTAAGTGAATGTGAAAAACACCAAATTTACTTGGTGTATAACAAACTTTAGGAATGCACGAGGATTCTTAAACTAAATGACAATATAAAATGATGTACCAAAATTGATACAAATTATTCAGTTCATTCATCATACATCCAAGTGTATCATGTTTCATCATATACCTCGGTGTACCATGTGCATGGTACACCCAAGACTAATTTTAACTCATTTGCTTATTTCTTTGTACTCTCCTTTTTAGTATATTTTGTTCATTTTGGATTATTTCAAGTGAGAAATGAGCAAATGCTTACAGTACACCCGAATTTATAATAAAATTTACAAAAAACTAGATGTCATTTTTACTAAATTTGTGCAAGTTTTTGTATACTTACTTTTCAAGTTTAACATATAATCTTGTTCTTTATATTCTTTTTGAAACCAAAATGTTAACATAATCACATTGCAAATTATTGTTACATGCCATTTTTGGTTTTTGATTTGAGCTACATTACAATGGTTAACTAATTTATTTGGTTAAATTATGTAGGTGTAGTTACACGATTACATCTCGTCTACACCCTATTGTAATTACTCCTTGTACACAAAGAAAGATCACCTTGTCTAACCACCATTACTAGTGAAGATAATTTAATATCATCTATTTTATACTAATATATAAAGCGGAATGCAAAAGCAAACGCACGAGGTTGCAACATTTGACTTCCTTATCAAACGTCAAAAGAATATAATTAGGATGAATCTTGTGCTGCCTTTTACATTAATGACAACCAATATAAATGATAGAAGAGAACTAACATAAGTAGAACCTTAACTTTAAGAAACTACCCACAATCACATTATTTCTTAATATCCCCTCAAGTTAAAGCATGAGAAGAACCGAAAATGCCCAACATGGACAAGAGAAAATTAAACTGAGACTTGCCAAGAGCCTTAGTAAAAATATATGCTAACTGAGCTTTTGTGGACACATCGGAAAGGGGCAATAAGACCGTCAGTAATAGCATTACGCACAAAATGACAACCTACCTAGCTCAATGTATTTTGCTCTTGAAAAACGAGATTATTGGCGGGATGAAAACGAGTCGGTTGGCTATCAGAGAACAATGAAATAGCATTTGGATAATTGATGCCCAAACTCAATAAAAGACCATTTAACCTCTATAACTCGCATATAATAGAAGCCATCTAATGATACTCAGCTTCAGGAGAAGAATGAGAAATTGTATGTTGTTTCTTAGTCTTCCATGAGATAGGAGAATGACCGAAGAGCACAATCAAATCTGATAAAGAGCGGTGAATAATAGGGCAAGCCTCCCAACCAAAGATACACAAACCCTATAAAGAAAGTCATTTGTCTGCTCTAAAAAATACCCTGGACTGGAGTACCTTTCAGATCGCGGACAACATGCAAAACCGCCTCTCAATGCTCCATACGAGGCTAATGGATTAATTGAGTCAAAACATGCACGAAATAGGCTAAATCAGGTCATATGGGGGCTAAGTATATAAGCTGACCAACAAGGCGACGATAGGCGGCATCATCGACGAAAACGGAAACAGTGGCGTAAGCAAGTGTAACGCCCCAACAAATTACATAACCTTAATCGTCGGCCGAAGCATAATGTAAGCCTGTGGGTTATGGCCCACTAATAAAATAATAGCCTAAAATGACCTCTTAGTCATACAAATGATCATCTTTAAGCAATATTACTACCCATAAATATAGAGTATTCTAGATAACCCAGATATATACAGAGTCGCTTCAACTCAACCTTTGCGGAGCATCCTTGACATAACTGATCCTGAGCTATCTTCATAATACCTGAATGATTTCATAAAATAGAGAAAAGAGAAAACACTAAAAATAACCTAAAATGAGTTGAAAACTCAGTAACTTCACTCCAGCTGTAAGAACGGTTTTAGTTCGTAAACATTTTCATGCAGAGACATACATCACATTACATTGGAAATTGTTCGGAAATACTATCAGAAAACGTCATTGTTGAATAGTCTGCTGACAAAGAACATTTGCGTGACCGTAGTTCATTGGCAAGTGCAGGCTTTGGGAATAGCATTAACATTATCATATGACCATTTTGGTCCATGTTCATTTGTATATCGTAACATAATTCTTCCACCTGTAACTTGCCCATTTTCCAGTTCAGTTCATAATGCCTAGCTAGCAGAACCATCCACTTTTACAAACTTGCATGTATTCATATTTCCGAACAACACCCATAAATCATAATAGATCCATAATTCATATAACCATACTTTATAAACATGACTATTCATAACATTCATGAGCATTCATCGAGTCATAGCATCACATAGTCATATCATTACAAAGTCATATCCACACATTCGAACACATCATTGCACATAACATATACGAGCATGCATAATTGCTAGACATGAAAGGTTACACGTAACAGATACGAGAATGAATATATGCTAGACATGAAGGTTACACGTAACATATACAAGCATGTATAGATGCTAGACATGAAGGTTACCTCGTACGCTATTCCTTTTCTTACTCCTTAAGTATCGTCATAACTTAGCCTCCCAGAATCGTCATACATGACCTCCTCAAAGTTATAACAACATGACCCATAATCAGAAATCACCCACTAAACAACCAAATGATTCTTGCGTATATCACCTCTAATTTTATAACTCCATAACATCATAATATAACCTATGATTGCAAATACTCAAACAAAACTAATTGAGAAGATTTGGTATTGAGTCAATCCATTTTGAATCCCTTTGATTTGAAATACTTAAAACATCTTGTTTTAAATGCCATCGACATCGAGTAATGAATATTATTTAACATAAATCATTTATAACCATTTCCTATACTAAAAATATTGATCGAGTATAGCATAACTTTATCGTAAGAATAAGATTAACACGATTAAAAGAGTTAAACTAAGTAGTTTGATTGAAACTATTAAATTTAATCTTCTATTAACCCAATAAGTTAATCAAGTAACTTTGCTAACACTAACAAATTAGATTAAGGCCAAAGCTATGCACATGAACTAGTGGGATCAGAGTTGATAAGGAGGAGGTTGTGGAGTTAAGGGAAGTTTTAATGAAGATATTCATATTCCAGAACAGGTTGAACAACATGATGATGTGTTCATACTCCTAGATGGTCAGATTTGGGAGAGTCAGATTTCCCAATAGTTGGTGAGTCAGATGGTGATATTGTTCCTAGCAAACCAATTACATGCTCCAGATCTAGTTCAAGGAGAATAGTCTCGCATATTGACTTGGAGAAGTCTTCATGTTTGATCAAAGCACCTATTCGATATTCACCTTACATGTATTATTTGTTACTAACTGATGCATAGGTGAACCGAAACCCTATAAAGAACCTGTAATTCGACTTATTAATCTAGGTGGGAGTTAGCCATGGAAAATGAGATGCATATGCTGGAAAAGAATCACATATGGGTGTTGTCTGAGTTATGTGTAGGAAAAAGAGCACTTAGAACAAATGAGTCTTCAGATTTGAGGAGTCTAATAGGAGTATTATGTACAAGGAGAGATTGGTGAGGAAGGGGTTTTTACAACAAGAAAGTATTGACTACAATGAGATCATTGCTCTATTTATTAAAATTATTACTATGAACATTTTTATTGGCTATTGTTGCTTCAGAGAACTTGTTCCTGAAACAGATGGATGTAAAGACCGTGAATCTACATGAAGGGAGCGGATGGGTTTATAGTTCCAGAAAAGGAGAACTTAGTGTGCAAACTTAAGAGAAGGCTTGAAGCAAGCTCAAACACAGTGGTACATAAAGTTTAACAATTTCATGAGTGGCAGCGGGTTTGTATGAGACTAAGAGATGATAGTAATCATTGTTGCTATTTTCAAATGTATGGAAATGATTATGTTTACTTACTTCTGTGGTTTATTCGAAAAAAAATAAGCTCTTTCCTTATTATTCATTGTTAATAAGGTTGATAAAGAAAATTTTTGATTAATCCTTTTCACTCTTTCTTTACCCCCATAAAGATATTGTTAATGACTGGACGAAACCAAGAAATAACCCCTCACGTGCGAAATTATAGAATATAATCTAAATTTTGTAACATTTTCTGATTTTTTTTGGTATTCAACAATTAAAAGGAAATATTTTCTCAATTTTTGTTATAGCCATTGCAGCCGCTGAAGCAGCTATTGTTTCTTCAATTTATCGTAGTATTGATGATATGCTGATTACTGATAGAAGTGTACTGTGGAGATTTTTAATGGTGTAAAAGAGAAATTTTCAAAAAAAAAAAACGATATGAAGGATCTGGTGCAACTACATAGATATTGGGCATGAGGATTTTCAAGGATATATAGTTCAATGAGAATGTTGAAGTTATCTCACGAAGCATATGCCTTGAAGGTGCTTAATAGCTTTAATGTGGAGGATGCTAAGCCTAGAAATTCTCCACTTCCAAGCGACATCAAATTGACAGGGGAGGATTCACCTATAACAAGTGAGTAGAAGGAGCAGATCGCCATTGTTCATTATGTGGCTTCTGCAGTTGGTAGTATGGTATGGTTTTTATAGGGCCTGACATTGGTTTTTGCAATGGAAGTCGTGAGTAGATATGTTTCTGATCTTGGGTTGAAATATTAAGAAGCTGTGAAGTGGTTACTTAGATACTTGAAGGGTGGGGCTTTACTTTTGGGAGAAAAGAGTGAAATATGGGGTTTCATTGATGTTGATCTTACTGGAGATCGATATCGATATAAACAAAAGCACTTCGGAGTACGTTTCTATTGTTTGTGCAATGATAAGTCATTTTTATATATAGTTTTTAGGTGCATTTAGGTTGAATTTAGAGCATTTAGTTTCACATTTAGGTTCATTATTGCATTATATTCTTAAGTTATGTTTTTCTACTCCTATTTGGTATGTTTTCTTGTTTTTGATGAATTTCAGGCATTGAGGACGTATTTGGAGTATGATTAGCTAAACTTGAGGATTATGAGCACTTGCAAAGAATTTACAATGAATAAGGATCGTATGGATATGTCATAGTACAAGTTTGAGCAAAAACGAAGCGGAAAATCATTGGAAGAAATGTGAAAAAGAGTCACGTCTACTCTTCTGATCATAACTTCTGATATGATTATTAAAATCGACTAATTCCAGCACATTTGAAAACTATACTTGAAGAGCTTTCCAACGATAGGTGGCACGCCCCGAGGAGACTTCTGGTCAAGGAGTTATACATTTCGGAAGATTGTACTGTTTCTGCTGGAATCTGCCACGCGTACGCGCAGATCACTAATCCGCCTATTAATGATTTAATTAAGACTTTCCTTATCTTGTAAATGACTTTGCTAGTCATATTAGGTTTTTGAATATTATTTAGATTAGTTTTCATTTTTTTCTCTCCTCCTCCCTTCCTACGTTATTTTTTAGGTTTTAGATTTTAGTTTTCTCTCCTCTTTTTCTCTCTAGTTTTTAGTGTAAACCCTAGTTTTTTTTATTCTTTTTCATTAATTCATGAATTCTATTAGGTTGTGTTTGGGAACATGAATTTCATTTCAATTCTAGAATTGTAAATCCCCACATTCAAATCCAAATGATTTGATTGGGAAAAATTAGGAATTTCAAATGCATAATTTGAATATGTTTGTAATGGTATTGTTAATGATGGGAGAGAGAAGAAGGGGGAGAGTGATGAGAGAGGAGATAGAAATAAACTACACTTATTTTGGATTTGAAATGACATATGTTTTGGTTGGATCTCAAATTCTCCAATTATGCCTTACTTCTTATGAGTCTTGGATTTGGGCCAAATACAATTCCAAATTCTTAGATGATCCAAACAAGTGATTTGGCCCAATTCCAGAATTTCAAATGAAATTCCAGAATCCAAACAGGCCATTAGTTTCTTTCACTAATTTATTTAATTATGTCTTCTTTTATATATTTAGAATTCATTATTTATTTCATGATAGGGCAGTATTTATTTCTAGGGTTTGGGAATCCATGTTTATATGATATGATTATTGATTGATATTTATTCGTGATTTGATTAGTTATTGATTTCTCTAATTGATTAGTATTTTATTATTAATCTTGCAATCTGATCAATTGTTTGATTAAATGTTGTTAATATCGGGTCATAAATTGAGAGATAGTACTCTTTAGAGGCTTATCTACAATTAGCAAATCTGATTATGTTGAGCGACCGTACTAGCATATGTTGATTTGAGAGCATTAATGCCTGACCAATGATTAACCTGTGCTCTAGATATCTGATTGATTGAACTATTGATGATATTTTGATAGATTATAGTTATAAACATGGTGAACCATTAACCTAGATCTTTTTACTTTGATTTTCTTTATTTATTAGTTTAGAACCTTAATTCACATATTTCTGATCTTATTTAGTTTTCCCATAATTTAGAAATTAGATTAAAACGACCATCTCTCTGTGGATTTGACCCTACTTACCCTACTACATTGTGTGTGTGTGTGTGTGTGTGTGTGTGTGTGTGTGTGTGTGTGTGTGTGTGTGTGTGTGTGTGTGTGTGTGTGTGTGTGTGTAGAGTGTGAGTTATGACACACTAAGGTTGCGTAGAACTTTGGTCGACCTCTGGTGATTGTCGAAGGGATGATACATTTGGAATTGAAAACATGATATGATGATTATGGTCTATCTCTCTCTCTCTCGTTGTGTGTGTGTGTGTGTGTGTGTGTGTGTTTTTGTGTTGATTATGGTTTATGTGTATGTATGTGTGTGTTCATTATGGTTTTTCTCTCTCTCTCTCTCTGTGCGTGCGTGCGTGCGTGCGTGGGCGCGTGCGTGTGTGTGTGTGTGTGTGTGTGCGTGTGCGTGTGCGTGTGCGTGTGCGTGTGCGTGTGCGTGTGTGCGTGTGTGCGTGTGTGTGTGTGCGTGTGCGTGTGCGTGTGCGTGTGTGTGTGCGTGTGCGTGTGCGTGTGTGTGTAGTCGAAGCATAAGAACGAATTAAGGCATGAATAGTAAAAGACCACAACCTGCTTGTGATGTTGACTGCCTAAGTCATGTTTTGGGTATTCTACAATACCACAGCCTAGGCGCGATATTTGAAAGACCATGAGCTGGCCATGGTGTCCATTGATTTGTGCGATGCTACTCTTTTTTTGGCTCTTTTTTTGCGATTTTCTTATTTCATTCGACTTTCTTTTAACCCTAAATTATAAATATGCTTGGAGGTTGTTTGCCTCATTATTGTTCTTCTAAGATTAGAAACAAGGGAGAGCTTTTGAGAACTTGTAATCATTATTAAAAATATCTGAATTCTACTGCATAATTCGTGATTTTTCTCCTTGTTCGAGGATTTCTACAAAAAAATCATTTGTCGGTTTTATTGCTTTCTTTCATTCATTGCTCTATTATTGTTGAGATTGCTTTATAGATTGATAATGTTACCTTAGAATTTACATGTACGACCATAGTCACCATGTAATACGAAACAAGAGCAAATGAAAAGCATGACTGCATGACCCATTACCACGGAGGAATCCAACAGTATTAATTGGTCATTTGATCTCAACATATTTAAAATCGACAAAGAAATAACCCAGGTTTCTTCATTGTGTTTCCCATTCCCTCATTTAGTGTTCTACCAAAATTTAATACTCTTTGAGTTCTAATGGTTATGGACGGAACAGATGATGTCATTGTCCCAAAAACATCTACTTAATTATACCTTACCCTGCAATTACCCATAACATCTAAAGCGTTATCTTGGATTTTTGTAACATTGAGACAATTAATCTATTTAATTTATATAACTTGTACCTGAAACTAAAATAATGCTACTACTATATATAAAGCGTTATTAGTAGACAATTGACAAATTCAGTCTGCCATATTTTGCCAGTCACTTCAAAACACATCTGTCCAAAACATCCTCTGCAAAACCCAAGTGCTTCTACTCAAAAGGTATATGACTATATGATAAAGGCATCATGCTAAAATAAAAAAAGATATCTTAAAATGTATGCTCACACAATTTTCTGTATATAAATTTTCTTTCTTTCGCCGCCTTTTTTATACATATTATGATACCTTGGTTTTCAATCAAACAATTTATCATACACCTGGGTGTACTATCCGCATAGTACACCTAAGAATATTTTTCTACTTGTTACTCATTCGAAATTATTCAAATAAGTAAATAAATGAAAATTAATCTTGGAATACACGTAATACACCGGGTGTATAGTAAATTAATTCTTTTGTTATTTATGCAATTGTTGTGAGATCTAACTACTCTATAACCTATAAACAGGCCATCTCTACTTGAGGATGAAATCACATATAGCATTTTCAATTCTCGTGGCACTTCTGGTTTTCTCTCAATCAGGTAAATAAATTAACAATTTCCAACTATAAGATTTTAAATTGTTCGACCATCATAGCAACATTGATGATGATGATGATAATATTTGGTCTTACAATATGCTCCCTCCAACAGAAAACAATAGGCAAAACACATATTTATTGCACTTCAATATTAAAATAATTTGGGACTCTGATCGAGCCACAATTGTAGACTCAACTCAACCCACCTAGACCTTACAGCAGATGATCATTGAAGACAAATTAGAATTCAATGAATCAAACCAACATGAATTACAATGCTTAAAGTCAACTGTCATATCAGCTTCTCCAAATAGATGATTAATTCATGTAACTTCAAGCAATATCCAACCAATAGTTTATAATAGTATCCATAAATCTTGCTAAATTGTTCTAACAGAGTTGACAATGCACAAATGATCTCCAAATTATGAAAGAAATTGAGTGGTATAATAGATGTGGATGTGAATTGTGAAACAGGGGAATGTTACAAATGGATGAAGATATGCAAGGATGAGAAGGTGGGAAATGTACCCTTCAAATGTGGGAAGGCAATGTGTGACAAATACTGTGCAAATAAGCACTCAGCTGATAGTCCTCATGCATGGGGTAAATGCAAAGATGACAATTTACATGTTTGTGAATGTTACTTCATCTGCTTCAAAGATTCATCTAGTGGATGTAGCATCAACAACAACATTCAATTCACTTCTCACTCAAACATACCATCTCCTTCTGCTCTACCCAACCCTTGATATTATTCATTCTTTTATATAATTAGCTACCACTCCATCAGTTAATATAAGTACTCTTTAATGATTCCTGTGTCATGTGTTTAGGAAAAAGTAAAATACACAAACATAAGAGTATATTTGTTTTGTTTGTTTTGTTTCTTTTTTCTGAAACGCTTTTAACCCCCTTTGTTATAAAGCATATCTATGGTTAAAGTTATCAATACTAAACTTCTTGAATTATCTCTTCATTTGAAAATAATTGTCGCATAGCACGCTTCCTCCGCTAAGCGACCATGATACAAATTGATGCCAAGTTTTGGGGAACTTCCTCGATATAATCAGAAGTGCTATTTTTCCTATATGAAGTATACTGTATACATACAGGAGACCCAAAAGGCTCAACAAAAACTGCAGCATAACATTTTGGAGAACTTTGAAGAAGATTCCACGAAACTAAGAGTTATTCCTAAATAATCAAAAAGTTGAAGATATATTTAAGAGCACAAGCAAAAGTTGGGAAATACACATCGAATCTCCTTACAATTATCATTACTTACTAAGTGCCAGGCAATAGTTTTTATTTTATACTAATATGCCAGAAAATAGTTGATGGATTCCATCAAGTCTGAGTCAAAGACAACTCATGAGGGAAAAGAAATAAAAAAACAAAAAAGAAAAGAGGGAATCAAATCTCAAAGTGCATTAGTAAATGGTAAGCAAGGATGGTGAAAGAAGGCACCAAAAAAATAGCAGCCAGCTTTCCGTTCACCATCATCATCAAACTCAAAAATGTGTCAATCAAACAATGGATCAATCGTAACTTTACACAAGAAAAAATTTGAAAAAAAAGAATGAGAAGAATCAGCCCACATTTCAAGCCCCTTCCCAAAACCAATTGCAGAAGTCAGAAGACTAACCCAAAGGGGGCAGGCAGAGGGAAGAGGATTATAACCCAAAAACAAGTCTGTGGTAAAAGAGAGAGAGAGAGAGAGAGACTAACATGTACAGAAAGAGTTTCAACCAGATATTGAACACAGTTGTTCAAAGACTTGTCGAATGTTAGGCCGCTCATTTACAGGAAGAATACACCTAAGGGATATACCGAGCATATCATCCATCGCTTTCGAGGGTTCTTCTCCCCCTGCAATGTCTCTATCTACACAGTCCATACGCCGCCCTTCTTGATCACACAGCCGAACCCAATCTGTGAGGTCAACTGCACCTGATTGGCCTGATATGATATCACCAGCACTTCTTCTTGACATTATTTCCATAAGAATCACCCCGAATGCATATACATCAGCTTTGAATGACGGCATTGGCTTAGAGGCATTAGTAAGTTCAGGAGCACAATAACCAAGTGCCCCGAGATTCAAAATCTGCTCAGCAATTCCAGCAGGCATCATCAAGCGGTGTAAGCCGTAATCAGTAAGCCGGGCACTAAAGTCAGGCCCGGCTAAGAGTATATTTGTAGGCTTCAGGTTTCCATGACACATGCCTCTATCATGAAGAAAGACCAGGCAGCGGGCCACGTCAACAGCAACTTTCAGTCTTTGACTGAATGACAAAAGAGAGTATCTTCTAGGCGTGGACTCTGCATAACACACACGAAATAACATTCAAGAAGATATCAAACGGTATGAATGATATGTAAAACAAAGAGCAAGAATAACTAATGCACGATAACACCTTCAACCATAATTGTGAAAAGTTGAAAACCAATTGAAGATATCAGAGAAAGGTCTGAATCCATTAAACAGCCCAATCACATAGAAAGTATGAAAATTTTCAACCAAACTCAGCTGATGCAACTGCTCGACTAAACTATAGAGAAGATATTGCACAAACAACTGATGTTGAGCCTAATTTGTTTCTTCTTTTTTTTTGGGGAGAGGGGGGGGGGGTTGAGAGGATGGGGGAATTTAGAGGTTTAAGTGTTTAACACATTGTTTGGATCAATATAGGAGGGAAAGGAAGGGGAAAGAAAGGGAGGGGGAAGATGGAGCTTTGTGGAATAACGCTATTAAAGAGGGAGGGAAAATGTATCCTTTCCTGTCCCTCCCTTTCCTTCCCCAAACCCTTATCCTTATCCTGATAAGGGGACTCTTTATACTCCCTTTCTCTTCCTTCCCCTTCTCTCCATTTCCTCCTATCCAGACATCGTGTAAAGGATTGGAGGAAGAATTTATAGATCAGATTGGAGGTAGAATTTATCAAGTTTTGCCGTAAAATTAGACTAAATCTCAATCGAGTTAATTACATTTTCTTGTCCGGTATAAACAAGGTTACACTATCTTCAAATCGAAAAAAAAAAAATTAAAAAATGCTCATGAAATTAAAATGATTAGGAGATTCACATCTTGACAAGCAATGATTATTAATGAGTCAAAGGGCAAAGACACAAGAAAACAGGAAATGGAGAATAGAGAATCATAAACTGCTAAATGAAGTATCCACGGTCAAGAAAGATCATTACAACATCGTAGTAGAAGTATATTCAATTCTAAAGATGTTTACTAGTCAGCCATATGTACAGTCCTGTCAAGTCCCGAATATTTTGACAGAAATTGCAGAACTGATATAATTAATGAATCCTGTGAACAGCAAAAAGCAAATTAAGCATCTTAGCTAACAATCCACCAAGTGCAATGCAGAAATCAGAACTAATATGGGCAGCAAGTTTAAGCATGTTCAGGCTAAAAAATCACACATATATAAGCTATAACTGCCTTACCATACAGGTGAAGTGCCAGGCTATCTCCATTGATATAATCTGATAATATAAGCCTTTCCTGTTCTCTGGGTCCCCAATAATAAGCTCGTGCTGGTACTATATTAGGATGCCTCATTGAACCAATCTTTTTGACTTCCTTGGCAAAATCTTTCTTATTTTTTACCAATCCCACCCTCAGCCACTTCACTGTTAACATTTGCCCACCACTGAGTGTGGCCTTATACAATGTACCATGACTGCTTCGACCAAGAACTTCAGCTGGGGCTCGAGATAACTGCTCAGCTGTGAATGCAAGTGATGCATCAAGGAAAAACAACTCTCCAGCAAACCGATCAGGTGAGTAGACATCCAATGTTACGGGTTGTTCAGATGTCTCAAAGAAACGAGGTGAGGATGACAATGGTGAACCTGGAGGAGACTTTCTTGCCGATGTCACTACCGGATTATCAGGGAGATTGGGCTTCATGTAGGAAGTACCAGATGCGGCTGCCACAGGTGCACGCTCAGCAATATCTGTAACAAGTTCAGCTTGTCCTGACAATGACCTCGAATTAGGAGTTAGTAAATGAGTATTGGAAAAACTCAATGAAGTTTCTGAAGGATCAGAGCCTGCATGAAATTTGAAAAGAGAAGGCCGAGTAATTCTTCCTTTAACATCTCTTCCAGGAGTTGAACCATTGAATTTGCTCCTCCCATTAAACTGAGAACGATAGTAAGCGACTGCAACAAATGCAATCATGACAGCAGCCCCAACCGAGGCAAGTATAATGGCTATCTTGATACTAGACTTTGAATTGTGATGCCTATCCCCTCCAGAAAAATAACTTGAATCGCCACTTGGTGATCCTCCAAAACCTGGGATAACTAGCTTCTCGTTTCCAGGATGAAACGAACTCGGTGGAAATGTTCTTAAGCTTTTGGGCACAACACCTGACAGATTGTTGTAGGTCACATTCAACGCCTTAAGACTTGAAGGAAGCTTATCAGGTAAGTGACCCTTAAATTGATTGTTTGACAAATCGAGGGACTCCAACCCCTCTATCTTGACCAATGAACCGGGAATATGTCCTGATAAACTATTCTTTGCAAGATCCAATAATCTCAGACTAACCAAGAATCCTATATCCGAGGATAGTTCGCCTACTAACGAATTATACGAAAGATCTAAGGACTCCAAAGGTGCAAAAACAGGTTGAGCCAGGAGTTCGCCAACTGTAGATTCTGGGAAGGGGATTGCTCCGTTGAAATTATTTCTAGAAAGATTTAGGTCTATCAAGTTCAATGAAAATAAAGCAGATGGAATTGGCCCAGCCAAGTTGTTGATGCTCAGGTCAATCTTGGACAATCTTGAGAACTGACGCCATTCAGAAGGCAAGCTACCTTCTAAAGAGTTATTACTGATTCTCAAGGTAGTCAAAGCTGATTGTATACTGAAATCCGGAAAGCTACCCGTCAACCTGTTTGAACTCAGATCAAGTATCTCCAATGTTGTTGAGTTGATACCACGAATAGAACCTGTTCATAGACAAACTTGGTAAACAAACTCATCCATGAAAAGAAGAATCTAGAGAACATACATGAACAAGTTACAGAAGAAATTTCTTGAATGGCTAGTCACTGGTGAAATATGGAATGCACCAAGCGACCGACTCAAGTTTTTAGTCAATTATCATCACTAGACACTATACTCAAATAAATATTTCATTTAAGCAAAAGAGACAAATCTCTAAACAGTCCAGCTTTCAAGTCACGTAAGTACATACTATCAATATAGTCAATCCTAAACCAGCTCCACAGCAACCCTTCCCCGCCATCCTTGAAAGAAGAATAAATAAATACAAAGTAGCAAAAATTGATCAGTCTTTTTATTTGTTTACGACACTGAAAAAGTGAAGATATACCCAACAACAAAGACGAGTTTCCACTACACTTTCAAGTGTTTAATTTTGGCTAGTTTTCTCATTCTTTGCAACTTCACTTAGATTTCAAGCTATAAACCCAAGTGTTCATTGGTGAGGGAGCATAGCTATTTGAAAGGCAGCTTTGGCCTTTTTCCAGCCCAATTCCCACCTCCCCTACTTTTACTATTAAGGCAACCCGATATTGCAAGTGATAATCCCTTCCTCTACTGAGAATCACTAATATGAGAAAGCGAAGAAGTTTGGACACTGCTGATTATGCAAAGACGACAGAACTTGTATATATCATAGGAGTGTAAACATGGGAAGCTATTCTCCATGTGCCAATTACGAATGATCAAATGATAGGAACTGTAGCAAGTATTTTCGTGAGCAGTGAGCTAGATAAATGTGAAAATTCTGACTCAAAAGTGATCTGCTTTGTTGGTCGTTATAGAGATCCTGCATGCTTTAGTACCATAAATTTAGGATTACTCATAACCCCTTCTACTCAGCTATATAGCTTTTTTACACCTTCAATTACGCCCTTGATAAAGCAAATTGACACAATAAAATCAAAAACAGCATCATAAGTAAATTGAGGTGCTACAGAAACCTTGACGATTGACGAAGGCTATAATTCAAGGACTTCCCTATATTTTGATACCAAGTTTATAATTATAAAATCAAAACTCTACGATATTCCAAAGCACCTCACAAACACACTAGTTGAGACAAATTGACTGTCAAGCTTCAACACTCCTCAAACTTCAGATCACAGATTTTTACTAATCCACTTGCATGCAAGAAAAAAAAACAATTGAATTTCAGCTTTTATAACAAATTTGCTCCCACTTGCAGTATTTCACTTCCTATTACCACAAAGGGATGTTCAAAGCTGTACTGGATTGAACTAGTACAATATAAAGTGAATTGGAGCACTTAGAAATGATCACTTAACCAATTGCAGACAACTTACAAAAATTGCATGACCATGATTGAAAACAAAACAAATGAAACCAAGAATACTTACCCGAAAACCCATTTCCACTAAGATCCAGTTCCATCAAATGAATCGAAGTCGTCAGCAGCTCTCCCGGTATCTCTCCATACAGCTGATTATTATGCAGACGCAAGACCCTCAAATTGAACAACGAGTCGAATGAAGGAAGCTCTCCCCCAATCATATTATCTCCCAAATCCAATACAGCCAAACTCTGGAACAATGCCAATGTATCCTCAGACAAAAACATCCCACCCAAGAGATTCCTACTCAAGTTCAAATGCCGAATCGTATTCCCCAAAGTAGAAACATTCAACGGATCAACAGGAAGCGCACCCGAAAAATTGTTAAAACTCAAATCAACAAACTCCACATTCCTGAGCTCAGAGAAGAAGACAGCAATATCACCCCAAAGACTATTAGCATGCATATCCAAAACCCTAAGTTGCTGGAGGTTCCGAATTCCGGTGGGATAACCGCCATCAAATCGATTATTCGATAAATTCAAGTACTGCAAGTTCCAGATATCATGAAGGCGGTCGGGGATCCGGCCAAAGAATCTATTATCCGATAGATCTAAGTACTGTAAATTACTCATAGAACCTAATTGAGGAACTAATCGACCACTAAAATGATTTCCCTTTAAACTTAGGTTTCGGAGCATATTAAGACCAATTAGAGTACTAAACTTCAACTCACCGGAAAGATTTAAGCTGTCGAGAACAATGGCGACGACGGAATTCGATGAATCGTCGCAAAATACGCCATGAAAGGAGTTAGGGCAGGAATCGAGATCTGCAGCAGTTGCGACCGCCGTTGCATTCCATGTTGCGGTGATTCTACCATGTGGGTCGCTTTGGATCCCCTTTTTGAACTCTAAAAGTGCTCGAACTTCATCGGACTTACAGAAAACCAAAACCGGAGTAAAAAAGAAAAATAACAAAAGAGAAAAAATCACACTACTTTTACTACTAGTACTACTAGTATTAGAACTAGAACTACTGGTAGTTGAGTACATCTTTGAGAAGGTGAAAATAAAAACCCTAGGAGAGAGAAAAATTTCTAGATTGAAGAGTGACTGTACATTGCCATCGGAAAGATTGAAGAAGAGAGAGAGAAAAACTGGTTTAAACTAATAATAGTAATACTAATAATAATAATGATGGGGTATAATTCATTAAAAAGAAGAGTAATGAAATTTAACGAGAAAATTAGGGTTTTTGGAAGAAATAATTGTAGGAAAATGAAGGAATGAAGATGAAGAGACAAAAAGAAGGTATAGAAATGGAGGTAATGAGAGATAGTTGAGGTAGCTACACTCTGTAAACACTTAATATTTGTTCAGACAACTATTTTCTCTCTCCTAAAGGAATTAGGATATGTACTACTACTAACTATGCTCTCCTTTTGTTTCTCTCTCTAGAACAAAGGAAACGACACTGATGAAGTAGTGCCGCTGAATGTGCTAAAATGCCTGCGATGTCAAGCCTGGTTTTTCTTTATTCCTTTGTTTTTTATGTTTTTTGCCTTTTTATTGTTTGCTAAATTCACTGATTGTCTACATCCATATTAAATACGTAGAGACAAATCATTTCAATTTTATTCAACGGATATATATTTTTGTAAATAAATATATTTTAGTTTTCAATTAGGCTATTTTTTTATTGAAATGTGTCTTTTTAAAATTACTGAGCTTTTGCATTATTATAATAATTTATATAAGGATGAGGAGCTAGCTCATGTGGTAGAGCACTTCCCTCTGATCTCTAAGGTCAGAGGTTCGATTCTTACCGGGTTAGCCCTTGGGCTGACTTAATTTCCCAATCAAAAAATAATAATAATAATAATTTATATAATTTGATTGAGTATGATATTCTACTAAATTTCTAATAATTTTTTAAAAGATTGTTTCATTGTTTTACTATCTGTTTTTTTTGGTCGGATCAATTAAGAGTTAGAACGAAGGTTTTCTTTATCTTTTTCGCGCCGTTTTCGATATCCTTCGCCCATAAAGACTTACGTTTCTTTGAATGTTTTTCACACGGTTTTATACGGCTTCATACCTTACAAACCTCATGAATACACTTCATAACTTGCATTCAAACACATCAAACACACAATCAAACACTCATTCACACGCATTCATACATTCTCATTTAATATTTCAAGTTTCAAGATTGCTCCTCCTGCATATCGTTATACAAGATCCAGACGATAAAGAACGGTCAACTTCAATTTAATTCTTGTTTGGGAAATTCCATCTAGTACCACTCTGTTTTTGCAAATTTCATTTGGTACCCAAATTTTAAGAATTGTCCAGCTAATACCACTATAATTACACCCTAATTATTACCATGACTCCACTTTTAGCAAAAAGTTAGGAAATATTATGTTAGTTAGGTTATGTTGAGTTAGATCCCTTAAAATAAAAAGATAAAATATTAAAATTTAATTACTAACCTAACTACGTAAACCCATTCACTTTCTTCCCTATTGCTACTGCTCAAAATACAAAGCAAAACAAAACAAAACCAAAGGTTGATTGAGCACTCTGGGACAATTCTGCACTACCATCTGTAAGTCTTGTATTTGAGAAATTTTTCGCATGCTTTGTTCAATTTTACGAAGGAAATCACGAAAATATTCTTTGTTCAATTCTGTTTTCAATTTGCTTATCACGAAATTATGGCTTTTCAATTGGTTGATACTGAACTTCATAGCTTTGAATTGTTGTGATTAGAATTGTTTGAAAATTCTGTTTTCAATTTGCCTATCACGAAATATTTTTTGGTGCAATGATGGTAGTGCATCTGATCTTCATTATAATCTATTTTGTCATGTACTGTAACCATGGATAATAGTGTTGCACTACATTCTTATATTTAGAAATAGAAGAGTATGATGGGTTATTTTTCCTTTGGAGATGTATAATTACTCTTGTGATTTGTGCTGCACTACATTAGTTTAGCAATTGATTTTAGTTAATTTTTTACAGGAAGTTGCTCCTATCCATTCTTTGATGTTGTTGTTGATATAGATAGGAGTAATTTGCTGGATGTAATAATTGATTACGAGGATGAAGCAACCAAACTTGGGTATGAGACTGCTAGGAACCCCGATTTCAACTATGTGTGGCAAATGAAGCATTGGCCATTGAAACAAGACGAAGACTTGATGGAAATGTTTGAAAGCTCGTAATAATCTTTATAGTAGGCGAAATAAGTTTAAGCTTTTGGAGGGAAGCACACATTTAAAAGGAATGGGTGTTAAATGAGGGAGGAAAGTTAATTTATTAGTTAAACTAAGCTAACTTAATGTTTCCCAACTTTTTGTTAACAGTAGAGTCATGGTAGCAATTAGGGTGTAATTATAGTGGTATTAGTTGGACAATTCTTAAAATTTGGGTACCAAATGGAATTTGCAAAAACAGAGTGGTACTAGATGGAATTTCCCTTCTTGTTTTACGAACAATCTTGTCATGATATAGATCATTAAAGAAATCAACGATATCTTGTACATTCTTCTATAAATCTTTCTTTTTGATAATTGTAGACTCATAATTGTGTCTCTCCATTTAAGGATCGGTGATGAAACATACCGTGATTGTAATTGGTCTGATCCAATGACAGAGCAGTCTGAAAAGCCATTCAAAACCATTTCGAAAAGTGTTGAAGTCCTATTTTAAAACCCAATTAATTACTCATGATAATTAATTGTATTTTGAGCCCAATCCTTTGAAAAGTCTAATTAATTATTTAATAATAATTAAATTTTTTTATTATTTATAATAATTAAATATTTTCAAAAGATATTTGTATAGTTAAAATCATATTTTATCATGTAAAATCAGATATCCGTAGTTAAAAGTTAAACAAAATCTTTAAAACGTGTTTTTATCAAAAAAAAAAAACTGTCAAAACATGTCAAAAACAAGACGGTGCACTAAGCGTAGACTTATGTGTCATACAGAGTCCTGGTCAAACGCACTTCTCTAAGTGAGACGCGGCTTTTCTTTTTTATTTTTTTCAAAACGCGTACCACGTTTACGCTTTCTATTGGGCATGCCACGTCATGTGCATGACACGTCAACCTGCACTAGAAGCAGCTAGCGCATGATGAGGCGCAGTGTCGTTTTCCCTATAAATAGGCCTGATTTCCGTACAGATTTAAGAACGAATTTTTCACATAACACTCGACGAATACCTCTCTACGAATTACAAAACCTCCCTAGGAACATACTTTCAAACACAAATACATTCAATCTACATAATTTTATACATTCAGATTTTCAGGCTTCACGATTGCTCGTCTCGAAGGTTGCCAATCTCGTAGACCCAAGCCACGGCATAATCCTGAGGGTCCTTAAATAAATTCCTATTTTGATATTGAAGTTACGAATTGTTTCTTTCGATATAGATATTTTGATCCTCTGATCTTTCTCCCCTTTCTTCCCTCTTTCTTCTCCATTTCTTCTTCTATTTCATTCACTTGATTATTCTTGATCATAGTGACATTTTACTAGATTTTCAGCCATTTTTGACCGAATTTCCAGTACATTTGCTTTCACCTTGTTTTGTTATATTCTTAATATAGGTGGAACTACCTAAGATGGATATGAGTTGCAGAGTTGGAAAAAAGAAGCAATGAAAATACAGCACACGTTGAAAAATGGTGTGCTTTGCGCCATGCCCCATGTCCGCTTGCACAAAGGAGCATATAGTGCCATAAAATCTTGTATGAGGAATTTCAAATGGACATAACTTCCAAACCACATATCGGATTAAGGTAATTCTAGTTGGAGGTGAAAGCTCATTTCGATATCTTTTCAACGACTGGTCATAAGCTTGTTTTGGATATAAAAGGAAGAAGTTATGCTTGTTTTAAGTTGAACTGTCTGACCAGATCAGAAAGAATGGTGCGCCCACACCATTCGAATTCACAAAAGAACAAAATTTGAGGCGCATTAAAAACAATGTTTTATTTTGAGGAAAAGACTTATGCTTTATTCTATGTTTTAGAGAGTTAGTCTAGGGTTTATATTAGAGAGAAAAACATTTTACTTTTGTCTATGATTGGAGATTATAAGATTAAAGTTTGTGATTTCTACTCATCCGAGGTACTTTTTATTGAATTAATTGCAAAGTTTTAGTTTTTATTCTTCCTTTTCATTGTTATTCTTTGCTCTTCCATATTATTAGATCTCTTATATTGTAGTTTCATAATTGCTTATTTTTAATTAGTTTAATCATTCCTTAATCATGTTTAACCTAGATTATTTATAAACTTCATGTTTTTATGTTTAGAATCCATGATCAGTGAGTAATCTCCTATATAGGGCTAGGGTGAAGTATAGATTAGGGTTTAAATGTATTATTAATGTGATTGTGATGATCTAAAGATGTTTATGTATTGATCTTGGTGTTTTGAAGCCTTAGGATAGATATTGATCACATTTATGCTTTGGTATTTTGATTTCAAATGTTCTTCATTGAATTATAAACTCTTTTATCATCCCCAAGAATCAACTTAATTTTTAGGCCAAGATATTAGTTAGAAATTAAGGGGATCCGTTAGTAGGGGTTTTCCGAATGCATTGGATCTCTTAATCAATTGACTAAATACCATTCGAGAGAGGATTTAGTTGATTGATCAAACAATCATTCTCAAGGAACATTCGAGAGAGGACTCGAGTAATTTAGAGGAAAACTAAACCTTGCATATTCGTCGCCTTTGATTCGCAATTGCATTAATGATTGTTGCTCCGCTTTGATCCATACTAGTAACCTTAAATATAGTGTCTTCCTTATTGATATCTTACCTTGTATTATTTTCTAGTTCTTTGATAGTAGCTAGTCATAGTTGATACCAAATCATTTTAAACCCCTCAAAAACCCTTCAATTGAGTAATTTAGACTTGATAGACTTTGATTAATCCTATTTTTCTTAGTAATTGCTTGTTAGGTTTTATAAATATTGTTTGAAAAGTCATTTTTGATGCCTTAACGACACACTAAAAACCTCTTATCAATAGATCCTGACTGTGTTTATACCCTCACCCCCGAACTCAATCTTTTATTCATTTTGACCATCTATGGAGTCATGACAGGGAAATCTACATTGGATAAGTCCCTAATTTTTCTCTACGATTTTTCAATATCCAATTAGTTTTATGATTCTTCCTTTTAAAGAATTGTTAGCGACTTCAAAACATTTTCAATACAAAAACATTTACAGTGGGGTAGTCAAATACAAATATTGCGCTCATCCCGTGTAGGCGATATAAAACACGCCTATAATTTGGCGACTCCACTGGGGAGGATTTAAAAAATTAATTTTTTGAATGAGTGGGTGGAACTCAAAAAATACGATTTATACTCTTTTATGCATTAAGCAACTATAAGGACAATCTACCTTGCCTCGTTAGCACATGTTCTATGTGTGAGGTCACCCCCGAGGGGTTTGCATTTTGTCCTTCCAAAAAACTTCCTGAGCGCATAATGTTGGATCTTAGTCATAAGCAAACCTACTCAACCATGGCATTGTTCTCTTGTTCCTGACTTGAGATCTGGAGAGCGTCTTACATATGGTCACCTCTTTAAGCACTAGCATGAAGTGTGGGATCAATCTCTTAGTCATGGACCCTTTCAGACTGAACCTAAAACTGACCAATAGTTTCAAACATAGAATGGACTTTAGGTTCGAACTTTTTCATCCATGTTATATGACATTTGCCTCTGATTGAAAGTTTATCCTGTTATTATCTTGTCAAATTGTCATTATTATGTGTCGTTCCTAAAATCGCGTCTAACAAATGATAGAATATTCGTCAATTGGCCAATACGTCGCCTAAATCTCCGAAAATCGTGTCAGGGAGTAGTGCGTCAAACGCATTAAGTTGCGCTTTTGGACATATCACTTATCACTATAATTCGATTAGAAGCTAATTTTCATAAAAATCAATAAGTAGCTTCATAATGAACTTCAAAGTGAGGACACCATGCTTGATGTTCATACATGCACCAGATAATATATCACTCCTCTCACAAAACATAAATTTGCTTTCGAACAAATAAACATTAGTATACTAAAGATCAAGAACAAACACAAGTAGGCTTATGACTAATCCTTCTAAGAACTCTATCTACTTTGGTGGAGTTAGTCATGAAGTCCGGGAGCAGCTTTGGATAAGTTTGGCTGGTCTAAAGATGATTTACCTTTCAAATACTTGGGAGGTCCCTTGTCTTCTAGGAAGCTCACTACTATTCAATGTCAACCTATTATTTAAAAGATTCTGAGTAAGACTGATTATTGGTCTTCAAAGTTACTCTTTATACTAGTAGAGTGCAATTTATCAAGTATGTCCTCCTTGTGGTTCAGATCTACTACTGTCAGGTTCTTTGCTTCATCAACAAGCATTGAAGGTTATTTAGGCTGCCCACAGGGCTTTTCTTTGGACTGGTAAGTGTAGTACTACTAGTAGAGCTCTAGTTGCTTAATTGGGAGACACTTTCTCTTCCTAAAGTTGTTGGATATCTGAACATTGTCAACATCAGGTTTGTATGCTCTTTTGACATTTGGCCAAAAAGAAAGACAGAGCTTGGTAATAGTGAATTCATGGATTCTATATTATAAATAGAGACATCACAAGATGAATGCTCTACGTCAAGCATATGGGTTGTGAAGAAGATTTTGGGAGTTTTTTTAGTACGTAGTTCTCACATATTTAGGGAGGTCTTGATATGCTTAGCCAACCTGATATAACTATTAAGAAATTGTTTTCTAAAAAACATTCTCCTACCAAGTGCACTTTTATCACTTGGCTTGCTCTTAGACAAAGGCTGCTTAGCAAAAAATTGTTTTTGCTTGTGATCAACACATCGTTTTATGTGCTGATGAGAAAGAGGCTTTGGACCACCTATTTTTTACATGTACATTCTCTCAGTAGATTTGGTCTAAGAACTGCAATGATTAGGCTGCCACAATATGTT